>NC_057862.1:122521897-123198397 GCF_019393635.1 Dromiciops gliroides
TCCTTACTGTCAATTTTACAATAATCTCAAGCTTTGGTTTTGGAGGTGAAGAATTTTGTGCAACCAGACAAACTTTTTCAACACTTTTTCAGGTGCTTTCTTTATGAATTGGTTTGTATGTTCTGAGGAAAACAGACTTAGGAACAACCTGTGTTGATTAATTTTTTTCCTTTCATTCAGCATTTGGTGTATTGATTCCTGTCATGGAGTGGTGTACAGAATACTGGCACTATTAATGATTTATGCCATTCTTGTTTAGCTTTACCACATACAGCTATGTATGTGAACATAAAAACAGTCTGCAGATTATAGGCCAATGGGAAATTCCAGGAAGGATAATTAAAGAGCTGGTTGGCAAATTTCTAGAAAGAAAAAAGAGCCACTATAGCTTAATCAAGAATAGGTTGGGGCAGCTAGGTGGTGCAGTGGATAGAGCAGCCATCCCAGTTGATGGCTACTCTCTTAGTTTCCAGTTATTTGCCACTTCAGAAGAAGGTGCTAGGACAGGTAAGTGGTGCAGTGGATAGAGCACTGGCTCTGGAGTCAGGAGTACCTGAGTTCAAATCCGGCCTCAGACACTTAACACTTAACTAGCTGTGTGACCCTGGGCAAGTCACTTAACCCCAATTGCCTCACCAAAAAAAAAAAAAAAAAAAAGAACAGGTTGTGCCAAATTCACTGCATTTCCCTGTCTGATAGGAATATTAAATTAGTCAATAACTGGAATGATGTGAACATAGTTTATTTAGATTTTAGCAAAGCTTTGATAAAATGTCTCCTACTCTTCTTGTGGAGAAGGCGAAGATGAGACAGGACTGCCATTAGCTAGATTCCAAGCTGGTTAGATGGCCATACTCAGAGTAATTGTTACGTTCTGTGCCAACGTGTCAGGAGGGCTCCAGGGCAGTAACCTTTGGGACCTTTAAACATTATTTGTGACTAATTAAGGGACAGATATTCTGCTGATCAGATTTGCAAAGCTGGGAGGAAGGAATGTGAGGATTTCACAAGAACTTGACAGTCTAGAGCCAGGTATTCCTCATCTGGGGTTGTGAATTTATTTTCAAAGATATTTTGATAACAGCATTTCGATATGATTGGCTTCCTTTGTAATCCTATGTATGGTAATCCTGTGTTTCCTATGTATTTTATGCATTATTCATTATCCAGAGAAGGACCCCATGGGCTTCACCAGAATGTCAAAGGGGTCCATGACATGAAAAGGGTCAAGAACCCCTGGGCCTAGAGCTCAACCAAACAGGACAAAATTTATAGGTGTAAAGCCTTATACTTGGGTACATACGATCAACCTCACAAATGGAAGATGGGAGAGACATGGATAGAGAGCAGTTATTCTGAAAAATAATTCAGGCATTTTAGGGGTCTGTTAGCTCAGTATGAGTCAGAAGTGTAATGCGGCAGCCAAAAACAGTGCAGTCTTGGGCTGAATTAGGTAATTATATTTCAATAGAGTTGGTTTCCTTTGTAATCCTATGTATTTTATTTAATTTTATTTTTTGTGGGGCAATGAGGGCTAAGTGACTTGCCCAGGGTCACACGGCTAGTAAGTGTCAAGTGTCTGAAGTCAGATTTGAACTCGGGTCTTCCTGAATCCAGGTCCGGTGCTTTATCCACTGCAACACCTAGCTGCCCCTTGGGTTGAATTAGGAAGAATGTGGCTTCGGGCTCTAAGGGTATAATGGCCCTGATGTTCCTTGTCAGACCTCATCTGGAGTTTTGTGTATAGTTCTGGGAACTCCAGTTAATAAGGACGTTGATTAGCTACAGAGTTTCCAGAGGAGAACAGCCAGGCTGTTGAAGGGCCTGAATATGCAAATTGATTGTGGGAACTGAAAATGTTTAGCCTGGAGAGGGGGAGGGGTGGGTATGATAAGTATCTTTAAGTATTTGAGGGGCTGTCACTTGGAGGAGGGATGAAATTGATTCTGCTCGGCCCCAGAGGGTAGAACCAGGAACAGAGTGGCAGTTGGAAGGAAGTCCATTGAGGCTTCATGCTGGGAAAAACTCCTTGATGGAGCTATCCAGAATTGGCATAGGTGGCCTTGAGAAGCAGTGAGCCGGTCTCTGTGGGAGCCTTTGAGCAGAGACTGGATGAGCAATTGTTGGGCATGTTGTCATGGGGATTCCTTTGGCGTGTGGGTAGGACTAGATGACCATTAAGGCCCCCTTCAGTGCGCAGATTCTGTGATTGGGTAATTCTCTGATACTTGGTTGAGACTCTTCTGTTAGTTTTATCATCTCCCTGTGGCCCGAACTGGACTGTTTTGTTTTTGTTTTTTTTTCTTTTTTTGTGAGGCAGTGAGGGTTAAGTGACTTGCCCAGGGTCACACTGCTAGTAAGTTTTAAGTGTCCGAGGCCAGATTTGAACTCAGGTCTTCCTGAATCCAGGGCTACTGCGCCACCTGGCTACCCCAACTGTTTTGTTTTAAAATTAGAAATGTTAAGCTCCTGAGAAATCAATTTATAAGCACTTATTAAATGTCTGCTTTGTGAAAGACATTGTTTTAGGCACTAGGAATGCCAAGATAGGTCTGATATTAGTCTTATTCTCAAGGAGTTTACAATCTAGTGAGGGAAAGGACAAGCATACAAGTAACTAATATAAGAAGTGGAATAAACATAAAGGAGAGGTCAAGGTGAAGTGTTATGAAAAATTTGAAGAGTTAAAAAAATACCACTTTTTTTTTGTTGTTTTTGTTTTTGTTTTGTTTTGTTTTTTAGGCAATGGGGGTTAAGTGACTTGCCCATGGTCACACAGCTAAGTAAGTGTCAAGTGTCTGAGGCCGGATTTGAACTCAGGTACTCCTGAATCCAGGGCCGGTGCTTTAACCACTGCGCCATCTAGCTGCCCCCTAATACCACTTTTTAAAAAGAAATTTAAGATAGGAGAAAGTATTTTTCTTCTGCCAAGGTGGGAGGCAGGGGAAGCTTCAAAGTGACATCTGAGTTGAGTATTTAGGAAAAGGAAGGCATTAGGGACAGAGATAGAGGAGGGGAATGCATTTTGGCATGGGAGAGGGCCGGATGATGATGAGTGAAGAACAGACATAAAATAGGTAAAGGGCAGTAGTAGTAAGGAGCCAGGTTGTAGGGGAACTAAAGGACCAAAATGATCGTAGCAGTTCATTAGGGAGGTTCCTTGGGCAGCTCTGTGCAGGATGGATTAGAGAGAGGGAAGACTAGAACAAGGCTTCTTCACCTCTGACAGGGCCTGGTAAAGCCTATGGACCCCTTCTCAGAGAAGTATTATGAAAGACACAAAATAAGATACATTGGATTACAGAAATCAGTTATGTTGTACTAGTTTTCAAAATGTTAAAACAATTCATAGACTAGAGTTAGGAAGGCCAGTTGGTTGGGTTTGATAGGAATCTGAGTTAGAAAGGAAAGGGCCTAGATTAATGTGGTTGCAGTGGAAGTGAGGGAGGGATTGAAATAAGAGATAGTGGAGGTAGAAATAGAAGAGTTGCTAACTAATTGAATGTGTGGGGCAAGGTAGAAGGACTAAAAAGAGGTGACTGGGACAACAGTGTCATTAACAGAAATAGAAAAGTGTGGGTAGGGGTAAGATGATCTTCCCTCCTTTCCTCCTCCCTCCCTCCCTCTTTTTCTGTCATCTGTCTTCCTCTCTGTCTCACTCAGGCTGGAAGTGAAGCAGTCACTCACAGGCCCACCCCATAGTTGTTTTTCAGCCTGGCCTGGTCCACTCCACCTTAGGCAGCCTGCTCGCTCCCTTTTCCCCCTTAGGGGTTCACCACATTGGTGCTGCATTTGGTGCTCATACCCTTAGTGCACTTAACTTTAGTCCTTCTGTAGCACAGAACTCTTGAACTCATCTTCTGTAGTAGCAGGAACTACAGGAATGTGCTACCAACTCCAGGAAAGAATTCAGTTTTCAAGATGAGTTTAAAGTGCCAGAGGGACATGAAGATGGAGCTATCTAGTAAGATTTAGAAATAATGGGCCTAGAGCCCTGGGGAGAGATGGAAGATAACAATAAAGATTTGGAGTCATCTGTGTAGATGATAATTGAAGCCATGAGAGTGGATGAGATCACTTAAGGGAGAGGTTTTATTATTTAGAAGGGTGCTTAGAATAGAACCTTGGAGTACAGCAACATTAAAAGGTCCTAAAGAGGATAAGTAGACAGATGACTAGAGGGGTGGGAGAACCATGAGTGTGCAATTTTGTGGAAGCCAGCAGTGAAGGTTATTAAGGAGAGTGGTCTCCAGTGTTGTATGTTGGAAAGAGATCACAGAGAATGTTGTTGGGGATTTAGTAGTTTTACCTTAAGGTCATTATCTTGACTCTGGAGAGGAATGTTTCATTAAAGTGGTATGGACTGAAGCCAGATAGGGAAGACCTGTGCATGTTTATAAGATGATTGGAAGGAGAAAGAAGAGAATTTTGAAACACATGAGGTGCTTTATGGAGGAAGGACGTGTAAGAGATGGGAAGGAAGGACCGAGCACAGAGGTAGAAGGGTGCCTTTTCCTCTGAGACCAGAGAAACTTAAAGTGTAGGAGGGAAGGAGAAGAAGGTGACTTGCCAAATGGCTTCAATTTTAGCAAAACTGGAGCTGAAGTCATTGGTAAGAGAGGAGAGCAAGGGTGAAATAGGAGAAAACATTAGGAATAGCTTGTTTGGTACTCATTTGAGGTGGATCTAGTCAGCATGATTTTATCTTTTATATTTTTCAGTTCAAATGAGCTTTTTTTTTAAAGCAGGATTTACTCAGTCCTTCAGAAAGGACCAATTTTCCTTCTTTGCTGATGCCTTTTTGAAAAGTTCTTCTGTGTAGTCAGAAGTCTAAAATTTGTTAGAATGGGACAAGTATAGAGGTTCTGGAAAGGAAATTACACTACGAATTTTAGTACTTAGCCTAGTGCCTGTCGACTAGTAGAATACAGATAGATGTTATCATATCTGGCAACAGTGGACACTTTTATGGATCACTAATATCAGTAAGAGTAACTGTAGGTTTCTTAGTAGGAAATTTAAAAGTTAAAGAATGGAACTTGAATGGAAGCATGAATATTTTTTTGCAAATATTTGCAAATATGATGTTAGGATTGAGGAGATAACAAACGGCTAAACTTTCATAGGGGATTTAATTGCAGGATAAAAATTCTTGAAATGAACAGACCAGGGAAAAGGACCTAGATGTACAAAAATATTTATAGCAGCTCTTTTAGTGGTGGCAAAGAATTGGAAATTGAGGGGAATGCCCATCAGTTAGAGAATGGCTGAACAAGTTGTGGTATATGAATGTAATGGAATACTATTGTGCTATAAGAAATGATGAATGGGTGGATTTCAGAAAAACCTGGAAAGACTTAAATGAACTGATGCTGAGTGAAATGAGCAGAACCAGGAGAACATTGTACACAGTAACAGCAATATTGTATGATGATCAACGATGATTGACTTAGATCTTCTCAGAAATACAATAATCCAAGACAATTCCAGAAGACTCATGATGGAAAATGCTCTCCACATCCTGAGAAAAGAATTATGGAGTCTGAATGCGGGTTGAGGCATATTATTTTCACTTTTTTTTTCTTTCTCATGGTTTTCCCCTTTTGTTCTGATTTTTATTTTACAACATGACTAACATGGAAATGTTTAACATGATTGCACTGTATAACCTGTATCAGATTGCTGCTGTCTTGGGAAGGGAGGAGGGGAGAAAAATTTGAAACTCAAAATCTTATAAAAATGATTGTTGGAAACAATTTTTACATGTAATTGGAAAAAAATAAAATAGTATTAAGTAAAAAGTAAATAAATGAACAGACCAAATTAGACACAGGCAAGTAATAGGGATATTTAAAAAGTCATGTCAGATTTATTTTATGTCCAGCTCTATTTCTGCTGCCCCAAATCCTCTTTATTTTACCATCATAACTTCAGTACTCTGAAGGATCTGAGATCTCATCAAGGTGGGTGTTCCCTCCAACAGTGTAGATTTCTGATGTAATACAACTTTTTTTTACATTGCTTCTCCTGTGTAATTCCCTCTTGGCAATATGATCTTCATGCACATCTGCACTTCTCCATTTCCTCTTAATTTTTGAGACATAGTATTCCATTACTTATAGCCGTAGAGCAGAATTGGAAAACTATCAGTGTTAAAAACGACGGGGCTTTTTTTGTGTGCATGTGAGGTTAGGACCATTATGTAGCACAATTTCCCAAAAGGCAGTCAGATCCACTTTCCTTCTCATACTCTGCTCTGAGCCTAGTTTGTTATGCACCTACATCATCTGTCAGGATATATGTGCTGACATCTTGGTTGGCTCTGTGAGCTATCTAAACTGTTTATCATAATTAGTTTGAACAATAGGTATTCTTTATTCACTGCATTTTTTCCTGTGTGGTTTCTAAGCCTGATCATGAAATTTTGTCCGAAACTTTGCCCCTTGTCTATGTCTTTGCCTAGACTGTCTTCCATGCCTAGAACACTTTCCTTGCTCGTGTCCCCCTCTTGGAACCCTCAATTCCCTAATGCCATCTGCTTCAGAAGAGCCTTCCTAATTCTTCCAGTTAGTGTTTTCCCCCTACCTAAAATACTTGTATTTCTTTGATTCCCTAGAATCTAGCAGAGTGCCTCATCTATATGTGCTTAATAAATGTTTGTTGAATTGGTTAAAGCAAAACTCTTGATTGATTAAAGAGATCCTTTGCTGGGGAGGTCATTATTATCCCTGGTCAGCTGCCCCAGGACCTTTCTTTTCTCTGATCTCATCAGCTTATATGGATTTCAGTTATTTTTATGCTGATGAATCTACCTTGAGCTCCAGTCCTATGTCATCAGAAGTTTACAGGACATCTCTACCTTGATTAAGCTCAACTTTTTAAACTCTACTTGTTTAAAAGAAAATTCATTCTTTCCATCAAAACTCACCTCTTTTCCTAACTTTATTTCTGTCAAGGGTACTGCCTTACTAGCCATCTATATTTGTAACCTCCAAGTCTTGGACTTCCTGCCCTTTCCTACCCTCCCCATTATATTCATTCCTTTGCTCAGCCATGTCATTTATACCCTAATCTCTCTCCTCTATCCTTTTTTTTTTTTTTTCCCCTAACTACATGGCCACCAGCCTAGTCCAGACCCTCATCATCTCTTACCTGAATTATTGCAAGTTTCTGGTCTCCCAGCATCAAATGGCTCCCTATAAACTCTAAACTAGTATCCTATTAGTATAATAGTATGCTGTTGTTCCACTCAGCATTCTTGACTTCCCAGACCAGAGAAGCCTTTCTTGGCCACCAAATCTCTTATGTTGTTACCCTCCTTTTAGAAAGTGAGCTCCTGAGGATACTTGTGTCATTTGTATTTATGATGTCCCTAGTACCTAATAATTTTTTTTTCATTTATTCATTCAAGTTTATCTAGTACACCTCCTTCACTTTATGAAGAAAATGGTTGTGAAGTTGTGACTGAATTTAGGTCCTCTTGACTCTAAAGACAGTACTTTCCACTGTACCATATTTAATCAAAAAGTATAGGTTGATTGTATTTGGAAGTTTTAACCAGGCTCATCAGAGGAACTCACTTTCCTTTTCAATAAATATTGGCACAAAAGTTTTAATTACCTTTATATATTGGTCTTTTTTTTTTGTAAATGCTTGTGTATGTGTCCCATTAAATGTTTCTTGTTGCCTTCAGATAACATAATGAAACTTCCTCTGCCAATTCTTTTATTTGCCTATTCAAGATCTTTTGTCATCCTGTTTAGCTTCAAATTGTATCTTCCGGTTTCATTTATAGCAGTTCTTAACCTATTTTTGTGTGTTGGACTCCTCACAATAATGTTTTTAAACGCATAAAATTGAACACATAGAATTTTCCTCTACCTCTTACTTTATCTTCAAAGTCCTTTTTGAGTGCCTCTATGTCAGGCCATATTTTTCTTGGAAGCTTTGGATATAGGAGACCTGATGTCACTATCCTCTTGAGGGCGTACCTTGATCTTCCTTGTCGATAAAGAAACTTTCTATGGTCTGCATCTTCTCCTTCTGCTCATCTTGCCCATCTTTTACTTGACTTTTAATTCTTTCTTACAGTGGGACCCTGCTTCCAGGCTGCACTGTCCCAAGCTTCAGAGGGTCCCAGGTGGTACAGTTTAAGGAACGGTACATACTCTGGTCTGAAAATAACCCCAGGCCTACTTGCTTTTTAATTAGAAAATAAAATTTTTGTTTCGCTGGGTTGATAGCTCTGGTGAGCCTGTGCCCCTCTCCCACCTGGGCTGCTGCCACTCAAGGCTGCTTCCTGGTTCCCAGAAGGGGTAAAACAACCAATTTCTGCCTCAGCACCAGCAGAGACCCCTGTAATCTCCCCCTGGCCAAACACTCAGCCCTCTCACCAGACCGTGAGCTTAGTTAGAAGATGCCAGTGCTGCAGCTGATTCAGAGGCTCTGGAGATCCCTTTCTCTGGCTCAGCCTGCCTGGGACTGGATCTGTGTCAACTCGACCTTGGGCTTGGGTTCCCCTCCCGCCCCAGCATAGCAGACCCCTCCTGCCAACCTTCTAAGCCATCTTTGGCTGGAAAATAATCTCAACCCATCCTTTTGTGGGTTCTGCTGCTCCAGCTACTGTCTTGTGGCATTATTTGAAGGTATTTGGGGAAGAGCTCTGAAGAGTCACTGCCTGTCTTGGCTCCTCCCAAGAAGTCCAAACACAGAATTTAAAAAGAAACCAATTATACTGAAAATGTTTTTTCCCCACCCAAATATATGAACCTCTTGATTTATAATGAAGTCAAAATTGATGTGATTCAGTTCTACCAATAGCCTTCCACTTCGTTGGTCACTGCACAAATGATCTTTCATTGAAGGACTAACCTTAAATTGTATAGAAAAAAACTGTCGTTCTTAGCACTTCTCTCCACCCTGACCCCCGGCTTTTATGCCATTCTACTAGTCACTGCTGAGAGCTGTGGGGCATTTTGGGGTTTTTTTTGGCTATGGCAACCTATGAAACAAAGAATTTATCATGAAGTGGTCAGCCTACTGGTAATGATCTTACTTCAAGCATGGTAGAACCTTCTAGACAGAGCTTGGGCTCTTTTGGCATAGCCCTGGAGAACCCAGGGTCACCTCCCTTCCATGAGGTATCACTGAATAGGACAGCATTTAAACTCTTTCAGTTGTCTTGCTACTAAATCCTGGTTGAAGGAATCTTAGAAAAAGCCTCCGTCATTCTAATCCAAAAATGGTAGTTGAATGTGTACACGACTTATAAACAAGAACCTCAATCTGAACAAAAGAAGTTTATTTATGTACTGGTACATAATCTGGGACTTTAAAGGCTGGCCTCAGTGTTCTGATGACTGATTTAAAAAAAATATTCTCCCACGTGAGTTTTTTATATTGATATCATGATTGTGTTTCTACCAAGGTTGAAATAGAGGGATATAACAATTATTTTTTATCTTTTTTTTTTGAGATATTTTATTGGATATAACAATTATTAAACAAGGATCAATATTGCTCACTCATGTTGAAGTACTTGCTTTTTGCCCTTTTGTAAAAACAAAAGTTTGTCATATAAGGCTCCTGTAAGTGTTCAAGGGAGATGGGTTTCAGCCTAGCAATTAAGTGGAGTTTAAAGTTAGGGAAGCCCATTGCCCTTTGGATGGTTGGTATTAAGATTCTGCGGAAAACTATAAATTTAAACCTAATGGTTTGAGAACAAAATAGATGAGTGTGACTATATTTGTCAGTCTTTGACTTTGGGAGACTGTCCACTTAGCAGAATAATATTTGGTCTATTTCAGATGCATGTTTGCCTATAAATTGGGTCTTAATGACCTGCCCCAGTCTGTGGCCTTTTTCAGTGCAGTTGACATTGACCAGTGCTTAAGGAAAGAAGTGACAATGGATTGTAAAACACCTTCCAACCCAACTGGACTAGAAAGGAGATATGGAATCCCCCCAGGTGAGTACATAGTGTTCTTCCATTTATACCTGTAGAATGCAGATATTGGAATTACAGCTGAATTAAGAGACATGGGGATTTTTTTTCTCATTAAAAAAAGAAATGGTCCACTGTACCAAAGAGAACAGGGAGCCATACCCTGTTGGATAGAATGGCCCTTCTTCTGGGAATTAACATTCTCAACCACTCCCCTATCTTCCTTTAGAATACATCATTCCCAAGTCACGAGACAAGTGCCTCTAACTAATTTTAATTGTCTTTCAGGTGAAGCGCTGGATATTTATCAAATAATTAAACTCACCAAAGGCTCCTTGGAGAAAAGAAGCTAAGCCTCTAACATGCCATGATCTGAAGGCATCCCATTTGCTCCTATGGAGCATTAACACTGATGAAGGCTCCCACCTCACAGCATTCTTAGCTGACCCTTTTTTAGGACAGGGTTTGCCTTGGGACAATCATTTCTCCAAAAATAAAAGGACATTTTTACAAAGATAAATGTTTATGTGCTGCTATTCAATAAGGCATTCCGCTGACATGCTAAGAAGAGTGGACTTCATTTCAATGGGTTCAAAACTAAGGTGCTGTGGCCGCAGTGCGATGGCCAAAAAGGGAACTAAGGCTTTATGGGCCTGGAGCAGTTGGCAGCCTATATTGTAGCAATTCAGGAATTTCATTTCTTTTTCCTTTTCTTCTTGGCTGGTTCCTGACTATCTCTGCTGTGCTCAGATTCAGCAGTCTGGAAGAAAAGAGAAATGTTCAATTGATTAAATTTATTCATAAAATTTAAGCTTTGATCAAAGCCTGTGTCACTCCTACTTCTTGGAGGAAAAGGTCTTTCCCTTTAGGGTACTGACTTTAGGGAAAAAGGAATTTATAGGCATGTACCTATGTTTAATTTTTTAATGACCTGATCACAGTTGGTGATCAGAATAGGATAGATAAATTACTAAACCTCAATTTTATTTCATCTCAATATATCATCCTCTTACTTTGTATAAGCAGCCAGATAAAGAACAAACAACCTGTTTCTTTATTTTCATATATCAATAGGCCCCCTTCTTTTCTCTCTTTTTTTTTTTGTGGGGCAAAAAGAGTTAAGAGACTTGCCCAGGGTCCCCTCCCTTTTTTTACAATTAGCCTTATTTCTCTTCTTTCAGCCCATATGAATGCCTATATTACCGATCTATAAAAAGCAAGGTATGGTGGAAAGAGCACTCGACTTGCGTCAGTGACCACGGACCTCTTTCAGGCTCAATTTTGTCATCTGTCCATGATACCTGTACTATCTACCTCAAAGGTATCGCCTCAAAGGACTGTCGTGAGGAAAACATTTTGTAAACCATAAAGTGTCTCACCCTTTCAGAACTATACTTAGATCTGATTACATGAGCTTCAAAAAAGAGAAAAAAGGGAACTGACCTGATCTGCCCCTCTTTCATCCTCTTCGTCTGTTTCTTGCTCCTGAAGAGCTGTGTCCAAAATGTCCCCGTTGATTCTGAAGTCTCTGGAGGTGCTAAGCTTCATGTACTGCATTAGGTTTACCTATGACAGTAGTACATATAAAGAAGAATTTTGTCATTATTTTGTGACTTTTCTGCTGAAGCATCTTAAATCATGTTTTATTTAGAACACTATTGATCTTTCAGTTCCTTCTCATGGAGGATGGAGTGCTGGACCTGTATTCAGGAAGATCTGAATTCAAATTCAGCTTCAGACACTTAATAGATTTGTGACTGTGGGTGAGTTTATGCACCTCTATCTGCCTCAGATTACTTATCTGTAAAATGGGCATAATAACAACACTTACAGGATTGTTTTGAGTATACAATGAGATATTTGTAAAACACTTTGCAAACCTGAGAGTGCTATGTAAATGTTAGCTATTATCCTCTGCTCAATTTGTTTTAAATGTTGTTTTGTCTGAATTTAGTACACAGATTGTGAATTACCTTGGACTTCTTAGAAAGGTGGATGAGAAATTTCTCATACTGTTCAATGGCAAAGATCAGATTAGGAATTGGTTTGGTCTCCCGAAGAACTCTAGCCTATAAGGTAAAGAGAAGACAAGAATTAAAACCAAATTGTCATGACTTGAGTCCTACAGTCCACCAGAACTAAATAAACTAAAGTTCCTTTACCCAAGTGAAATTGTAAATCTTGCTGATGAATTAATTCGGGGTTCATCAAGCTATCCTAGGCCTAACATGTGCCAGAGTGAATTTTTCAAAATATTACTTCAAACTGATTTGCTCTTGAAGAATGGGTTGTAGTAGGTCCTCTTTAACATTCACAAACATCTCTGGTTACTTGGTGTGATATTAGAATTGCAGGCCTCTCCAGCACTTGTGCTATCTCTTCCAGTTCCACAGAGACATTTGCTCTGCCAGGATTCCACTTCATTTAGGCTTCATATACAGTAGCAAGTGATTGCACTTCTCCCTGACCAACCCTCCCAGTGATACTGGGCAAAGAGCACTGGATTGGTAGGAGGTCTAGGTCCAAACCAAACCTCTGATCTTAGGGCAAATTATTTCTCTGCTTCTCATCTAGATAATAAAAACATTGGGACAGAGGGCTGGAACATACAATCTTTGATGGCCATTTTATTTTATTTTATTTTATATTTATTTTTTTAGTGAGGCAGTTGGGGTTAAGTGACTTGCTCAGGGTCACACAGCTAGTAAGTGTTAAGTGTCTGAGGCCGGATTTGAACTCAGGTCCTCCTGACTCCAGGGCCGGTGCTCTATCCACTGTGCCACCTAGCCACCCCTGATGGCCATTTTATACTGAGCCACAGAACAGAGCTCACAATACCTCATTGCCCTTTCTGCACAAAAATTAACACCTAAGGTTTTTTTAACCCCAAATAAAGATGTTGCCGTTGAACAAATAGTCGTATAAATACAAGTTAGATCACTGCAAAATGCTCGAGTACTGAATGAACCAATAAATTGCATCAAGATTTAAAAGTCCTGGCATAAGCTCACCATGGCTGTGGTAACTGCAGCAGTTTTCTCCTTTTTCTTCTCTCCTGAAAAGCTTAGGCTTTCACTCTGGATGTTCTGAGGGAATTGAAAGCAAGATGCCCATTAGGTTGACCCTACAGGCCATACCCCATAAGGATTCAGAGGGGACAGAGAAAAGGCTCTCTATTCAACAGGACTATGAAAAAAAAGCCCACATGTATCTGTTAGATTCAGCTCATTAGCAGTGATACTGTCCTTGACAGGCAGCTTTGCCACCATATTTTGGTCCTCACTGTCCCTTGGCTCATATTCCCAATAGGCTTCTCATAGTTTTAAGATGACCAAGTCACCAATCCCAAGTGCATAGTCTTTTTCTGCTCCAAATACTGGATAGGAAATACTTTCTTTAGGTACAAATTATGTGAATGCTGAGAAATGTCTACTTTCTTCAAAAGCTTCTAGCCTAGATCTGTCTCTTTTGGGAGCTATTAGATAGTTCAACAGTAGACTGGAGACAGTTTTGCTGCAAACTTGGTAAATCATCTGACTTCTATCAGTACTCTCTAACTTTCCTTCTGTGGACAGGGAAGAAATCCATTTTGGATATTTGATCCATTGTAGATCTTGGCTCCATAGTCCCTGCTCTGCTCTGGTATGTAAGAATCAATTACTCGAAATGAACTTTTGTTCCTCTTACCTGCACATAAGAGATGAAGGCATAACATTGGGGTGTCAGATGGGAGCCTGAGAGTTTAACCTGCAGAGCAAAAGATACAAGAATTGCATTACAAATAAAACCTCTTCTTCCCCTCCCTCCAGAAAAGCAAACATACCAGTTTTTCCATACGGCTCGGAATTCCTCCTGAGCTACGGCAAACCTGGAGATACTGACAGAAAAGAAAATCTTTGTTTCAGCTTTCTTTATGTAAGAGTGCAAGTCATTGTGGTAGAAAGGAATGAGTGTTGGGCTTGTAGTCAAAAGGTATGGGTTTGAATGCTGGATGCTGGCAAGTCACCAAGTCAGAAAGAGTTTATTAAGCCCATCCAGCATAAGGCACTGGTGAGGGTACAAACAAGCAAGATAAAAATGCTGCCCCTGCTCCCAATTAGCTTACATTCTAACAGAGTAGAAAACGTGATAACTACATAAATGCACAATGTATTTGGTATAAATGGAAGGGTCTAACAACAGAGGGAACTAGGTTAAGCCTCCTGCAGAAAGTGAGATTGGAGCGAAGTCTTAAAGGAAGCCAGGAGTCAGAGGTCACCAGGGAGATGAGGAAGAGCACTCTAGGCACAGAAGAGCCAGTGAAAATGCCCAGAGGTGGGAGATGGAGAGAAGGGTGTGTGTGTGTGTGTGCGCACACGTGCACGCAGCATGCACATATGAATCGGTATAACTAGATGGTTGGGTCCTTGGGAAAATTGGAAAGACAGGAAGGAACCAGGTTTTTCAAGGCTTTAAATGCCCACACTGAAGGATTTCCTATTTGACCTTAGAGCTCTTAAGAAGCCACTGGAGTTCTGAGCAACTACTATGGTCACGCTTTGAATAAGCTGAAGCTTGTGTAAGATGGGCTGGCAGGATATATGGGAGTGGGGCAGGGAGACCAATTAGAAAAGTGCTGTGAGCGATAGTCCAGGCATGATGATGAGGGCTGGTGTCCAGCAGCCAGCTCAGTTATTTCCCTTCCTGAGCATCAGTTTCTTAAATCTACAAACGGCACCTATCTCCCAAGGCTGTCGTGAGGCAAGCACTTTTATATAGAGGCGAAATACCATTCTTCTTCCATTGAGTAATGTTCCTGAATGGAATCTTTCAAGTTGACAAGCATTGAGTAAGTCCCTCTGCTAAGCACTGGGGATACAAGAAACACAGAACAAAACACCCCTGCTCTCGAGGAGCTCAGTCTAATGGAGACCACGTGCCAACAACTATGTGCAAAGAAGACAGATAAGATAAACTGTAAACCGGAGATAATCAACAGGGGGAAGGCATGAGCTTTAAGGAAGACTGGGACAAAGGCTCTTTTGCAAAAGGTATGGTTTTAGCTGGGACTTGAAGAAAGCCAGGAGGTAAAAATGAGGAAGAACATTCCAGGCCTGAAGGCTAGCCACTGAAAATGCTTGGTGTGAGGAGACAGTTCCACCTTGTGTAAGGAACAGCCAAGAAGCCAGTGTGATGGGAGTGAGGTGTAAAAAGACTAGAAAGGAGGGGGCCTGGTTATGAAGGTCTCTGAATGCCAGAGGGGATTTTATATTTAATCCTGGAAATGATAGGGCGCCACTGCATTTTATTTGATGGGGGAGGAGTCTGTGGCATAGTCAGATCTGCACTTTAGGAAGAACACCCTGACAGCTGCAATGATGGAAGAGATGAGGCAGGGAGACCACCCAGCAGGCTACTGCAATAGTCTGGGCATGAAGTGATGAAGGCCTGTGCCAGGGTGGTGAAGGTATCAGAGAAGAAAAGAAATATGTCAGAGAGATTATGAAGGTAAAATCAACAGGACTTGGCAACAGACTGGATATGGAAGTTAGAGAGTGAGTCAAGGAGGATCCCTGGGTTGTTAGCCTGGGTGATTGGGAAGATGGTGGTACCTTGGACAGTAATCGGAAAGGAGGAAGTTAGACTAATGAGTTCAGTTTGGGACATAATGATTTTTTTTTTGGTGAGGCAATGAGGATTAAGTGACTTGCCCGGGGTCACACAGCTAGTGTCAAGTGTCTGAGGCCAGATTTGAATTCAGGTCCTCCTGAATCCAGCGCTGGTGGTTTATCCACTGCACTACCTAGCTGCCCCCCATAATGAATTTTAAATGTCTATGAGGGGCACCTAGCGGTGGATAGAGCACTGGTCCTGAATCAGGACCTGAGTTCAAATCTGACCTCAGACACTAGTTGTTATGACCCTGGGCAAGTAATTTAACCCCTAACTGCTTCAAAAAAAAAAAGTCTGACATCCAATTTGAGATGTCTAATGGAGTAATGGAGATAAGAATTTGGAGGTTGAGGAAGAGGTAAAGGCTAGATAAGTATACTTGGGAATCAGCATAGAGATGACTGAATCTATGGGAACTGATGAGATCACCAGTGAAAAGTTATAGAGCAGGAGCTGGCAAACTACAGAGTTTGCAAAAATAGGTGATGGCTTAACCCCTTGGTTTGTCAACCCCTGGTACAGAGAAAGGAAGAGGGCCTTGGACAAAGCTTTGAAGGAAATTCACCATTAGCCAATATGTATGACCTGAACGAAGATCCAGCCAAGAAAATGGAGAAGCAGCATAAAGAGGACGGAGGAGAACCAGGAGAGAATGTCATGAAACAAAGTTTCGGGGGCAGCTAGGTGGCGCAGTGGATAAAGTACTGGCCCTGGTTTCAGGAGGACCTGAGTTCAAATTTGGCCTCAGACACTTGACACTTATTAGCTATGTGATCCTGGGCAAGTCACTTAACCCTCATGGCCCCACAAAAACAAAGTATCAAGGAGAAGAGGGTGATTGACACAGTCAAAGAGAGAGCAAGAAAGATGAGAATTGGCAAAGCTATCTATAGTCATTTATATAAAAAAATCTCAAAATCACTTTTTTCCCTCACTATTGATCATAGAAATGCAAAATTAAAACAACTCTGAGGTATCACCACACCTATCAGAGTGGCAAATATAACAGAAAGTGGTTAAGTGATAAAAAAAAGTTCTCATTTAAGAAATGGAATCTCTAAAAGCCAGCATAGCCCAAACAGATTCTGTAAGACAGTATGAAATATTAAAATAAAAACTAAAAAAACCTGAAGAAAACAGAAGATACTCAGAGCAAAAACAAATGACCTGAAAAGGTGTCAAGGTTAAAAAATTCAAGTTGCTGATATACCTGAAAACCATGTTTACAAAACAAAAGCCTGGACACTATATTTAAAATAATCATAAATGCAAACTGCCAAGATCTACTAGAACCAGAGAGTAAAGTAAAGCTAAAGAGAATTCACTGATGATCTCTTGTAAATAACCCCCAAAGAAAAAAGTCTTAAGAATGTCAGAGTCAATATCCAGAGCTTTCCACATCAAAGAAAAATTACTGGAAGCACCCAGAAAGCAGCAGTTCAATTACAGTATCATGTCATATGAGACACTGAATCTACTACTAAAATCCAGAGGAGCTCTTGGAATACAATAGTTTAAAAAGCAAAAGAGATATTTTTACCTGGCAGAGCTGAATATAATCCTGTAGGGAAAAAAATGTACCTCAAGGGAATAGAGGACTTTTGCACATCTCTGAATATTAAAAACCAGAACTGAGTGGGAATTCTGAAATACAATTACAAGAGTCAAGAAAAATGAGCAATTGGAAGAAACCATAAGATGTATTTCTTTTTTTTAGTGAGGCAATTGGGGCTAAGTGACTTGCCCAGGGTCACACAGCTAGTAAGTGTTAAGTGTCTGAGGCCGAATTTGAACTCAGATACTCCTGAATCCAGGGCCGGTGCTCTTATCCACTGCGCCACCTAGCTGCCCCAACAAGATGATGTATTTCTAACATGGTAATATGAGGAGAAGAAATAAGTATCCCTTCAGAACCTTATTACCTTCCAAGGATAATGAATATCTTAAACAAGAAAAAGAGGTCCTGGGGGTAGAATGGCTCTGTTCCAAGAATCTAAAGAGGGGAAAAGTAAGGGAGGTTAAAAAAGAGGAAAGGAGGAAGAGAAGAGTAGAATTTGTTATTTCTCATAACTGGAGTGCATAAGAATATATAAACACAGAGGAAGGGGGCAAAGGGAAGTGGGAATCAGAGGAACCTCCCCCTTATCTGAAACAGAGAGGAGCACTGAACAAACAGTATGCAGTAGAAATATATCAAACTCAAAAAGGAAACAAGTAGGGATGGGTAAGGAGGGAATAGTTACCAGGAATATATTTAACTCAAGAGGGAAATAGAAAGGAAAGGGGAAGAGAAATTAGAGAAAGGATAGATGAAGGGAGAGATTATTCCTAAACTAACTGAAGTTGTACAAAAATATAGCTTTTGGAAGTGGCAAAGAACGTAAATTTGAGGGGATGCCCATAAAGTTGGGAACATTATACCTTGTTAACTGAACAAGTTATGGTATATGAATGTAATGGAATACTACTGTGCTTTGAGAAATGGTAGAAGGCCCCCTAAAAGAACAAAAAACCAAAGGGGACAGCTAGGTGGCACAGTGGATAAAACATCAGCCCTGGATTTAAGAGGACGTGAGTTCAAATCTGACCTCAGACACTTGACACTTACTAGCCGTGTGACCCTGGGCAAGTCACTTGACCCTCACTGCCCCACCAAAAAAACCCAAAAAGAAGAAAAAAAAAAACCAACCCAAGTAATGATGGAAGGGATAGTTTCAGAGAAACCTGGGAAGACTTATAGGGACTGATATATAGACGGAACAGAACTAGGAGAACAATTTATACAACAACAATATGGTAAAGACAAACAACTTTGAAAGAGCTGAGAAGAAATCTGATCAGCATAGTGATCAACCATGATTCTAGAGGACTAATGATGAAACATGCTACCTACTTTCTGATGAAAAGGTGAAGGACACGGAGTGCTAGATGAGATACATTTACTTTGGATATTAGAGTTGGGTTTTTTTGTTTGCAATGGGAGGAATAGTTTGGGAGTGGGGAGAGAAGGTAGATTTTTGCCGACTGAAAAAAATGCAGAGAACAAAAAATTCAGAAAGAAGCACAAACAGGCAGGACAGTTTTGAAAGTAATGAGAATTTATACTTTTTTAAAAAGCAAGTGGTATGAAATAGAAATTCACAATTATAGATATTTCCTCTTTCTGTATTCTACTGTGTTTGGAAATGTTTCTATTTCAGAGTTTAAATTTAGAAGGAAAAAAAGTCTCTGCTTGGCATTTAAAGCCCTTGAGAATCTGGCTCTAAGCCATCCTTCCAGGCTAATTACACACCATTCCCTCATACACTATGTGCTCCAGCCAAAATAGCTGACTTGCTGCTTTACCTACATGGCCACTCATCTCCCACCTCTGTGCCTTTGAATTCAGGTCTTCCTGACTCCAGGCCCAGGGCTCTATCTCTGTGTCAACAGCTGCCTCTGCAGAAATCAGGAGACTTGGGTTCTAGTCCTAGAATCATTACTTACTAGTTGCATGACCTTGGGCAAGTCACTTAACTACTCCAAGCCTCAGTTTCCTAACCTGAAAAAATGGGGCTCTATTTGCTTAATGTAACAGATTTGCTTAATCTAACAGACTGTTAGGCAATGCTGGGGAAGCCTGTCCCAACTAAGACCAAATGAATGACGACTGTAAGACCTTGGAACAAGGCAGACCTGGTTTGTTGAGGTTTTATGATATGAGTTTGGAAGAGGACTCTATTGTTCTGGGCTGGTGGCCACGGAAGAAGAGAATCGCGGCATGACTTCTCTATTCATCACTCACATATTTAACGAGAGCTGTAAGGATGGTGTAGAGTCGGCTGAGGTTCTTTAGTAGACTGTCCACACAGCTGCCTGATGGTAGTGCCGTCTGCACCAGCTCATGGAATGCTGTGAGCAGGGTCCCAAGTTGCAGGATAGCTGCCTTCTCGAGTGCCTGGTTTGGTGAGACATCCTGAGAAGCCTCCTCTGAAAGGAGAAAATATCCACAAATGGAAACCCAACACAGCTTTATTTTCTGGTTAGAAGGAAGGAGAGTTAAACGTTAGAGCTACGTACTCAAAGCCCTTCATGACAGTGTAGTGAAAATAAGCTTGTGGTTTACCAGCAATAAATATCCCACTGACATCAAGTTAAACTAATGCTACCTCATGAATTCTCCTTCTATAAAATGGTTCGATATGGCTTTTTAGTCTCAGGTCCAAACTGTACCTTCATCTGAATGAGCACGCACTTACCTGACTGAGTCTCAGGACCAAGATGTCCCTTAAGTTTGGTGATCAGCCAGTCGACTTCTTCTAAGACTTTTTCAGCCTGACTGAGAACCTGCAACTACAAAGGGAAAAGTGACTTGGTGATGTGTTGTGTGGGACTCAGCTGAGACAGGGGACTTGGGGGTATGGGAGCCAGGCCCCTGGGTTTCAACTATTGTCATTGGTTCTTGGTTACTTCCAGTATGCAATGAATGGTGATCCATCCACATGGCTCTGGTAAGTACTTACACAAACAGTGGGAGCTGCTGTCCTTAGATTCACCATTGCAAAGTGGTTTGGTTTTTCTACTTCTATATCCTGGGGAAGGAGAAAGGGTGACAGTCATCATTCTCTTTTCAGATCAGAAAAGACTCTTGGCTCCCAAGCTTCCGAAACACCACAGTACCTGGTCTAGATCTCCAAGCTGTCCATGGATATCTTGGGACAGGTCACGAAGGAGGCTAACAGGACTCTTGCACAGGACATGGAGGCTGAAGAGCAGATTCACCATGCCTTTGCAAAATGAGGCATCCTCTATGAAAGGAAAGGAAAGAGGATTCATGATTAAGGCCAGTAAGCCCATTTTGGCCTACTCCAAGAAAAGCAGGGAAACAGCTGGAGAGAGCCGATCAGATCACATTGTAATCTTTTTTTTTTTTTTGGTGGGGCAATGGAGGTTAAGTGACTTGCCCAGGGTCACACAGCTAGTAAGTGTCAAGTGTCTGAAGCTGGATTTGAACTCTGGTACTCCTAAATCCAGGGCCAGTGCTTTATCCACTGTGCTACCTAGCTGCCCCCCGATCACATTGTAATCTGCCCTGCTACACTCTAACCCAAAACAAACTTGTAACCATTTTGTATGGGTCTGTCTTCCTATCTATCCAAGCCAGATAAGAGAAGGCACTTGTCCACTATCATGATATAACAAAGTCACCAAACCAATAAAAGATCTGTATACTCCTAGTGTCAAAGAATATTTGTTTTAATAAATGCTATTTGATGACAATGGTTTATATATGGCATAAAACCAAAAAAGCACATACCTAGACTGTTTTCCTTGCACATCTTGACTGTCCAGGAAAGCATCTGAATAAGCTGTATCAAAGTAGAAGGACCAGTCACTTAGATGTTAGTTACAAACAAAAATAGGTTGGTTCCAAAAATTGTCAAAAATAAACGACCACTGGGCATTTATTTCCAAATCTAAGCAAATGATTTACCAACAACTTGGGCATAAATCCATTCTAATTCTGCTCCAGTATCCCCATCAAAATTAATCCTAAGACTGTAATCAAGGACTTCTTTCAGAATGATTTTGTACTTGACTTAGATTCAAGAACTGCCATCCTTTCAGGGATTAAAATTGACTAATCTTCTTGCCATCTCCTAATAGGAGTTATTAAATTAAAATATGTAATGAATGATAGTACCAGGTTCTGTGGGGAATAGTTTCCCTTTGTATCCTAGTTGCATTGATTTTGTTCATAGCAAATATTTTCCATTTCATGTAATCAAAATTATCTGGGGGAGAAGAGGGAAGGATATGAAACAACAAAAATCTATTAAGCACAAAAAAGTAATTACCAAATTCATCACAGTATTTCCGAAACTCTTCTGCATGTCTGTCTGCCTCTAAATTTATCTGTGTATTTTTAAATATTGCACTGATTTCTCCCCCCAGCATTATCACTATCCTCCCCATCATCATTCCACAGCTCCTCCTCCAAAGTGCTCCCTTCTAATAAATAATATTAGTCAAAAAAAATCCACAAACTGACCATGTCTGAAAATTTGTCTCCTTCTGTACCTCTAGTCTATCACCTTTGTTAATAGATGGGAAACATGATCCAACATTAGTCTTCTTGAATCATGGTTGGTCATTATGATGATCAGAGTTCTTAAGTCTATGAGAGTTTTTTTCCTTTAAATGTTATGGTCATTGTATAAATTTTTCTTCTTGCATCATTTCAAAGAAGTGTTCTAGATTTCTCTGAACTCATCCTTTTTTTTGTCATTTCTTCTGACATAATATTCCATTATACTTATATCTCATGCTTTTTTTTCAGCCAGTCCCAAGTTGCTTGGCACCCCTTTAGTTTCTAGTTCTTTTGCCACAAACACAATGTTGCTATATTTTTGTATGTATGGGTCCTCTTTTGGGGATACAGTAGTGGCATGACTGGGTCAAAAATTTAGAGTTTAGTGTCTTTTTGGGGCATAGCCCCAAACTTTTCTAGGAGAATGGTTACAACAATCTGTGTATATTAGGGTACTTGTTCTTCCACATTCTCTCCAACAACTATCATTTTTCTTTTTTGTCATCTTTGTCAATTTGATGGGTGTGAGGTAGAACCTCACCATTTTAATTTGCACTTCTCTTAATATTAGTGATTTGGAATATTTTAAAATATGTTTTTTGATAGCTTATGCTTCTTTTTAGAAATGCTGGGCCATGTCCTCTGAAAATCTATCTACTGGGGAATGGTTCTTGTTCTTATATAGTTGTATCAATTCTCCATGTCTTATATATTAGACCAGAGAAATTTCCTGCAAAGATTTTTTTCCCTAGTTAACTCCCTTATAATTCTAACTATATTA
This sequence comes from Dromiciops gliroides, assembly GCF_019393635.1. NCBI lineage: Eukaryota > Metazoa > Chordata > Mammalia > Microbiotheria > Microbiotheriidae > Dromiciops > Dromiciops gliroides. The sequence goes on from NC_057862.1 coordinate 122,544,344, forward strand.
AATTTGTGCAAAAACTTTTCAATTCTTTTTTGTAATCAAGATGACCTGAGTGATGTAAGAACAGAAGAGAACTTTGTTCAGTGACCTTCTGATTGTTAATCTCAAGTGGTCCATAAAACAGAGAAATGAATACTTGCCAAGAAAAAGTGTTTGCCACTATCATGGAGGATATCCATCAAGAGTCCAAAAGAAGGGATTCCTTATAGCTTTTAAGGTGCTACAGATGCGCCACTTTATGGATGACATTATGCTGATTGCATAAAACTCCTAAGCAATAAAATGGTCCTAAATGAGTTTTGTAATCATGCAAAAAGCAAAAAACCCAAAATTTGGCCTAGCTAGTCACATAGGAAAAAATAAGTGGATAAAGAACAAAAGACTATGATGTACACAGTTGGTGGGACAGCACGTAAAGCTGGGCTACTAGTACTTATATTTTGAACAAATATTGTAGATGAATGAATGAACTGGGCAATGAAATGGGTCCAGATATGAAAAAGGGACAAACGAAAGCTAGACTGCCTTTGGGAAACTCTACAAACTTTTAATGATCCCAAGCTTATCCCTGAAACAAAGGTTCACCTTTTTATCCCCAATAGTCTTCTGGTGATAGGTATCAGTCTTCAAAAAATTAAAACTGCAGATCAATCAATGAAACATTCTACTAGCAAAGAATAGTGCAGAAGTGATATAAGAGATAGCAGTGAAATGTATGGCTGAAGAAGACAACAGACAGGTCATTCAGTGAATGGAACAATTACGGACAGCCCAAATGCTCTACTGGTATTCATATGATGCTAAGAGATCTGTGGGAAGGCACTCAGCTTATTGGGTGAATCTCCTCTTGAAGACTTGTGGAAGAATATGGACAAAAGTTGCCTAGGATAAGAAGGTATAGAAGGGTTAAAATGTGCCATGAAGACTGTGCTAGGCATCAAGTTGGTGCTTAATGACCAATGAACAGGATGTCGGTGTCCAACAGTCACTAATGTTCTTTCACTCTAGCAGTCTAGCTGTAGTGCATGCTAGTATGATTTTAGTGAAGCGTTTGATAGAGTGTATTATTTTATTTTGGTGGAAAAGTTAGAAAGGGGGCTAAATGACAGTACAATTAAATGGATCTCATCTGGTTGAATGGTTGGACTCAGTAGTTATTAACGGTTCAATGCCCACATGGCAGCAGGCCTCTAATGAAGTATTTGAGGGATCTGTGTTTTGGTATCTTTCCCTTAGCTTTCTCTTATTTGCAAATTTGATAAACATGCCATCTATGCTTTTATGCAAGTAATTGATAAAAGTGTAAAATAGCATAGAGCAAAGGAGAGATCTCTAGCACACTACAAGAGATCTTTCCAAGCTGACATGGAGTCATTAAGGATGACTGCATCTGGGCATTTAGGTAATTCTAAATCTTCTTACTGTATTATCATTTAGCCCACACATCTCCATTTTTTCCACAAGAATAGTCATGTAATTCTGCTGACTGAGTCCACTATAAATTTGTTTTATCTAATTCTCTATTTCACTCTCCACAGCTGTTGCTCCAAACTTCTCTCAAGTTTCCCTCATCACCCCTCCTCTTCTCTCACCTCTCACAGCTGAAGTCCTTACCTTATACCCTAATGAGAAAGTAGAGGCCATCTACCATGAGAACTCTCTTCCCCTTCTTTAATCTCACAACTACTGGACATCACGATCCCCTCTCCTCCAGTCTCTCTTCCTTCACTCTAACCTGAGGAAGAAATGGTCCAGCTCCACTCCAAGGTCAATACCTCTGTATGCATCCTTGATCTCATCCCTTCCTATCTTCTCTAGTTAATTTCCCTCACAGCTGTTGCCTCTGTCCCTTATATTCAATCCCTCCCAAGGGCCTGGTTCCTTCTTTGCTGCCTACAAATACGCTCAAATGACTCCCATTCTTGAAGAACCCTCTCTGGATCCTCCTGCCTCTTCAAGCTGTTATCCTTTTTTTTTTTTTTTTAGTGAGGCAATTGGGGTTAAGTGACTTGCCCAGGGTCACACAGCTAGTAAGTGTTAAGTGTCTGAGGCCGGATTTGAACTCAGGTACTCCTGACTCCAGGGCCGGTGCTCTATTCACTGCGCCACCTAGCTGCCCCAAGCTGTTATCCTTTATCTCCATTCCCTTTCTCAGTCAAGCTTAGAATAAACCAGCCATGACAGGAGTTGGTTCTTAACTTTTAGGTGTGCCAGAGACCCCTTTGGTGGTGTGAGGAACCTATGGACACATTCTCAGAATAAGCTTTTAAATTTTGTGCATTCAAAATGAAATGTCTAGGATTAGAAATGAAACCAATTACATTGAAATAGTTATCAAAATGTTAATTTTTTAAAAGGTCACAGATCCCAGGTTAAGAACCTTTGTTTTATATTCACTGCCTTGACTTTCTCTCCTCTCAGTCTCTTCTCAGCCCTTTGCTGTCTGGCTTCCAACATCTGCTTTCTGTTACTGCTCTCTCCAAAGTTAAAAATCATCTCTTAACTGTCAAATCTGATGGCGTTTGCTCACTCCTCATCCTTCCTGAACTCTCTGACACTGTCAACCACTTTTCTCCTGAATATTGTTTCCTTTGGATTTTCATGAGACTTCTCTCTTTGGGATCTCCTTCTACCTGTTTTTTAAACATTCCTCAGTCTCTGCCAGATCATCACACATATCATGGTCTCTCTCTAAGTGTACCCCAAGGCTCTGTCCTGGGTCCTCTTTTCTTCTCTTTCTGCATCTCTCCTACTCTCTTGGGGATCTTATCAGCCTATATGGGTTTACTTATCATTTCTATGCTAATGACTTTCAGATCTAGATATCAAGCCCTAACCTCTTCCACTCAGCCCTAGTCATGCATCAACAACTGCCTACTATACATTTCACAAAATGGAAGTCACGTAGGCATTTGAAACTCAACATGTCCTCTGACAAGGGCAGAGTAGAGTGAAGCCTTCACCTCTCTACTCCTGGACATTGTGGCCCTCTTCATGGATTAGCTTTTTTGGCTGCCATTTCATGCTGCTGACTCACAGTGAGCTTGTAGCCACAAGAGCTTTTTCATAGCAAGGGCTAACCATGCCTTTCCTATCTTATATTTGATTTTTATTTTTTTTAAAAACCCAAATAGAAGCCTTTGAATTTATCCTTACTGAAATTTGTCTTCCTAGAGTCAGCCCAATACTCTAGCCTGTCAAGATCCTTTTGGATCCTGACTCTCAGCCAGTGTACTGGTCATCCCTCTCAGCTTTGTGGGGAGGGGGCAAGAATAAGCATTTCTTATGCACCTCTGTGCCAGGCACCCTGTAAAGTGCTTTACAAATGTCTTATTTAGGGGGCAGCTAGGTGGTACAGTGGATAAAGCACCAGGCCTGGATTCAGGAGGACCTGAGTTCAGATCTGGCTTTAGACACTTGACACTTATTAGCTGTGTGACCCTGGGCAACTCACTTAACCCTTATTGCCTTGCAAAACCAAACCAAAACAAAACAAATGTCTTATTTAGTTTGACAAGCATAGTATCTATGCCTTTATCCAAGTCACTGATAAAAATGTTGAAAAGCACAAGGCTAGGGGGCAGCTAGGTGGTACAGTGGATAAAGCACTGGCCCTGGATTCAGGAAGACCTGAGTTCAAATCTGGCTTCAGACACTTGACACTTACTAGCTGTGTGACCCTGGGCAAGTCACTTAACCCTCACTGCCCTGCAAAGAGGGGGAGGGGGGGGGCGGGGAGCACAAGGCTAAATAGAGACTGTTTAGATACTCCACTGAAGGTACTAGGCAAATACATTCTCTTCAGTGCTTCTGGGGGCAGCTAGGTGGTGCAGTGGATAAAGCACTGGTCCTGGATTCAGGAAGACCTGAGTTCAAATCCAGCCTCACACTTACACTTACTAGCTGTGTGACCCTGGGCAAGTCACTTAACCCCCATTGCCCTGGGGGGAAAAAAAAAATCAGTGCTTCTTTGGTTCACTGTGGCCCTGGATTGGGGGCCCATCACTCTATTTTAAGCCAGGATTCAGAACCCTAAATCCCATTCTCAAATTTTTTTGGGCAACGAGGGTTAAGTGACTTGCCCAAGGTCACACAGCTAGTAACTGTCAAGTGTCTGAGGCCGGATTTGAACTCAGGTTCTCCTGAATCCAGGGCCTGTGCTTTATCCACTGCGCCACCTAGCTGCCCCCCGCCCCAATTCTCAAATTTTTTTGGTTCCAAATGTATAATGGTCCTTCCTTTCCTCCTCTATGACACTTCCATCTTCCAACTTCCTGACAGATCAGAGTTCCTTTTTGCTCCTTCAGATCTTTTCTCATGGATAGCTGCTCCTTGAGTACCTTCACCTTCTCTTTTAGGAAGGAGACCAGCCTTCACTTTCAGCATAGAGAGCAGTCATTTGGCCATGGCAGAAATATGGACATCACACACTTCATCCAAGTCACTGCAAAACTCACCCTGCTTTCCACACTGAGAGCTTCAGGTTCCCACACTTCTTATGGGTTTTTAATAGCTTATCTTCTTAGCATTTCATTAACACCTTTGAACCCTTTAAAAATTATCTTTTTATTTCACTTTGCTCTTTTACCAGCTTTTCACAACTTGACAACCACACCCAACTTTCTTGCCCATCTCTCACATTTATTCCAGTCTTCTTGTTTACACGCCTTTATCTTACCAGTCACCTTCTTTAGGAGTACCTTTTCTTTCTTTCTTTTTTTTTTTGGCTAAGGTGGAAGATCCTCTAGATCAAAGTTTCTTTTTTCTTTTTTTTTCAGGGCAATGAGGGTTAAATGACTTGTCCAGGGTCACACAGCTAGTAAGTGTCAAGTGTCCAAGGCTGGATTTGAACTCAGGTCCTCCTGAATCCAGGGCAAGTGCTTTATCCACTGTGCTACCTAGGAGTACCTTTTCCTCAGATCCCTCTCCTCCATACTTTCCTTCATCTACAGTTGTTGGTCTTCAATAATTCTCTAACCTTCTTCCAAAGAGCAAAGTCCTCTAAATTACCCCATAATTCCTCTTACTTCATATTCAAGTCCTTTTCCTCCTTTAGTTCCTTCTCCTTCATGACCATTTCTTTCAGAAGCCAGAAATCACTATAGTCTTTCTGCAATGGCCAGGCTGGCCTGAAGTGCCTCCAACTCTGTTATCTCTAAGTGAAGGGCCCTGGCAGCCCCTGAAGGTCATAGCATCCTTGGGTCTGTGTAAGAACCTTGCCCTGCCCCTCACCTTCCTGGTGCTCTCTGCTATAGCACACAGACAGAACCGTCTTTACCAGCAGCCTTGCTTCTCCTCTCTGGCTCCAGGCACCCCCTCTTGATCATTCTTCTCCAGGATGCTCCTCTCTTTACCTTCAGCTTACTTGGTGTCAGAGAGTCCTGCAGAACTCTCTGGTCATTTTCTTATGAGTCAGTAATATTATTCACACTGGCTCTAGGAGGAGGGGGCATAGTAAAGAGCACAGATGACTCCAGAGTGTCAGAAACCACAGTTTGTAGAATAAGACACAGATCAAAGTGAGAATGTTTTCACATATGCAGCTTGTCAGGAAGACTGGTTGAAACAGTATACAGCTTATGTTAATGGGAGTTAACTTAAGGCATAAGCAAATATATGTAGATAATTTACAATATGCTACCACAGGACATCCAATTATTTTCATGATATGAAACTATCTTTTCTGAGGAAAGCTAACTTAAGAATTCAAAGCTTAGTACCAATACCTGAGGTGAGGAGGGATCCAGTAGCTTGGACAAACTGGAAAGAATGGTCACTAACAGGAGAGCCTCCTTGCCATTGAAGTCATCATCCTGGCTGCTGAGCAAGTTCACTAGAGATCTCTGTGTGAAGAAAGTTCACAGAATTGTTAATAGATATGTCTACCTGGGAGAGAGAGAGATCAGGATTAGACCTTTGATTTCACTGTTCCTGGATAAAGAAACAACACCCTTTACCAATGCAGACAGGCCCTGAGGCTGAGAGGTTAAATGATTTGCCCAGGTTCACACAGTCAATATGTGTCAAAGGTAGAACTTGAACCCAGGGCTTTCTAGTCCCAAGGCCAATTCTATCCGCTCTGCCACACTCTCTCTCCTACTTGGTACAAGGGAGAAATAACGTACTCAGAGATTTCCATAGCAGGGCAAGAAATGATGAAAAGAAAATGAAGTCTTGATAATTTCAACATCCCAGAAATATAAAGGTTATCCAGTGCAAACAATAAAGTGTATTAGAACTTTTTAGTCTAGGACTAAGAAATGGCCACAGCTTGGGTGAAGAACACCTTATCAGTTGCTTCTGCTATATACTCCCATCTCTCCTCCCAAGAATCATTTTCAGTGCTCAGGCCAAACCAATTCACCAACATTGCTGCAGCGACTGATCATGTCTTACTTGGGTTTTGTCAAATTGATGATGACTTACCCAAAGCCACTCACCTGAAACTGCCTGATCTGGAAAGTTGCTCTCTGGGTGATCGCAACATCTTCCTCTCCTTCATCTCCGCTGGTGACATCTAGGAAAGGAAGCTAAATGTTTTGATATGGATTCACATTTTTTTTTGCTATTAGACAGAATAAGTATATTTTTGAAATCAAGCAGTGTTATAAGATTAATTTCCATCCCACTCCCCCAACCCCATATCACTTCCATATTTCAAACTACATTGTAAAGCAATAATTATCAAAACAACTGGCTAACAGTTAAAAAACAGAAATGTAGATCAGTGAAACAGACTGGAAAAGAAGGAACCAAAAAAAGTATTAGCTCAATAACCCTGTTTAAAAAAAAATGAAAAAATAAATTACTCAGGTCAGAATCCTGTTTGGAGGGAACTGCTGGGAAAACCAGAAAGCAGTCTGGCAGAAATTTTGTTATATCTTTCACCAATAAACATAAAATCGATATACTGCTTTAAATACGAATAGTTTTAGCATTAAACACAAAGAAAACAAGAGCAGGTACCTTTTACAGCTATGGTTAGGGGATGAATACTTAACTAACAAGGTGATTACAAAAGTGATATTAAAAAATCATGACACAAAAATTCAAAAGCTTTTGCATGAACAAAATTAATGCAATGAAGATAAAAAGGAAAATGGCTGACTAGGAGAAAATCTTTGTATCAAATATATCTGATAAGGGTCTGATATGTAATATGCTTTAATAGTGAATGTTATCCCCTAAGAGATAAGAGGCCAGAGAGATAAAACAGTTCTCAAAAGAAGAATTGTAAACTATTTACAACCAAATAAAAGAAAGATCCAAACAATTAATAAAAGAAATAAAAATTAAAATAGCTTTGAGGTTCCATTTCATTCCCAGCAAATTGCCAAAGATGACAAAAGATGGGAAAAATGAATGTTGGAGAGATTGTGGAAGGATAAACACACATATATTGTTGGTCAAGCTGTAAATTGGTCTTTAGTACTGTAAAACAATTTAGAATTACACAAATAAAGTGACTACTGTTCAGACCCAGAAATGTCACTGCTAGACATATACCCCAAGGAAGTCAGTGAAAGAAAGGCTGGTGTGTGTGTGTGTGTGTGTGTGTGTGTGTGTGTGTGTGTGTGTGTGTGTGTAAAAAGGTATTTATAGCAACAGTTTTTGTATAAAAACTAAGCTATGGGACATGGACTATAATGCACCTGTGTTGCCCCCAAAGAAGAGATAGGCAGCTGGGTGGCACAGTGAATAGAGTGCCAACCCTGTAGTTAGGAAGATTCATCTTCCTGAGTTCAAATCTGGCCTCAGGCACTAACTAGCTGTGTGACCCTGGGCAAGTCACTTAACCCTGTTTGCCTCAGTTTCTTCATCTGTAAAACGAACTGGAGAAGGAAATGGCAAGCCACTCCAGTATCTTTGCCAAGAAAATCTCAAATGAGGTCAAGAAGAGTTGGATGTGACTGAAAAAACAACTGAATAACAACAAAAAGAGGTAGGAGGAAGCACCTTCCTACCTTCTTTGCAGGGGTAGGGGGCATTATGGATACAGAACACTGGATATGTCAGGCTTTTTCACTATGTTGGGTAGTTTTGCTGAACTGTTTTCCTCTTTTTCCTTCTGTGTTATGAGATGTCTTTCTAAGAATGGGAGGGATATATGGGAATATAGAAAACCAAACGCTATCAGTAATAACTTTAAAAGGATTATCTCATACATCTTACAGGCTTTTAAAATACCATACTAAATTTTTCTGTAGGGGACAGCTAGGTGGCACAGTGGATAAAGCACCAACCCTGGATTCAGGAGGACCTGAGTTCAAATCCGACCTCAGACACTTGACACTTACTAGTTGTGTGACCCTGGGCAAGTCACTTAACCCTCCTTGGCACCCCCCCCCAAAAAAAAACAACCCCAAACAAACAATACCATACTAAATTTTCCTGTAACAATTCCTAATTATATGTAGCTTAGTAAATGCAACTGAACGACCACTAGATGTCGCTCCATAACAAATCAGAACTACCTTCGGCAATTCAAGCAGTTCTAAGTTTTCTAAAGTTGCAAAGCAAAAGGCTGGCAGTAAAGAGAAGATGGGTTCAAGCCTGTTTCTCCACATTTCAAGGACCTACCGAGAGCCCTAAGGAACTGATGGATCTTGGAAGGAAAGAACTGCTGCACTGTGTGGAAGATCCTCTGCAAGCCCTCTAAGCACAGGAGGGAGATGGTCTTGCCTTTCTCCTTCTTTCCGGCCTCCTCGACAGCAGTGGGAATTGAAGTATACCTCCACAGCAGGACCCTGCAGAGAAAACCACATGTACGTGTGCTAGCTAATTCAGACAATGGCGGCACGGTGTGCTCTTTGTTCACGTTCTCTTCTCCCTTCTCCAACTCCTCTGGTCTAACCCCAGTCCAAAAAAAGTATAAACCCCTTGAGAGTAGGAATTGGTGTTTTCTGCTCTTCGTGTCCCTGGCACTCAACCCAGGATCCTACTCAGAGCAGGGACTTATAATATGCTTGTTGAACTGAATCAGAATCTTTCCCCTCTCAGATCCTCTTACACAGAAGATGGAAAGCAAGGGCTTAGAAGGATCAGTGACTCACCGAGTGATTTCACAGAGGTTCTGGAAAATCCTGTCCAGATTCTGACCGTCAGGACCATCCACTTGTCCTGTCTCCTCCAGCTGCTGCACCTTCTGCAGGGCAACATTCACAGCATATCGCATGAACTCATTGCTGGACCGCAGGACAGATAAACTTTCTTCGTGGCTTTGGGAACTATCTCTAAGGTGAGAAAAAAAAAAAAAGGATCTTGACATTTAAAAAAATTTCCTAGCGCTAGGATCATCTAGATTCCTAACTTAAAAAATCATTGGGGAAAAAAGAAAAAGAAAAAGAATTGGGCTGATGATTGGGGAATTCCAAACAATGTATGAATTACAAATGTAATGAATATTATTGCTTAAGGAACAGATATTTCTTGAATATGAGTTATTCCAAGAAATAGGGAAACACTTCTGTGAAGTGATGCAGTAAAGAAGAACTAGAATGTACACAAGGACAGCTGAACAAGTGACAGTTTTTAATGTCAACAAAATGCAGACTGAACATAGTCGACACTAGAACTAATTTATTAAAATTAAGCACACACTATTTTAACAAAAGGCAACCTATTTATTTAAAGGTATAAAGGTATTAATTAGGAAAAGAGAAAACTATTTTAGTGTAAGGTTACATATACTATTAATTACAATCATTCTTTCATGATGTTTTGCTTAACTATTTTGGGGTACTTTACTTTGTTGTGGGTCAGCTTTGAGTTTGTTGAAGTTTGTATGCCACATCAAAACACAATTTATCAATGAAAGAAAAAAGAAAAAAAATTGGACTGCAGATATGGATACTGTTGAGTTTGGCCTTTGAGGTCAACTCTCCATCTTGTAGCTCCAGATCTATGATTTCTCAGGTCACCTCCACGTGCTTGTACTTACACCCTTACCTTCTTTATACTCCCCACTTTGCCCTTTTAATTAATTTGCTCTTTAAAATTTGTCTTGATCTGCTTTCTAGTTCTTTTTTTTTTTTTTTTTTGTGGGGCAATGGGGGTTAAGTGACTTGCCCAGGGTCACACAGCTAGTAAGTGTCAAGTGTCTGAGGCCGGATTTGAACTCAGGTACTCCTGAATCCAGGGCCGGTGCTTTATCCACTGCTCCACCTAGCTGCCCCCTGCTTTCTAGTTCTTTTATCAGCCATGCAGGCTTTTGTCATACTTTCCTTTTCCCTTCTTCTGTTATACGTTTTATCACTTGAATTGTTTTTTCTTTTTTTTCTTTTTCAATATTTAGAATTTTATTTTCCCAAATTACATGTAAAACACAAATTTTGACATCAATTTTTTTAAAACTTTGTGTTCCAAATTTTCTTCCTCCCTCCCTTCCCCCAACAGGAACTCAAGCAATTCAATATAAGGTATACATGAGCAGTCATGCAAAACAGTTTCACATTAGTCAGATTGTGAAAGAAAAAAGACAAAAACAAAATGTCAGATAAAGGAACTAACAAAAAAATTATGCTTCAATCTGTATTCAGATACCATCAGTTCTCTCTCTGTAGATGGATTACATTTTTCATAAGACCTTCGGAGTGGTCTTGAATCATTGCATTGCTGAAAAGAACCAAGTCATTCACACCAGATCACCTTACAATATTGTTATTTTGTATACAGTACATTTCACATTTCACTTTGCAACATCTCATGTAGGTCTTTTAATTGTTTTTTTTTAATAGCATTTGCATTTTAGAATGTCAATATTAGAAAGGCTTTTAGAAGTCATTTGGTAATATGCCTTTATTTTATAGCTAAGGAAACTAAGGACCTTAGAGGATTAAAGGCAGAGATGAGACCTGAACCCAGGTTTCTAGACTCTTAAGAGACCAGGGTTTTTTCCGACTTAACAAGTTCTATTCCCACTATATAACAGCCTTTGACTATGGTCTTGGTTGGAATTCATACCTACATTATCTCATACTTTTTTTTTTAATCTTCCTGAGGTGTCTGATTTCAATTTCTATTATTTCATTAGGGTTTATCTGGTACTGTCTTCCACAAAGTAAAAGGTGATATAACTGAGTTGCGTACACAACAAATAAGAAATGTGGGGAACTGGCAGAGATGCTGGTGTTGATTTGGGACATATTGGTGAATCTAAGCAAGAGCAGGAGTGCTTCTCCTCCATAGAGCTATGAGCATATTAAGAAATTCTGTTGCTTCATATATACTGACACATTTATAAAAATTACGCTGCTCTTTTGGGGGACTGCTGTCAAACTCACAGAATTTAGAACCTATATAAAAACAAATTAACACCCAACAACTCTCCCAGATAATAACATTGAGAGATCTTTACCTGAATAGAGCCACAAGCAGAGTAGACACAAATTTCATGGACAGGAAACTACGGACTGTTTTGTTAGCCATTGTAGACTTGCCTTTCCCAGCTTTCTCCTTGAGGATATCAGAGAGTCTGCTATAACACTTAAACAGGCTCAGAACCTCCTCAAACTTATTTTTACTGTAGGAAGGGAAAAAGCAGTAATGGTAATCATAAGCTACTATGTTTTATCCCTGCGTGCACTTACAGAAATAAGGCTGTAAAGGCCACAGTAATTTTCTACCATAGTATGACCATATGATAAGACCAATGATACTATGTTTTAATTTTCATTAGACAGCAAAACTACCCGTAAGTCACATAAATCTTGCCTGGGATACAGTACTAAAAGAAACCAAAATCCCTCCATTAAAACCAAAGGACACTCTTCAATTCAGGACTTGGGGAGCCTATCACCAGCTTATGAGGGGAAACTACACATTCACATACCCATTTGGTGCACTTTATTGCTCCATGGTATGAAGAACTAAAGTGAAAATTTTTAAATTGTGAACCTATCAGAAAAAGATACATATACATTCTGTGGTTTACAGAATGAGTGCTGTTGATAGAGTTCAATAGATACCAAAAATTAAGATCTTTTATTTATCAACATGCCCTATTAACAATAAATGGGGGCAGCTAGGTAGCGCAGTGGATAAAGCACTGGCCCTGGATTCAGAAGGACCTGAGTTCAAATCCTGCCTCAGACACTTTACACTTACTAGCTGTGTGACCCCAGGTAAGTCACTTAACCCCAATTGTCTCACAAAAAATAATAATAATAATAAATAGATAGGCATAGTTGTTCTTTACCTGAAATTGCCAATATTGAAATTATATTCGATCAGGACCTCACACACTCCCATCACTAGAAGAGCATAGATATTATTCTTGATGCCAACACTAGTGGCCTGAGAGAAATCTGCTGATTTATCCTGAAAGAAAAAATTGAATAAATTAGTAAATTGCTGAACATTTCCATCACCCAAGTCACAGTACTCCTGGAAAAAGATCAATTACCAACTCAAAGTCCTCTAGCTCACTCTTGATCATACGACTGGTAATTGACTCTAACATGTCTTCTAAGTCTTGCTGGAATCCTTCTTCCTCCTCTTCCTCCTCCTCTAAGGATGTTATTTTATTACTGTACCATGCCAAACAATGCTGGATACAGCACAACAAGTGAGCCTGCAGGAAAAGAAAAAACCATTCAATCTAATTCCTGGGTGTTACCAGGCTAGGGTTAAAGCAAATTATTCATTAGCATCCACACCTAAAAGTGTGTAAAATCTAAGTGAATTTTTGGATTTTTAAGCAAAGACATTTAAATAGACATCACATAGTGTTTCTGTTATACCCAGTATTGGAATCCAAACCCTATGATTTCAGTCGTGATATGAATACAAAGGAACCATAGTGCAATATTAAATGTCCTCTGTGGCTTGCTACACTGATACATAATCTCTTCCCTTAGTTCCTAGAGCTGTATTTTTCATTCTATGGACACAGATTTAGGTCAAGACAGAGTTTTTGTTTTGTTTTGTTTTTTTGCAGAGCAATGAGGGTTAAGTGACTTGTCCAGGATCACACAGCTAGTAATTATCAAGAGTCTGAGGCCAAATTTGAACTCAGGTCGTTCTGAATCCAAGGCCGGTGCTTTATCAACTGCACCACCTAGCTGCCCCCCAAGATAGATCTTGAAAGATCAATACTAGGAAGCTGGTTCCAGATCCAGGACAACTTGGAGTACATTAGGAAAGATTCTCAATATAGAGTAAGAAGCCAAGCAGATATGTCTTTCAGTAGGCTTGAGACAACTTCTGGAGGGCTTGTTTCAGCTTTTATCTCGACTCCTGATCTCCATGGATATGCTGAGCACCTAGGAAAGCTAGGATGAGAGTGAGTACATAAAACCAACCTCTGTTGTCCCTTTACCAACAAAGTTCCAAGGCTGTTTTTCTAAGTAGGAATTCTAAATAGCTAGAGGATAAAGTAGAAGACTTGGCCTGTCCTGATCCCAAGTACCCTACCACCAGTCAAGAGCTCCTCAATTATAGAGACCCAATTATGGAGGGCACTGGGAGAATCTTGTATTGTTAAGTTACTGCTAGAGATGTCCATAAGTGACAACATCTTGCTGATGCGAGGAGGAAGAAAGAACACCAGAGGCAAGAATAAACATGACCTAGGAGTACTATGGTGAAAATTTGTAGGAAAATGAGTCCTTGATTGACACATTATCCTGGGCTTAACAATGAAAACAATGGTGGCAAAAAGTAATAAAGAATCCTGTTAAGACAAACAATTTTGAAAGACTTAGGTACTCTGATCAATGCAATGACTATGATTCCAGAGGGTTGGTGATGAAGTATATGACCCACCTCCTGATAGAGAAGTAAGAGACTGAGAAAGCAGAATGAGACATATTTTTAGACAGGGCCAATGCAGGAATCTGTGTCATTTGACTCTGCGTTTTTAAAAACCAGGTTTTGTTTTATTTTGTTTTTTAATATGCAGGGCATTAAAATGAGAGAAAAAATTCATATTTGTTAACTGGGGAAGAAAAACCACGCTAAAAAAAAAAAAAGCAATAAAGATCTTACCAGAGGCTCCTGAAGAAAGATCTGATCTCCCTGGGCTAGAATACATGCTTCTAGTTTCAAAGGAGGTAGCAGGTCCCCTTTTGGTTCATAATACTGTTTTAACTGCTTAGCAGAAAAAAACAATACTGTAACTTACAGTAATAATACCATAATATAATAATATAGTAATACTAATAGTCAAGCTAACAATATAGGTGTTTAACATCGACTAATGACATCGTCATTAACAAACATTGTTAAATTTTCAGATATATATGGAATCAGGTTGGTTGTTACACAAAGTCAGTTAAAAAGCTCTGGTTCTTATAGAGGTTTATGATCTTTACTAAGGGAGAAATACATAAAATGACAGAGGATTACCAAGGAAACCAATTATTAGAATAGTTAATAATTTTTGTTTTTTTTACAGTTCGAAGAGCCCTCAGTTAAGAATCCCTTCTAAAAGATAGATGGGGATTTCCCCCTCAGTACAGCAGACTTAGAGCCTGGACCTCAGAGTCATCTTGTCTAAACCCCTTACTTTACAGAGAAAGAAAGTGAGGTTCAGAATGTAAATTTACCAAAATATCTAGGACAAAAAGAGGCTGACCAACCTGTCATAAGAAAGTCATGGTAAGAGATGCAAGATCTCTATGGTCCAGTCCAACTCAGAGTCTATTTACTCTGAGAACCTAAATGCTAACTCTATCATGCTTGCAAGCTATCACTGTTTTGTTGGTCAGAATCTGAATAATTCAATAACTCTGCTATAAACAAAGTAACAAGTTTAAAAATCAACTGAGTTTCCAAAGTAAAATTTCAAATTCAGTCCATTTCAGAAAATTCTTAGACTTTGGAAATTTAAAGTCATAGCCTAACATTGAGATTAAATGATTTGGTCAAGGTCATAGAGGGACTAGATGACAGACCGAGGACCAAACTCAGGTTGCTTGACTCCCAGACCAGCTCTTTTCTCACTATATCATTCTGCTACTTCTCTTGTTAAATGAAATGGTTTTTTTCTTGCCCAAGTAGTTTTCCACTCAATCCTGATGTACTATTTACTTATAAAAGGAACTTCAGAGCTTTTGGATTTAAGATAATTTGAGATCTGAATGCAATGATTGTTAGTTAGATGCTTGTAATGTGGTAGCCATCACCATATTGCAATAGTTGGTGGGAGAAGGGAAACTCAGGACATTATTGTACATCTAGGATACCAGAAAACACGGGGCTGCGATGAACTAATTGGAAGTTGATATTTTGGGCTTTGCAAAGCCTATAAAGGTCAATCCATTTGAATAATTTCCTTTAAGTATCTGCTTTTGATTCACCGAACATACTTTACCTGAGTGAGTAGAGTGTTCATTACTGAATTAGCAAGCTGAGAGTTCCTTCGAAGGACATCATAAAAACCCTGAAGGAAGTCAAACAGGGAACACATGAACTTCCATCACAAAGCTAACTAATGACTAAGCTAATAGTTTAACATAACATTGTTTCTCTGAGAAGCTTGAAGTGTGCTAAGTATATTCTCTCTGGTACCCCTAATATTATCCTTTAGAGCAGAGCTTCTTAAACTTTTTCCACTCAAGACCCCTTTTCACCCAAGAAATGTTTATGTGACCCTGGTATATAAAATAGGTATGCATAACCTTTTACTGTTGCCAAATTTTCTGCAAACCCCACATTCAGTTATGCGACCCCATATGGGGTTGCAACCCAGTTTAAGAAGTTAGGCTTTAGAGGAAGTTGGAGAAACCCCTTTGCCTAATGTTGGACTCTGATACACAAAAGTTGTTTGTCCTTTTTTTCAAAGAGCAATGACATCACAGGGTGACACCTTAACTTGTGGGTAAATTGGATTTAAGTAAGGGAGAGTTGCACAAAGTTGTCAGCCTCATTCTCTCTTCCAGTCACTGCAGTCCAGTGGCAAGAAAAAGTCAGGATGACTGGTGATGGCCTGGGATGCAGCAGATGACCTTGGTATCTTCATTGTCTGACCAAGATCCACATCACCTGCTTTAGTCACCTTCATAGTCATTGGACCAAATTGTTCTCATCGGCCCATTCCACTGGGGGACGTCTTCACATGCTTGGGGTAGACCCCTCCTAACACCGACAGTTTGAGGCCTGTCGGTTACCCTCAATCTGGTTTAGCCCATCTGCCAAGATGATTTACCAGGGTGTGGCTGCTGTTCATGGTGTAACTTCTTGGAGCCATGGGGAAGAGCTGGCTGCCAGGTAGACACCAAAGGTGGATGGGCAGGTCTAAAAAGGGCTGGGCAAGTCCTCCCTGAACACCCCTTACACTCCAATGAACAGATAGTGAACATACAGAGACCACAGGCCAAATGACTGCAAAAACAAAGCTGATTCACTGTAGCCACAGTTTCCAAATTCAGGCTTAAGCATAAGAACACTTCTTTCACTGGGGTGCATTTCCCTATCACAGTCAGCATTTCTTTAACCTTCAAAATAAATATCCCTTGGCTTTCAGTCTCTACCTCCATCTCCACCACTACCAATTGTTGATTCCTGTTCCTTTCCCTTTGGTACATTCTCTGTACTTCATCCCAAGCACCCATCCAGGTTCTGAGGACCTAATTAGGAATGTCAATGATCTTTCCATCAACCTTTCTGAAATTCCCTGGGGTAGATTATAGCTAAACAAGTTTATCAGGCAAGGGAAAAATCTGAGCCCCATCATTAAATCTATTTACCTCATAAAGCATGAGCCGTACATCAGCTTGTTGACCTAAGCATCTCCGCAGACTATCTAAGATCTCGAGACAGAAAGCCTCATTGGCTACAGAATTGTAACGGCTGTGAACATCCACATGGACCTAAAAAGGAAAGAGACTGATTTATGCCCATCCTGTTTTATCAAGGCAACAGGGACAAGAAGGAAAATGTGTAGATGTTCCTATGCAAGAAATTCAAACCTAGCTCTCCTTGCTTGCCAAATGCAATCATTTGAACAATAAACACAGAGAGTACTATAGGAAGTAGTGAATGTGCCAGGGCTGAGCAGCTGCTTCTCCTCAAACTGCTTAGAGGCCAGGATCTAGAAACTAAATCTTTCATCAGAGGATGAAATGGAGCATGTTTACCAAAATTAACTCGATGAACACTGTTCTCCTCCCAACCCAGTTACTCCTTGGCAGCAAATAATGTGTTTAGGAAGTCAGATTAACCGTTGCATGCCAAGAGAGACTGTAATAACACAATACTAAATGGTACTTTAGTGAACTGAAAGAATGAACATGACTCCTAAAGTATGTTGCTTATTACGTCTTAGAATAAGTCTCTTAGAAATCAAGAAAAATATCTCTCACTGACCTCTTCCTTTTCATGATCCCTTAATATTAGTGCTGCCCTTAGTTTTCTTCTCTTATTCTTCTATATTCTCTCCTCCTTAGTGAGTTCAGTCACTTGGATGGTTTCAAATATAATTTCCACACAGATTCCCAAATGACCCAGCCCAGCCTCAACTTCTATTTAGAGCACCAGACCTTCAACTCTAATTGCCCACAAGTACCTTCACATGTCTGTCTCATTGATACTTCAAACTCATCATGTCCAAAGCAAAACTTTTTTCCCTAAACCTGCTTTCCTTTTTGACTTCCCTGTTCCTAGCGATGGTATCATCCATCATCTAGTCAAGTATGACAGAAACCTCTTTGACTTTTCCTATTTCCTTATTCCCCATATCCAATCAATTCTCAAGGTGTGTCATCTATATTTCTACAATCTCCATCCACTGATATCCCTTCCTCTCTATTCTCATAGTCACCACCCTGATCTAAGCCCTTAACTATCTATCACCTTCCTGACCTATTTAATAACCTCATAAAAGATCTTCCCATTTCCATTTTCTTCCCCTCCAATTTATGCTTGACATTGCTGCCAGATTAATTTTTTTTGTGCTCATGCCACACCTCTGCTCAAAAAATCTTCAGTAGCTCTCTGTTGCCTGAGTAAAATTTAAAACCCCAGGCTGGAATTTAAGGCCCTCCACAATCTGGCACCATTCTGCTTCAAAATTATTTCATCCTGCTCCCTTATACATCTGCTATGCTCCAATCAAAGTGGACTGTTCCCACTATACTGTCCCTATTCCTTTGACCACTATTCCTTATATATGGAATATCCTTCCTTTCCCAAGATCCATTACTTACTATTGAAATCATATCCATCTCAAATACCATCTCTTCACGAAGCCTTCACTAATTCCTCTTTTTCCCACAGTGACAATCCTTTTCCCCTGACCTTGAATAGCATTAACACTGCATCTCTTTCAATATATGTGAAATGCATCATTTTGTATAACCATTATTTGCATATATACCATAGGCCGCTAGTAAATAAACTTTGAGGCAAGGGAGTTCATTGTACTTAACTACTGACCTGGCCCAGTATCTGATGAAGGGCTTTGCATAGAGTAGAAATTCAATTCAATTCAACTAGTATTTATTAAGCATCTACTTACTAAGTGTAAGGCTCTGTGCTAGGCACAGGGGATACAAAGACAAAACAAAAAGCCCCCCAAACCTTATAATCTATGGGGGGGAGAGAATATGGTTCTTAATTCACACTCAAATCCTGAGTGTTCAATATGGATGGGGGATGGGGGGGAAGGCCGCCTAAATCTGTCAAATGGATGAGCTCAAAGCAGTAAAGCCCTTGGATCATCTTTAGAGAGCAAATCACAAAATTAAGAACTCTTGGGGTTTCTTTTGGGGCTAATCCACCAGATCATTGAGGCTTCAAGATCTGGATTAAAAAGGAAAGAAAGTTGCTGAAATATCCTTCCTGCTAGTTATTGTGAGTTATCCTTACCTGAGTGGCACCAATACTCTGACTGCACTGAGATGACGACAAGCTGCCCAGAACCTTGAAATTCTTCAATAAGAGCAAAAACCCAGCAACAGCAGATTTTCGGGCATCAAGCTGACTGGCTCAAGAAATAAAAAAAAAAAAGAAAATCAACAAATGGACACCAACTTTATTGCAAATAGTTTTCTGAGAAAAATCTAAATCTATTCAATACAAATAGAGAATTTATATGAGCAAGCATGCATAGAAGAATACAAATTGAATTTAGATACCTAAAGTTGCCCAAAATAAGTACTGGTTTCAAATAGAGTTGATTTTTTTTTTTTTTTTTTAGTAAGGCAATGGGGGTTAAGTAACTTGCCCAGGGTCACACAGCTAGTAAGTGTTAAGTGTCTGAGGCCGGATTTGAACTCAGGTACTCCTGAATCCAAGGCCGGTGCTCTATCCACTGCGCCATCTAGCTGCCCCTCAAATAGAGTTGATTTTTTAAGTTGGCTATTTAAACTCATGATAACATCTGTATTTCCTTTTATAATTTCTGACAAAATGATTCAGGATATACGAACAAGACTGTTTAGGGAGCAAACAATGAAATGATAACTGGAATATCTGTAAGGAATATATTTGTACATATATATGCATACACGTGTATAGATAGATATGTAGAACTTTCAAAGAATGTTGCCCATAGGTTGAAGTGGGAAATGGTAAAAGAAGAATCTCAGACTTATTCTAATAATGGAAAATTTTTCTCCCTAGGTTCCCAAAGGTTACTCACTTGGCAAACATGGCTTTTCGGAGGACAAGTATTAGGGAATCTCTCATCGACATGCTCACTTTTAAAAGGGGCTAAAAGGGAAGAAAAAAATCAGTGGATGAAAACAGAAAAGTTATTGAGCATAAGTTAAGCTTAGCTTGATTTCTGTTGGATATAGTTACCAGTCTGCATGAAGTTTCGGTCCCTACATTTAGGTTATGTTAATATTATTGTTTTATGATCAGTGTTTTCTTTGACTGTTAGACCAAAAAGAGTCATGCCAAGTATGACAATAAGGAAATAGGATCCTTTAAAATGCTGTACAAAAAACTAGCTTTGAAACTCACAGTCAAGGTTCCACAATCAATAGTTTTCCAAGATCAATATCATTGATTCTAAAATATGCTGAAGGAGATGAAATAGAAGTTCGTTGAGAAGAACAGAGATATAGACTATAGTTCTTCCTAATTAAAAATCTTAGGTTTTTAGAATACAGCAGAGAAATTTTCTCTTGTACTTATTTATGACTAAATAGACAAGCTTTCCCAAGTTCCCTGTGGACTGAAGGGGCCTCACCTGCACTGCCTTGAGCAGGCCTTGCACAGTGTGAAGGGGAAGAAAGGACAAATAGTCAAAGGCTTCAGTGACTTTTGAAGAACAACTCTGAAGAACCAAAGGTGCATATGTGACGATATTCGATAGCAGATCTGAAAAACAGAATCTTTGGTCAGTCACCCAAGATAACTGTAAGATCACAAACATTGCAATTTGACTGGGACTAAAAGGAAACAATATATAGGAAAGAGAAAAGTTTATTTTGTCTTTTCCTTCACTATCTTTTTTCAAAAGTCTTAAAGGTGGGTAGTTGGTTTATCTGAAAAGGAATAGGGGCTTGGATTGCAAGTGCTGTTTGAATCAATGGAAGTCAAGAAAGCTAATGTAATTTAAGGCTACTCTAAGGTCTCATGTCCAGGACTAGGTAAAAGTCTTGTACTTTGCTCTGCTCAGACTCATTTGCAGTACTGTTGTTCACTTTAGGGAGACACTGTTTTTTGTTTGTTTGGGACATAGAAGGGACAAGCATATGTTGAAGAGTCTTGAATTCATGATATTTGAAGACCAACTGAAAGAACTGGCAAACGCTTTTGATTACAGGTTAAAAAGTTTAAGTTTTATTCTGCAGGCAACAGGAGGCCCCTGAAGGTTTTTAAGAAGGGAAAAAACACAATGAAAATGAAACTTTGCAAAATTAGTCTAATGTTAGTGTTCAAAATGAACTGGAGTAGACAAGAGACTGAAGGTAAGGAGTTTTGTTTGTTGTTGTTGTTCAGTCAGTTCAGTCATGTCTGACACTCTGTGACCCTATTTGGGGTTTTCTTGGCAAAGACACTGGATTGGTTTGGCATTTCCTTCTCCAGCTCATTTTACAGATGAGGAAACTGAGGCAAACAGGGTTAAGTGATTTGTCCAGGCTTATACAGCTAGTAAGTGTCAGAGACCAGATTTGAACTTGGGTCTTCCTGAGTCTGGGATCAGTGCTCTATCCATTGTACCACCTATCTACCCCTAATGAAAATTAAAACACTAAAAGATTATTTGCAACGTATAAACTGGTTTCTGGAAGACTGATGAATTTGACTTGGTGAGAATTTTGGTAGTGAAAGGAAGGAGAAAAATAGGACAAGTTTTTAAACAAAAAGAGTGCCATGCATCAAATGTATGTCATTTTAGCTCTTGGTAAAACTTTTATAAACATAGTAAAAGTAGAATAATACACAAAAATATAACAACTGTCCTCTTGTTTCTTTTGAACTTTACAGATATAATACCTAATCCCAAAGTTCCATTTTACTGGCTGCTCAAGTTTTCTGCAGATCAGTGAAAACATTTCAGGAAATTTCCAGAGTTGCCAACTCTTTCTGACTCATTACCTAAGAAATGACTGATGGGAGAGGATGCCTTGGAAACAACCCTGTTGAGGACCTGCTCGACAATCTCTTTTCTGATCATCTCATGGATCTGGAAAGAACAGAAGAACTAAATGGAGACTTTCCCCAGGTACTGAAACCTCTTCAAGGAGACAATAACTCACATTTTTATATTACAGACCCTTTTTACCATTCTTCACCAAAGGGCTAACTGAACATTACTGGTGCATATATACAACCGTCACTACACCAGAATGTTTGAAAGACTAAAGCAGTTCAAGGTATAGAAGCAGCAGCATGGTAGAGTATAAAAAGCACTGGATTTGTAATCTGAAGACCTGAATGTAAATTCTGTCACTTTCTGACTGTGTGACTTGGGGAAAGTCACTTCACCTAAGCCTGATCTTTATCTGTAAAATAAGGGTAATAACAGTTGTGCTATCTATACCTCACAGGGTTGCTTTGAGACTCAAATGTAGGTAAAATGTTTTTCAAGACTATAAAATGCTATACAAATATATTTTGTCATTTTTTATGTGAGTAGAATTTGACCATTGACATGAAAGACAAATCAGGATAAAGCCTGGATCATCTTAAAACACAAAACTAGAGAACTCTCACCAATATAAGTAATTAGCGAAAGACAGGGATAAATTTGTTAACCTAAGTATAAAAATAATAAAGAGAATAATGCCAAGTGAAAAGTCCTAAACCAGAAATCAGTAAGTCTTAGTAGTACTTAAGACTGTATTAAACACACTCTCTCTCTCCCCACCCCCAAACAGATATCATACAAGCCTATGACAATTTTATCAACCATGAAAATCATTAGCTTTCTCCAATTCCTAGGAGGTAGCAATGTCACATCTAGATTGGCAGTGGCTTATTGCAGTAGCTCCTAGAAAGTCTAGCTTCATTTTGGTAAAGATTCTTATTTGTATCCTGTTCTTTTGTGGTATGCCAATTTATTTCAGTTCTTGGAGTAGTGGAAATGTGACTAATTTATAAGCTAAAATGAATCAGTAGAATCATTAGCAAGATAAAATAACTTATGCCTCAATATGACATACCTTAACATTTCAAATTTTAAAGAAAATAAGCTTTTATGTTTTAAATCTTATATGGTCTTTTAAAAGATTCAGTTGTTGTTTATAAGTTGTTTGTTGTGTTTAAAAGTTAAAACTGTAAACTTTGGACATTCAAAAACAGCAATTAACCATAATTCTGAGAATTATCATGTTTCAAATGACCTAAAATAATATCTGTATGCAAAAGAAGTAGTATAAGAGTCCAGAAATAGATGACCATTTGAGGGAAGAGTACAAAAATAGTATAAAAGATTTTAAGTTCAAATTTCTGAGGAAAGGCTAGATAGAAAGTGGAAATTAGTGAAATAAGCTAAAGACATGGTAAATCAAAGTTTCTTTCTTTTTCTTTTTAAAAAGAAAATCCCACCAAACTGGATTGCTAGATACTAAGGATCCATCAGGTTGTTACTAAAAGACTGATAATATTCTAAAACAATACAATTTCCTGTTCTCCCCAGGCTGAAAGTACATCTTTATGTATTTTTCACCTCAAGTTCCAGAGCACAGATATTCCTTGTTTAGAACATTTTGCTTTATTATTACTGAGAAATATGTTGAATTAAGATGTTTTCCACCAACTGAAACAGAGGTTAATTGGTAGTCTCACCTTAAAAGTTTCCAAGAGAATATTAGCTCCCAGTCTGCAGGCTTGTTGAGATGGTGTTTTGGAAGGAACTAAGCTGGTTTCAGTAGTTTTTCCTCCAGGTATCTTCTTTGGTCCATATGAGTCCATTAGAATGAAACCAAGTTCTACCAGGCCCTGAGTGACATGATCCCAGCTGTGAACACTAATGGAACAAATATTAGTTAAAAAGGACAGTGTTATTAATTCAATTCAACAAATACGTATTAAACATCCATTGTGTACAGCAGGGCTTCTTAAATTTTTTCCACTCACAACGCCTTTTCCCCCAAGAAATTTTTTATGAAACTCTGGGTATATAAAATAGGTATACATACATAACTTTCTACCACTGTTAAATTTTTTTGCGACCTCCACATTCAGGTACTCGACTCCATATAGGGTCGCAACCCACAGTTCAAGAAGCTTTGGTGTACAGAATAATTATGCTAGGCACTGGAGAGATATAAAATTTAGAAATGGAACTAAAGTTCATGAAATGCTCCCTGCCCCCATGGAAGTTTGCAGTATAGCAAAGGGATAAGCCATACATAACTATAGTAAACAATAATACTATAGATAAAAATGCTACACAAAGTCCATGGGGAAGATTAATACTGCCCAGGAATCAGCAAAGACTTCATGAAGGAGATGGCACTGGAGTTAAACTTTAAACGACAGATAGGAATTCAACAAGCAAAGAAGACTCTATACATGAAGAAGAGTAATACCAGACTCATGGAGGTGGGAAAACCTTAGACATGGTCACTGGTCAGTGGTCCAGTTTTACTGAAGCACTGAGTATCAGAATAGTATGAGATAGAATGCCAGGCAAAGCAATATGTGACTACATAAAATTGAAAGACTTTTTGCACAAGCAAAATCAATACAGCTAGAATAAGAAGAAAAACAACTGGGGAAAAAACTACAACAAACTTCTTTGATAATAGTCTAATATCTGAAATATATAAGGAATTGATAAAAATATAAAACTAGTCATTTTCCAATAGATAAGTGGTAAAAGGATATGAGCAGGCAGTTTTCAAAAGAATTGCAAACTATCAAAAACCAAATGAAAAAATTCTCCAAATCATTCATTAGAAAAATGCAAATTAAAATAACTCTGAGGTCATATTCATCAAATTGGCAAAAATGGTAAAAGAGGAAAATGGCAATTATTGAAGGATCTATGGAAGTACAGGCATACTTATACCCTATTAGTCAAGCTACAAATTGTTCTGACCATTTTGGAAAACAATTTGGAATCATACCCCCCAAAAAATCATGACAAAAGGCAAGAAAGGTCACTAAATTGCATACCCTTTGATGCAGTAACATCACTAGTAAGCATAAACCTTAAAGAGATCTGAGAAAAAATCTCAACTTCTGTGGGAAAAGGTTGTAATAAGAGTGAGAAAAGAGAGAGGGCTTTGAATTGAATTAGGAGAAGGAAATCATAAGTGACTTGGAGGGATTTGGACAAGTAAAGAAAGAAGTTATATTTAGTGAGGAAAAATCTGGCAAAATTGTTTATAAACTGAAGAAAATTTGAAGGAGAATAATTTTCAGCCCAGGTACAGATTCTACCAAGTTGAAAGAGAAGTAGGATCAAGGACAGTTAAGAAAGCTATAAAAGGATTAAAGAGGATAATGGAGAATTAGGGAGTGGAACCTGGAGAGACTAAAGAAAGATAAGAAGTAGGTAACTGGCAAGATCAAACAAGACAAAGTAAGAAAAGTTAAGTAAAACAGAGTTAAGTAAATTGATAGTGTGGAGGTGAGTGGGGGTAAATTAGTTATAAAAAGTAAACTATAGGGGGCAGCTAGGTGGTGCAGTAGATAAAGCACTGGCCTTCAGAAGCTCCTGTGTTCAAATCCAGCCTCAGACACTTGACACTTACTAGCTGTGTGACCCTGGGCAAGTCACTTAACCCCCACTGCCTCGACAAAAAAAAAAAAAGTAAACTATAAAAAGTTTTAATACGGTGCTTACGGTTGAGATAAAAATACTCACAAGTATTTTTTTTTTTACTCACAAGTATTTTTAAGAAAAGAGCCCCCAAATCTCAACCATCATGGAGAGTAGCAGAATTGGGCAGTGACTTGCATCAAGTATGCAATACTGACATCTGTACTACAGTCAAGTGATCAGGCGACTTTATCTGTGATCTAAGTGTAGGATGATCTTCCCAGAGAAGATGAAGGGACCAGAAGAATGCCTTCCCACAGAGGAAGGATAAAGGGTTCTTTTTTTCCCTAGTATTTTTTTTTTTTTTGCAGGGCAATGGGGGTTAAGTGACTTTCCCAGGGTCACACAGCTAGTAAGTGTCAAGTATCTGAGGCCAGATTTGAACTCAGGTACTCCTGAATCCAGGGCCAGTGCTTTATTCACTGCGCCATCTAGCCGCCCCCGGATAAAGGGTTCTTAAAGGAAACAGAAGCAAGATTTCAAAAGGAAAAAAGAATTTGGAGGTAAAGCAAGGGAGCTGACCTTCATCAGGATGAAAGAGGATAAAAGAGTATCATACAGCAGAAAAAGAGGATGAAAAGATCATCTGTATAATTAGAGTTTAAAAACATCTGAGGTTCTTCCTAAACAAGATAAAGCTAGATGTTCTGAAAAAGCTACTTGTTCTCCTGATGTGGGATGGAATTTGGATCAAATTAATAGTGAGTCATCCCAAAAGAATTACAAGACTCAGTGAATCAGTTTCCCAAGTTTTATTGCAATACTGTGAGTGACAACAGGGAGAGAACCAGAATAGTGGAAAGGTATCTCTCGATTAGGAAAGGAAAGACAGTTATATTTCTAGTATGGATAAATTGATTATCAGTCTCATGATAATAATCTCCACCTAGGGGTATTACAGGGGAGGGCTTATCCTAATTTGGAGTTCCTGGGGTCCTAAGCCAACCCCTGAGGTGGGTACCTTTTTCTGTGGAGGTATGTTTTGGGGGTTTACACGTCATAAGGTGAATCTGGGGACAAATTTGGCCTTTTCTGCGCATGTCTCTTTCTGATTCTCATGGCTAGTTTCAAAATATAATCATTTTTCTTTAGAATTTCTATACCCTTGTCATTTCCTTTATTGTTATTTGACCTGACCCATTTTTTATGGGTACTGATCACTGTGGGTATGAGAACCATAAGTTATCCATTAACTGGGGTCTAACTCCCTTTTGGAGCTAATATCTGAATTAAAGCTTGGGTCTTAGGTTTTTCTGTTGACCCTTTTTTTGCCTCCTACGTCACTCCCAAGAACAAGATATAGCATTCAGTCACTGGATGAGAGCTCATGGGGGTGGGGGTGGGAGGGACAGGAGAAGAAGAAGTTGGTAATTCTCTGATCAAGGGTTCTAAGGCAGGGGAGGCTACCTTACAACAGTAAAGAAATTTCTTGTCTTTTCTGGGGCTTGTATCCAAGACATGACAGAGAACCTTCTTAGACTTAACACAAACAGCTACCCACGAATGATCCTTCAAGAAGGAAGCCAAAACATATCACCAATGATGATGAAGTCTTGGGCAAAAAACCATGCCCAGGTTGTGTTTTCCTCATTTTTGCCCACCGAAGGCAAGGGTTATGGGAGAAAAAAAATAATTTGGGGAGTGAAATGATGGCTAGGAAGATGGTATCTGAGAAGAGCATTTGGATTTCTGGACCCTGAAATACAGGATTGATGGTTCTTGGCCAGAGATAGAGCAGATCTAACAAAAGCTGGTAAGTCTGCTGTTTTGACAGGTTTCTTGTAAATCCAATCAAAAGGCTTTAAACTAAAGCGGATGAAGGAAGGGGAAGACTACTTATGAAGATCCCCCAAATTAGATACCATATAGATTTAGAAGAATAGTAGGTGGTATACAAACTCATAGGAGAAAAAATCCAAGCAAAAAAAAGTGGTAAAACTCATAGCCTCAAGTGTTTATACACAAATGCCCAAAGTTTAGGCAATAAAAACAAGAAGAACTAGTGGTGAAATTTGACCTCATGGTTATCACAGATTTGGTGGGATGAAACTCATGACTGGACTTTGGCTCTGGAAAGGAATATTTTATTTAAAAGAAACAAGATAGGTAAAAGAGGGGTGAAGGTATATTTTACATTAAGAAGACATACTCAGATAAGAAAACACAGGAACTAGAGTGAAGGAAACAGGAGAGAATATTTGGGTGAAGGGCAAAAGAGAGAAACAGAAGTGATTTTGTCACTGCAGTACATTATAGACCACCTAGAAAGAGGAAATAGATGAGGAGTTTGGGAAACAGATTAACAAGAGACACTGAACAGTGACAGAGAGCATAAATTATCCAAACATCTGAAAGAAGAGCAGCTAATAACTTCTTGTTAATTTCTTATTTCAAAAGGTAGAAGAAACAACAAGAGGAGAGTATATTCTGGATCTGATTCTCAATAATTACTTGTTGGGATGAAAAGCTGGGCATAGTATGACATGCACCTTAAATTTTGGGAAAGCACATTTCAAAGGGAGGACAGAGAGGTAGAATTGCATGGACTACAATGTTTCAGGGGAAGTCATCCCAGGGAGACAGGAACCATTCAAGAATGAAATCATTAAATCTTGTAATTTCTATCTCCCTATCTCTAACATCCATCTTCTTCTTTCTACTCACAAAGCCACAGCTCTAATTCAGGCCTTTATTACCTCTTGCCTGGACTACTGCAAGTCTCCTAATTGGTCTCCCTTGCTCTCAAGTCTCTCCCCTCTCCAACTCATCTTTGATACAGCTGCCAAATTGACTATCCGAAAATGCAGATTTGACAGGTGCCATTCCCCATACTTAATAAATTCCAATGGTTCCTGATTGCCTCTTGGATCAAACATAAGCATCTGTTTAGTTTTAAAGCCCTTTATATCTTGGTCCCAACTTTCCAACTGTATCATATCAGCTACTCTCTTTCTGAACTCTACCAAACTGGCATTCTTGTGGCTGCCCACACACAATGCCACATCTTCCTTCTCTAACTCTGTACCCCCATGCTGGAATGCACTGTCACCTCATCTCAACCTCTTCAAATCCTGTTTCCTTCGAAATTCTGTTCAAGCAAAGCCTTTCCTGAGCCCCCGCCCCAGCTGCTACTGCCTCATCCCCTAAATTTACCCTGTATTTATTTTGCTTATACTTGTTTATGGACACATTTCCTCAGATACTAGCAGGCACATACACGTGACCTAAAACAATATTTTCCAAAGCAATAATGGCAAATGGGAAGCATTATTCACTAACTCACCTATTCTTAACCACTTCTAGGATCATTGTGGAGATACAAGGTTTTTGAGGGACAAGGTTCTGCAGAAACTTTGAGCTGTGGAGGAGCTGAAGGTCCCTGAAGCTTTTGAGAATTGATGTTTTCAGAAGGTCAAATACCTAATACAATTAGAGGAAACAGAAATCAAACAAACAAAAAAAATAGCAGCTCTCACTATCATCTTCTTATGTTAACATTGTTAAATGTTCATCAGAACATAGTCAGGGAGATTCTTGATTCTGTTCCTTGTCAATCAACTGTTTTATTCTTGGTATAAGTTTTAAAAGAGATAGTTGCATATCATGTTCAGCCTCCAAACTGTTTTCTTGCTTTAGATTTCATTGAGAACAAGACTAAGAATTCTGATTCTCAGAGATGAGTTGTTATAAACAGAATTAAAGCCTGATGAATATGTTTAGTACGAATGGGATCTGCTCCTCCAAGGGCACATCAAAAATTTTATAAATTCAGTGACTGAAAATCAATTCAGAGTTTTTGGTTATTGTGGAGATCAAGTAGCTGATCTTTTACTGGGTCACTGTAACTAATACTTTTTTTAGGTCAATATGAAACTTGTTTCAAATCCAAACCTCGGGGCAGCTAGGTGGCGCAGTGGATAGAGCACTGGCCCTGGAATCAGGAGTACCTGAGTTAAAATCTGGCCTCAGACGCTTGACACTTACTAGCTGTGTGACCCTGGAAAAGTCACTTAACCCCAATTGCCTCACCAAAAAAAACAAAAAACACCCCCCCCAATCCAAACTTAATTCATTTGATTTTGTGGTCAACATGAATCAAATTTTTCAGATGCACTATAACACTCCCTCCTCTTCTCACCCCGACTCTCCTCGAACATCCCCTCTTAAATCTGTAAATGTTTTCACTAACATTACTACTTTTTGAAAATTTTAATAGGCTCATGTAGTTATTTATTAAATATTCCTTGTATTCTTTTGACAAGCTTCATGTACCCCAGGTTGGGAATTCTTGACCTAAAACCTTCCCCTTGAAAGAAGGGATTACAAATCATTAATTCTAACTCTTTTAGTGCTTGGGAGACAAGAATTCTGAAGAGAAAGGACACTAGGCTCCTCCTATATCCCTATGACCAATCTACCCACCTGAACTAATTTTTATTCAACCAGAAGCAATCTCTAAAAATCAATGCATAACAAAAATGTTCAAAAATTCTGTTAAAGTTCCCGTCCTGTCTTTTTGGGGGGGGGCTCTTTTTTTAAATTTCTATTTTTTACTTCTCCCTCCATCCCCTAATTCTTCCACAAGAAAACAAAGACATGAGAAGGCAACATATAAAGGTCACCCTGGACCCCACAGATTGGCTACAAATCATATAACTGATGGCAGAGACTAGTGCCTCCAAGTATTGTTCCCCCAAGGAAATGAGAGAAATGCTCACTAAATACATGCTAGGTACTAAGGAATCCCACCCTTTCACATAAATACCTGTTCCTCAAATCTCTGTATTCTTGCTACTGAGAGTAGGAGTGCAATGCTGAAGGGACATATAGTCTTGTTGGCATCTCCTTGCTGCCCTGCCTAGGATAAACATAACAGGAAAAAAAAAAAAGAAGTTATTACTTACAACTCAAAAGCACAACAATAGCAAATAGTACAATAAAACCACTCTGGATTTTTATGGTGCCTTTCTCTGTAGGGGTTCAAAGCACCTAATAGATTATTTGATTATGCTCATTAGTAGCTATTCAACAGGCATTAATTGATAACTCACCTTCACAGAAATTCTATGAAGCTGGTGATTTGGTCTTTTTCTAGAGAAACAAGTGAGTAACATTTATTTGACCCAGTCCCTGTTCTGTTAGAAAACCTAGCCCTTTTCTGTTAAGTGCTCCTCCTCCCTCAAAACAAGGTAGAACGGCCAGTGCTTGCTAAGAATAGCAGCATCTGTACAGAGCTTTAAAGCTTACAAAGTACTTTACATGCCTTATCTCATTGGATTCCCCAAATAAGCCGATGAGGGAGACACTAGACATAAGCCTTTCTTAGGAGAGGACACCAAAGCAAACACAATTTCAGAGACACACTGCTAGTAAGGACAGGTGTTGGATTGAGGTCCCTCTGACTCTGGGGCCAGCATGAGGCTGCCCATCACAGAGCACTGATAAGAGACAGCAACTTGAGTCATCAGCTACAAGCTAGTAATTGCTAAAAATCGAAATACTTTAATATTCAGAGGGTCTACACTCATTACATTGATCAACAGGAGATATAATTGGAAGATTATGAAAGACTGTTAAAAACAAACAGCATTATCATCACTTCTTAGAGTAAAGAACTGAAGCTAAGGTTTACAGTCATATAAGATAGTAACCGAGAAAAGACTATTTACCGACAAATATATCAGGGATTTTTTCATTAAAACAAATTACAGCAAAGCTTTAAATGTCCTGCTTAATGATATGTTGAAGATCATTTGGTCTCACTTTTCTAAGTGTAGAAGGATGATCTGCTTTTTAGGTAAGTTTATGCTATAATATTCTCACTTGAGTCCTGATATTATTGACCAACATAAACTGATTTCTGGTTTAAATCTCTCCCCACATCACCAAGAGACACTGAATCACATTCAGGTTTTGCTCTACCTTCAAGTGTTTCATGAGTTCTCTGCCTAGGTCCCGGTCCAACTTGATGGCAAACACAATGTGCAGGATAATGGTGCCTTCCACATGACGCAGTTCACCAGAGGGCACTGTGACAAGGTCCAACAAGCTAAAGGAATAGGAAGAAAGGTCTGGGCTGCATCGCTGAGCCTGAGCAATTGGCTGAGACACTCAATTGTGCCCCTGGAACAAATCATACTGGACTCAAATAAAATAGAAATGGATTCGTTCAATAAGTATTTTTGAGCATCTATAATGTGCAAGGAAGTAAAGGAGAAGGAACTGTCCTTGTCTTTCAGCAACTTAAAACTGAGCAGAGAAAGTACAAAATAGACACTAAGTACGTGAAGAATTCTGAGGAATGAGAAATCACTGATCTCGGGAAGCTTCATTAGGACATGGCACTTATGCTTAGCTTTGAAAAATAGGTAACATTGGAGATGGAGAGAGCGATGCTGGTAGAAGAGATGGCATAAGTGAAGACGACATCTGCGCAAAGAGCTAAAGAAATAAGGAGGAGTATATACCAAAATATTTATTGGAGCATTTGTAGTAGCACTAAGCTGGAACCAAATGAGGGGCCTGCCTATTGAGGAACATATTGTCGTGCATGAACATAATGGAACATTCTGTGTATAAGAAACAATGAACATGAAGAAAACAAAGAAGTATAGGAACTTGTTGGAACTAATAATGTAAACAGAACCAGGAAAACTATGTATACAATGACCACAACAAGGTAAATGTAAAGAACAGCCACAAAAGAAGAAAGCTGGATGTTTTATAAACAAGCTCCTCGCTAAAGAAGAGAGGAGAAATTATACTTCCTTTCCTTGATTTGAAAGGTGGAGGACTATAGGTGTGGAATATTGTATAGATAGTTTTGCTAAACATCTTCTTCCCTTACTTTTTCTCCTTTTTGTAACAGGGGATGGCTCAACAGGTACTTAAGAAAGGAGATATATATTTGGAAACTAAGGTGATGTAAAACAAAACATAAAAATTTAAATTGTTTTTTAAAAAGAAATGAAGATCAAATACGTTTTATCAAGAACAGAAATTCAAGGTCTCTCCCATGAGCTATCACAATGTGAAGGAGAAAAATTTATACAATAACAATATCCAGCATTTTAAAAAAACAAAACACCTACTTTGAAAGACTTCATAAATCAATCTAATCAGTGAAATAATTAACCAGGCCTTCAGAGGATCAATTGGGGAGAAGGCTATCTACTTTCTAACAGAGGGGTATGGACTCAAAGTACCAAATAAGACATATATTTTTGTGTGTGTGGCAAATGTGTGGATTTGTTTTGCCTGAGGATACTTATTTGTTATAAGGACTGTTTTTCCTTATTTTCATATGACACGAGGGATTTGAGAGGAGAGAAAAGATAGACAGTGTTGTCAAAAAAAAAGGAGGCAAAAAAGGTCACTGAAGCATTTTTAAAAGCACATAGAACAAAAGGAAATTTATGAGACATATAAATAGGATAGCCTTAAAGTAATATGTTGAACTTAAAGTTTTTTAAAAAAAAATAACCTGTTCCTCCTAAGAGATTTGTGGTTTCACATATAATTCTTTTTTTCTATTTAAATTTGTATATATAATTGTTTATTGGGAGGCTGGTTGTAAAATTCATAATAACAATAATACAAAAAAGAAATTGAAAGTCAATCACTACTGATGACTATGAATTAGGCCTGGTTGCCTGGATGATCTATAGCTGGGCAGAAGTACAATCCTTTGCAGTGCCTTCTTTTTTTTTTTCTCTTTTCTTTTTTGTTGGGGCAATGAGGGTTAAGTGACTTGCTCAGGGTCACACAGCTAGTAAGTATCAAGTGGCTGAGGCCGGATTTGAACACAGGTCCTCCTGAATCCAGGGCCAGTGCTTTATCCACTGCACCACCTACCTACTCCCATGCAGTGCCTTTCAATACAGACAGTTCTTACTTGAGGTAAATTGGTATTATGCAGACTGCTTGGGCTCTGGTTCTGGCTCCTGCTTGTATTGCCCTGTACCAAGGATCCTGGGTTTTGGCTAGGGGAGGAAGCAAGAACTGTCTCTACTTGAAACTAGGAAATGGTATATTTTCAGTATAACAATCCAGGAAATAGCTCAGTCCTCAATTATTTAGTGCAGGTTATACCAAGAGCAAATAATCACTAGTATTTTTATATAAACCCTGTAGCTAACCACAAAGCTTACAGGAGAGGATAGCCAAGTGAGAAGGTTGAGTGTTCTCCAACTCCACAGCTTTATTGCAGAGTATATAGAGACTAGGAAGGCTCTGGGTAGGGAAAATCAAGAGTAGATAAAAAAAAATGTAATTATATACTACTGAAAACTTTTGTTTTAGAGGAGAATGAATTTTTAAAAACAACTATTTCAAACCGCCTGTATATTACTCACTCATCACCACTCTGCTCCTCATTGTGTGATTTATCCAGCTGACTGAAGAAAGCTATAATTCCTTCCAGAACTTTTGTCCTACATCCCTGGAAATTATGTAAATCAAAACAAAAACAAAAAGATGAAGTAAATCATCCAAGTTTAACAGTGCCTTTAAATCCAAAGGATTCCTAAACATAAAGTTAAATGGACCCAAACTATATCTTTGGATCACATATTGGTCACGGAATACTTTCATGTGGGTCTAGAGTGGCTCTGAGAAACCAGACAAGGGAAAACAATATGACTTATTTGCCACAGCCACTAATTTTGCTGCTGCACACAAAACTTGGTCTGCCACTATGCGAATGTGTTTTTCTCAGTGTGAGGTGTAGTCAAATGTACCCACATACAGCTGAAACGCATAATCAATACCCTAAAATATTTCTGGAGTTATCTCTAAACTCCAATCAGAGAATAATAGGTTGGACCATTCTGAATGGCCCATTTCAATTTGGCTAATTCAATTTTGGAGCAAAAGTTTTTTTGGTTCCTACCTTAGAGGAAAGCAACAGAAGCTGGTAGACCAAAGGAGGTATCTCTTGGAGGTCCAGCTTGGAGAGCATTCTCAGGACCTTTTCTACCACAAATTCCAACTCCTCTATGCTTAGTGGGACATCCCTGTGGATCAAGACATTTTTATATCTTGTGGACATATCCTGGATACTCAAATGCTATTTATTTCTACCTTAATCTTCACAGCATTTACATTTCTGAGAAACAAAATTGCAGGGAATTATTGGACTAATCTACCTTTTGATTTCTGACTAGAGCCCATTAGAAGAAACAATAAACCCACTCAAGCAAAGACCAAAGACTATAGAAAAGCCTGTAAGATCCTAAGATGTAGAGATGGAAGGGACCCTGCAGACAAACTCGTTCAAGCCACTCATTTTGCAGGTGATGAAAGTAAGCATATAGATATTAAGTGACTTGTCCATAGTTATATACAGCTTTGAATACAAGTCTTCTAACCTCTGACCTTTTTCTCCTCTCCACAAAGTGTCACCTCCCACCCTCCCACCTTTACTATTAATGCATACAATGCTACAGGTGGGAGAAGGGCCTTCAGAATCATCTGGCCCAACACTCTCATTTTAGGGCATGAGAGGCCCAAGCTTGTTTAACTAAATAAGTGGCAGAATTGGGACTCAAACCCTAACTCCAACCCCAGTGCCCTTTCCATCCTACAATAAAAACACCTCTATAGCTCATAGTAGAAAATTCTAGATAATCATACTGATAAATTATCCACATTTTTCTGGCTTTTTTTCACTACACCATATTCCTCCCATAGGCTTATACTTTGATTTAAATAGTATGAATGATGCCAAAGAGAAAAGGAACTTTTAATATGAAATATGATAGTAAATGTGCTAATAGCCCAGACATTTCACAGATGAGCCACTGACACGTGAGAGTATAATGCAACAAGTTTCTAAAAAGACAGGCCAGGAAAAGAAAGAGGGAAAACTAGCATTTTACCTGAACATGGAAGTAAGTTGGATTACAAACTGCTGGTCCCATCTGGTTAAACAAAATGCAAAAAGAAGAAAAGTTACTTATTTTAATTTGCAAAAACTAGCCCAAAGAGAACAATTTTGGCTGGTCAAACTTGGTTTGACCCTATTAGAAAGCAGCATGATGTAGATAAGAAATGGTAAACTTTTGCAACTCTCAGTTCTGTCTTTCTGCATATTTCTTTAAACACACAGCAAGTAGGATGCAATTCTGTAGCTGAGTAAAATGGCTCTGGTTTTTAGAGAATTTTATTTAATGTTTTATTTCCCTCTTTACTACCACAGCAGTGCTTATTATGGTAGATACAAAGAAGTAAAATTGTTCCACTGTTTACAGTGGGCATCATACAATGTAAGTGACTCAGGATTTAAAAAAACATATAAATAAACAAGGCAACATCTGGTGGTACTTCCATGAGCTTCCAATCATCTACTCAGCAGCTTTTGAGTTCAATGTATAAGAATGTGCAGAACTCAACTAAAAACTAAAACCAAAACCCAGGAGTTAAACAAAGGCAGAAGCAAGAGACCAAGACTACACAGAAGAGAGCAAAGAAGCTATGGTTTTTAAAAACTGTTTCTTACTTTTGTAGTCTTGCATTATATGCAGTAATTTTAAAAATTGGCTCATAAAATCTCCATTGTCCATGACAATCTATAGCTATATACTCCTTTGAGTAATTTTCAGCTTCTTAATTATAAAAGGTTTCTCACCTTTGACTCAGTCTGCAAAATTATGTTAGGAAGCAGGAATTCAATTCTTTTCTTGACAAACTATAACTGTGAGGTGCAGAAGAAATAATTGCCTCTTTCTCCTCTCCACAAAGTATCACCTGCCACCTTTTCAACTTGACTATTAATGCATACAATGCTACAGGTGGGAAGGGCCTTCAAGATCATCTGGCCCAATAACCACAGTTTAGTGTATGAGAGGACCAAGGCCATTTGGCTAATAAGTGGTGGAACTGGGACTCAAACCTAAGTCAGGTCTAACTCCATCTCCAGTGCCCTTTCCATTGTACAATAAAACACACATCTACGGGGCAGCTAGATGGCACAGTGGATAGAGCATTGGCCCTGGAGTCAGGAGTACCTGAGTTCAAATCCAGCCTCAGACACTTAACACTTACTAGCTGTGTGACCCTGGGCAAGTCACTTAACCCATTGCCTCACTAAAAAAAAAAACACCACGTCTACAACTCATAGTAGAAAACTCTAGATAATCAAACAGATAAAATCTTTTTTTTTTTTAGTGAGGCAATTGGGGTTAAGTGACTTGCCCAGGGTCACACAGCTAGTAAGTGTTAAGTGTCTGAGGCTGGATTTGAACTCAGGTACTCCTGACTCCAGGGCCAATGCTCTATCCACTGCGCCATCCAGCTGCCCCCAGATAAAATCTTTTAAAATAAACCTATAGAATTATCCATATTTTCTGTCGTATTACAATTTTGTTATATTAAATACTCCTTAAGAAAAGCAATTTACCAATTAATGCTTGGAAATCTTTTTGTCATATTTCATTGCAAAATATTTGTTGTAATTGGAATCGACCTCTTAAAACACCTGTTTTTCCATTCCTTTTCCCAGGGATTCAAATTTCACTTGCAAGCAACTTTCACTTCACGTAACAGAGCAGAGAAAAACCTCAAGGTTATGTGAGTAAAAAGGAAATAAAGACCAGGTATATGGACTCCATAGTTTGCAGTGATTCTTTAAAGGATTAGTATTATCATATGTAGTATAGGTGCTAATACCACTAAGCCCAAGCAGCTAAGATCTCTTCCTTCTCTTAATATGTCATGCTAATAGGCAAGGATAGGAAGAAAGTGGATAAACTATGCCATAATAAATCCAAAGAGGCTAAGGGTATGCCTCTTTTCTTTCTTAAGAAACTGACCATCAGAAAAAGGACGAAGTGAGGGGTAACTATTAGCTTGAGAAGCTGAGAACACCTGAAGCTCCATGAAGACTCTCCTAAAGTGAGCTACATCCCCACACTAAGAAAATGGTTCATTGAGAACATGAATGGAACTGGTCTAAAATAATTCAATATAAATTAAATGATTCTATACTGGTACAACATATGATAAGGGTGCAAGAGGAAACTTATTGTTTAAAAAACCCAAGTCCCTGTTCTTTGTGGCCATGGATAGCTCTGGAGGAAAAAAAAAAATCACAAGATGATTGACAGACTTACCTGCTAGAACACAGAGTGTTAATCAGCTGCTTCTTATATTCTTCACCATTCAGCTCACCTGGAAATACAAACTGCAATGATGAATTAATCTATTTCAAAGAAAAGACAATGACCTGGATCCTCACTGATGCTCAACAACTATTCCAGTTTCCTTTAATGATCACTCTCATTCCCCATAGGAGCTGTTCCAAATAATTCCCTCCTCAATCTCTCAACCCCCACATTGACAGTACACAACTCAGCCTTCTACACTACTTCACTGAGGAGACCAAAGACATCCAATAGGAGCAACTTCATCCTCCCACCTCCGCTCCTCAAAGTGTCCAAGAATCATCAGCCACCTTTATTCTCCTTTCTTCTGCCCAGTCCTACTCACACATTGGTCCCAGAACTTCTTCCTCCAGGAGCTGCCCCTTCTCTCTCATACTCCTTTTATATTTCCCTCCCCACTAATTTCTTCTCATCCTACTAAAAAAAATTTTCAGGTTTTATCCAATCCTTAAAAGCTTTTCCTTAGCCCCATACAGTGACCATTTCTTTCTTCCTCTTTACTACCAAACTTTTTTTTTTTGGCAGGGTAGTGAGGGTTAAGTGACTTGTCCAGGGTCACACAGCTAGTAAGTGTCAAGTGTCTGAGGTCGAATTTGAACTCAGGTCCTCCTGAATCCAAGGCCAGTGCTTTATCCAGTGCACCACCTAGCTGCCTCCCACTACCAAACTTTTTATGAAAGTTATTTATGCCTGGTACCTCTTTCTCAGCACCAATTCTCTTTTCAACTCTTTGTAATATGGCTTTTAGATTCACCAAACAGAATTTTATTAACACTGATATCAGTGTACCCTAGAGAAAATGTCATCCCCAAACCAATTATTCTATCTTTCACCACTCCTTCCAAGGGTTTACTTCCCTTTCAATCTGAGCAAAGACTGATCTTAAATTGGAATAAACAAAGACATTTCCCTTCCTGGTTTGGTTAGCACAAAAGTTACAAAGTCTCTCAGGAACAAGAAATCAAGATCCATTCCTGAATTGTTTGTCTTTTATTCAAGGAAGATGCATTAGACTTTTTATTAATGCGAGACTATGGCACTTATGTATTATTTCTTAACATTTCCTAAAACAAAAAGAGGTCTTAGTGCTATAAGCTTCCATATTCCCCTTGCAACTTCACAGAGCACTTTGTTATAGACCTTTCTTATGAACTGATCCTTCAGTATTGTACATTAAAGTTGCCTATATTTATGTCTTATTCCCCTACAAGACTGCAAGCTTCCTCAGTGCTTACCTAAACTTCATATTTCCCCCAGCATATAACACAATACTCTGTACACAGTAGGCACTCATAAATGTTTGCTGAATTGAATTATTGAAAAGTGGAAAGAAATTACCTTTTCCATAAGCCAGGTTTTCCTTTTTGGTAGCTAGGGCAGTAAGGATAATGGGTAATAACTCCAAAGACTTCCCATTCACCAAGCTGCCTTCCCTGATAATATCAACAAATCCATTGGCTAGCTCAACCAATGAGGAGCCAGGCAGACTGTGAGCCTAAAAGGTCAAAGGTCAAAGAAATCAAATAAAGGTCAGAAGATGATTGATATGTTTTTCCAAGAAACAACACCTTTTGTCGAATTACTCCCGAAAGGCTCAAGCAATAACCTGAAAGGATCACTGCCTTCATGCTAAAAACCAGAAATGGCCGTATAAGGGGTATAACATTTCCCACCAATTACCCTGTTTTTTATACCACAAACATGTCAAGTTTTCAAAAGTACACAACACTAGAGAGTCAATGTAATTATTAGATATTTTGTATGGCCCAAAAACCAGATATAAAAACTGTTGCCAATATGGGGCAGCTAGATGGCGCAGTGGATAGAGCACCGGCCCTGGAGTCAGGAGTACCTGAGTTCAAATCCGGCCTCAGACACTTAACACTTACTAGCTGTGTGACCCTAGGCAAGTCAATTAACCCCAATTGCCTCACTAAAACACAAAAACAAAAACAAAAAACTGTTGCCAATAATAAAAGATGGCACTGTGCTGAGGCTAACACATTGAAATATCCACAACTCTCCTTTTTTTTTTTTTTTTTAGTGAGGCAATTGGGGTTAAGTGACTTGCCCAGGGTCACACAGCTTGTAAGTGTTAAGTGTCTGAGGCCAGATTTGAACTCAGGTACTCCTGACTCCAGGGCCGGTGCTCTATCCACTGTGTCACCTAGCTGCCCCACACAACTCTCCTTTTAACAAAGTACAAACCTGGGAAAGCCAGCCCAAAGAACCCTTAGCTCTCATCCTACCTCAAGCATCAGTAGCCCTGTGATCTCAGATGCTACTTCTCTATGCAGATCTCCTGACTCCACCAACTGGATACAATATTTGTATACTTTGAGTCTCCTAAGGGCTCCAGTCTCATCAGAACATGGGGAACCTTATTGTTTTAGAAGAAGGGGTTGAAAAACAAAGCGAAAAGAAGAAATACTATTATTATTATTATATATGATACATAGAGAAAGCAAATTAAGACACACAAAAGACTAATAAATCATGCATCTCTCAAATACAAATCATAGTAGTACCTAAAAGCTGTGGCTAAAAGGCAAATTCATAGTACTTTATAGTATTATATTACTAGTTGACTACAAGAAATGCACTGAAATTTTTCTTTTCTATGAATTACTGGATGTTGCAAGGAACAAAAAGTCTTTTTGAGAGGATATTTCATACTGATTGTGACAAGGGTGATTGTCAGATAATTCTAATATAAGGCCACTTCAAAATACTGTCAGTTGTCAGCCATATGTACACAGGGTTTTAAAAACTGTACTCTCAAAGGCATCCTTTTCAATAAGCTAGAAATAAGTCAGAGCTCAGCAGAGGAGTGCCATAATAATTAATTCTAAATATATTTGTTAGAAGAAAAAATACTTCATCAAGATCCTGGCATTTCCTATATTTTTATTTCCTATATTTAACATGATTGTACTGTATAACCTATATCAGACTATTTGCTGTCTTGCGGAGGGGGAGGGAAGGGAGGGAGAAAAACTTGGAACTCAAAATCGTACAAAAAGGAATGCTGAAAGCTATCTTTACATGTAAATTGGGAAAAAAATAAAATGCTATTAAATGGAAAAAAAAGATCATGACATTTCTAGCAGGAGTAGTAGGCCTTGGTTGCTGATAGCCTCTTTTCATTCTTCGCCTTTTACTTGCTAAGCCCACCTAAGAGAAGTGATCTTCCTTCTCTTTCAGCCCTACAAGTGCTTATTTTATGTCAGTCACTGAGGTAGGGGCTGAGATACAAAACACCAAAATAAAACTGTCCCCGCATCAAGGAACTTATCCTCTATTAGCAGAAAAAACATGCACATGTAAATACGTAGCATATATAAAGTAAATGTAGATAAATTTTTTGAGGGGAGGACGAAGGGATCCGAATCAGGAAAGACCTCATGTAGTATTTCACTTAAGTTTTGATGGGAGGTAGGGATTTCCAAAAGGCAGAAGTGGAGAAAGAAATGTATTTTAAACCTGAAGGACGACTTGTTCAAAGAAATGAAGATGAAAGATAGAATGTTGTATAGGAGGAATAAATAGGCCACTCTGGGAGAACTGTACATCATGTGAAAGGAGAGTTACATGTAAGTTACAAGGAAAAGAAGACTGAAACCAGATTATGAAGAGCTTTAGCACCTTGTATTTTACTTTAGAGACAATAGAAAGTCACTGGTATCTTGAGTAGGAGTCAGACATATGCCTAGAACTATCGTCTTGGTAACTGGGTGGAGAACAGATTTTAAAGAGAGAGACTTGAAATAAGGATATGAATTATGAGGCTTCTGCGTAGTCTAAGTGATAGGTGATGAGGGCCTGAACTAGAGTGATGGCCATATGAATGGAGAGAAATGGATGGATGAGAGAGATGTTATGGAGATAGATTCAACAAGTCTTGGCAACCAATTAAATATCAGAGGTAAAGGAAAATGAGAAACTGAGAATGATTCTAAGACTGCAAACCTGCATGGTTAGAAGGAGAAGAGAGATGGGGGAGGGGGGAGAGAGGAATTCTGTTTTAATCATGAGTGTAAATTACCACAGGACAACCAGTGGGCTATGTCCAATAAGCAGCTGGAAATGCAGAATCACAGGAAAACAGCTAGATATAGCGTTTTGGGAGTCACCTGCCCGGACATGATAAATGATCCCATGAGAGCCAATGAGATAACTGACAAGGATATAGAAATAGAATAGGGTCCAGGAAAGAACCCTGGACTGTACCCAGAACTAAGAGGCATGATCTGAAGCCAGAAAAAGAAACAGGAGTAGCCAGATGGGTAGGAGGAAAATGTCATGAAAATCCACAGGAATGACTATCCACCAAGACAAGGTGATCAGCAGAGTCAAACTCTGCAGAACTGAGGAAAGACCACTGGACTTGGCTATTAAGAAATCACTAGTGGGCAGCTAGGTGGCACAGTGGATAGAGCACCTGCCCTGGAGTCAGGAGGACCTGAGTTCAAATCCAGCCTAAGACACTTAACACTTACTAGCTGTGTGACCCTGGGAAAGTCACTTAACCCCCATGGCCCTGCCCAAAAAAAAAAAAATAAAAAAAAAAGAAATCACCAGTAATGTTGGAGACCAGACTGCAAGTCGCTGAGAAGTGAGGATAACAAGTCCTGACAGCTTTTTCTAAGAGTTTGGCTGTGAAAGACAGATGTTTAGGATAATA
Organism: Dromiciops gliroides; assembly: GCF_019393635.1. Classification (NCBI taxonomy): domain Eukaryota; kingdom Metazoa; phylum Chordata; class Mammalia; order Microbiotheria; family Microbiotheriidae; genus Dromiciops; species Dromiciops gliroides. Next base: position 122,586,354 of record NC_057862.1, read on the forward strand.
ATTTCAGGGGTCAAGGAACATTTTTTGTTTGCTTTTAAAGAATGAGAGCTGGGGGCAGCTAGGTGGCGCAGTGGATAGAGCACGGGCCCTAGAGTCAGGAGTACCTGAGTTCAAATCCAGCCTCAGACCCTTGACACTTTGCTAGCTGTGTGACCCTGGGCCAAGTCACTTAACCCCAATTGCCTCACCAAAAAAAAAAAAAAAAGGAGAAGAAGAATGGGAGCTGCCTGGGTATGAGAGCAGGGAGGGAGCCAGAGATAGAAATTTAAGATTAGGGAGAGAGGATAGTTGCAGAGGCAGTCTGCTGGAATAGATGGGATGAAATCCAGAGTCTAAGTATTTTAGTTAGCCCTGAAGAGAAGGGCCACTCCTTCATTACACTGGAGAGGTGGGGGGTTCTCCTATGGGGTTTTTAGATGTAGAGGAGAAGGAGCTTGCAGAAAATAGCATCTAATTTCTCAATAAAGTATTTTTTAAGGTTCACAATTGAGAGGAAGGGTAACAAAAGATTGAATGGAAGGCTTAAGGAAAGAAGAAATGTTTGACACAAGCCCTGCAGGTAGTGCAATAGAGAGTACATTAAGGAAAAGCAAACTATTTTTTTTTTTGGTGGGGCAATGAGGGTTAAGTGACTTGCCCAGAGTCACACAGCTAGTAAGTGTCAAATGTCAAGCTGGATTTGAACTCAGGTCCTCCTGAATCCAGGGCCAGTGCTTTATGCCACCTAGATGGTCCCAAGGAAAAGTAAACACTGCTTTGCACTAATGAGGGTCTAGATGAGCTACAAAACCACAAATTTGTAAAGGACCTAGCCAGCACAGTTGTGTGATTTCCTTAGCCATCCAAGAAGAGGCACAGAGAAGGCAAATAGTGGGGTTACTCTTGGGTAGGGTTTAGCATGCTGATTAAAAGGGATAGTAGGAAAATTCAAGCTTCCATGCGTGTGGCCTCAAACAATTTGAACATTTCTCTCATGAGAAGTGGGAGACTGCTGCCCTGCAGCAAAGAATGGCTTGACTGAAAAAGAAAACCTGTGTTTTGAAGAAACACAGGATGAAGTCTTTTATTAAACCCTAGGGCTCCATAGCCTCAAATTAAGTATAGATGAGGTAGCAATGACTGTTATTGCCTTAAATACACTTCTAAAGACAGCAAATCAAGGGGGACAGTAGGCAAAAAGCTTCCTTTAATCACCAATAAACCAACACCATTTGAATATTATCCAATAATTTTTTAAAATCAACAACAATAAGAACAACCCCCCAACTGTCCTTTCGTTTTGTTCTAGCAAAGGTTATCTTTTTTCACAGTAAATAAATTCAATGACTAACAACCGGTGAAATAAGGCAATTGTTTAAGGCATGTTTAGGAAATGGCATTAGTGTTATAACCTCATCATTACCCTTGAAGATGCCTTTCAGCAGTGTTCCAGGTGATTTTCCTTTCACTGCATGCTTCTGAAGGAGACCAGTCAGCTGTAAACACAGAAAGAAGAATGGCTGTAAATTTTAGGGAATGGTAAGAAACATCCTTCTTTAGTAAAAAAGTACATAAAAGATATACCTGGGTAGGCACAGACCTCTAAATGACACTAAAAGCCACAAATGCCCCCATTTATATATATATATATTTATATACATGGGAGTAGGGTAGATTTTACTAAAATGCTGTTAACTCAACCTTTTTATTTTACTTCTGTAAAACAAAGTAATCATAACTCATGCAAATAGCAGTTTAGCATGTTTCAAAGAATAATTAAGAGTGAAGCCTGGGGCAGCTAGGTGGTGCAGTGGATAAATATGGCCTCAGACACTTGACACTTTACTAGCTGTGTGACCCTGGGCAAGTCACTTAACCCCCACTGCCCAGCAAAAAATAAAGCCTTATCTTAATGTTCAGTAAGTGCTGCCATAAAGTAGTGAATAGGATAGGCCTACATCATTTTCAACTACTATAGCACCAATACATTAAAAACTCTGAGCCTTATTCACCACGTACCTAACCAGGATTGCAATAGTGGCAGAATGGCAAAGAAGGAGATAGAAGGTGCTAAGAATCAGTTTTCAAACTATCTCTACACATTAGCTTAATTGTTAGTACTCAGTACACTTAGCTGGAGAACTCAACGTTGGATGACCTGAATCATATCAATCTTTTTTTTTTAATAGAATGTTATTTTCCAAAATATATGTAAAAACAAAATTTTAACATCAATTTTTTAAAAACTTTGTGTTCCAATTTCTCTTCCCCCCTCCATTTCCACCCCCCACCCACAAGAACTGAATCATATCAATCCTGACAGTCTTATTACAAATGAAACAAGTCAAGAAATGCTGTGAAAGACTTCATCCAAGAAAGCTATGAAGTAGGAAAAGAGGTAGGCCATTCAGGAAGCAAGAGCAAGGGATCCTAAGAAGGTGGCCTATGTCTTCCAATGGTGCTGACCCTGATCATAATCCAGAGGAAGCTTCTGATCTACTGAGGGGACCTCCAGGGAAAAGTTCATGGGAGGTCATGAACAGAAGGGGTTAAAGAAGAAAAGGCACCACTTCAGCAAATGCCCACATCAATGACATCACAGAACATCAAAGAACTTCTCATTCATGTATAAATTACTTAAATTCTTGTCCTCTCTTCACATATTTCAGGAAAACCAAAGTTTGAGGATCAAAGATTAGTTGTTCTTTTATTACCATTATTTTCCATTTACATAATATAGCATTTTAGTACCTACTAAAAACTTTTAGAATTTTCTCCATCAATAATTAATAATAATTGGAATCTTCATACTCACCTCATCATCTTTCAGGCACTGCAGAAATTCTTGCAGTTTCTCTGCTGTTTTTTCTGCTGCTAGCAAGATAATTTTCTGGTCCATTGTAGCCTATCTCAGGGAACTGTGGAGAAAATACATTACACAACTGTTTGGTTTTCACAGAATCCCAGAGCTGAAAGAGAAGTTGGCAGGCAACCAGGTCTGTTTCTCTTTCCTAACCTCCTGAAAAACAAAGTATTTTTATTTTAATGCACTGAAAACAATCTCTAGATTTCCCCAACACCTTCTCTTTCCCAGGAATCTCTATTGTACTCAAGTGACCTTCATAGCTTTTGTTCAGGAGAGAGAACTGCTCAAAATGAATAATCAACTGGTCACAATAGCACAGTAGAGATTGTTTAGGATCTGGAGTCAGGAAGACCTGAGTTCAAATCCAGATTCAGACACATTAGCTTCGTAACCCTGGGCAAATCATTTAACCACTATTTGCCTCAGTTTTCTCCTCTTTAAAATGAGGATAGAACACCCATTTCCCAATGATGCTGTGAGAAAAATGAAATATTTGTAAAGTACTTTGTAAATTTTAAAGCACTATACAAGTGCTAGCAATTATTATTTTGGTTTTGGTTTTTAGTGAGGCAATTGGGGTTAAGTGACTTGCCCAGGGTCACACAGCTAGTAAGTATTAAGTGTCTGAGGCCGGATTTGAACTCAGGAACTCCTGACTCCAGGGCCAGTGCTCTATCCACTGTGCCACCTAGCTGCCCCGATAGCAATTATTATTAATACTGAGCTGCCACTAATTTCATTCCAAAGCCTAACTTGTTTTCTAGGGACATCAGTCTTGATATATCTTTGATTAGTTTATCTTATTGGAACAGAAAACATTCTTAAGACAAAAATCACCTTTTCACATTGCTATCTTCTTTAAAAAGGAAAAGGGAAAAATAGCTCGTTTACAATATCTCGGGACTGTAAATGATTTGTAATTTTAATTAATGTGTTGCCTTGCAATGAGTGGTATGGGACATACTCAATAATATACCAGTCACTTCCATCATACTCTAGTAATAAGAGGCTAAACTCTATGGCTACCAGGTCATGGGTAAATTCTATGAACAGAAAATATTTACTGAGCACCTACCATATACAAGGTACTGAGAACTACAAAAGTTTATCATTCTCTGGGGCAGCTAGGTGGCACAGTGGATAAAGCACCAGCTCTGGATTCAGGAGGACCTGAGTTCAAATCCAACCTCAGACACTTGACACTCACTAGCTATGTGACTCTGGGCAAGTCACTTAACCCCCATTGCCCCTCAAAACAAACAAACAAAAAAGTTTATCATTCTCAAAACTTTGTTGTACTGGATAGATACAATTAACTGAGAATACAAAATAATATGCTATGTGCTGTGCTATACAAAAGAGCTACAGACATTCTGCTGAGATAGGCAAGGCTTCTGAAATGGGACAGGTAGCAACAAGACCATCAAAGGCATAGGGATAGACCTCACAAATTGTGTTTGTGAAGAGAAAGTAAAGCAGCTCAGCTGGAATGGAAATTTCAAGGTGAGGAGTAGTGGGGGGAAAAGTTGAAAGAGTAAAGACAAACTGAAAGTCTCAAAAGCCTGAGTAAGGAGTTTATCCTCTAGGCCAAAGGTTCTCAAACAGTGTCCCTTAGAACACCAATTTCCTAATTTTATGTGACAAAATCGTTGGCACCAGTGCCAGGTGCACTTTGCTGTCTGCTCGAATTGGTTTGGCACTGCAAAGGTCACAACTGCAGCTTTATCCAAAGTAGCAAGCCACTTCCTCTGTTGTGAAGTCTAAGAGAATAAATAAAGATGAGGAGAAAAGGTTGAAAGAGAAAGGCAGAAGAATTCAAAGACCCAGATGGATTGCCTGAGAACCCTCTTCTCTTACAAATTTAAATGTCCTGGGTGCTATGATATGTCACGGCAAAGAAACTGTGCCTTGAGGGGGGAAAAAATTGAAAACTATCACTACTGTAGCCATTGGTGAACTCCTGAAGGTTTCTTTGATATGACAAAAGCAGTGTTTTAGAAAGATAAATCTGGTAGTTGGGGGGGGGGGGGTTGGTGAACGAGAATAAAACCAGAGAAAAAGAGACCAGCTAAAATTCAGATGATAAAGACCAAGATAGTGTAATAACTGTTGGGAAGCAAGAGAAAATCTGAGAAGCAATTGGAAGTTAAGCTAAGGCATGTGTACTGCCTGGATTTAGGAGAACAGGGTGGAGTCAAAGATGACTCCAAAGTTTGATGACACCTAAGAGAAGATAAATTCAATATAAATCAACAAATGCTTGCGTAGTAGCTACTAGACACTAAGGCAAATAACAGATAAACGATCTGCCCGAGTTCATGAACATCCATAAACTGGCAACAGGAGCTGAACTAGCAGGTCACTGAGGTTCTCAATATTCCGGTGAGAATATTGTGATCAGCCCGGAGCCCGGGATTAGGAAGCGGGAGAGCTCGGCTCCGTGGGAGGGCTGTCACTGACAGCACTCGCTGTACAAGCACAGGCCACTCACTTGGCCTCTCAGGGTAAAATGAAAAGGTTAGATGAGACGACTTTTAAAGTTCTTTCCATCTCTTAAAATTAAAAAGGAGGCAGTTTCTCGGAGTAATTGGCTTCTGGTCCGAGGCTCCTCACTCTGTAAACACTTCTGCAGCACTTTATGTGCGGAATCCCCGGGCAGAGGAGGGAGGGAGAAAAGAGACAGCTGCGGGGTAAACAGCTCCTGGCTTCATGGAGGTTACAGCCTCCTGAGGAGGAGGGGATGAGACACAAACCCCGGGAACCAGACACAAATCCCCGCGAGGCCGGCGGACCGGGGCTGACCCAGGATTCCCCCCCCCCCCTCCCCATTTCCCCTTGCCCTGCAGGCCCGGGCACTAGAAGCGCCAAATACTAGGAGGCTGGAGACCCACCTCAGCCCTGCGCCCCAAGCCTTCCCCCGTTACCGGGCTCCCGAACCACTGGACCTAATGAGCCCAGGCTTGTAGCCGGGCAGGACCCCCAAAAGCACAGTTCCTGCTCGAGCTCAGGGCCCCCGGGTTTCTTGCCGGTCACTTCCGCCAAACAGCCGCGGACTGACTCCGAATTTCCCGCTAAAGTGGACACCGCGATGACCTCACTTCCGTCATTCAGGGCAACAACTCCCGCCCCCACCACACTCCGGCTGCCGCCTTCCGTTCTTCTTGTTTTCATGGCATGGACGGTTCCAAGAGTCTTACAAAGAAGGGGGGAGAGCAAGAAGGTAATAGGGAAGTAGCCGTGACAGTCTGTTATAGTGGGAAAGGAGCTGGCATTTGGTAAACCAGAATAAATAGGTTGGAGCCACAGCTTTATTTTAATTTGCGGGAGTGGATTAATTGCGTCTCCTTCTCCACTGCCCCTTTCAGTCCTCCCTTATATTCGGACAGTCCGCAGCCCCTTTTTGATGTTCACAGTCTCAAAACATCAAAAGCACAGCTCTCTATCTCTAGTGTGCTCTAACGCTTCTTGGGTTGTTCCTTCTACGTCTTTCCTCCCTCACTACCCTTTAGCATCCGTGCTGATACTCCTCCAAACTGCCTAAGCCTTTGTATCCCCAGCACATAGTAAATAAACCTACATCAGTCAGTCAACAAACATTTATTAAGTGCCTTCTATGTACCAGGCCCTCTGCTAAGTGCTAGGGGGCGGTGGGGAGTGGGGGGGGAGCGGGGGCGGGGACACGCAAAGGAAGGTCAAAGTTCGTACTCACAAATTACAGCTTAATAAAAATGCCCGTGGATTGGACTCAGCCTCCTTGAATCCCATGTCCTACTGCTATACCGCCCCCCTGCCACCCAAGGGGATGGTCATACACCGGATGTCACCATTAACCACCTGTTCCATTTCCCTAATTAAAAAAAAATAATAAACCAGACATTCCTCTTGCGCTAAACTTTTATCATGCTATCACCCCCTAGGCTTAACTTCTACTTTCATCTACTACTTCAAGACCTCTAATCTATCCTTCCACTCCTCAGGGCTTTTTCTTGATGTACCTTTTATTTTAACGTTCCCATGAACACTCATTTGCTAAAAGAAAAACAAAAGCCTGTTAAGTATGCACGGTCAAGCCAAATTATGCCATTGTTGGCCACATTCAAAAATACTCCTTGCTCCCCACGCTACTTCCAGACTCTTGGACCTTTCCTCTTCTGAGATTCATATTCTTCAAGTTTATCATCCAATCCAGATCCTGCTCCCTGCTCCTGGGGGCCATTATCTGAGGAAACCCCGCCGGTGTACCCATTCTCCATGCTCCTTCAATGAGTTCAATCATCAGGTCAATCTTTCTACCAGAACTCCTTTTGTTGTTGTTCAGTTGTGTCTGACTCTTTGTGACCCCGTTTGGAATTTAATCGGCAGAGATACTGGAGTGGTTTGCCATTTCCTTCATTAGCTCATTTTACAAATGAAAAATCAGGCAAACAGGTTAAGTGACTTGCCTTCAGTCACACAGGTAGTAAGTGTCTGAGACCAAATCTGAACAGTCTTTCTGACTCTAAACCCAGCAGTCTATCCACAGTGCCACCTAGCTGCCCACCCCAACTCCTACTCTCTCAAATACCGATGGACAAGTTCTTCAAGCTATTCAATGAGATGTTCATACTCTTGACTTTGTCATCACCCATAAGTGTTCTATGTTCATGAACTCAAAAATTCCTTTAGATGACCATAATCTTTTATTTTTCTATATGCCTTTGTTAAGGACTAAAATTCTAGCTAAACTGTCTAAAATATCTAATGAGTGGTCGCCAATAAATTATAAGCTGTAGCAAGAGTTAGATTTTTAAGCATTTATTAAGGAGAATAAGAATTTGGTAAAGAGAAAGGCCTAGATTCCTATCTATTAAAGGGAGAGCACATTTCTAGCTCTGCTCTCCACCAGAGTCCAAAGGAAAAAGAGCCAGACAGAGCGCTAGTCTCTTCCTTCTTCCTCCCACTACCCAATGTCACTCCCTGATGCCAAAGAAAAGACTCCTGGTCTTGCCCTCAAAGACCTTCACTTCATGGGCGGAACTCTTCTACAGTAAGTCTCCAGCAGGTGGCGTCATTCCAATCTTTACACCTTCCAAAATCTAGCTCTGCTCTTCATTTTCACTGTGATCTCCTTTACACCTTTTAGTTCTTCTTTCAGAGGCATTACCCCTACAATGACAACACTCTTCTCATACCACTCCTATCTCAACTCTTGGATGAACCAATTTAATTTGACATTGCTATATTCTCAATCTCTTGTCTTTTTGCTGACTATGCTTTGCAAACCGGAGCCCTGAATTACCCCCACCCCAATTCATAGGCTGCTGACTGGAGCTGGAAAAAAATAATATAACCATGCCAGTTAGGTTCACTACAAATTTATTTATTTATTTGGTGAGGCAATTGGGGTTAAGTGACTTGCCCCAAGGTCACACAGCTAATAAGTATCAAGTGTCTGATGTCAAATTTGAACTCGGGTCCTCCTGAATCCAGGGCCATGCTCTATCCACTGCATCATCTAGCTGCCCCCAAATTTATATTTTCTAATCTCAACTAGGCCCTTATTGCAGCAAGACAATCATTCTTCTCTTCCCTAACTGACTCATTATCCCACTCTCCTCTTCAGATAGCCCAACCATCTTCCCTCATCCTCTATGCTAGGGATGTCCCTTATATATTCTTTTCTTTCTTTCTTTCTTTCTTTCTTTCTTTCTTTCTTTCTTTCTTTCTTTCTTTCTTTCTTTCTTTCTTTCTTTCTTTCTTTCTTTCTTTCTTTCTTTCTTTCTTTTAGTGAGGCAACTGGGGTTAAGTGACTTGCCCAGGGTCACACAGCTAGTAAGTATTAAGTGTCTGAGGTCGGATTTGAACTCAGGTCCTCCTTAATTCCAGGGCCGGTGCTCTATCTACTGCGCCACCTAGCTGCCCCCCTTATACATTCTTTTTTTTTTTTTTTTAGTGAGGCAATTGGGGTTAAGTGACTTGCCCAGGGTCACACAGCTAGTAAGTGTTAAGTGTCTGAGGTGGGATTTGAACTCAGGTCCTCCTGAATCCAGGGCCGGTGCTTTACCACTGCACCATCTAGCCGCCCCTCTTATACATTCTTTAAAGAAATCAAAGTCATTTCCTGAGACTTCCCTCTTTTCCCTTCATCTCACATCTTTCAGATATGTTCCCTCATCCCTACTTTTACTCCTCTGCCAAATGAAAGAAGGGCTCATCTCCTTGCCAAGGCCAAATTTTCTACATGTACCCTTGATTACAACTCCTCTGATTTTTTTTCAGCAGATTTCCTTCCCTATCATCCTCACTCCCTATAATCTTCAATATCTTCCCATATACTGACTTCTTCCCTGATGCCTACAAAGTATGACTATGTGTTCTCCCTCTGAAAACAAAACAAAATAAAAAACCTCACTTGAACCTATCATCCTGGCTTGCCATCATTCCTAGTCTCTCTTCTCCTTTTTAGTTATACTCCTTGAAAAAGCTATCTATACTAGATGCCTTCCCTTCTTCTCACCCTCTTTTTAATCCTCTGCAATATGACTTCTGACCTCTTCTTTCAACAGAAACCTTTCTCTCAAGTTACCAATGATCTACTAATTAAAAAAAATAAATAATGGCCTGTTCTCAATCCTCATACTTCTGGACCTCTTTGCAAAATTCGGAACTGTTGATCTTCTCTTCTTGGATAAGGAACTATCTCTAGATTTTTGTATAAATACTCTGGTTCTCCTCCTCTCTATTGACTGCTCCTTCTCAGTCTTCTTTGCTGGTATCCAGGACATTACCACTTACCATGGATGTTCCTAAGGCCCTGTCCTGGGCTCTCTTTTCTTTTATCTCTCAACTATCCACTTGGTGACCTCATCAATTCTATGGGTTCAAGTATCAGCTTTATGTAGATGATTTATGTAGATCTCTATCTATATAGATATACAGATCTATATAGCCAGCCCTTGACTCAGTCCTGAGTTCCTTCTGGACATATTGGACATCACCTTTTGTACATATTAAACTCAACATGTCCAAATGAGATAATATTTGTAAAGCACTTAGCACAGTGCCTGGCACATAGTAAGCACTTAACAAACGTTTCTTCCCTTCCCTCCCTCCCCTCTCCCAAAACAGAAGTCATCTTTTTCCCAAAAGCTTCCCCTCTCCCAATGGCACCACCATCCTCTCAGTCACCCAGGCTTGAAGCTTCTATATCATCCTCAATTCCTTCCTCTCATCCTCTAATCTATTGCCAAATCTCATTTCTACCTCCCTCCCCTTTACCCTCTCCACTCACAAAGCTACCAGGTTAGTTAATACCCTCATCATCTACAGTAAGCTTCCTTTTAAAATTTTGTTGCTATTTTTATTTTTAATAGACTTTACTGGTATATTTTGTTTTTACATCACCTACATTTTCTCTTGTATCCCTTTGCTTTCCTCCTTCTTAGAGGATTGTCTCTTAAATAAAGAATAAAACAAAAAAGAGGAAGGAGAAAAAAATAGCAAAACAGATGACCATATCAAATAAATCTGACATCATATACAACGTTCCTCATCTATGTACCTATATCACTCCAAAGGAGGTTTTTGTTTGTTTGGTTTGGGGTTTTTTTGCAGGGCAATGAGAGTTAAGTGACTAGCCCAAGGTCACACAGCTAGTAATTGTCAAGTGTCTGAGGCTGGATTTGAACTCAGGTGCTCCTGAATCCAGGGCAGGTACTTTGTCCACTAAGCCACCTAGCTGCCCTCCGCCAAAGGAGTTTTTGTATGGAGAGGGTATCTTCTCATACCTCTTCTCTGGGGCCAAGCTTAGTCTTTATCATTTAGCAACATTCTATTTTAATTCTTCTATACTTGTTCTATCAATTTACATTGTTGGAGTCATTGAGAATTTTGTTAGCTCCAGCTTCTTTATTTTGAGGTAGTTCAAATAATTATTTCCATGCTCCTCTGTATTCATTATGCTCATCATTTTTTACAGTATAGTCATCTTCTATTACTTTTATGTATCTCAATTTTTTAAAGCCATTGTCCAAATAATGGGCATCTACTCAGTTTTCTGTTCATTGCTACCACAAAAGGTACTGCTATAAATATTTTTGCAAAAGTAGAGTCTTTTTCAATTCCAAACGACTCATGAAGGAAAATGTTCTCCACATCCAGAAAAAGAACTGTGGAATCTGAATGCAGATTGAACCATAATGTTTCTACTTTAAAAAAAAAAAGTTGAGGTTTTTCTCTTTTGTTCTGATTCTTTTTTCATAACATGACTAATGCAGGAATATGTTTAATATGATTGTACATATCAGATTGTTTTCTGTCTTGGGGAGTGGGGAGGGAAGAGAGGGAGAGAGAAAAATTTGGAACTTAAATCTTATAAAAACAAATGTTGAAAACTATCTTTACATGTAACTGGAAAATAATAAAATACTTTTAAGATTAAAAAAAAAGTAGTCTTTTTTTTGCCCTACTAATGACTTCCTTGAGAGTAGATGCCTAAGTAATGGAATCAATCTCTGGTAAAAGAGTAAGAATATTTTAGTCACTTTACTTGCACAATTCCAAGTTACTTCTCAGAATGGCTACACCAATTCACAGCTCTACCAATAATTCATTAGTGTGCTTTCCTTTCCATATCTCCTCTAACACTGTCAATTCTCATCTTTTGTCATCCTTGCTAATTTTGGGGGAATTAAGTAAAAGATCAGAGTTGTTTTGGAACATCCTTTCATAGGGTCATTACTAGTTTACAGTTTTTTTTTTTGGGGGGGAGAACTGTTTGTTCATAGCTTTTGACCACTGTACTAGTTTTCTAAATTGTACCCCTGCCTCAATACACTCCCATCCATCCTCCACTTGGCTGCCAAAGTGATTTTCCTAAAGTACAGGTCTGCCCATGGCACTTATCTACTCCATACATTCCAGTGGCTTTCTATTACTTTTAGGGTCAAATATAGTGTTCTGTTTGGCTATTACAGTTCTTTAAAACCTATTACCAGGGCAGCTAGGTGGTGCAGTGGATAGAGCACCGGTCCTGGATTCAGGAGGACCTCAGTTCAAATATGACCTCAGACACTTAATGCTTACTAGCTGTGTGACTGTGGGCAAATCACTTAAGCCCAATTGCCTCACACACACACACACAAACAAAAAAAACCCCAACAACAACAAAAAAAAAACCTATTATCATTCTATGTTTCTAGTTTTATACTTTACTTCCTGCTAGGCACACTGTGGTTCAGAAACCTTTGATTCCTCACACATGACATTTTACCACCTGATTTTGCATTACCTGTTTCCCCATGTCTGGCATCCTCTCTCTCCTTACCTTCTATTTTCGATTTCCTTGGCTTCCCTCAAACACAGCTCTGCACCTTTCTTTCCCCCATTCCAGCTGTTAATTTCTTCTCCTTTGATATTACTTTTCATGTACTCCATATCTATCTTGTATGAGCCTAGTTATTTTCATGTTTGTCTCTCCCATTAAAGTACAAGATCCTTGAGAGCCCCCCCCCACACACACACACACACTTTTCAATTCAGAGGACTAAACAGAGTTCTTGGCACATAGTAAGCACTTCATAAATGGCTGTTGACTGACTGGTTGGCTGCCTTGTTTCTTCTCTGCTAATCAGTGTTGTATAGCTCAGTGACCTCTGACTCACATCAGAGAGAATGGGTGAGTACGAAGGAGGTTTATAGTAATACCCTGCCCAGGCTGAATCAGTTTGTGAGGTGGGGTGGCCCAAGCTGCATTTATAGCGTCATGTATGAAAATTCATGGAATAATGGTGAAGAGCACTGTTCTAAGGGGTCACCACTCTCAGAGAAACTGCAAAAAAGGTCAGTGTGGTAGCTCTAACTGGCCATGACCCCCTTTCCCTTATTCCTCTCATACCTCTCCTTACTCACCTCTAACATTTATTGTGCTAAGAAATGGCAATCAGAGATGAAGGAGAAGTGTGGAGAAAGGAATAAAGAAATGGCATCCCAGAGCACAGAACTGATTCTGGAAGGTACCTTAGAGATGATATAGAAAAGTTAGGTCAGTTTCCCAGGAGCGCCTAGCAGAGGTGGGTGTTGAACCCAGGTCTCCTCATTCCTATTTGTCTACTCTTCCCATTTTACCTTCTGCAAATAAAAAAGTACTAGATTTTAAGCTCTTTGAAGGCAGGTATTTTTATATTTCCTCATGGTACCTTGGATACCAAGGTATCTTGGAATGTTGAGTGCCATAAATTCCTTTTATTTTTGTAGTGGTTTTTTTCTTAATTAATTTTTTTTTAAGTAAGGCAATTGGGGTTAAGTGACTTGCCCAGGGTCACACAGCTAGTAAGTGTTAATTGTCTGAGGCTGCATTTGAACTCAGGTACTCCTGACTCCAGGGCAGGTGCTCTATCCACTGCGCCACCTAGCTGCCCCTGTAGTTGTTTTAACTTCAAACAGTTTCTCAATAAACTCAATAATCCATTCTGAATATTTTAGCCAAATTTAAATGTTAACCAAAAAAACCAACCCTCCCCCCCAGGTAACCCTGGGAAGATTTTCTGAAATGTTTATTCCTTTTTTCAATGGCCAGGCTTTTTTTTTTTTTTTAATACTAAACCTAACCTAACTTAATTGCTCTCTGAAAAGCATTTCTGTGTAATTCGGGGGCCTGCAGCTCCTAGGCAATTAATGTTTGTTGACTGACTGACTCTAGGGGTTAACCAAGCTTTTGTCATTCTCCTACTTATCTTCCCCCCCCACCCAATAGTGGGGCAGAGATTAAGAATAAGCTAATATTAAACTTTCATAAAACAGTGCAAACACAACTCATGCTATGGGTTGGCGTAATACTACAGCAAATTCATTTTAGTATATTGCATAAAAGAGTAATCAGTGCTTGCTCAGTGAAAATTCATTGACTTATTGTGTTTCCTTTAGATTTCATGGAAGTGGGAGCTTTATTTAGATAAGATTCCCCCTGCAAAAGTGGAGAGCTCTTCCCACAAGCCTGATCTGTTCTCTAAGAACCTGGCCACATGCTAGGTTGCCCTAGGCATTTATCTCCAGTTGGAGGAAGGGAGGAGAAGGAGTGACACCTGGCCAGAAATACCATTTTATATTGCCTGAAATTCTTCAGACTTTCCATAAATTATGTTCCTGTAAATGATGCTATATGCAAGGAATAATACTTTCATTCAGGGGTATGCTGGTAAAGTTTAACAGGCTAGGGGTGGGGAGAGGGAATGTTCATGACACTCTTAGCTTTACTCAGATTATTAATGATCAACTCACTAAAATTAAAAATGCAAAAATATAAATTAACCTTTTCTCCATTGCTTTCTTGTCTAGTCAATTGACAAAACAATAAACCAAACTTTGCTTTGTAGTGTTTGCCAGTTTCTGAGGTGTTAGTACTCACACAGAAAATTCAGTATTTGGTGGAAAGTTAGAGTTGGCTTCAACCCACCTCGCCTTATCATGGCACATTTATAGCAGGATGCGTGGAGGAATGTATTGTTATTACCCTTTTTATGCAGCTCCATGGAAAGTGTCTTTCCAACACATCCTCTCTACATATTTGTGTCTTGTCTCCCCAGCTAGGCTGCAAAGTCCTTGAGGCCAGAGGCTGTCTCCCCCGCCCCACTTCTGTACTCCACACACAGGCACAAAGAAAAAGAACCACATGTTAGAGTGCAAAGAACTCTGGATTTGGAGTTTGGAAATCAGAATTCTATTTCCAGTTTTATTGATTATTAACAGTGTTGTTTTAGGGAAGACTTGCGACCTGGATCAGGGGGGCTAGCTCACCCAAAGAATTGGAGGCTCATCATGAATCTTGTAAAATAAAAAGAGACTTATTAGGAGAGAGAAATATGGCTGGGGAACAGATCACCTGGGTGACTGTCCTACTGGAGTGAGAGAAGACTGGTCTTTTGTATCTTTACAAAACAAAGAAAGGGAAGGCAATTACAAGGTAAGGGGAAATGCAAAGACTGGGGCAAGATAGCTAAGAGGGGATCTTTGATAACCGGAAAACAGTAGGATATGCTCCATCCGACTATATCCTGCACATCCTCTAGCAGACCTTAGTATTGTATAACAGCATACTGGGGGCATATCCTGCCACATTTCATACCTGAGGTAGGAGAGAGAACTGCTTTTCTCTTGGTCTTGTGGGTTGAGATCTTTAGGTTTCCTGGGGTCCAACTATATTCCCATAACAGTGTAACTGCAGGAAAAGAATTTAAAGTTTCCGGGCCTCAACTTCCTAATTTATAACACTAGGGAGTTGGATTAGATCTCACCAGCTAGACCACTCTATTCTATTCTAAATATGTATTTTGCTGACACCGACAATGAATTGTGTAATTTAGCAAATCCTTGTTAACATTTGAGATAAGAATTTTTAGGGGATGAGAGCAGAAGGAAGAAATGATTTGGGGAAGTTTTCTTGGAAAGGTAAGCTGGGGTGGGATGACTACAATGTCCCAAAGTACTGAACTCACTGTTTTCAAGGAAGGGGGCTGGAAGGGAATAAGAGAAGGTGTTAAAAGCAAATTTTGTTTGAGGCCAGCCCTGCCAGCCACTATCCAGGACTGTTTTTGTCTTTCTAGTTCTTTCCAATGTGGCCCTCATTTAGCTCTGTCACTGTATTATACTTTCACCCAGTCCCTCAATCAACATCTCCCTGAGGCCTTGGCCTTCTTCTGCTGAATCCTCCTGCCTCTTTTGGAAACAGTAAGTAGGGGAAGAGATGAAACAGTTTCTGAATTGAACTCGGAATTCCAAATAGCCCTTGATACCCAGAGGACCACTGCCCAAATCTTTCATAACTGGTTCACAGATTGATTGATTGAATTGCCCTGACACTTTTTACTTAACTACTGCAAAATCGGAAACCATTTAGTCCCTTCTTCTTGGTTAATACTATGACAAAAATCTGGTTTGTATGTTTTCCAAGAGAAAAAAAAGAAACATTTCCTAAAATAAGAAAAAGACAAAGAGGACCCCTCCACCTAAAGCAAAAAAGTCTCTCGCTACATTAATGCAGTGCCCAAGATTTCCCAAGCCCATGTTCTCTTTAACAGACTAGGGCAACCCACAGTTTATAATCCTAAACCAGAGCCTAAAGCACCAAGAGAGTGATTAATATCTCACCTGAAGGCAGGATTTCTGGCTGAGCATGGGCAAAGAAGGCGGAACTGAGGGTTGTCAGGAATCCCTGAGAAATGTTCCTAACAATTGCGCCTTACAACCAGTTATGCCCCCTAAGCATTTTCCCATCTTCCAAATGCCTGTTCTGGAATGTAACTGATATTTTATTGATAAAGAGTTCTTTGGAAACACATCCTGTCTGTGTGGGTGCAGGAAGAAACTTCCTGTAATTCTTTCAGCAACTCGAGGCATAACAACTTCACTTATTCAATTCACAGTTTCCATTTCTTAGGCTTCAGTTAAGTCTGATTGGGGAGGGGTCTAAGGTTGCTCAAGAAGTTGGGTAGCTAATCCCCAGCTGAGCTAGCCTTGCTTCCCTACTCTCTCTGTCTTTCAGGAGGCAGGGGTAGGGGGAAGGCTTGGGGGTGGCAAGGAAAGAAGAAGGGACCTAATCCTCCAAAGTAGGTGGCTGGAATGGGTTCAAGGAGCTCTGTCCTGTACAGTTAGAACATCAAACAAACCACAGCCAACGAAGATCCTTTGTGGCTTCATATACACCCTTTTCTTGGAAGAGTTAAATATTCATTACGTTTCTGCTGATCATTTGAGTACACTAACTAATCATTTTAAAGTAATTTTTAAAAGTCACCATAGCATCTCCATGTTCCTCTTCCAACTCTAAAACTCTCGGGTCTAAAGTCTTAAAGGCCGTCACATTAATTACTGGGGAGAGGGGGCAATGAGGAGCAGCGTAAAGAGGATTTTTTAAAAGTCCAAGATACCTTAACCTTTGATTTTTTTTTTTTTTTACTTTCACCCTTGGCACTTTAGAATCACCTGCAGCCAGCAGAGGTCACCCTGGTCTCAAGGTAACTTGTTCTTTCAGTTCCTGGGAAAAAGATATCTGTTTCCCTATAAATCCCTCTTGGAACTGTTTGACTGAGGGGGCACAACAAAATCCTCGAAGCAGAGATGATTTGACAATCTTTACAGAGAAGTTTTTGGTTCCTGTAGCCAGGGGTGTGCTAGTAAATGCTTACCCACTAGGGGCAGCTAGGTAAGTGGATAGAGCACTGGCCCTGGATTCAGGAGGACCTGAGTTCAAATCCAGCCTCAAACACTTTACACTTACTAGCTGTGTGACCCTGGGCAAGTCACTTAACTCCAATTGCCTCACTGAAAAAACCCAAAGACAAAAACAAAAACAAAAAATGCTTACCCACTGGCTGGGGGTGTAGAATGTTCATAAGTTATGATTTACCCAGTCAGTCAATCAGAAATGGAACTTGAATATAGGTCTTCCTGACTCTTAGGCCAGCTCTTAGTACCTGAAGAATCTTGATATAGGTACTCTCTGCCACTGCCACTGTTAGTATGTCACATATGAGTTATATAGTCTCTATGTTTGCTGCATTTGAATATAAAGCATGAACCTGACATCCGTTTTTGTGTGGAAGTTAAAAGTACCATAATACTTGTTCTATTTCATAACATCATTCATTTAGATAAGTACAATATAATAAGATAGCTTTTTAAAAAAAATCTGCAATTTAAAAAATTGAAATAATTCAAGAATTCTTATAATCATTTGAAATTTTCAACAATTAAACTTATATGTAATTGTTTTTAATATTTTATTATCTCTAATTTTAAAGGATGAAATAAATGATATTCATACATATCACATTATATCATGATAGAAAAGCCTAACCATTTTGAAAAGAAAATCCTTTTGAGCAGCTGAAATTAATATAAGCAAATACAATAGAGGCAGCTTAAGTACTGGAAACAGAAAACACAAATTTAAAAGCTTAAATTTAGAAAATACAATCATATATATGTATCCATATAGTATATATAACTGGGATTCATACGTACATGTATTGATGGTGAGAAAAGACTTCTGCTTTTGCTTTGTACAAAAGTTTTAGTTGCCAATAGCATAAACTTAATACTTCAAAACGTCTTCAGCACATACATATAGACTATGTTGTCAAGATAAAATAATTTTTCCAGAGAATATTAGATTTTTTTTAATAGTTTAATAGTTTTATTATCCTTTGGACATAGTTCCAAACTATTCTCCACAATGATTGGACTGGTTCACAACTCTACCAATAGTTTATTAGTATATCTATTTCCCCTCTTCTCCCTCTAGCATTTGTCATTTCTTTTTTTTCCTTTTTTTTTGGTGAGGCAATTGGGGTTAAGTGACTTGCCCAGGGTCACACAGCTAATAAGTGTCAAATGTCTGAGGCCGGATTTGAACTCAGGTACTCCTGACTCCAGGGCCGGTGCTCTATCCACTGAACCACCTAGCTGCCCCCTTATTTGTCATTTCTGATAGGTGTGAGATGGTACTTCAGAGTTATTTTAATTTACATTTCTCTAATCAATAATGATTTAGAGCATTTTAAAAATATGACTATAGATAGTTTTGATTTCTTCTTCTGAAAACTGTCTGTCCATATCCTTTGACAATTTATCATTTGGGGAACGGCTCTCTTTTTTTAAAAAATTGATTCAGTTCTCTATATAATTGAAAAATGAGGCCTTTGTCTGAGAAAGTTGCTAAAATTTTTTGATATTACTTCATTATCCATGGTACCTTTTAGCAAAATGTAGTTTCCTTGATTCTCTCTTTTAATTAGGTCTATTTTTGCTTTTGCTTTGTTTGAGATCATGATTTTTTTTAAACTCTGTGTGTCTTTCTGTTTCAAGTCTGTTTCTTGTAAACAAAATATTATTGCATTCTGGTTTCTAATCCATTCTGCTATCTGCTTCTGTTTTATGGGTGAGCTCATCCTATTGACATTCACAGTTACGATTTTTAACTTTGTATTTCCCTCCATCCTATTTTCTTCTGTTTATCCTCTCTCTCTTTTTTATCCTGTCCCTACTCAAAAGTCTGTTTTGCTTCTGACCACTGTATTTCTCAATCTGCCTTCCCTTTTATCATCTTCCCCCAATATCTTTTATTCCCTTCCACTTCTATTTCCTTATTGGTAAGATAGATTTCTCTATCGAACTGTGTGTGTTCTTCCCTCTGAATCAATTCCAATAAGAATGAGGTTCAAGCAGTGACTGCCACTCCCCACTCCTACCATTTCTCCCTCCACTATAAAAGCTTATCTTTGTGTGCCTCTTTTATATGAGAAAAATTTCCCCATTCCACCTCTGCCTTACCTCTTCTCCCAGTGTATCCCTTTTTCTCTCTCCTTCATTTTTTAGGCCATCCCAACATAATCAACTCACACTAGTGCCCTCTATGTAGACTCCTTCTAACTGTTCTAATAATGATAAAGTTTCTAGGAATTATACTGATCTTCTTCCCATATGGGAATGTCAACAGTTTAACCTTATTGAGTCCTTATGATTTCTCTATCATGTTTATCTTTTTATGCTTCTCTTGAGTTTTGTGTTTGAATGTAAAACTGTCTATTCATCTCTCATCTTTTCATCAGGGATGCTTGAAAGTCCTGTATTTCATTAAATATCCATTTTCCCCCTGAAGGATTATACTCAATTTTGTTGTGTAGGTTATTCTTGGTTGTAATCCTAGCTCCTTTGCCTTTTGGAATATTATATTCTAAGCCCTCTGCTCCTGTATTGTAGAAACTGCTACATTTTGTGTGATTCTGACTGTGGCTTCATCATATTTGAATTATTTCTTTCTGGCTGCTTGCAATATTTTCTCCTTGACCTGGGAGCTCTGGAATTTGGCTATAATATTCCTGGGATTGTCATTTTGGGATCTTTTTCAGGATAGGATCAGTGGATTCTTCCAATTTCTATTTTAACCTCTGGATCTAAGATATTGGGGCAGTTTTCCATGATAATTTTTTTAAATGATGTGTAGGCTCCTTTTTTGATCATGGCTTTCATGTAGTTCAAAAATTATTTTTAAAATTATATTTCCTTTATTTTATTAAACATTTCCCAATTACATTAAATTTTTTTAAAATTTTGTCTCCTTTCTTCCCTCCCAATTTTATATTACAGAAGGCCAAGAGTTTATATATATATAATATGTGTGTGTTTCTGTGTGTAACCATACAATACATACTTCTACACATCAGTTATTTCTCTGGAGGTGGGTAGCATTTTCCTTCATAAGTCCTTCATAGTTGATGTGAATAATCACATCACATTTTCTTCTATTTTTTCATTATTTTGTTTTATTGTTCCTTGATGTTTTGTGGAGTCATTAGCTTTCACTTGCCAAATTCTAATTTTGAAAGAATTATTTTCTTTAGTAAGTTTTTGTACCTCTTTTTCTATCTGGCTATTTTTGCCTTTTTTTTTTTTTTTTAGTGAGGCAATTGGGGTTAAGTGACTTGCCCAGGGTCACACAGCTAGTAAGTGTTAAGTGTCTGAGGCCGGATTTGAACCCAGGTACTCCTGACTCCAGAGCTGGTGCTTTATCCACTGTGCCACCTAGCTGCCCCTATTTTTGCTTTTTTGGTGAATTTTTAAAATGTTTTTTGTTTTTGTAGGGCAATGAGAGTTAAGTGACTTGCCCAGGGTCACACAGCTAGCAAGTGTCAAGTGTCTAAGGCCAGATTTGAACCCAGGTCCTCCTGAATTCAGGGCTAGTGCTTTATCCACTACACCATCTAGCTGCCCCTTGGTGATTTTTTTTGCCTCTTTTAACATTAAGTCAATTCTGTTTTTAAGGTGTTATTTTCTCCAGTAATTTTTGTGCCTCTTTTACTAGGCTGTTGGTTCTATTTTTATAATTTCCTGCCATCACTCCCATCTTTTCCCATTTTTTTTCTATCACTCATCACTTTCTTTTTACTCTTCCCAGAATTCTTGTTGGGCTTGGATCCAATTAGTATTTTGAGGCTTTGCTTGTGGCTGTTTTCACACTGTTGTCTTCTTCTGAGTTTATGTCTTGGTCTTCCCTGCCACCATAGTAGCTTTTTATGGTCAAATTATTTTTTGTTCTTATTGATCATTTTCAAGCCTATTTCTTTTTTTGTTTGTTTGTTTGTTTTTTGTGAGGCAATTGGGGTCAAGTGACTTGCCCAGGGTCACACAGCCAGTAAGTGTTAAGTGTCTGAGGCCGGATTTGAACTCAGGTACTCCTGACTCCAGGGTCGGTGCTCTATCGACTGCACCATCTAGCTGCCCCTTCAAGCCTATTTCTTGACTTTGAATTTTATATTAAAGTTAGGGTCTGCTCACTTGTAGGTGGTGAAGCACTCTCCCAAGCTTCAGGTTTTTTCATGCTGCTATTTTCTTTCTTTTTTTCTCTCTCTCTTTTTTTTTTTTTTAGTGAGGCAATTGGGGTTAAGTGACTTGCCCAGGGTCACACAGCTAGTAAGTGTTAAGTGTCTGAGGCCGGAGGAATCAAGTACTCCTGATTCCTGGGCCGGTGCTCTATCCACTGTGCCACCTAGCTGCCCCATGCTGCTATTTTCAAACCTAGTTCTGGGTGTCTGAACATTTTCTGTGCTGTGAAGGTGTGGTGTATGGTCACTGCTCTCCTGGTCTGTGCTCAGGTCTTTGACCAGAAAGGGCCCCTGATCCCCTGCAGCTCCAGGGACTAGCACCCCTCTTGGCCTCAGAACTATGACATATCCCCTGCTCTCCTACAATGGCAGGTGCTAATGCTCCTCCCAGCTTTGGAACTGTGACTGGGGTCTGATCCCATGTGATTGACCAGAAGAGCTCCTTTCTGCCCTAGAACTGGGACCCAGAACTGCTTATGGACAATAGAAGTGCCAGTCAGCACCAGTTGCACCCAACCCCAGCGAAGGGTAATCTCTTTCTGATGAGTTGTCTGATTCCTTACTGTCTCTGATCTGAAAGCTCCCCAAGTTGCTGATAGTGCTGTTGCTGTTACAGCCACCTCCAAGGCCCGTTGAATGAAGTATCTATTAAGTGTTTACTATATGGGGCAGCTAGATGGCACAGTGGTTAAAGCACTGGCCCTGGATTCAGGAGTACCTGAGTTCAAATCCGGCCTCAGACACTTGACTCTTACTAGCTGTGTGATGGTGGGCAAGTCACCTAACCCCCATTGCCTAAAAAAAAAAAAGTTTACTATGTACTATGTGCACTGTGCTAAATGCTGGTGATGCAAATAGAAAAGTAAGAGTCTCTGCTCTCATGGAGCTCACCTCCTAATGGGAGAGATGACACATTGGAGGTTTCAGCTACAAGTCAAATGGAAAGGTCCTGTGGTCCTTAGGGGGCAACGGCAAAGCAGATGATAATGCCACTTTTTTTTTTCCAGGGCAATGAGGGTTAAGTGACTTGTCCAGGGTCACACAGCTAGTAAGTGTCAAATGTTTGAGGTCAGATTTGAACTCAGGTCCTCCCTGAATCCAAGGCCAGTGCTTTATCCACTGTGCCACCTAGCAGCCCGATAATGCCACTTTTTAAATGTCATTTTCACTGATCGAATTCTATCTGGTTTTGATATTGAACAATTTGACAATGCCACATACTTTATTGGCAAGAACTATTTTTTTTTGTCCTGGAGCTTCAGTAGATATAGATGTAGTACCAGTAGGTACAATTGCCAGGCTGTATTTCCAGAGGGGTTATTTCCCAGGATGATGACTATGGGGAATGGGTTAGAAGCATTGCTATTCCAAAGGCTCCTGGGTTCAAGGTCCTAACTGTTTTCATCAGGTTCTGAGGTAATATGGTGGCCTAAGTGGGTGATATTCTCTCTTTCTTTCAGGGTCCTCTACTGCTTTAGCTAGGCAGGCTTACCTGCCCTGTGTGTGACATTTGGTTGACAGTTGATGGCCATGGCTGGACTCTCTCCACAGGAGTTCTTTCCCTGGATGATGGCTGTGAGGTCTGGGCTAGAAGCATGACCACTAAGTAGTCTGGGAAGTGCTGCCGTTTTCCAGAATTTTTTTTTTTTTTTTGGTGAGGCAATTGGGGTTAAGTGACTTGCCCAGGGTCACACAACTAATAAGTGTTAAGTGTCTGAGGCCGGATTTGAACTCAGGTCCTCCTGGATCCAGGGCCAGTGCTCTATCCACTGTGCCACCTAGCTGCCCTGTTTTCCAGAATTCTTATATTTATCTGCCTATTGGTGGTGGCTGGTCAGCAGTTATTGCTGTTGGTGATGAGGAAATGGTGATAGGCCTCTTCTCCACAACAACTTTTCCCCTCAATGATGGATGTGGGGGTTGAGCTGGAAACAAGTCTGGAAGTTTGGGAGATACTATGATTTTTAAAGCTCTTCTGGTCAGGGTTTGAGGAAAAATGGTGGTCAAGAGGGTGGTAATAGTTTGAATTGCTTGCCACAAACTGCCTCCTCTCTCTCCCTTTGGGAACCTTGCTGTTTCACCTAGGCTGAATATTAGATAGAAGTAGCAAAGTGAATTCTTTCAGAAATGACAACCACCAGCACCAATGTGGACAAAAGAAAACATCTTCATGATTGAGCAAATGTGGCCACTTGTGCAATTTAGACATATTGTATACTTCGAAGAAAATCATTTGTATCGAGAAATATGAATGTGGATGTACATAGAGTTGTCCAATTTGTCATAAAAGGAAGAAACTTAATAAAATTACAGTTTATTAAAAGGAAAGTTCTTTGCAAATGGTGTGACAAGATAGGAGCATAGCATAGGGGATTTCTATATTATTGAAACCCCCCACCCCCTTTTGACTTATTTGAACCAAAGTTCTTCAAAGGATATTTGAGCCAAAAGAAGAAATAACCATTTTTCTTTGTGATTATAATAAAAATGAACCAAAATCATTTTATAAAAAAATCCTTCTAAAAGTACATATTTGGTGTATATTACTGAAGAATTGAGTAATCTAAATAAATCAATGTGAGGTCCTCAAAGTTGTACTCTGACTCTGAAAAGTAAAATGGCTGCATTTATGAAAAAAGAGCTTTGGACAATACATTTATAAAATGATATTTTGGTGTTTCCCAATTTAAAATGTAACTGGCCTTCAAATTAAATAGAAGAAAATAAAGAAAAGACCTTCTTATGAAACAATTGTCACATCTGCAGAAGCAATTTTTCACTTTATTTTAAAGATCTAGATATTTCTAAATAAATGAATAATGAACCCATTTGCAATGGACAAATTTGATACATTTGATCTTCTTCCATTTGAACAAATATGGTTAATAGACTCGTCTTCCAATAGTATGTTGAAATAAGCTTTGGAACCTGAAAATCCTTTATTTAAGATTTTTTTTACTTTTTTTTTTTTTTTTTTTTTAGTGAGGCAATTGGGGTTAAGTGACTTGCCCAGGGTCACACAGCTAGTAAGTGTTAAGTTTTTGAGGCCAGATTTGAACTCAGGTACTCCTGACTCCAGGGCCGGTGCTCTATCCACTGCGCCACCTAGCCGCCCCAATTTAAGATTTTAACAGATCTCTGTCTCTTTTGTCTACAGATAAAAAGAATTTCCTGACCTATTAGGGAAAAAAATCAGTACAAATTTTACTACCATTTGTAATACCTTATTTGTGTGAAAGAGGTTTTTGCTGTAGTCATTGTAAAGACAAAATATCAATCTTGATTAGTGGTTGAAAAAGAATTATATCTTTTAACATCATAAATGATACCACATTGTGAGAAACTCTACATTACTTGAAATGAAAACAAATCCATCCATCATATCAATAAAAATAACAGGCTACTGTTCCTGATGCTTCTGATTTTATAGTCATGAACATTGTAAAGGATTTTATCAGTGAACATATTTATATGTGGCATTATTTTGTTATAAGTTTAAGATTTACTTGTGCTTTAAAATTATAAAAATTCATAATGTTATTTGAATAAAATATGAGCTGAGAAATTATTTGTATAGATTCCCTTATTAAAATTATGAGGGGAAATAATAATTTTCTTTTTGTAAAAAAATATATAGTTTAGAAACCAATGGGTTAAGGTGATAAGCCTTGCCCAGGCATACTTGTGTTGACATCTCTACTCTGCTATGTTTGTGGAAGCATGGTAGGAGCTCTAATGGGATGTCACATAGAGAAGGGTCATCAGTTTTTTGTTTTGTGGGGTTTTTTTGCGTTTTGGGGGGGTGTGGGGCAATGAGGGTTAAGTGACTTGCCCAGGGTCATGCAGCTAGTAAGTGTCAAGTGTCTAAGGCCAGATTTGAACTCAGATCCTCCTGAATCCAGAGCTGCTGCCTTATCCACTGTGCCACCTAGCTGCCCCCAGGGTCATGAGTTTTGATGCTCTGGTTAACAAGGTCATCATTTCTCAGGAAGAGTGGCACCATTGTTTTTGGGATAGGAGGACTTTGGAAGGTTGGACCTGAACTCAGGTCATACAGAGAAGAGGGGATGGGAAAACCAATAGGACATTGCCATTACAGAAGAAAAGCTAACAGAAAATGTCCATGTCAAGAAGAGGCATTTTTTATATCACCCGCTCCTCCCTCCAAAGATTTCTTAAGCCCTTGCCTACTACCCTAGAGTGGGCCAATTCATATTTATTAAATACCCTGTGGCTAACTCCCATTTTCTCTCAATCTTGTAGCTCTGTCTTCCTAATTGCTCGAGTGCTTGAGGTTATAGGTCAAGAATTCATCCTTCAATAAGCCCTTGCCTAGAGATATACCCTGAATGGGTATCCTTTCCTATTGCAGACTCTGACTTGTCCAATTATAGGCTGCTGTTCCCTAGGGATGCAGCCTCTAGGTAAGATTTCAGAGGGCAGGCTCCTTTGTCTCTCTACAATTTGTATATTGGAAAGAGCACTGGATTTAGGGTCAGGGGCACTGGGTTTGAATCCTGCTTCTGATCTTATTTCCCATGTGACCTCGGGCAAGTCATTTAACCCTTCTGTGTCTGTTTCCTCATATGTAAAGTGAGAGGGGTGAACTAGACAATGTCTAAGGTTCCTTCAACCCAAAGCTGCCATCCTATGGTCCAATGCTGCTCTTATACTTTTGTGGTCTAAGATAACAGATGAGAATATTGGGCCACCTGAGGAGAAGCTCAGAGTTTAAGGAATGGGCTAGAGAGAAAAAGTCCCTTGAAACTAAAATTTTCTTCATGATTTCACCTACTACAAACTCTACAGAAAAGAGGTCACCAGAAATGGTCCAAATGGGAAGAAAGGACCTTCCCAAGACCAAGTCAGAGTACACCAGCAACTAAACAGTCAAGTTTAGAATGGCCTATAACCCAAGGGGAGGTTTGTTTGTATGGTATCCTCTGTGGAAGGGGGAGTCTCTCCAGTGGGATTCAGGAACTCTTTGTCATGGAGATGGATAATACTGGCTCTCTTTCTCCAAATGCCTTTCTCTCTCTCTCTTTTTAATCATAAAAGTATTTTATTATTTTCTAGTTACATGTAGAGATAGTTTTCAACATTTGTTTTTATAAGATTTTGAGTCCCAAATTTTTCTTCCTCCTTCCTCTGCCCTCCCCAAGACAGCAAGCAATCTGATATATGTACAATCACATTAAACATATTTCTTCATTAGTCATGCTGTGAAAGAAGAATCAGAACAAAAGGGAAAAACAAAAAAAAAAGAAAGAAAAGCAAAAAAAAAGTAGAAATAGTATGGTTCAATCTGCATCTACATTCCACAGTTCTTTTTTCTGGATTTTCTGGATTTTTTCTGGAGCATTTTCCATCATGTGTTCTTTGGAACTATCTTGGACCATTGTATTGCTGAGAAGAGTCAAATCTATCACAGTTGATCATCATACAATATCGTTGGTACTATGTACAATGTTCTCCTGGTTCTGCTCATCTCACTCAACATCAGTTCACGTAAGTCCTTCCAGGTTTCTCTGAAATCTGCCTGCTTATCGTTTCTTATACAGCACAACAGTATTTCATTATCTTCATATACCACAACTTGTTCAGCCATTCCCAGTTGATGGGCATCCCTTCAATTTCCAATTCCTTGCCACCACAAAAAGAGCAGCTATAAATATTTTTGTACATGTGGGTCCTTTTCTCTTTTTTATGATCTCTTTGGGAAAAAGACCTAATAGTGGTATTGATGGGTCAAAGGGTTTGCATAGCTTTATAGTCCTTTGGGTATAGTTCCAAATTTCTCTCCAGAATGGTTGGATCAGTTCATAGCTCTATTAACAATGCGTTAGTGTTCCATTTTTTCCACAGCTTCTCCAACATTTATTATTTTCCTTTTTTGCCATATTAGCCAATCTGATAGGTGTCAGGTGGTACCTGAGTTGTTTTAATTTGTATTTTTCTAATCAATAGTGATTTAGAGCATTTTTTCATATGGCTATAGATGGCTTTAATTTTTTCATCAGAAAACTGCCTGTTCATATCCTTTGACTATTTCTCAATTGGGGAATGCTTTGTCTCTTCTTAGGATCTAATTTCTAGACTTTTCCAAGTTCACACAGTTAGAATATATCTGCAGTCAAATCTGAACCCAGTTCTAGCATTCCAACTGCTCTTAAGAGCTTTTAGCTTGAAGAAAAGCTGTCATGTAAAAGAGGAATTAGACTTATTGTATGTGGTCCCCCTGGCACAACTGGGACAAGTGGATGGAAAGATCAAGGAGGCAGATTTTGGCAAAATAGAAACAATATCTTTGTAGCAACTAGAACCGAAATAGGTTTCCTGGTGTGGAGGTAATGTCACTGTAGAAGGAGTTTTGACCAAAATGGATTCTACGTAGAGTTTCCTCCAGCTCATATCATATGACGGTTCGGTTTGTTCACCCAGCATGTGACAGTCATACTTGCCTTCTCTCCATAAATAATATGCTTACTTAATCACTTCTCCTTTCCAAATACCCTCACTCTCCAGAAGATTAATGTGCCAGTCGCTAACTAGTCTGGGGAGCAGGGATGAAGTTCAGATTAGCCAGAGATCAAATGGTCCGATCCTATGTACAAATTCCCTTTGCCTCTCCCCAATCCCTATCATGGGGTTACTCTCCCCAGTCTCTTCCTTGTTAAGGGCAAGCAGAGAGAGGAAAGAATTGGCAAGACACCTCCACTCCCAAGCCTTTCCTTTCCACCCTGATGAGCACCCATGGGCTAGACTTGAGGGACCCAATAGCAAGCTTTGACGTTCTACCAGCTAGCCTTGAAGTTACCATTTATGTGGCCTGGATTTTCAACACCCCTCTTTCTTCACTTGCACTAGCAGGAACATTCCACTGAACTCTCACTCCTTTAAGCCATCCACCCCCTCATCTGCTTTCACCCTTTGTGAGGTCTGAATGGGTTCCCTTGGCTTCTCCCTGATTTAACCTGAAAAGCTGAAATGAGTAATTCCTTGTGACAGGACTAATCCCACCCTGGTGACTTGACAAAGCTTTCCTCACCCACAGCCTCTGGGGCACCTCAGCCACCTAGTGGGGCCCCAGCCTCAGGACTCAGAATCTCTGGAGGCAAGAGGGTAAGTCTGTTTTGCTGTAGTTCAGCATAGGCAGCATCGGTTGAGCCCAACTAATTTATTGTTCCAGGTTGGTCCAAATTCAGTTTTAATTAGGCTATTTCAGGGGATGGGGAATGGGGTGAGAGCTACCCCTTTTAACAATATTTTAAATTAATACTTTGTCAGGTATCACTATTTTTTTCCAAATCAGTGGTTCATAGTCACTTTTGTTTTTGTTTTTTGGTTTTTTTTGTTTTTTTTTTAGTGAGGCAATTGGGCTTAAGTGACTTGTCCAGGGTCACACAACTAGTAAGTGTTAAGTGTCTGAGGCCGGATTTGAACTCAGGTCCTCCTGACTCCAGGGCCGGTGCTCTATCCACTGTGCCATCTAGCTGCCCCCATAGTCACTTTTGTAAAAGAATAGGTTTAACCATTTTCTTTACAAAATAGCTGGAAGCCGCCTGCCCCAAATAGCCAGTGTCCTCAAGGTTGTTCAGCTTGGCTGATCGATGGGTCAGAAACGTCTTGGGTTGTCATCCCTCTGGCTTTAGTGTCTGTGAGTATTGTATTTTCTCTGTGGGCTCTCCAGCGATGGGCCTCGAAGATGGAGGTTCTTTTTGTCCCCCTACGCCTATTCTTATGATAGGCCCATTTAGGAGGCAACAGTTTTCGGTCTATCCACTTTGAAATGTACCCACCCCCTAGAGCCTGTCCTTGTAGATTTGTCTCCAGTTGGTCTGGCCACCTGAATTTTTCTGTTCTTAGAGAGGCTTTGGTAGATTCTCATTCATTTGCCAGGTTCCTTCCTCAATTCTTCTCTGTTCAGTGAGAGGTTCCAGGTTGTGAGGTAGATGAGATATTGGGATCCAGTATGGAGACAAAGAGGGACATTTGCTTGTATCTGGAAGGAGATGTGGGGTTTTCTTGGTTTTAGGTATCAAAGAGAAATCTCTCTGCTCACAGGCTAAAGGTTTAGAGATCTAGAATGTGTCCCCTGACCCTGGTGCTGTGGGTACAGTATAGATAGGTTATCCATTAGAGGGAAGGAAAAAGAGAGGGGGGAAAAACCATAAAGAGAAGGGAGAGAGATGGAACCAAGGGGCAGAGAGGAGGGAAGAAGTAGTCAGTCAGTCAATAAACATTTTTTTTTAGTGAGGCAGTTGGGGTTAAGTGACTTGCCCAGGGTCACACAGCTAGTAAGTGTCAAGTGTCTGAGGCTGGATTTGAACTCAGGTCCTCCTGAATCCAGGGCTGGTGCTCTGTCCATTGCGCCACCTAGCTGTCCCAATAAACATTTATTAAGTGCCAACTATATGCCAGACACTGTATTAAGTGTCGAAAGAACTGTGCTAAGTGCTAGAAAGAGAGAGACTAGAAGATAGAATAGAAAGAGACATAAAGAAGAGAGAGAAAGAGAGAAAGGTGGGGAGAAAGAATGAGAAAGAGGCCTGAGAAGAGAGGGACTAAAGTGGGGGGAGGAGAGAAGTGGGAGGAAAGAGAATAACAATAGGGACTAATTGGGAGGAGAGTGAGAGAAAACAGAATTGCATGTAATGGAAGACAGAGAAAGGTAGGAGGGGAAAGTTGATGAAAGGGAGCATCAGAGGTTGGTGGAGTGTGATGCAGCTGGGTAAAATTGCTCTAGAAGTAGATTGCTAGGTTTTGTATTTTAAAAGCCTCTCTGTTCTGTATAAGTATCTGGCTATCCAGTATAGAGGAAGGTCATTCTCCCTACCATTTTCTGTGCATTTGGGAATGGGGAAGCAACTCAAAAAATGTTCTATACCAAGGGAGTTGGGGCAGCTAGGGGGTGCAGTGGATAGAGTGCTGTGTCTGGAGTCAGGAAGACTTATCTTCTTGAGTTCAAATCTGACCTCAAACACTTACTAGCTGAGTGACCCTGGGCAAGTCACTTAACTCTGTTTCCCTCAGTTCCTCATCTGTAAAATGAGCTGGAGAAGGAAATGGCAAACCACTCCAGTATCTCTGCCAAGAACCACCCAAACGGGGTCACAAAGAGTCAGACACAACTGAACAACAATGACCAAGGGAAGTTGGGGCTTCTTCAGAGATGGTGATGGTGGTGGTTGGGAAGTCAAACCTGGTTCCTAGGGAAAAGAGTACAAGTAGATAAAAATTAATTGTTTTCACCTTTTACTTATCATACTCCCCTTTCCCTGCTAAAACCAATCTAAGCAAGCCTGGGGTTAGTCCCTAATTCACAGGGATAGGAACTGGACCTGTGGCTTCCCTGATACAAGGAATGCATGGCTCAGGAGTTCAGTGCCATCAATACCGGTTGGCATATTCTCTGCAATTTTTAGTCTTAGGGGGCTGCAAGAGCATTGAGAGATTTGGACTTGCCCAGGTTCACACAGTCTGTGTCAGAGGCTTGAGCTTGACCTGAGGACATCCTGGCTTTAAGATCAGCTTGCTTCTGCAGTACACAATACTGCCACTCTTCCCCCTAGTCCATGTGTGAACTTCTATTCCAGTGACCGCTGAGGTCAGATTGGTCCTTTGACTATACCATACAAAGTATAGATGACCTAGAATTATAGACTGTTAGAGAGACAATATAGTCTAATTCTGGACTTTTGAGTTAAAAGACTTGACTTCTGCTTTCTCTCGTTCTCCCCTCTATTAGTCCCTATTGTTATTCTCTCTCCTCCCTGCACTTTAGTCTCTTTCTTCTCAGGCCTCTTTCTCATTCTTTCTCCCCACCTTTCTCTGTCTTCTTTATGCCTCTTTCTATTCTCTCCTCTCTTCTAGTTCCTCTCTTTCTAGCACTCAGCACAGTTCTTTGGACACTTAAAAAATACAGTGCCTGGCACATAGTAGGCATCTAATGTTTATTGACTGACTGACTACTTCTTCCTTCTCTCTGCCCCTTAATCCCGTCTCTCTCCCCACTCTTTATGGTTTTTTCCCCTGTCTTTTTCCTTCCCTCTAATGGATGACCTATATATACTATACCTACAGCACCAGGGTCAGGGGACCCAGACTAGATCTCTAAACCCTTAACCCATGAGCACAAAGATTAGTCCCTATTGTTATTCTTCATCTATAAAATGAGGTTCAAATTTATGTTCAATGTTTCCATAACAGTATTTATCCATCTTATCCTCTGCTGTCCCCTTTTCCTTTTTACTTCAATATTTCCCAACATCTCGATTTTTTCCAATGAGTCTTGTCATCTCATTATGTGGCCAAAGTATTTAAGTCGCAGTTTAAATTTGACTTTCCAGTGAATATCCTGAATCAATTTCTTTCAGTAT
Source organism: Dromiciops gliroides (assembly GCF_019393635.1). Taxonomy (NCBI): domain Eukaryota; kingdom Metazoa; phylum Chordata; class Mammalia; order Microbiotheria; family Microbiotheriidae; genus Dromiciops; species Dromiciops gliroides. The sequence continues at coordinate 122,617,934 of NC_057862.1, forward strand.
CGACTGACTTCATCTCTTTGCTGTTCAGGGGACTCTCAAAAATCTTCTTCAGCACCACAATTCAGAAACATCAATTCTGTGCTGCTCAGCTTACCTTACAATTCAGCTTTCACAGCCATACGTTGCTACTGGAAAAACCAGAGCTCTGGCTATGCAGACCTTTGTTGGCCAGGTCATGTCTTTGCTTCTACTCTGTGGAGAGTCATTATTAGAGAGGGAAGGTACCTAGTCCAGCTCTTGGACAGATAATGAAGCTAAGGCCCCAGAAAGGGAAGCGATTTTCCTACTGTTACACAGTAAGTTAGTGGCAAAACTGGGAATGCCTAAGAGGTAGAGAAGGCTTTACCACACTGTTTTTCTCATGCCTGTGATGGAGCTCTTAGGCCTGCCCTCAATTTGTAAACCTGAAACAGGGCTCCGATGGGATTGACAGGGGGACGGCAGGCCCTCTGGCGGGTCTTCGTATAGGCTTAAACAAGAGACTTGGCCTGGATGACTAGGTTCAGTCCATTTCTTTGGGACTTTGAGGAGCTATAATTTCATGTGGACACTCCCATCATGGATATTTTGCAATTTCTCTACATTTGTTGTAGGAGAAAAATGTATCACCCTGAGGCCAAACTGGTAATGGTGAAGCTTCCTAAATTGAGCTAAGCTGGTCCTCATATACCACATACGCACACACACACACACACACACACACACACACACACACACACAGATTTTAAAAAACCATTACTTTGAGAAGGGGTTCATAGGCTTCATCAGACTTCTTAAAGGCTCCACAACACACCAAAAATGAGTGACTCTTCTCTGAGACTTTTGGATGATCTGAGACAGGGGTTAACTTTTGGGGATATTTTGCAGCCCTTTGGCAGTCTGGTGAAGCCTATGGACACCTCAGAATCATGTTTGTAGAAGCATCAATAGAAAACATGGGTTAACAAAGGAAAAGAATTTTACTGAAATGTAGTTATCCAAACAAATTTTTTTAAGGAGTTTGTAGACTGCAGGTTAAGGACCCCTATTTGGAGACATCCTGGAGGCTGTCCTGGGCCCAGTTCCTCTGGCTGGTCCTTTGCAGTCATTGCTTTTATCATTAGCATTTGGCTATTTGCGTTCCTGTCTAGCGAGAGAAGGCCTAGGAGAGAGGGGAATTTACCAGGTTAAGGTGATTTTAAGTTCTGTGTCCGGGCATATTTGTGTTTTTGTATAGGAAAGGGAGGGTGACAACATAAGTTGGAGGTTGAAAGATGCTTAAGAGTTTAGACTCTCTTTCCCTCCCCCCAAACTTTAACCTTGTAGTATTTGCTAATGGAAGCCAAATAAGGTATTATTCTGGGCTGACCCAGCCCAACAGGTTCGACTCAAGAAAGAAGATGGAGGACTGAGATTTGATGGTATTTCTTCTGTTCATATACGTTCTTTTAATCAGCAGTTTGGGCCCTTTTTGTAATAGGACTGTAGCACTGATTTTCCATCATTGGGAAGGAGCTGATGAGAGGCAAAGGGATACATTAGAGACATTGTCACTACTTGCAGTCACACGGGACCTTCCCAGGAGCAGCATGTCAGAAGGAGTGAGTACCACTAGGTTCTCTCCTTCCTCTTCTCTTTCCTCTAATTCTCTCATCATCTGGTCTAAGAGAATAGACACACACACTGTGGGAGCTTGGGCCTCATTTCCTGCAGTCTCCATGCTCGATTCAGCCAAACATCCACTCACAAGGGGAGGATTTACCTTGTATTCATATTTTGCAACCCTGTGAACAAGCACTCATTTGAGGGACCAAATAGAGCTCTTCAAGTGGCTTTTTTCAGTATACTCTGCCTTTGTTCCTCCTTGTTTTTTGTCTTCTTTCTAATTCTCTATTTTCCTCCCCCAGGAAGGAACATTCCGGACGGTCTCTGAGGAGGAGCAAGAACTTCGTTCCAAGCTAGAGCGACTCACGACCAAAGACCATGGGCCCGTCTTTGGAAAGTGCAGCCAGGTGCCTCTACACACCATGCAGAAGGTAGAGATCAATGTGGGAGAGGAAGAAGGTGGGGTAGAAAGTCATTGTATCATAATTCCATAGATTGAGAGTTAGAAGGGACTTTAGAGGCCATTTCATCCCACCGTGTCATTTTATTTATTTATTTTTTAAGTGAGGCAATTGGGGTTAAGTGACTTGCCCAGGGTCACACAGCTAGTAAGTGTTAAGTGTCTGAGGCCGGATTTGAACTCAGGTACTCCTGACTCCAGGGCTGGTGCTCTATCCACTGCGCCACCTAGCTGCCCCCCACCGTGTCATTTTATAGATGAGGCTCAGAGTTGTTAAGTGAATTGTCTAGAGACATATACCTAGTAAGTATTGGAGGCAGGATTTGAAACCAGGTCAACATTCTGACCACTATTCCATGCTGCCTTTCTAGGTCAGGGGAGGCAGTATCCTAGCAAAAGCAACACAATGGCTCGGCATCCTCACACCTGCAATTTGTCCATCCCTTGCCCAGCCTCTGAGATGCTCAGCTGAGCCTTGGATTATCTCAGTCTAGAAGGTCTGACTAGTTCTAGGGTCTCCCTGAGTGTTTAGGCTATTATTGTAGAACAGACTCATAGTAGTCCTGAGGGTACTATGGTTTACCCTAGAACAAAACTAATTCTCTTCCACCCATCTTAGATCCTGTTGTCAGGGAGCTCTAAAAACAACTCATTTCCCCAAGATCCTCTAGACTAAAGATCTCTAGAGAAGGTGGAATGAGGTGGTGTATAATCAGAGGACATGCAGCTATATGTTGGATAACAGGCAAGGGAAAAGGTTGAGAAAACCCCCACCCCCACCCCCACCCCCACCCCCACCAACTTTTGTCTATGAGGCCTTAGACCTCTGTGGAGTCTATGGGCACTTTCCCTCAAGCTTGAGTGGAGCTGTCAGGCTCCCATTGCATCTGACCCTCTCCTCTTCAGCAGCACCAGAGATGAGGCCCTCTGGACAGTCAAAAAACCCTCTTCCCATCCTAGTGCTTCCCAACCTGTTATGCTAGGAAAGCAGGTTATAGGCAAGAGTCAGGTTAGACAGTGGATTGCCATCAGAGAAACCCAAGAGTGTGACTCTGGAGCTGAAGTATGGTGAGGGGATGATGAAGACAGGTTTCTCCTGAGGCAATATCATAAGACCTTTGGTGATTCTTGTATTCATTTGAAGATCTTGGGACTAGGTACTATTTGCTTAAAATCCTCACTTTTGAAAATGGTGTCATTTGGAAATGGTTATTTCTTAGTTATATATGGAAAATAAGGACAGTATGTGAATCTCCCTCAATTTGCTCAAAACGTGAGATTTCAAAGTTCAAATGAGGATACTACTTGAAAAGATTATACTCTTGGAGGAAGAAAATTGATACTCATGCATTTGGCCAAGTCCTCATTTTCCACTTAGGGCACATCACCCTAGATTGGGATGAAGCCTGTTAGCCTTGTTGAGTGTAGACCTTGGAGTTCCCTTTTCTTCCAGGTCTTTATCATGTATACTATGATGTTTGGGGCCATTCCTTCTGTCTCCTATTCCAGGCCAAGGATGAGCTCAACGAGACAGAGGAATCCCGGGAAGTGGCTGTAAGGGAATTGAGGGAAATAGTTCAAGAACGGGCTGATTCTGGAGATGACATGGGTCAGTTGGTGGCTGAGAAAGTACTGGGGAAGGATAATGACTTCTTCCTACGTTTTGTTCGGGCCCGCAAATTTGATGTCAGCCGTGCCTACAACCTGCTTAAAGGTGAGGCCACACACCAGCCCTTAGAACAGGAGTTTTGGGGGGAGGTTGATTGAGCAAGGCCCTTTAGGGCAGTGAGCATTCCCATACCAAAGCCCAGTACCTTTCTACCTTCCTAGTTGTACACTTGCACTCCCATGTAGAACTCCTTATGCCACTCACTGATTGTGAGAAGCTTGATTTTTTAAAAATTGTAAAGTGAAGAGGTTATATTAGATAATCTCCTTTGGCTCAGACATGCTGGTATCCTGTCCTGAAGGTACCATCATCACTTTGCTGTTTTCTCTTTCCTTCACTACCTGGTTTCAGTTTACTTCTCCTGGAAAGAAGAGCCTTTTCTACCCATACCACAGGGAACTGTGGAATGGAACTAGGTCATAGAATTGGGGCAATGTGCCTAATCAAATAGGGGTACTTCTCTCTGGCTACCTCATGACTTAGTTTCAGGTTTGTGAATTTTGCAGGAAAAGGAGGGAAGAGTTGGGGTCTTTGGGACAAGTTTCTTAGCTCCTGAGATAGAAAAGTTTTTAATGGGCTGACTGGGTGAGGACAGTGTATATTGGGCTGTCATTGCCTACACCAAAACAAGCACTGCAGAATGACAGGTTTCCCATCAATCTTTCTCAAGTAGGTAGGCCCCCGTGCTTTGCATAGTTTGCTCTAAGAGTAAAGTCTATGCTAAGCAGAAAGAACTTTTTCCCTGCCTCCAAAGACAGGGCCATAACTAGCAAATTTTTCTGCTTGATCAAATCATATGAAATCCATTCTCAAGTGCTCCTAGGGTGGCCACCTGTGGAATGAATGTTCTATAAATTTCAATGCCCTAGTACAAAACCCTGGCCACCCCATAGTCTCCTCAAATTATAACTCTGCCAAGGAGAAATGACCTAATTTGGCTTTAGTATCAATGTCAGCGAAATTGGATCCAAGCTCAGTAGATCAAAAATCTCTAAAACCTTTAAGTGAAAAAGAGCACAAACTACTTCTACAGCAGATCTCCAGGGATGGGATAAGGGAACAGGCTACCCAGAACTGGGTTTGGCTTCTTCCTCTTGCCAATAGGTTATGTGAATTTCCGACAACAATACCCTGAGCTCTTTGAAGATCTGTCACCACAGGCTGTTCGCTGCACCATTGAAGCTGGTTACCCAGGCATTCTCTCTAGCCGGGATAAGTATGGTCGTGTGGTCATGCTCTTCAACATCGAAAACTGGGATTATGAGGAAATTACTTTTGATGAGGTCAGTAGGAGGCAGTTTCTCTGTTACATCCAACTCACTCTGGTGTAGGCCCAATAACCCAAGGCTATACTCTTATACCCTAACATTTCTTGGCAGTACTGACTAGATAGGACCCTTATTCAATACTGATGATTAGAAATATAAAATCCCATGATTTGCTCTCCAGATATGCTTCCCCCTTCACCCAGGAACTTGGCATACTAATCCACTCAAACTATTGTTTCTTATACAACAGACAGACACTCCTTAATTAATCACATTCCCTCCAGAATTCTTTCATAGCAGAAAAAGTTAAACAAAACCAATGACTACATCTGACAGGGTCTGCAACATCTGTTACCCAGAGACTCCTACCTCCCTTATCCAGATGAGGAAGATGTATATCACCTGTCTTCTGTAACCCACTTCCCTTTAGGTGTTGTTTTCACTTACATTATTGTAATCACTGTGTAGGATGTATTCCTGGTTTGCTTTCCTCATTTTGCTTCAGTTCATACAAGTCTTCTCATGTGTCTCTGAATTCTTCATATTTATTACTTCTGACCAAGCAATAATATTCTATTAATTCACATACCACAATTTCTTTAGCTTTTCACCAACTGGGGGCACTCACTTTGTTTTCAGGTGTTTTGTTATCACAAAAATGCTGCTATGAAAAGTTTTATTCATGTGGGACCTGTGTTTGATTTGCTTGGGGGACATGCCTAGTCACAGGATCACTGAGTAAAAGGACATGAACAATTTAATACTGTAATGATTGGAATGATGCCACCTACTGGAGACTTGCTGTGGGAAAGCTCCACCATGAGGAAAATGCCTCAGAGGCATTGTGGCTTTTCCTTGGTGTCAGGAAATGATGTTTGCTCATGGGTGCTGTCTATCAAGGCTACCAGCCAATCAACTCGAGGAGCCTCCTATGGTCTGGGAGGAGACAGGAAGGAGGAAAGGGAGCCTGCGCAGAGAGCGCTGGGGCTTTTTGGGTTCCTGACTGGATGGCGGTGGCGGCAGAGGACTTCACAGGAAATTTGAGGAAAGATAGGAATGCCAGGCTGTTGGAATTCTGTTCTCAATCTTTTTCTTTCTATTTTCCAATAAACCCTTAAAAACCTAAACTCGTTTTATCTTTGATTTTAGTCAGTTTCCCCCAAAACTGGGGGAACAGATTCGAATCCACATTTAGAATCTTAAATTACACAATACATTTTCTCACACAGTTCCTAGTTGTTTTCCAGAATGGTTGAACTAAATCACTGCTCCACCAATTATGCCTTAGTGTGCTTGACTTCTTGCAATACATCTAATACTATTTCTGTCTTTTCTTATCTTTGCCAGTTTAATGAGTGGGAAGTGAAACTTCAGAGCTATTTTAATTTAAATTTCTCTTATTAAAGATTGGAAGTTTTTTTTTTCATTCTTTTTCTAACAACTGTTCAAATCCTTCGACCCCTTATCTGTTGGGATGATAATTCTCTCTTCCCTGAGAAAGGTAGCAAGCCTGGGATGCCTTTTCCCTTTCCCCTCCCCTTTTTCCTCTCTTCCCCTATTTCTACAATTCCATGACAGTCTTCAAAGTTTTCAGGGGCCACTTTTATTCTCTTCCTCCTACTGAAAAAGTATAGGTCACCCCACAGGTCATTTGGTCAATGTCCAGATATACTCTGGATTAGTCCATCTCTGAAATAGAATCAAAGTAAAGTATTTGTTCATAACAGGTAAGCAGAAACACCAGACCCACAGGGTACTGTAAAAAGGAACTCAGTCTTGGACACTACTAATGTAAAGAAGGATTCTAGCAGTCGGATGAGTAAATGGCCTTATCTAAGAAGAGGAAGTCAGTATATATCCCAGGTTCTGGAATCTCCCCAGATACTGGAATCTCCCCAGATATCAGTATGTTGTAGTAAGCCCACTTGAGCTTTCCTTATTTCCTTTTCTCCCCTTTGTGCTAAAGATCCTGCAGGCATACTGTGTCATCCTGGAGAAGCTGCTGGAAAATGAGGAAACCCAGATCAATGGCTTCTGTATTGTTGAGAACTTCAAGGGCTTCACCATGCACCAGGCAACAGGCCTCAGGCCCTCAGAGCTCAGGAAGATGGTGGACATGCTCCAGGTAAGGTCGCATTTAACTCTCTCCTCTGTTATTTTCTCATAGCTCTCAGACTCGCCCAAAAGGAATCTGAAAAAGTCACCTGTTTTATCTGCTTGGCTTTAGCTAGAGCCATATAGAAATCAACGTGAATCCAGTCTGGTTTTCAAACCCTCCAGAGGAGAAGACCGCACATCTTCCCTTACTAACTTATTGCAGTGTTTAACTCTATTATAAAGAAAGCTCTTCCAAATAACTCACCAAAATAGCAAATGCCTTATAACTAACTCCTTTTCTATGTAGGATTGGGAAAGGATGGGGACCATGTGGCAGAATGAGGTAAAATAAGAGAATCTTGGCAGTCTATAAAGTGAATCAATTCACTCAGCAGGCAGCTGGCAAAGCTTGGGTATTTAAAATGACAAGGTACCTGAAAATGAATCATTTTTCTATCTTTGTCTTGCTGGCTCCACCCAATAACAATTTATTCCAAGTGACAATTGAGTTGACAGGATAACAGAAGCGATCCCTCCAGTAGGTCCAGCACATAGGTATTTAGTAAGGGCTCTTAGGTCCTCTTCTTGGAATGGACTAGGGTGAGGGAGTCACTTCTTCACTCTGTTTTTTGTGTCCCTGCTTACTTATGCAAACACAGGGTAAAGGGTTCTTTCTACTTAGGCCTTTCCCAGGGGGTTGTGAGGACAAGTGAAAAGATGAAAACCAATCAAGGAGATGGGGGAGTTTATCTCTTTGTTTCTGCAGGACTCTTTCCCGGCCAGATTCAAAGCTATCCATTTCATCCACCAGCCATGGTACTTCACCACCACCTACAATGTGGTTAAGCCTTTCTTAAAGAATAAACTTCTGGAACGGGTGAGTATGAGAAGGCTGCAGTTTACTCACCCAATGAGATCAGGGCTGAGAGCAAGAACTGGGCCCACCAAGGACTTTGACCTGTAGTCACCAATGATCTACTATGATGTCCAAGGTGTAAGACTCAGATTACCAAATGGATATGGACTAAGGAGGAAACATTCCATCATATCTGTTAGTCCGTCAACAAACATTCATTAAGGCCTACTATGTGCCAGGCACTATGCTAAGAACTGGGGATACAGAGAAAGGCAAAAACATCATCCCTTATCTCAAGGAGCTCACATTCTAAGACCAGAATCTGTTATCTTACCTTTTGATCTGAAAATTCCAACTTTAAGCAAGTTCATTAATATGTTCCATTTAACAAGTGCCTACTGTGTGCAAAGTACTATGCGAGAAAAAAAAATGTAATAAGAACAGGCAGTTTCTACCCTACCCAATAGGGAACTAATAAAGATTTCTGTGCAGAGCATATAGACTAGTAGGGAGATAGAATGTCAACATAGATAACTATAATACAGAATACTGCATGGTAAATATAATTAAGAGACTTATAAAGCCAAATACTAAACGAGGCCCTGAAGGAAAGTCATTTTAACCAAAGAAGCTTTAGGGAGGACTTCCTGAAGGAAGTGGCATTTGACTTGCATGTTAGAATACGGGCAAGAATTCCTTAAGTGAAGAGAAGAAAAATGGACATTCCAGATAAAGGGAACAGAGTGGGAAAAAAACCCACAGGGCATGTTGAGGGACAGAGTGGTTCAGTTTAGCTACTGTGCAGAGAGTATGGAGAGTATTGCTATGGAATATGGCTGGAAAGATAAAATGACCCTACACTGGAGAGCCTTGAATGCTGAGCAAAGGAGTTTGAATTTTACTTAGCGGGCAACAGAAAACCAATGGAAATTTCTGTGCAGAGGAATGACCATGACCAGTTCTGTGCAAAGGAAAATTATTCTGGCAATGGTATCTACTCTAGATAGGGAGGGGAAAAGGAGAGATAGGAAGATTTATCAAGTGGCTATTGAAGTAGTCCAGGTAAGAAGTAAGCTATAAGAGGGCCAAAACTAAGATGATGGGAAAGGGGAAAAAAATTTATTAAGCTTCTTTGTAGAAGGCACTGTGCTAAGAGCTTTGCAAATATTATTTCATTTTACCTTCACAACAATCCTAGAAGGTAGGTGTTATTATGACTCCCATTTTACAGTGGGGGGAAACTGAGGCAGGCAGAGGTTAAGTGACTTGTTCAGAGTCACACAGCTAGTAATTGTCTGAGATGAGATTTGAACTCTGGTCTTCCAGATTCCAGGCCCAGCATTCTATTTACTGTCACACTTAGATTTTCCAACTGGTAGCAACGGAAACAGAGAGGAGCCAGATGCAAGAGATAATTGCCAAGGTAGTTTGGGTAACTGATTGAATATGAGAAGTGAGAGAGAGGAAAGGGTTACAAGATTATACCCTTCTCCATCTCCATATTCCCACGTCCAGGCCATCTTCCTTTTTACTTGTTTCCCTCGCCTCACCTTAGGTCTTCATCCATGGAGATGACTTGGAAACCTTCTTCCAGGAAATTGATGAAGACATACTGCCTGCTGACTTTGGAGGCACACTGCCCAAATATGATGGCAAAGTCATAGCCGAACAGCTATTTGGACCCCGGACTGTGGCTGAGGACACTGCCTTTTAAGAGAGCCCACTTGCTAATACCCCCAGTGACCCCAGTGATCCTTTCTCTCAGAAAACAGTTGTCTGATGAATTGTTTGTGCAAGTGACCAGGCATGTTTGTGGTGTTGTCTATGTGTCTGCATCCCCATGCCTCTCTCCACATGCCTAACCCTAGTCAGGATCAGATATCCCTGTCTTGCCCACACTGAGCTGGCAAAACTGGGAGAATCTTCCTAAATGTCTAAAACGAGGGGCTAGTCTACTTCTCTAGCTGTTGTATAAGCTATGGGGCAAAGGCAGAAGTAAGGAAGGGTGGCACAGGAGGGAGAGAAATGTAAACATTGACCCATTTTCTTTCATACTGTGATAAAAACAAGATAGTCACTGCTGGTTCCTCCCACTTCTGCCATCCAAGGGCCTGTACAAGAGGCTTCTTTTTCGAATGAGACCTTGGGCAGGCAGCCTTGACCTGATCCCAAATCATTGCCCCTGCAATGAGTGTGATGTATATCGTCACACTTCCAGCTAGCTGTTTGCAGTGCATATTTATAGCACATAAAGGCTATAAAAAGTAGGCAAATCACAAGTGGACACTTTAGTTACAGCGTCAATCAGCTGACAAATATTTATTTTCACCTAAGTCTGGACCTTAGCAATATTTTGATTCACTCCTTGGCTATTCTTTTTTCAGACTCAAGCTCTTGAGAGAAGCAAAATCCTTTCAGGCTTCCTGATCCCTGGGATCTGGTTGTTCTCTTATTCATTCTCTCCTAGCTCATATCTTTCCTGGCTCCAGGCCTAGGAGCTCTTGAACTTTCTCTCACTTTCTTTGGGTGTCCTATACAGGTCAAATCCTGTAGACCAAAGTTTCTTAACCATAGGTCATGACCCCAGATGGGGTCACATAACTAATTGTGGGGGTCGTGAAAAATTTGGCAACAGTAAAATGTTATGTACACTTATTTTATATACCTATATACCCTGGGTCACATAAACATTTCTCAGGCGAAAAGGGGTCACCAGTGCAAAAAGTTTAAGAAGCCCTGCTGTAGACTACTGTTTGGCTCTTAGTTTCTTTCCCTCACCACCTTCTACCTCTTTCCTCAGACATCCCTCTTTAAATATAATTCTGTGAGTTACTAACTATGTGACCTAGGACAAATCATTTAGCCTCTCTGGGTAATGTCCTCATCTGCAAAAGGAGGACTAGATCAGACGTGTCAACTCAAGGCACAAGTGGCTTGCAAAACTCCCAATGTGCCAAAACAGATTAGGACCTAATTGGAAAATATTTAACAAATGAAACAAAAATGCAATTGAACATAGATGATGTTAATTTGTGGTTTTCTAAGTCAATATGCAGCCTTCAGGGATCTTTGAGTTTGATATTCCTGTACTAGATCATCTTTAATGTTTCTTCTAGCTTAAAATCCTATGTTTTACCTTATTTTCATTCCTGGGGCCCTTTTTCATTTTTTGGTACATTTCTGCCATTTTTCACTTGCAGTTTCAGTTCCTGTCAACAAATAATAACTATTCAATTTATATGACATTCTAAGTACATTCTAAAGCCAAGGGAATTGACTTTCAGAGAGGTCAGTGACTTGCTCATGGTTCCAGAGCTATCAAGTATGAAAGCCAGGATTTGAACCCAAGTCTTCTGACTTAACCCAGTGCTCTTTTTACTACACCATACTTTGTCTCTTAGCCATCACACATTTATACTTTCAAAATAGGTATGTTTATACAAGGCTGCTCCTTTTCTATCTACATCTTCCACACCAAAGGGGTTGGTTACATTTAGATTAGGAGTATAATGAGAGGGGCAGCTAGATGGCGCAGTGGATAAAGCACCAGCCCTGGATTCAGGAGTACCTGAGTTCAAATCCGGCCTCAGACACTTGGCACTCACTAGCTGTGTGACCCTGGGCAAGTCACTTAACCCCCATTGCCCCACCAAAAAATAAAAATAAATAAAAAAAGAAGTATGATGAGAGAATGGACAATTCATCACAGTTATCCAGTGCCTTTGCCTGGGCTGATGCCAGCTCAATTTCTAGGGTCCTGGCCTCTCTGCTGTAGTGACAGCCGAGTAGTCCAACATTAAAAGAAAAATCTGCCTTTGTGGTGCCTCAGACTGAGGAAGGGAGGTTGGGGCACAAAGGCTGTGTCATAGAGGGTGAGTCAAGAAGACAAAATTCTTAGTTCAGGCCTTTACTTCCACAGCTAAGGTTCTATTCAGAGAAAGGACCTGGAGATTGTGGAATTAGACAAAAGGGCATAATGCCAGTTTATTGAATTAATTTCCCTGAGTCTTACATGTATGTGGTGGAAGAAGAACAAAGGATAAAGGGGAACTGAGAAAAGTCACTGCTGCACATGATTGGTAGAAAGAAGCTACAACCTAAGGAGAAAGATCAAGATTGGGATAAGGGATATTAGTTGCTGGCCCTTTTATTTGATCCAGTGTATACTTATACATTAGTATAACAAGGACCATCCTGTGGAACACATTCAGTGTCTCTTTTCTGGCTCTGGCTGGCCACATGTGTTGATCCAGCATTTGGGGGGAGTTTTAGATGATGAACTTCCAGGCTTCCAGGGAACCTTGTGAGTTAGAGAGGCCTCAATGTCCCAGGTCCAATGAGTGGAGCTGACTGGTGGCAAGGGAAGATTCTACATGGGAGAAGTAAACCAAGTGGAGGGGATCAAACACCAGGTCTGGCTTGGCAGAAAATTAGGGGTTGAGGAGGACAGTGCAAGGCTGAGGTGAAATGTACAATGCCTACTCAGCAGTTCTATAAATTGTATCATATTTAGATGGTTTTAAGTGTCAACCTCCCGCTGGGTATAACAGTAATTAATACTGCTGCTTGCTTAGCTTAAGTCTTACTGTCACCACACTTGTGAGACTTTTATGTTCTAGCATTATTTTGTGTAGGAAATAAATACCTGCCCTATGTCTGACTCATATTGTATATTGAACCGCTTTCTATTTTCCCCTTTGGGGAAATTGAAGAAGTGAATTTGAATCTAAGCTTTAAATATTTTGTCCCCAGAAGGATGGGGTAGGAAAATTTTCCAGGTTCCCCAAGGGATTGAATGTGGTGCAGATCATGTGCTTTAGTTGAGAATAGAGAAGCCTCTTGGAGGAGAAGGGCGAGTGCCCCAGCACCAGAGCCCATAAGCAGTTCTCAATGTTAAAACAAGATCAGAGCAGCCTAGAACTTGAAGGACCTTCAGAGGTCATCTGCTCCAATCCCCTCATTTTATAGAGAAGGAAACAGGCCCAGGGAGGGGGAAGTGACCTGATTAAGGTTATGCAACTGCTGAGATGAAGTCAAGCTCGCTCATTCTCGGTGCAGTGCTCCCCAGGCTGCACCACAGCTGCATCTGCCTTTCAGTCTTTGCTATCATCATAATCACCACCAGAATCATCAACAACATCATTTACTATTAGGCACCTACTATATACGGAGCATCATTTTTGGCCACCAGGGAGATTCAAAGTTTAGACAATGCACAATTCTTCCCCTTATGGAGTTCATAGTCCAGTGTGTGGGTGTGTGTATTACATATATGTACACACACTCACGCAATATATATGTAGGATAAGATACATTAAATGAATACTAATACATAGATAATACATAGATATTAACATATACTACATATCACATAATAATAATACTAATAAAAAGTACATGAGAGGCAGGCAAAGGTGTTACGTTTCGAGGATTAGACTACTGCCAGAGGAACCTTCCCAAAGCTATGAGGCTGAAGGTAACGGTGTTTTCTCATTCTTTTTAAAAGAGGAAGGGATGTGGTCATACTCAATCACTTAATAGCCCCTAACTGTAACCTTGCATAGGGTTTTTGGCAAGTCAGAAGCAGAGCCAGTACTAGGGATAGGCCAAGGTAGGCTGCTGCCAAGGGTGTAACACACAGGATGCCATAAAAGGCGTTTAAGATGATTACTTTTGATAAACATAAATTTTCTAATGTCAAAAAGTTCCATTCTCTACTGTGGCAAGGTGGTAATTATTTTGCAGAGTCAAGCTGTGTGTCGAACAGCGAAGTCTCAAAGCTTCTGCTAGACACATCAGAGAAGATACAATTTTCAATTGTAACTAGTTTTTTTTCTTTCCATTTTTATCCATCCCAATTTTTTTATTTTTGGCTGCCAAAAGTTGGTCATAAGCAAGTATGTCCAAGAGGATGGAGGGAGAGTGCTTGATAAAATACAAACCATGGGTACTAGTTTTGCCATTGTGGGGAATAGTTTTATTATCTGTGTCTGGGGGGTGTTTTTTAATTTTAGGAAAATAAACTCTGCTCTAATATATTCCGTAAATTTAAAATAAAACAAATCAGTATAACAGGAGACTATACAAAACAAAAAGAAGCAAAGTACAAGAGAAAATTAGCTCTCTCTGCCCTCCCCTGTTCAAACTTTTTATAGCCTGACCTAACCCTAAATCTTGTTCTCAGATTTAGTGAGATTTTTCTATTTTTCATTTCTGTAATATTTACCTAGTATTGATTTTTTGTGTTTTCAGTGTTTTTTCTTTCTTTCTTACACACACACACACACTCTCTCTCTCTCTCTCAAATTCTATTCCTTCTCAGAGGCATAATAGATAGAGTGCTGGACTTGGAGCAAGGAAGACCCAGGTTCAAATACTATTTCACACACTTACTAGTTATGTGATTCTGGGTAAGTCACTTCACCCCTCTTAGCCTCAGTCTCCTCATATGTATATTGGGCATAATAATAACACCTATGTCACAAGGGTATTGTGAATATCATATGTGCAAGGTGCTTTGCAGACCTTGAAATGCAATATGAATTTTAGCTATTTTATATAAGTGAGGGAAGCCTTTTGCTTTAGGCTCCGCCCCCCCCAAATCTATTTCTCTCACCTGATTACCCACTGATAACATTTCTTTTTTTTTTTAATTTTTTTTTTTTTTGGTGAGGCAATTGGGGTTAAGTGACTTGCCCAGGGTCACACAGCTAGTAAGTGTTAAGTGTCTGAGGCCGGATTTGAACTCAGGTCCTCCTGACTCCAGGGCCGGTGCTCTATCCATTGTGCCACCTAGCTGCCCCCACTGATAACATTTCTAAAGTTTCCTGCATTTCCCCTCATTTCCCTAGGAAAGGCTTGGTATTTATTTCTTCCCTTTGGTTTTTAGCAAAAACAGCATAGTATCACCATCTTTACAATATTAGATAATTCACATACAAATGTGAATATAAAACAACAAAAAAGATTTTTTACACAAAACTTTCCCCTGAGAAGGGGAAGGTGGTATAGTGTATCTGAAGGGGCCAGAGAGGGGTAAGCTGTACCACAAATGACCTCTTAAAAGCACAGAACAGCAGTAGCAAAAATATTAGTCAACACTTTAAGGTTTAAAAAGCATTTAATATTATCTCACTTGTGAGATAGTTGTGACAGGTATGATCACCTACATTTTCATTAATGAGCATACTGGTGTGAAGAAGACCTGAGTTCAAATCGGACCTCAGACACTAGTTGTACGACCCTGGGCAAGTCACTTAACCTCTGTTCTTTTTTCTTTTCTTTTCTTTTTTTTTTTAGTGAGGCAATTGGGGTTAAGTGACTTGCCCAGGGTCACACAGCTAGTAAGTGTTAAGTGTCTGAAGCCAGATTTGAACTCAGGTACTCCTGACTCCAGGGCCCGTGCTCTATCCACTGCGCCACCTAGCTGCCCCAACCTCTGTTCTTAATCTACTGGAGAAGGAAATGGCAAACTACTCCAGTTTCTCTGTCAAGAAAACCCCATGGACAGAATTGGCATGCTATGTTTCATAGGGTCCGGAAGAGTTGGATACCACTGAAGAAATGAACAAAAACAACAACAAACTGAATCTTTGAGAAGTGAAGTGACTTATGCATGGTTTTTCATCTGGTATGTGAGATAACAGGTAGAGGGCTGGACAGGGCATCAGGAAGGTTGAAGTTCAAATCCGAGCTCAGACACTAGGTATGTAACCCTGAGCAAGACACTTAACTTCTGTTTGCCTCAGTTTCCTCACCTGTAAAATGGGGATAATAATTGCACCTACCATCCAGGGTTGTTTGTTAGGACAAAATGAGATAATATTTGTAAAATGTTTTGCAAACCTTAAAGTACTATACACATGCTAGCCATTAGTAGTAGTAGTATGATGCTAGGGGCAGGGTTCAAACTCAGGTCTTTCTCCACTCCAAGTTCAGGATGCTCTCCTCTAGGTTACTCTGATTCTTGGTACTATTCCTAAGATCAGCATGGCCTGTTGACTGCGGCGTCAGAACAAATTATCTGCTCACACACCTTGCTGGGATGACTCCATGGAATGAGGAATGAGAGAAGCCTCCATTTTTTCTTAGGAAACAGTTAGATGGGAAATCTGACCAAAGCCTCATCTTAGTTCTGGGACAGCTAACAAAGGAGAAAGCTTCTAGTTGCACTCTCTGGGAGTGATGGAAGGCAGTAAAAGAGAGAGGCAAATCCCACTAAAAGAGGTGTATGCAGCCTATAAGGGCATTTCAGTGCTCAGGAGTTAAATGAGATGCCTCCTGATTGTCACATTGCCTCAGGCAACCTGAAATTAGGGTACATGGGATCCCCAAACATGGGGAATCAGGGAGGCATCACAAACACAGTGGGGTTAGCTGGGAGTTAGTATCTAGGCTATCATTGCAGCACGTTGCATAGAAGACTGAGGTGATCCTGATAAAGGGGCTCGTGGTACAGGGAAAAGGGAAAATGAGTACTGGATTCAATCTTGCAACTGTTCCCTACTACTTGCATAAATGAATAATCTCTCTGGGTCTTGGTATCCTCATTTGTAAAATGAAGGGAATGGACTAAATGATTTCTAAGCTTCCTTCCTGTGATCCATTGGTAAATTCCATTTTCTTTGATATCTGAACATTTGAGTTTATTGCTCTCTGCTGGCTTTGCCCAATTTATCTTTATCTTTAAGAAACCTGTAATCAGAGGACAGTTAGTTGGGGAAAGAGAGGAGGTGCCCTGTCACCTCCCAAAAGGCAAACTGGTTGGTTCATCTGTGATCTTAGAGATGAAGGTTAATACTTAGGTACACCCTGAAGGTTATAGGGTACTTTACATGTCTTATCTGTGTGAGGGAAGATGTGAGGCTCTATGTGCATTTTTATAGGATGAGGAAATAGTTCTAGAGAAATGAAGTGACTTGTCCAAGTAGCAGAGTCAATATTTGAACCCAGGTTTCTTCAATTCAGCAGACCGTTCAGAGCTGCCAAAGAGACAAATGCACACCCACACACTCTCACACCCACAAATTCAATCTCTTCTCTCAAGGACACCATATGCTGCCCCATGCATTAGAAGAGCATGCATGAAGAGAACACTTGAAGGAAGTGAAGACTCTTGTGGGAGAAACATTGTAGCAGGATGTGGCTTTACACCTAAATAACCTATAAAAGTGATTATTCAGAGAGGAGAAAAACAGGAGTGCAGGGTTATGGCCTCGCCTTACATGCTGGAACGAACAGTCAAACAAACGACTAGCAAGCATTTAAAAAATCCTACTGTGTGAGTCGGGCACTGTGTTTAGGTGCTGGGGATAGAAAGGCAAAACCGATGTAGTTTTCAATTTACTTTCCATCAGGGAAAGATATAGGGAAATGAACTGTTTCTGGGGGAATGGTATCCTGACCCAAGCGAGGGCTGTCCTCTACTGGTCCAAAAGCACTTTCTTTCCAGGCTTGTTACACCCAGAGGAAAGGTGATGACAAAAGTAAGTCTCATGGCCGAGTCTTTGGATGTGTCCCTGTAGAGTCAATCACTCTTTTCAAGTCCCATTCCTCATTCTTTCTGGTTCAGCAAGTCTAACCCTACCTGAAAAGGAATCCCCCTCCCTAAAATATGCCCAACAAATGGCAAATCTATCCTTGGCCCAGTGAGGGGAAACCCACTGCCTTCTAAGACAGTCCATTCATTTTGGGGCAGCTCTAATTGTTAGGAAGTTTTTCCTTATTTTGAACTGAAATCTGCCTCATTTCAACTACATGCTTTTCTCCTAGCTCTTTCTGCTCTCTCCTGCCAAACAGAGCAAACCTAATTCTCTTCCACATGACAGCCCCATCAAACTTACTGTGCTTTTAATTTAATAATTTAATTGCATGGGTCCAGTGAGAGCTCTTGCCAACAAAATAATTTGAGTGAATTACGGGTGACTGCCAGAAAGGGAGGTCCTCTTTCTTTGGAATCAAAAGTGAGTTGGCCTAAAGAGTCTTCCGTTCGCTTTTAGAGGAGGTGGCCCAAATATTCAGGTAACGCTATAGCAAAGAGTCTGATAGCAAAATATTGAAATTATGGCAGTAGCACCAGGTCAACCAAATAAGGTCCCTGATCCTCCTCAAGGAGCATGTCTGTACAAACTGTAGTTGAGGCTCATTTTGTGCTGGTGGAAAGTATAACTGAACCCACATTTTAACTGAATTTGGAAAGTCTGTGACTATAGGTCCCATAGTGATCCAGCGCAGCCTAGCCAAACACAGGTGTGAACATAATACCTACAAGCCTGCAGGTTGGCTAGGAGTCCCAGATGTCTGGCTCCTGAGTCTGTCTGACCCTGAGCAGGACTAGTTCTCTTAATTGACCATGACAGCAAGCTGTGCAGAGCTCATCTGAAACAACCTTCCCACTGATAATGACCTACCTGATATCCAGGCCTGGAATGTCTTTCATGTGGCAGTTTTCATGAGGTCATGGCCGCCTCTCTCTTGGAGCTGTCTATGATCAAAGCCAGACTGGGAAAGAGAGACTTGCTCAGGGTAGATGCATGAGGTTTTTAATAGTAACATGGGTGTTGCCAAGGTACCCTCACTATCCCGACTTCCTGTCCAGACAGTTCTAACCTAGCTTTTCATATCTCTTGGTAAAAGAGGAAAGATTCCTCCCTCTGTGAAGGTCAGTCATATACAGCTATATCAGTTTTCAGAGGGGTGGGGCAGCAAAAGAATGGGACCATTCTACCAGCCAAAGCTGGTGTTCCTGCGCAAGTCGCGTCAGTGATATTAGGTGCAAGGCCCCGAGGAAAAGAGAGAGGGATACAAACCAAATCCTCCTCTCAAGAATCTTACAATCAATTGGGGGGAGGGAGGATATAGAGGAGCCATGTGTACAAAGACATCCAGGCAAAGTGAGAAATCTGAGGAGGGAAGTATCACTTTCACCCAGAAAATTGAGGAAAGACTTCCTGGGGGTTGTAGCCATTGAGTTGGACCTTGGAAAAAAGGTTGGAACTTGTTGTTGTTGTTGTTGTTGTTTTGCGGGGCAATGGGGGTTAAGTGACTTGCCCAGGGTCACACAGCCAGTAAGTGTCAAGTGTCTAAGGCCGGATTTGAAGTCAGGAACTCCTGAATCCAGGGCCGGTGCTTTATCCACTGTGCCACCTAGCCGCCCCAAAGGTTGGAACTTTAATTGACAGAGATTGGAGTAGGTTGGCCATTCTACATGGAGGAGGGAGGGGTGGCATGAACAAAGACCTGGAGAGAAAAATAGTTAGGATGGAAAAGATGGGGATACAGATTAGTTTTCCCATCTTTGGCTGGAATGCAGGATGTGTGAAGGGTTGTATGAGATAAGGCCAGAAGCCAGATTCTGAGCTTATTTGGTGGGCTTTGTTTGGTGGGCAAGAGGGAGACACCAAAGCAATTTGTTAGATTCAGGCAGAGATGTGAAGACACAAGGAGGAAAAACAGACTGGAAGGCCTAGGTAGGAGGAAGTGAGAAGAGCCTGGCTTAGAAGAGTGCCTGAACTAGTGTGCTAGCTGTGAGAATGGAGGAAGGGACAGGTCATTGTGGGAGTAGAAACTACAGGGACTTAAACAAAGTGAATATGTGAAGGAGAGAAGAAAAGCTGAGGTGGTGAACCTGCCTGACTGGGAGGATGGTTATGTTATCAATTAGTATCTGTAGCCAGTGATTTTGGCAAATAACAAGAAAAAAGGGAGACTATAATTTGAATCATGTCTATACCAAAAGTTCTTGACTTGGGGTCCCCAAACTTGTTTTTTTTTTTTTTTTTTTTTTTTAGTGAAGCAATTGGGGTTAAGTGACTTGCCCGGGGTCACACAGCTAGTAAGTGTTAAGTGTCTGAGGCCGGATTTGAACTCAGGTCCTCCTGACTCCAGGGCAGGTGCTCTATCCACTGCGCCACCTAGCTGCCCCAGCCCAAACTTGTTTTTAAAATAGATTTTGATAACTTTTTTTTGTTTGTTTTTTTTGGTGGGGCAATGGGGGTTAAGTGACTTGCCCAGGGTCACACAGCTACTAAGTGTCAAGTGTCTGAGGCCAGATTTGAACTCAGGTACTCCTGAATCCAGGGCCTGTGCTTTATCCATCGCACCACCTTGCTGCTCCTTGATAACTATTTCAATATAATTTGTTTCCTTTGGAATCTACTTATTTTGTTTTATACACTTAAAACATTATTCTGAGAAGGGGTCCTCAGGTTTCACCAGATTGCCAAATGGGTCCAGCACACAAGGAATGTTAAGAATCCCTGGTCTACACAGTCTTTTAAAGGTTGTTATGAAAGACTCCTGCCAAATAATCTAAGGGAAGTGAATTTGTTGCTGTCAAGAGACGAAGAATGTGTAGTTCATAGATAGGGTAAATTAAAAATAATTATAGATTAGTAATTTTAAATCCAGTTTCCAATTTGGGATTTAAATCAACAGTGATAAGTTGAACAACAACTGTTTTTTTTTTCCTGGGAGCAAGCTTCTTAGGAGAATAGAGTGGCTGTTATGCTGTTGAGCCTGGCACTTTCCATCTCTGCCGAATGTCCACTCCTAAGTCTTGCACCCCACTCACTTGCCTAAGCCAAGTCTGCAAGCCAAGTCGTGAGTTCTTAGCAATGGTTTTAGATTAAAAAACGAAGAATGAGATTGTTGGTTAGAATAATTATAATCCACATTTATATAGTGTTTTGAACCTTACAAAACAATTTCTTCACAAGTACCATGTGAGATAGGGAGAGCAGGTATCATTATCTTCATTTTACAGATGAAATTGAGGCTCAGACATGTTTGGGCAATTTGCCCACAATCACATGGATATCAAAGTGCCAAAGATGGCACCTGGCCCCCTGTCTTCTGATTCCAGGTCCATTGAGTTTTCTTCCATGCTGTTTCTGGAAAATAATCATTCATTACACAAAGAAAATGCACAGGCCACATCTTGATTGATTTTGTCCTTTATTTTGTTGTTGTTTTTTTAAGTAAAGAAATTCCACTGAATCAAAGATAACAAAATTATCATTTTTGTTTGCAATGATCTTTGTTTACCACCACACAGAATCAAAATAGGTCCAAAAGTAATATGAGAAAATAAAAAGATTAAGGACACCATTGCTTAATATAATTTTCTTAATAAAGGTAAACATCGCCATATTTAGAAAAATTGCATTGCTAGTTGCAAATCTTAAATGCCTTAGAGCTAAAGGATCCCATTCTCCCCCTCTCCACCCCCCTTTAAGATCCAAAAGCTGGAAGGTTTTCAGTATACAAACTAATTTTTTTTCCAGGGCAGCATTTTAAATTTAGGGGGGAAAACAACCTTGCAACATAACAGGAATGTAGAAGTGATGGTTTTTAAAAAACCTATCTGGAAGCAAATCTGCCAAAATTAAGAAGCTATGTTGAACAGAGAAGTCCAACCAAAATACAGAGAGATGCACACTCACTCCCCTTCCCTTCCCTTCCCCTCCCCCCCCCCCAGCTTTGCTAAGGCCGCTGTAGTGGCAAAAGTCAGAAAGCTCAGGTACAGTGTAGGTCTTCCTGAGGCAGAGTGAACTATCCTATCCTCTGGAACCGGTGTGGAAGGAGAGAGTTTTTACTTTGAATTGTGCTTTAGGAAAAATGAAAAGGGTCTGTTCCCCCATTCCCCGCCCCCCCCAAAAAAAATCCCTGGAGAAAACTACTCCTGAAATAAAAAAAAATTGTTCATGGCCATGCACAGCTCGTGAAGTGAGTGGATTTCGTTAGGCCTGAGCTGGTCGGCTCAACTTTTATGGCCTGTTGGCTACCAGATCAAGGGAGGCCTGGAAGAAGGCTGAATATTGAAATGGAAGGCGCTTTTGCAGATCCCTCAAATGAAGGCTGTCCAGGGATTTATGGCAACAATGGATCTCTTGGCTAATGTCAACACACTTCTTTCCCATAAACTAAGTTAATATCCTCAAGGTAGGGTTTCATTACTATTCATCAGAAGTGAAGCAAAGACCTAGAGGCTTCATGGAAATTAAACTAAGTGACCTAACCCAATGGTGATGAACTACAGAAGTCCACTCATTCAAATACATGAAAGCTTGAGTCAACATTATAATTAGGAAGTTAGGGACTAGGTGAAGCTATTATAGAGAGGGTTGACATCCTAGAAGAGGCAGCTCTTTGATAACTGGTACCTGAAAAAAAGGGTTGCTTGATTTGGCTTTCTGGTCTTGGGGTACTGGCCTCCTGCCAAGTCCCCCTTGTTTTGTTTTTGTGGGGCAATATGGGTTAAGTGACTTGCTCAGGGTCACACAGCTAGTAAGTGCCAAGTATCTGAGGCCAGATTTGAACTCAGGTCTTCCTGAATCCAGGGTCAGTGCTTTATCCCCTGCACCACCTAGCTGCGCCCCCCAAGTCTACTTTGTAAGAGAAATGCTTGCAGTGTTCTCTTGAGTCACAAGGAAGATGTGACAGTGGTCACAAGCAGCAGCTTTTTCGACTGAAAGGTCTTAAGGCTCTCTGCTCATGCTTGTACTCTTCTGTGCGATTTGGCAAGAGTGATCCTCAGCTCAGAGAGGCATGGGGAGTTAATTTCTTTTGCTTTAGTGATAAGGAGAAAGAAAACATTCTTAGCTGCTTATTCTCCTAAGCTAAAGCAACCCAATCTTTACAGTTCTAAAGGGGGAAAACCCAAACAAAACATCTGTGGATCATTGATTTGATCCAAGGTGGCTTAGGCAGTAGCCTAGGCGAAAAGAGCTCTGTAGGTCTAAGTGCTTAGTGGGTCTTGGCTGGCTCTTGGGAGCCAGACTACTTACAATTAGTGTGGGGACTATACATTTTATGCCTTCTGGTGGTTCTGGTTCAATCTCTCAAGGCAGAGAGACGCTACAATGTTGTGATAGGTATCAAGAAGTTTTCCTGGAGCCTCTGGGTGTGAAGGAAGACATTCCCAAGGATATCTTATGGGACGCTGAAATGAAATAGTACCAAATGGCCCTTCTGTACTGCCTGAAGAATGAAGACCTGTAAGATCTTTTAAGCTAGCATGATGTGTCAATAATCTTTATTTCAGGCCTAAGTCAGAATCAGTGCTGTACAGAAGAAGAGAAGCAGCTCAAATCCCACACATCTGCTCACTTATAAAGCATAAACAGGAACAAAAGTTCCATTGTGCCTCCTGGAGCCCCAGATCTGTAATTTGGATGCATGGAGTGGTGGGCTTGGCTATCCAAAGAGTCATGTTTAGTTATTCTGAGGACTACAAATTGCTTTAATAATTGAATTACAGAACTTTGGAGCTTGTTTTGGAAAAGAAAGGCTGAGCATGTGGAATTTTCTACCTTAGAAAGAGTCTCATTGTCCTGCTTGCCTGAATGATGATGATATTCGACTTGTCCCCATGAAACATGGGCCAAGATTACAAACACTTTTGAATTGAGAGAGGGTTTAAGGTAATAATGGCCACACTACAGAAGATCTTGAAGGGAGATAGTGCTCTAGCCAGTGTCATTGGCCTTAAGGGCTCTTTCTCTAAACCTTATTAAGGTAAGCTTTCCTACAGCTGTGTTCCATGCGCAAGGAATCTGGAGAAGGTAGGAGTGGTCAGACTCAGCCTGGAGGGTGTGTAAACAGATCTAGGTTAAAGGAATGAATCCATGCTGCCCACCAATAACTAGATGTGGTAACTAAGCCAAGGCCTTACTAAAAAGATTCAAGAATGCAGAATCCATCTTTCAGGTGAGCTTCCACATTGGAAGGATATGGTAACAATCTCTGCACATTCAAAGATGAAGGATGTCTCCAAAGGCATTAAACTAAGGATCCAGAACCAATGGAAAAAAAAAACTCAAAAAACTTTTCTGTCAATATCCTACTCTGTGATTGGAGCCTTCCTCCCAGAGAGACAAATGCTTGTTTTCCAAATCTGTTAAAAGCATCCTTAAACATAAACACATCAAGAGAACATGACATTACTTTCCAGGTGGCAACTGCTCCCACCTATACTATGCCAAGAACTAAGTGGGTCTGGATGAGTTACTGAACTGTGTCTTACTTCTTTTCAGGGTGGAAAGAATACAGCAAGAAGAAATATGAACATTCATTACACTTTGGTTTAATATATTACCACTGCCCCTGTGTTTGTACAGTAGGAGCTCAGAATCTGATTTTAAAATAGACACACCTCTTCTAACACTATCTGGAAATCCAAGTTCATGTTAGCCCTGATTGGTATAGGTTTTATTTCTGGTTAAGGGCGAGGTAGCATAGCATTTGAAAAGTAGCCCGGGTTTTCCTTGCTACTTTATATTAAGAATAACTTAAAACAGACAGGTGTAGGAAATGGCCAAAAATGTTTTCCTCCCTGGATACAGGTCATTTTCATGTGGATTCAACCAATCAAGAACAGACAGTTTAGGGTAGCAGACTAGAGAGCAGAGCAAAAACCCTCTCCTTCTTGGTAATGGCTACTGACTGTCAATGTGGCCTGGGAGGAGGGAAATAGGAAGCCTGGATTAAGGGAAAAGAAAATCTCCATATAAAATGATGCGCCACCCCCATGGCTTATTGGGAAACTGGCATTTCTCTAAATACAATGCCTACTACTCATGTTCATTGGAGAAGCAAACAAGAACAAGAATTTCCTTGTAAGACAAAAAGCCACATCCACACCCTCATTTCTATGCTGAAGAGACTGGAGCACATACAAAGGGTTTCAGTTAATTCCACTTGGGGCAAAATGGAACGTAAATCCCACTGCACAAAAGATTTGAGCTGGGACTCGGTCCATAGGATGCTGTATGTTAAATTCTGGCTATGCAGTCACAAAGGCTAAAAGACAGATGTGACTCCTTCCCAACAAAAGCAAACAGAGAATGGTCCTGCTAACCAGTCACCAGGAAACAGTCTTCATGGGGAAAAAATTAGTTTCCTACTTGGCTGGATCTGATCCCGTTTTTCCTTCTGAATGTAGCAGCATATGCATATGTGCCAGTTATTAGAATAGGCCAGAAAAGATGGCCAAAGGCAAATAAAAGAGTCTATAATTTTTGATACAGTAATTCAGTGGTTATAAAATTATTGCTTGGTTTAACTAATCTAAGTTTAGAGAAGTGATGACAGTACCAGGAAGCCTGTCTATGAATGTTCTAGATTTCAGCTGTGAGTAGGGAGGGGGTTTTGGGGGGGGGACACGCAGAATTTTTTAACCACAACCAAAGTGGCTAATTGCCAAATCAAGGCTAATATAATAAAGTGCTAATTGGTGCTAAAAGAATATTACAGGAAAGGCAATAAAGAATACAATTTGGAAAAGATTACAAGAAATTGAACAGGGAAATAATTGGAAAGTAAAACTGAGACCAAAGGAGCTCCAATATTTTTCAATACTGGCTGTTGTTCATTCTTAATGATTGTCATACAGAATTTCTTCAGGTTAGAAAGTCATTATTGTCATGGTCACTTGGGGCAATACACATGTCCTGTCTATGGACATACAAACAACGCCTTCAAAGTGCCTGAGTAGCTCTCCCCATCTGAGCTTTCCAATTGAGCCTCTACTTATTGCTGGAGTCAAAGAAGTTAGAGAAGGTAAAAGACTGAATAGGATGCCTAGTAGTATCATTGTGAGTGTTGTACAATCCCATATAGCAACTGCTGGTTTTAGCAACTTTATATTATAGAAACTGCTGGAGGTTTTAGATACAGAAGTATCAACAGATCAAGAAAAGGATAAAACCCCAAATCCCAACTGACATTTTTTGACTTGAGACTCTGGAAAAGTCTATCTGACAGTATATAAGTAAATAAGATTCAATAAAAATTCTGTTGCAAAAGAGACTACTTTTTAAATGGAGATGTTTAACTTTGTTTAAACTTAAATTTTACTTTTGAAGTGCTGAGCCAGTGTTAAAGAGACCTGGGTTAAAAGAAAAAAACACACAACACATAATTCGGTGCTAAAGAAAATCCTCTACGCAAGTAATGAGAAAACAAAAAAGAAAGGCAAATGATCATATCAAGGCTACTTGTTTGATTTGGGCAAGAATTCAAAGAACAGGAAGTCATTTGGAATTCTGTTCTCTCAAAGTCTAGCCAAATAGAAATCATCGTATAATTTTAGAGTTGGACAGGCCCTCAGGGATCAATGGGTCCAACTCTCTCATTTTACAGATGAGGAAACTGAGGCTGACAGAGGTTAAATGACTTGCCCATGGTCACTGTGGCAGAACTAGGTGTCCTAGTTTTCTATCCACTACACTCTACTGCAAATGCACAAAAGGCAATCCCAAAACGGTGTGCCTTCATTATGTCCGAAGCCGCTAGTCATAGTCAGACACGCCTGGTTATAAACCTCCATAAGAAATTCTAAACGTAAGATCGTCCTAACCTAAATGCTTTGCTGAACAGAGTAAAAAGACCCTGTAGGAAGTGTTGTAAATATGGAACTTGGCTTATCATAGAAGCTGATTTCCCCCTTCTGCTTATGGAGCTCACATTCCCCCAAACTTTCATGCTTAGGTGGTTCAAGCTCCCTCTCCTCAGTATTGACTTGGAACCACAGGCCCTTTCAGGGTTGAAACAACGGCACAAAGTACAGTTACAAACTTTAGGATACATCTTGCTACATTCTTGGGAGGATTTTTTGGATTGGCAAAGCAAAGATGCTCTTCAGATACATTTTTAATAGGGAAATTAGATGACAATTGGCTTAAACAAATGCTGAAATTGAACAGGTAATCAAGAATTCTGCCACTCTTCATCATGGCCAATAATGCAATAAAGAAAATCAGTAACCTAAGCACAAAAATAGCCTGAAGATCCTGGGGAGAGCCATCTGCCTCGGCGAAAGGTGCTCTTGGTAGGAAGCTTCCCTGCTGACGTACCCAGGTTATTGAGAAGGATGAAAACCTGAAGCAGCAGGTGAAGAGATGAGTAGTTTCAGAAGGAGGGGCCACTGGAGTGCTTCTGAGTCTGTAAAGGTATCACTCCAGATCGGCATCCATTTGCTCTGTGTCTGAGCACTGGGATTTGTTACGCTCCCATTGGCAAATGGCATTGGCATACTGCACTACCAGCTTATCCATCCAGGTCAGGGGTTCTGGGAAAAGAACGGCACCCTCAAAGAAGCCCAAGTGACCTCCATGAAGTGGCAGCACAAACATGACATTCTCTCGTTTCTCTGCAAGGAAAAAAACCGCAACTCTGTGAGTGATCAGATTCCAGTTGGTTCTCTTTGGGTGCAGATAAAGGAATGTGTGTTATAGGTCTCTATTTTGCTCACTGGTAGCACCTGCCTGCTCAAGAGAGTATTCCAAATAGTGGCATTGATTTTCCAGTAAATCATCCCTGTCTCTCAAATCAGAAGGGGAAATTGCTGAGGAAGGTAAGAGGCTAAGACTATGATGTACTTTTATTAACTTGGTCTCAGGGTGTGATATTCAAAAGCCTATCTGTTCAACACACCTGGCTTAAGATGTATACATAAGAATATTTATAGGCATGCTCCTTTTGATGGCTATTTTATATGTTTTTATAAGACTGGTTTAGAAATCTAGATGTTGTTTCAAAAGGGACTGTGTCCTACTTGATCATTAGATCCTCAGAGGTGTTAAAGGGACATTACTTAGGAACGGAGGATCATAGACTTAGGGCTGGAAGGTGCCATAGCCTCCCAGGTGTTATCTAGGGCTAGACCCTGGCTTCCATACCTCTTCTAGCTCCTGCCTGCTGCATAGCAGACCTTCTAAAGTCTCTCAGAACACACCAGCAGCAGCAGCAGCCAAAGGGTTGGACCTCAAAGGAGGGCCTTGAATAGTGTTTTCAATTGCCTCCCTCAATGAACCTCTCTCAATGGTTAACACACTTCTGCCCTTTTATACATCACGTCCTAGCCCAGTGACTCTGAAACTTCATCTACCAATGGACAGATCTTACTCCCCATCCCCAACTGCCTGCTCCCTTATTCCCATATCCACCTCAAGCCAAACCCTCAAGGTTCCCTTTCGGAATTTTTCACCTCTTCCATTTTGCCCTCTGTGACACATATTTCAAACTTAACAGATCCTTTCCTCTCACTTTCTTTAACCCTTTGACCTTATCATTCAACTGAAACGACCCTCTCTAAAGTTACTACTGATCTCTTAAGGACCAAATGGAATAACTTCTTCTCAACCCTCATCCTTATAGACCTCTCTGTAGCATTTGATACTGTTGACTACTTCTTCCTCCTGAATAGTTTTCCCTATCTAGGTTTTTGTGATATTATTCTCTCCTGGTTCTTCTCCTACTTCCTCAATATCCTTTGCTGGATCTTGATTTACAATCTTTATTTAGGTCATGTCCACTACCTGTGGGTGTCTTCCCAAGGCTCTGATGCGAGCCATCTTCTCTTTTCCTTCTATACTATTTCAACTGGTGATCTCATCAACTCTCACACAGTTGATTCCTAGATCTATATATACAGTCTTTGGTTCTGTCTTGAGTACCAGTCCAATATCACCAAATACTTTTTGGACATATTGAACTAGATGTCTTCTTGGCATTTCAAACTCAATATTTCTTTCTTTCTTTTTTTCCTTTTTTTTTTTGTAGGGCAGGGAGAGTTAAGTGACTTGCCCAGGGTCACACAGCTAGTGTCAAGTAGCTGAGGCTGGATTCGAGCTCAGGTCCTCCTGAATCCAAGGCCAGTGCTTTATCCACTGTGCCACCTAGCTGCCCCAAACTCAACATTTCTAAAACAAAACTCAAGCTCTTTCCTTTCAAACATACCCTTCTTTTCAAGTTCCCTATGACTCTCTAGGACACTACCATTCTCCCATCTACCTTGGTGCCTTACTCTCACTCACCCCACATATCCATTTTGTTGCCAAATCATGTTGTTTCGCTCTCCAAAACATTTCTCTTATGTGTCCCCTTCTCTCCACTCACACAGTCCCCAGGCTCATTCAGGCTCTAATCACCTCTCATCTGGACTAGTGCAATAGTTTTCTAACTGCTCCCCTGCCTCAATTTTCTCCATACTCCAAACCCTCCACTCAGCTACCACAGTGATTTTTATAAAGCCCAAGTCTCACCATGTCCTTTCTCTACTCAATAAACTCTAGTGGTTCCTTATGACTTCCAAAGTCATAAACTCTTCTGTTTGGCATTTAAAGATCTTCATAACCTGACCCTTCCCTACTGTTCTGGTCTTCTCAGGCCTTATTTCCTTCTATGTACTTTACAGTTGAGCTAACATGGTCTAAAGTCTCACTTTCTGCAGGAGGACTTTCTCAGTTCACTCAGTTGCTAGTGCCTTCCCCTGAGATTTCTTCTCAGGTTCCTATATCAAAGCTTCTTAAATTGTGGGTCGCGACCCCATAAGTAACTGAATGTGGGAGTCAAAAAATTTGGCAGTAAACGTTTGATTTGATACCTACTTTATATACCTATATACTCTGGCTGGCATAAAAATTTCTTGGGCAAAAAGAGCTCACGAGTGGAAAAAGTTTGAGCAGCCCTGCTCCATATATCTTTTATGTATCTAGTTATTTACATGTTACCCACCCCATTAGAATGTGTGTTTTCTGAAAGCAGACACTGTTTTTATCTTTCTTTGTAAAAATACTTTAGAAATGCTTTTTTTGGTGATTTCATTTAGTACAGCCTTTTCATTTTACAAATGGGGACAAATGATAGAGGTGGGTTTTGAACCCAGGCCCTCTGTGCTATTATATTCAGATGTAAGAAACTATGAGACCATTTCTCTCTCACAATGAAAGCTTTTCATTGCTATCATCCGACCTCTAGAATACACACTTCTTTTAATGCCTGGGTTACAAAGACTTTGACTAGTGACCAAGTCCTCTGTGTTTTTTTCTACTACATGTTCTTTTTTTTCCCCAGCCCTGGGTGTTTTATCTGACCCCCAAATTTTCTTCCTTCCTTTGATTTACTTAATATATTCACAAGAGGAAAACGTTCACCTCATAGTCTTCCTTCTCTTGTGTTTTATGTCCTAGGGGTCTAAAATGACATTCAATTTGTTTCCTGGATGCCAAAGAAAGATAATTTTGGCATTCCCAGATCTCTTCCTCTCTCTCTCCTCAGGTTTCTTCTTTGTCCTCTAGCTCTTGGTTAGTGTAGAATGAGATCATACCAACCTCAGAACCAATAAACTACTCTCTACTGGGCAGGGTTTTTATGCTTTTCCAGTTGCTTAGTTTTAGTCCCTAGCACTGCTGGAGTCACCAAAGTGCCAGCATTGATGGCTTTATATTTTGCTCTTCCTGTGAAGCTATAGTTCTTAATATTTTCTTTCCCATAGCCAAACTTCTCAACTTAGAAGAATCATAATCTAGCAGGCAATTTCACATAGCACTGGGTGACAGTAGCAATAGCTCCTGGCTTGATAGTTCTGACCTCTTGCAATGGGATAACAGGAAAGCCAGAATATTTCTTGTTTAGGTATTCAGGTGGCAACATTATCAGAGATTCTTTGAATGTGAACAGAATCTTGTTGGATAAAAGCATGGCAGTAAGAAAAGTCTTCCCATATAAAAGATATTTCCAGGAGATCACTTCATGAGGAAGATGATAGGATTCACTGTGTCAGGATGAGTGTGGAAAAGGATTGAAGGAAAGAATCACTTACCTGAAAGCGCTTTAGGGATTGTTAGAAGACTATCATGCACCAAGGGGTCATCAGCAGCATTAACCAGCATGAGTGGAACATAAATCTGTACAAGGAAAAAGAAAAGTACAACTGCTGTCTCTATGGACCGTCATCAGTGTTTGGGGTAGCCAAGCCCTGAGACTCACTATCCGACGCTTTCTTGAGACAAAGTGAACAAGGACCAATGCCTTGCCCGTGATCAGTGTGTACAAATGCCGGGTTGGCAATACATGAATGACAAGCTTCTAGCAGGATCACGATTAGACAATGAGTTGGAATGTGCATAAACAGGTTAATAATAGCTGGAGGTGACAGAGCCAGTATATCTATTCCACTACAAATACACTTTGGGGAGGAGGGGGACACAAAAAAACCGGGTCATTTTGTGACTTTTTTGATAAACTTAATATACACTTTTAAAAAAGAAACCATTATTTAACAGAAGTTCACTGTTTCACGTACAATCCTCTTTTCTATCCCTTTCAAAAATCAAGTCTTCCACTTTGGTTAAAAAACAAAACAAAACAAAACAAAAACATATGGGGAGACTTGTACTGGCAGCAGGTTGATTTGAAAAAAGATCTGGGAGTTTGTTTTCTAAAAACTATTATTAGCCAACAATGTCACATGGTTGCTAAAAGAACGAATGCAATTTTAGTTTGCATTCAAAAGCTGGGGGTCTTAACTCTTTGTATCACAGACCCCTTTGGCAATCTGGTGAAACTCATGGACCCCTGCTCAGGGTGATGTTTTTAGGTGCACAAAATAAAATGCCTAGGACTCCAAAGGAAACCAATTATATTGAACTTCCTTGATATCTATCCATAGGACCCTTCCCTCTCCTCCCCTCCCCCAGGGTGTTTGGGCCCCAGGTTAAGAACTCCTTCGTTTAAGTATCATGTTAAGATCATAAGAATAATGCCATTATGGCTCTATATTATCTAAACATATCTGGGATACTTTGTTTAATTCTGGGTGCCACATTTTAAAAGAAACATGGTCTGGAAGGTGGCCTAGAATGATAAGGAATCTGTAAATCATCTCATGAGGAGCAGATTAATGAACTGAGGCAGAAGAGAAGACTTGGGGACATAATAAGTATTTTCAAATATCTTTCTGTAGGAGAGTTAGATTTCTTCCATATAATTCTAGAAGGCAGAAAACCAAGCAGCAGTATAGTCGAAGGACTGCTCGTATTTAGAGCTAGAAGACCTTGGTTCAAATCCTGGATCTGTCACTTAGAACTTGTGTGACCTTGGGTAAGTCACTTAACCACTTAACCATGGGAGTTATGTAAAATGAGAGGGTGGGATTAGGTCACCTCTAAAGTTCCTTTTCGCTATGAAGGTCTATGATCCAAGTTAGGAAGAAAGCACATCTCAGTGCAATATAGGAAAGAACTTTTTAACAATTTGAATGTGCCAGTGATAAAGTGGGTTGTCTTGTGAGGCAGCACGTACTCCATCATTAGAGGTATTCTAGCAAAATCTGGATGATCATATTCAGAGATAATGTAAGGAGAGGTTATTATGGTGCCTGGAAGGTTGAACTAGGTGGGCTCCAAGGTCTTTTCTAACTCCAAGTGCAGGATTTTTAGGTTTGGGGGCAAAGCAAAAATAGTGTTATTATTTATAGTTAGTTACTCACCCGGTGCAGATACCTCATGCAGCTTTCTTCTTCATAATATTCTTTCAGGGAATTATAGCCATGGAACTTCCTAGGATACACCGAAGGGGAAGAAAAAAATGTAAGAAAGGAAAAGATACTTTTCCTCAGGCCTCAATGCCGGTCTCTCTTATCTTTCTTCTAATCCCCACATTCATCTACAAAAGTTGACATCTTTCTATAATTTTAATAAAGACCAACTATTTGAGCCCAGGTTGGCATGAAGCTAGATGTCATTGAAGAGGCTAAGAAATACAGAGGCTGCTAAGGCATTCTTTGCAACAGAGGTCTTTCCAGCAGAGGACAATCTTTCCACTTAGATTGCTGTAGAATGAGATGACATAAATTAGGGAGCAGAAAGTGGACATGAATGTTAAGTTCCAAGTCCTGCTTACCCAGGAGGCAATAATTAGGGATAGACTATTTTCTCTTCTAATTTTTTTTAATAGTATGATTTTTAATAATAAGAATGTATTATGAAATATGGTATAAGATGTTATCTAAGTCTAATTTCTGCCAGCCTGTTTTCCCACTTCCCCCATTGTTTTTATCAAGTAGGAAATTCTTTCCTAAGTAATTTATGTTTTCTAGTTTATCAAGGTTCCATTATTTCTAACTCTTCCTTGTCTAGTATGTTCCATTGAGCTACCTCTCTATTTTTTAAACAAATAACAGATGGTTTTGATGACTGTTGCTTTATAATAAAAGTGTGAAATGTAGAAGTGCTGTTCCCCCTTTATCCTTACCTCTTTTCATCATTTCCCTTGATATTCCAGATCTTTTATCATTACAAATGGAATTTAAAATTATGTTTTTATAGAGTTCTGTAAAGTATCTCTTTGATAATTTGATTGATATAGCATTAAAATATACATTAAATTTGGCCATATTTTTTTAAAAATTATGTTGGCACGGCCCAATTACAAGCACTGAATACTCCTCCAGCTATTTAAGTTGTTGTTTATTTCTTTAAGAAGCATTTTGTAACTGAATACTGTGGATTGAATCCATGCATTCTGCAGTTATCTGGAATGGAATTTCCCTTTCTATTACTGCCTCTTGGATTCTGTTATTTACATAGAAATGCTCTGGATTTTTCAGGGCTTATTTGGTAGCCTGCAACTTTGCTGAAGTTACCGATTGTTTCAATTAGTAACTTTGTTGATTCCATAGGAATCTCCAAGGAAAACATCATAGGATAGACTGCTTTCTAACAAAAATATAAAATGCAATGGGATGGACATCATAACAACTTTTAGGGGTCAGATTTGTCCTGATTAAAGCATAAGAATATTATAACAGACCCAAAACATCCCTAGTCTAGATGATTCCAGTGATGTTGAGGGGTTCAGATTTGCTCTGAGAATTATAAAATGGACAGTTTCAGAGAAACCTGTGAAGACCTATATGAAATGATGCAGAATGAACTGAGTAGAACCAGGAGAATAACTGATGCAGTAACAACATTATAAAGAAAAACTGAAGAGACTTTAGAACTGTGATCAATTTAATAATAAACCACAATTCCAGAGAACCAAAGAGGAAGCATGTTACTCACCTCCTGACAGAGAGATGATAGACTCAAACTACAGAAAGAGACATATATCTTTGAAGGTAGCCAATGAGAGAATTTGCTTTGTTTGACTATGCCTATTTGTTACAAGGGTTTTATTTTTTCTCTCTGTTCAATTTTAATAGAAATAACAACAAAAAAGATTTACTCTAAGGGAGGCTTGGCTCAGTGTATGAACTCCTCTGCTAACTTAGCTTTCCAAAACTCCAAATTGCCCCTAACTTAGGTGAAGACAATTAAAATCCATTTTACTTTTCTGTTCATGCTGAAAGCTTCCTGATTCCCTCTTTCCCTCACTGAATAAGAGACCATTCCAAGGCTGGTGGCTTAATGGATACTATTGGTGTGAGGGGGGTCATACTGTCATAAGAATCAGAAGAGGCTTTATCCTCTAGGGACGATAGTTACCTATGATTCAATGCTAGCTTGCTTCTGGTCATTTTTAAAGCTCTTGATGTCAAATTGAACCTTTGGTTTTTCAAAACAATAAGTTCAGGAGGAGACTTTACCCTTCCTTGTTAAGGCTAATCTCATCAAGCAACTGATATCTTAGAGGAAGATATTCTTAGGAGCAAAGCTCTTATACTCTACATACCTCATCACATTGTCATCAATTTGCATAAGAGATGTTGCTGTGTACAATCTGCTCAAGTCGGTATCCTCCAGGCTTTGAGGTTTCTTAACATTGTTTCCAAACAGAACTTGCCTGGAATAAAAATGAAAAAGGACACAATTTCAGGATGAAAATTGAAGGAGCATACAATGGCAAAGGGGCCTACCTTGCCCAAAGGCAATCTGGAAGAGTGAGACTCTGCCAAAGTGTCTATACCTCAATTTGAAATAGATCCCTGTAGGCCTCAGAGTCTGCCAGTGAATGAGCTCAGATTGTTGGTTTTTGAGTGACTGCAGAGGGAGGGTAAGCTGAGACCTTCACTGCCCTTTCTGGGAAAAAGATACTCTCTGTGGAGTGGGTGGAGGCAGTCCAGGAAGGATAAAAAATTGGAACCAATACAGTTCTGAACCTTGCAGAACTCTCACTCTCTCTCTCTCTCTCTCTCTCTCTCTCTCTCTCTCTCTCTCTCTCTCTCTCTCTCTCAGCCCAGCACAGGATATTTGTGGAGTTGGCTCTGAAGAGGATGCCAGGCAGCCGGCTGGCTGCACGTGCGGATAGCACTGGCCCACGGCCATCAGAGGCATGTCAGCAAACTGATATTTACCACCTCCAGGAGAGCGTCTTCTCCCTTTTGAGTTAGTTCTTTCTCTTAATGAGGAAGACAATTAGCTTATACAAAAGGGATGTTAAAACCAAAGAAATAGAAAATACTAGACACCACATTCAATAATGCAGTTTCCTTTATAGAAGAGATGCTACAGATTAACAAAGAGGAAAATGAGGGAACCCTTACCAGACAGGCCTCAGTGAGCAGTATTTATATTTCATCTCAGCAGCAGCTGTAAATCACAGCTCTGCTCTCACCTGCAAGACCAAAGGTGGTCAGCTTTTGCTTTGGGGCCCTACCCTAAAGCAGGGAAGATACCCAATGGAAAGTAAATCATTTGGCACCCTTACAACCCACTGCAGAACTGAGACAGACCTTTTAAGCTTTGTAAAGTTCACTTAGTAGTGGGATTATATGCTGTCTGCAATTAATTCATACTTTAAAAATTCTTTAAGTTGTCAAATATTTGGTTTTCAATAGTGCATTCAAGAAATGTATATGCACCCCAAACTTTCCTGGGTGAACTAATGCAGCATACATTGGAATTTATTTGTTCTATGGAGAAAGTGCATCAACCTACTGATTGGCAGAAAACAACGTTTCAGGTATTGGTTTCCAGGGCTGAGTCCTTGTCCCCCCAAAAAGAAATATTTCACAAAGTCTCCATTTAACTTCCTATGACCACTGTTCTGGAAATTTACAGGGAAAAATAAAGCAGCAGCAACATCCACATCTAGGATGAGGAACCAAAGTTGCTCCCCATCCATCACTTATTTTATGTAAGGATCAAGGAAATTATTCTAGAATGTTGTTGTTTGGTTGTGTCCAACTTTTTGTGACTCCATTTGGGGTTTTCTTGGTAAAGATACTGGAGTAGTTTGCCATTTCCTTCTCCAGCTCATTTTACAGAAAAGGAAATTGAGTCAAACATGGTTGTGTGACTTTCCTGGGATCAAAGAGCTAGTGTCTGAGGTCAGATTTGAACTCAGGAAGATGTCTTCCTGACTCCAAGCACTTTATCCACTGCACCATGCAGCTGCCTCAGCTATGCTAGAATGTGGCAGCCTAAGACATACAGTTTACAGATGATAGAGCAAGGAGACCATTTTTTTCTAATGGTTAATTTAAATTAAAAGATAAACATTTAACAAAAGCAAATGGATGGTTCAGTATTTATTTACTTTTGTTATTTCTAGGTCAGCATAAAATCATTAAATAAAATTCCTATGAGGATACCAACCATCCTCCCCACCTCCCCAATCAGACCTGTTTTGTAACTTCTAGGAGCTGATAATCCTGTTGTCCAGACAGACCTAGAAGCTATGAGACAACAATGAGTAACGTGGCAGACAGCATGTTGTAGTAGAGAGCTGACTGGATATGGAATCAGAACACCTGGGTTCCAACTCTGGTTCTGTTCCTTTCTCCCTAGGGGCTTGGGCTGTCATTTCACTCCTCTGGGACCACACTTCCTCATCAGTCACATGAAGAGGCTGAACCCTTAGGGGTTAACATTTCTAAGGTTTCTTCGAGTTCTAAATCTTATTATCCTCTAAGTGCTATGTATGGGTTGATTTATACACACCTCTTTTGTTCCTCGTTACAGCCTTCTAAGGCAGGGAAATAATGGTGATACACAGAACAAAAGGTGTCAACAGAACTTCAGGATACATGTGTATGATGAAGTTTTAGATGGCAGATGTTGAGGAATAGTAGGAAGAGCAATGTTTTGCATATAGTAAGCATTTAAGCGATTAAAATGTTTGCTGCAACACTGTTGGAGAGACAGGTGGATCCTGATTATGGAAGGCCTTAAATCTAGGTAAATGAGATGAAAGTGGAGAGGCCATTCGAGTTCTCTTGAGCAAGCTGAGTTAACATAATGAAAGTGGTATTTAAATATGAGCAATAAATATGGCAGAGGCATGTTTTGGGATGCTGGGAAACCAAGTATTGAACCAGTGGCTATTTATAAATACATTTTATGTCAGCTTTGTGAATATATTCTTTAAAATGCTACCAGTTTTTTATGATATTATAGTTAAAGTATGATGTAAAAGAGCTATTCCCTACCTGGATTTACTTAAACTCAAAGGTAGAAAAAAAATCACACCACTTTTGAGGAAAATGTAATTTCTAACAAAGGAAAAATACAATGATTGGTCCAGCAGGAACACCTGAGACTGTGTGCCTAAGCAGCCTATTCAGATCATTTGATGTTGAAGAAATGAGGGTCCAGGGTCTCTTAATATTACCTACTAGAATTGGGCAGCAAATGAACATAAGCCCCAAGAGAAAGAAGGGAGGAAGGGCAATCGTACCTGTGAGAGAGGATAATTTTCTTCATGTTGTCAGCCATGAGGAAGTTGTAAAATCTTCGGCACTGATCCCACTGCATGAAGGTTTCCTGTGCCCTAAACCAAACCACAAAATAACAGAAAGGATGAAAGAAAGGCTTAGAAATGAGAGGTAGTCAGGCAAAGAGAATAAGTCAGAGATTCTCTTCTTTGTAATGAGATGCTTAAAACAGGCAGCAGAAGCTTTTAAGGTCGATGACTTTGGCTTTCAGAAAAGAAATCTTTGACTGACAGTTCCAAAACCATCAATTTCAGAGTAATCCCCTGGGCAATCATGATATTATTGGCAAAGATTACAGCAGGAAGAAGCCGCTCTGGTGGCTGCGACATCTTGTTTGGTCAGTGTCACTCACTGGGGCTCCATTTCAACTGCTCATAAATCTGCTGGCCATGCTAGAAAGTAACACCATCGAGGTGACAGGAAAAACCACTATTCTAACACTGTGATTGCCTTCCACCCTGCAAATACGTTTTCTAGGTTTAATAACAAAACAATGATGAATATGACTAGTATTTTATAAACGAGTATATGTGTGCATGTGCATGTGCATGTGCATGCATTTGTATGGACATGTAGTTTTACATTTGAAAAATGTTCTTTTGGCTATGTTAAAAAAGCATGGGGAAGAATTTTTTTTTTTTAGTAACAACTGAATCTCCTTTTTTTTGATCTCTTGTTACTCACAAAATTACTGTGACTCCAAATTGACAATCTTTCTTATGACCAGCCTTAGATCTTTGGGAGAGGGGGTAAGGAAACAGAAATGAAATTAAAATGAGAAAATCCTTTCCAGGCATGACTAGCAGGGAATTATTGCTGAATAGAACCCCTTCCCTCAGATACTGCCATGCTAGTGCCAACCCATCCAAAATGACCTTGTGTCTGCTTCGTGTGTGCTTTGTACATACCTGTATGTGTATGTGCTGTCTGCTCTTGTTTGAATGCAAAGTCCTTTGAGGGAAGGGGCTGTTTTGCCTTTGTCTTTGTTTCTCCCATGGTTAGCACAGTGCTTGGCACAGGGTAAGTGCTGATTGTTGATTTTGGTGGGGGGCAGTCTGTGGAGGGAATGGCCAGCCTTCCTTCTATAAATATTCCATTGTCAGATTTGTGTACTTGTATCTGAGGTGAGCATTCATTTTGACAAGCCAATAGCAACTGCTTTATAGACTAT
The DNA here is from genome assembly GCF_019393635.1 of Dromiciops gliroides. Classification (NCBI taxonomy): domain Eukaryota; kingdom Metazoa; phylum Chordata; class Mammalia; order Microbiotheria; family Microbiotheriidae; genus Dromiciops; species Dromiciops gliroides. The sequence continues at coordinate 122,656,479 of NC_057862.1, forward strand.
CCAGGAGGTTCATTCCTCATTGACCCCTACTTAATGTCTCCTTCTCACCAGTGCAAGTCATGGCACTGTTTGCTGAGTATGAGTTAATAAAAATCTCTCCATTGTCATTCTAATGTTATGAATGTCAAGAGGCTCAATTTCACAATATACATTAATATATTAACTTGGTTGTCACGTGATTCTACTAAACTCCTTAAAGAAACTTTATTTTTATCTTCCAAATAATGGGTGATAGCAGTCTTTCAAACCCCAGATACTTGAAAAAAGAATTTCCTTCCAAACTGCCTCAACTTCATGGCAGGGGGGTGGGGGGTGGGGGGGAAGAGGGGAGGGTAGCAAACTTTCTCCATGAAAATGACGTTAAAAATGACAGTGAGAAATGAAATATTTTTTAGAAATCCTTATGATGACTACTTAAAGCTCACTGTTAATGTTACTGAGACAAAGGTCAAGAGGCCCCAAGTGCTGAAAGCTCTACACAAACTGCAGCAGGAGAAACTGAAAAGCTAAACAAGAATCGATAGTAGGACTAAAGCTTTAAGAACTGAATGTGTTAGCAGGCCCTCAGGCCCCTTCCTTTGGACCTAAAGGGCCAGTCAGGCCCCAAATGCTTAAGCAATGAACAGCATCTCTTTTCCTTTGTCAGCTCACACCCTCTGACTCCCAGACAACCTATCCAGACATTAGACTGCCTCTCTAGCACACTTCCCTTCCTTTTGCCTTTATCTTGTATGGCTTGGAGGGTGTAGATAGAAAGGTATGAGTGTTTGGGACCATGATTAGATATTCATATTAAAGTGATGTAGGCAGATTGGGGGAGGGGGCAGAAAAAGCAAAACACTTTTGAGGAGGCATAGGGTGAAAGAAGATAGAAAATAGAGTAAATATCAAGGGGAGGGAATAGGATGGAGTGTAATACAATAGTAACTGAAAGAAATGATGAATAGGATGCTATCAGAAGGACTTATGAAAAATGCAATCCATCTACAGAGAAAGAAATGATGGAATCTGAATACAGACTGAAGTATAATTTTTTGTTAGTTCCTCTTTCTAAAGTTATTTTGTCTGTTTTCTTTCACAACCTGACTAATGTGGAGATGTTTTGCATGACTGCACATGTATAACTTATATTGAATTGCTTGATTTCTTAGGGAGGGTGGGGAGGGAGGGAGGAAGAAAATTTGGAATGCAAAGTTTTAAAAAAATCAATGTGAAAAAATTTGTTTTTTACATGTAAACTGGGGGAAATTCTAAATAAATAAATAAATTATATAAAAGTATGTAAAGTGACTTAGGAACAAAATGAACCATTTGAAGAGCTTTGGTCCCTGTTAGGTATTTAAGGTTTGATGAAGTGCTGGAATAAGATGCTGATTTTCAGTGTTTCATGTTGATTATCTGTGACAAATATGTGATCCCAAACTAGGTTTCTTTTGTTATCTATTATATTTCTGGGCCATCTTCCATCACCATCAGATGACACAGTTAAGCAGCAAATGACTTGTCTAATCAAAAAGACTGTAATAAATACTTGCTAACCAAAACAAAAGTAACATAACCATAATGCTGCTGCTCCTGCTGCACGCAAGCACACTTGAAAATATGCATTCCCCACCCCCACCCCCAAACCCACCAAACAAACCAGTGTGGTCTAAATCCAACTCAACATATTTGGATTCTGTATCACTTTATTCACATGACTATTCTTCATCAAAGTCAAGAGCTGGCTCTACTCTGGGATGGGATTTGAAGAAGTCTAAGAGCTAGGGAGAAGGATCTCAATAAAAGCAGCTGTTCAAAATGCAACGAAGTAAGCCCTAAATACAATTTTCAGGGATACGAAAACAGCCGTCTTTGCTGTGTTACTAGAAATGCAGCTGGCAATATGGAACCACACTTATCTCGTTGCCGTATGTCCATATCTTTATTTGTACCATTTAGGAGGGCTGGCAAGAGTGGTAGGAAAATGGGACGCTGAGAGTCAAACTGCAGGAGAGTGGTCCTGGGGCAAGGAAAGGAGAGTGGGGAACTAGTTGTCAAGGGAACTCTGGCCTAGATGGATGTTTCCATATCCAGATTCTTTCTGGTCCTGAGATACCTAGATGGATATACAAGGTTCCATTGTACTTCTGAGAGGATTTTCTTAGTGGAAACTGCAGTGCAAATGCTATATTATGAACAGCATCTTACATTTGAATAACATTGATTTTTCAAAGCTTCTTTATATTTAGTATCCTCACTACAATCCTGTGAACTAGTGAGAGGAAGAACGATTTCTTACAGATAAAAAACTGAGGTACAAAGTGACTAATGACTTTCTTTCTTTCTTTTTTTTTTTTTTTGGTGGGGCAAAGCAATGAGGGTTAAATGGCTTGTCCAGGGTCACACAGTTAGTAAGTATCAAGTGTCTGAGGCCGGATTTGAACTCAGGTCTTCCTGAATCCAGGGCCAGTGCTCTATCTGCTGCACCACCTAGCTGCCCCTGACTTTCTTATCATAAACAGCAAGAAAGATGTCTCTGCCAATGATTTAAGATGAGTGATTTTCTTTCCTTTGTGCCTTAATTTTTCACATCTGCAAAATCCATGGGATTATCTCCATTTTCAATTTCTCCTCCCTTCTCTAGTGTTGTGAGAGAAAATACAATTCTTTATTAAGTTCTTTGAGCTCCTTGGGGGAAAGGTTGCTATAAACTACTTTACTATATCATAAACTGCCTGAATGAAGGGACCTTGTTTCCCATCTTTGTTTGCAGCATTTAGTACCAGTCTTGCACTTAATAAAAATCTGATTAATTCATAAATCACTCATTCTCAATTTGTGATAAGGCTAGGTTGAAGTTCATCTCTTCTCAACAAACTGAATGTAGAGCACAAATTAGCAGTGTGTCAACAATACTACAGAAGGGAAGATGAAAATACTTGAGAATGAACTTTTCAAATATCCTCCTGCACTATTTATGTTAAAGCTGATCCCAGGAATACCTCTAAAGAACCATTAGCCTAATATGAGTTACCTTTTGTACTTGTATTTTAGACATCTGGCAGGTTCAGGCTGCCCTTTCCCCAAGCCTTCTGACTCTTAAGTTCTGTGTTTTTCCCAGTGCAAGGAATTGCCACTCATCTAATGTCTATTCAAAGGCCCAGATGCAGTGTTATCAAACCCATTTAGGAGGGAATATAACCACACTTAGTGGGGATTCTTAATGTGCATTTGATAATTCATATATTGTTCTTTAAAAGGGTCTTTGGTTCTCACAAGGCAATGAAGAGCCAGGCCCTGTGCCAAGTCATTAATGCTTCTTAATACTAACCTGTACCTCTTTTTTTCTCTGTCTCATTTCCTCTTGGAATCCTTTCCTAATTAATTGCAGTCTGGCTGATCCTTCCTGTACCCCTCATCCTCTCAGCACTCATTGGCTTTTGGCTATCCAAATCATAGACTGTCCCTTTCACTGTAATCTGCACACAAAGGGTACTCAATGAAAATGTTGTTTTATATTGATAGTAGGTTTACAGTGACTGCTTGATGTCACAAAGATACAACTAGGGACCTTCCCTGAAGAGATGGCCAGGATTGTTGAAATGACTGTAAACTCGTTTTGCTTGCTAAGAGACCATGGGGCTTCCCTACCTTCCAGCTTGTAGGTCAGATTCTTAGAAGTAAAAAACTAGTGTGAGATGGAGCATACTGCATTTGCACGACCAGCTCTCTCACCTACCTTCGGGGCCTGCCAGTTGCTAAATGGATGAAACTTATACTCAGATGTCTTTAGACACACAGGCTCAAACAACTAATTAAATCAAGGATTAGCTTGACCACACAAATTCCCTTGGCTTACGCAGCAGCTGCTTATTCTGAGAAATTATCACAAAGAACATGAGACACATCACGTGGTTTTCAGTAATTTGCACTGTCTCTTCACTGGTTTAACCCATAATAAAACATGAAGTCATTCAATAGCCACCAGACTCTGTTAACTATAGAAAGCAGGCAGCTGGTTTCTCTCTGCTCCTCCTATTTCCTTTTGCCTAAGGAAGGGTATACTGCTGGGCTTAGATGACAAACGATGGGAGTCCCCCACCCACACAGTTCTCCAGATTCAACTATGAGTGATATACTATAAGAAACCCAGAGATATTGATTTCAGAAGCATGTGAGCTTTGCCCACTCAAGTCTGGCAAAAAGGATGGAAGGAGGGATGAAAGGTCAGAATAACACTGGCCACTTGCAAGCCCTAGCAGAAAGGGCAGGTTCGGGTCTGTTAGATAATGTCATGGACAGAGCACTGGACTTGAGTCAGGAAGATGTAAATCCAAATCCTGCCTCAGACATATTATGCTGAGGGACAAATCATCTGATGAAAGACTATGGCAAGTCTAGACACCAGAATGATTTAAGATTCACACATCTTCATTTGTAAATGGGGATAATAATTCTTGCACCACTAGGTACATGGTCAAAGGGCTGTTGAGAAGCTCAAATGAAAATGTATTTGCAAGCACTCAACAAATGAAAGGCAGTATGAAGCGAAGTGGTAAGAATATTGGTCTGGACTGAGAAGACCTCAGGCACAAGTCCAGGCTCTGACTCTTTATTAGCTGTGTGGACCTGGACAAGTCATTTAAGCTTTAGGTTTTTCATCTATAAAATGGGATAATCATACACTGGTATTGTCTACTGCCCAGAGCTGTTGGATAGAAAACTTTTAAATAGGGCTATGATGATTAATTAGGATGGTTTCTTTGTAACCTCCTTAACAATTATAATTCACATCAGATGGGAGTGTGTCCCAGTGCAGAAAAGAGGTTAAAAGACCAGCAAAGGAATTAAATGGAAAGAACTCTGAGGTAACACTTAGGAGAAAAGTGAAAATAAGTAACCTTGGGCCCTTAAGATCCTTTTTCCTCAAAGGTTAAAACCTCTGTTTGATGTGAAGAAGAATGAAATAAATAAAACACGTAAAGTACTTTGTGGCTCCCCTTGCTTTACTAACTTCAAAACTGGTTGGTTTCTAACCTATCACTTCCTACCCTCTCAATGACTGAACCAAAGTCATAATTTTACAACATAATGTTAAGGTGCAGAAAGTCAAGGAAAAACCTAAATTCAGGATGGTGGAAGCCATATTGGGATGGTCTCTGAAGTAGAATAATACCTCATATACTAAGGATCATTCAGAAAAGGGGTGTTTCTATAAGTACATTTTTCTAAATCTTAAGTACATTTGTCTAAATCTTATTCACTAGAAAATGCATTAAGTACCTATATTCTATGTATACCTTAATTATATTTGATGAAAATCTATGCAAAATGTTATTATGATATGAAAATATTTTTTTGGGGGGGGCAGGGCAATGAGGGTTAAGTGACTTGCCCAGGGTCACACAGCTAGTAAGTGTCAAGTGTCTGAGGCTAGATTTGAACTCAGGTCCTCCTAAATCCAGGGCTGGTGCTTTATCTACTACGCCACCTAGCTGCCCCCCAGTATTCTTAAATTTTATATATATATATTTTTGCGGGGCAATGGGGGTTAAGTGACTTGCCCAGGGTCACACAGCTAGTAAGTGTCAAGTGTCTGAAGCTGGATTTGAACTCCTGAATCCAGGGCCGGTGCTTTATTCACTGCGCCACCTAGCCGCCCCCTTTTTTTAAATAATTTTTTTTGCCCCCCAGTATTCTTAAAGAGAATGAAAAATTTCTTTTTATTTGATGACCTAGGATGATTATTGTGGAAAAAATATATATTATACTGTAAAGAAAATAAGGTCTAGGAGAAATCAGTACCTATCTGGATAGTAATAGTTAATATTTCTATATAACCTTTTCAGCATATAAAATACTTTATAACTTTAAAGAATATACTTTTGGTTCCAGATATTTGGTATATAATTTAGCATCTGAAAATAATCTTGATTAGGAACATCTCTAGCAAAACCAAGAGAAAATACATTATTTCTCTTTAGCTGATTTCATAGTTTTGCTTGGTTGTGTTTTTATTTATTTATTTCATTTTACTTTTTACTTTTTTTTTTTTGGTGGTATGGAAGGAAGAGTGGGAGAGGAAAAGGGTGGGAATTCCAACAGAAAAAAGGGAAAGGCAGTAGAACAAACAATGGACTTGGAGAAAGAGACCTTGGTTTAAGTGCCAGCTCTCAGCCACTACCTAGATGTGTGACCATGAACAAATCATGTAACATTTCTGGGGCTTTAGTTTCCTATAAAAATGAGACTATTGGATTAGATGGTCTCTAAGATCCCTTTCAACTTTAAAATTCTGATTTTATGAAGTACAAAAGAGTTTCAGTTCAATTCTCTCAATTTATAGACACTTTCTGGGCTGCAGGACTGGAGCTCGGAAAGTTTTAGGGATAGACATGTATTCACAGATGTTTTAAAGGGTATTCAGGAATTAATCTGAAGCTATCATGACAGTGATAGCCCTGTATAAGGTCTGGATAGCTGCTGAACCACACATGAAAAGTGATTCTGGGGGGTCTACGATTCTTCTCATTATTAGAGAATTCTCCAAGACTAGGATAAGGTCTTAGAGTAAGAGATTACACCTTGGGTTATTAATACCTTAGTGTGCTCACTGACAATGCTGATTGTCAATACTAGACAACAATGAGTACCACATCAGGAATTCCTGTTGTGTTTTTTTTTAAAGTATCTATCTTCACTGGGGATAGACAATAAAATAAGGCTTAAACTGAAGCCCAAGGGTTTTAGGTAGAGCAACAAAAGATTCACTAATTGTATGAGTTGTTAACAGTAGAAGGACCAGGCCCATCAATTGACCACAAAATTTGCTTGGTCCTTCAAGGAATCTTAAATTTCAGTCTTCTAACAATGGAACAGATTACTAAGGGAGATTTTTGGTTATTTCTTTGTCAGCAGCTCTTTAAATACAGGACCCAACTATAATGAGTTAATGAGTTTACAGAACACATCAATCCAAAGCTGGTATAGGCAAAATATTTCAAAAATACACAAAATATTCACAGCATGACTAATGCAGAAATATGTTTAATGTGATTGTTCATATATAACTTATATCAGATTGCTCGCTGTCTGGGGGAGGGGTAGGGGAGGGAGGAAAATGTGAAACTAGAAATCTTATAAAAACAAATACTAAAAACTATCTCTACATGCAAATAGAAAATAATAAAATACTTTTATGATTTAAAAAATATACAAAATATGCAAAATGCACACGGAAAGGGATTCAAAGGTTATGAAAGCTGGAACCATAAAAAGTCAATTAAGAGAAGTTGAAAAATTCTTAATCCTTAAGGTTGAAGTGAGGGAGAATATGCCCTTTCGGAGGTCAACCCTGGTCTAAATTTGGCAGTTGTGGTGATACATCTGGAATGGCAGTGACTGTGGATGTTCTTCTGCTAATCCTTTCTCTTTCCTAGTTCTAGAGTGAAAAGGACCAGATAATTTAAGACATTGATACTCATATCTTAGCTCTTGAGGCAAGTGTGCTCTTTCACAAACAACTTGGGATTCTCTAAATGGATGATGTTTCATTCTCTAAGGACACAGGGATTCTTCTGGCTATTTGTCCCCTATAAATATGGGTCTAGAGATACAGAAATATGAATAGCACTGATCTGTGGGTTCTAATGGCAGGAAGACAAGGATATATGCTAAAGAACCTAAGGTAGTTGCGAAACATGGTTTATCAAAGACCCAGAATTTTCTGCCTAATCTTGGATTGATTTTCCTTGGAAGAAATTACAGAATAATAGTAGAGTACACATACCTTAACGCACTGTATCCTTGACATACACTGACACAGCAAAGGACTCTGTCTTGATTTGCTTGCGTTTCCCCCAGGTATTTGCACACGATGTTTCCACCCAGACTAAAGCCCACTACAACGAGTTGGGTCTGGGGATAAGTCTTCTTGATGTAGCTCACCATGGCTCCAAATTCCCAGGTACAGCCTAAAAGTAGAAATCAGTCCACAAATCAGTTATGATTCAATGGAAATGCAACATACACACACACACACACACACACACACAAAATCTCAGAGTTGTAAGGAATCTTAAAGGCTAACTAGTTTGACCTATAATCGTCTGACTATGAGAATTTTCTCTACAACAACATTCCAGAGAAGTGGTCATCCAACTTTTGTAGGAAGTCTTCCAGTGGGGGGGACCCACTACCTCTTGAGAGATAGTCTATTTTACCTTGGGAGAGGTTTTTTGTTTTTTGTTTTTTTGCGGGGCAATTAAGTGACAAGTTAAGTGACTTGCCCAGGGTCACACAGCTAGTAAGTGTCAAGTGTCTGAGTCCAGATTTGAACTCAGGTCCTCCTGAATCCAGGGCTGGTGCTTTATCCACTGCGCCACCTAGCTGCCCCCGGGAGAGTTTTAATTGTTAGGAAATTTTTCCTTATATGAAGACCTTTTTATGTACCTTTTTAGAACCTCTACCCACTGCTGCCAGTTCTGCCATCTGGGACTAAATAGAACTAATCCAATCCTTCTTCTATCCTGGTTGCTCTCTTCTGGATATGCTCCAACTTATCAATATTCTTCCTAAAATGTGGCATCCAACCTTAAACAGAAAACTACAGATGCGGGCTGTACAGGGCAGAGTCCAGAGGGATGATCATCTCCCTAGTCTTGAACCCTCTGCCCCTCTTAATTAAGGCTGCAATAGCATTTGTGGCCTGTCACATCACATGACTGACTCATACTGAACTTGTGGTCCACCCAGTCCCCCAGATCTTTTTCAGGCAAGCTGCTGTGGAAACATGCTTCTCTGTCTCATATGTGTGATTTTGATTTTTTTAAACCCAATTTTAAGACTTTACTGATATCCCTGTTAAACACTTTTTTCTTTTATATTATAGCCTCAAGAGTAATGAAAATAAGGGATAAAATACTGGAAAAACAATGCCCTGCTTTTTGGGCAGAAATTCCTAGTTATTAAAGGAACTACTTTGGCACTAGTGTTTCTAAGGTCAGTTATGCTGTGGAACAAACACTGGTCTAGCACTCCTTTCAAGTGTAAATTAAAGGAGATCTGCTCCATTTGAAATCACCAGAAAAGAATGTTCAGGTAGGGGGCTGCTAGGTGGCGCAGTGGATAAAGCACCAGCCCTGGATTCAGGAGTACCTGAGTTCAAATCCAGCCTCAGACACTTGAACACTAGCTGTGTGACCCTGGGCAAGTCACTTAACCCCCATTGCCCCGCAAAAAAAAAAAAAGAAAAAGAAAAAAAAGAAAAGAGAATGTTCAGGTCATACATATAAACACATTTACAATTGAGTACAAAATCTGTTGAGTCTTCATGGTGTTTGGGAAAAGTACAAAGCTGAGGCATTATTTTCAGGATCTACTTAGAGGGGGTGGAACAACAACAGAGGAGGATCTTTAATCCAGAGGGAAGGCAGAGAGCACTTAGGATAAAATACTCTCTGATACAGGAGTAAACAAACAGAGGGAAACAAACCAATTCAGTAATCCAGAAGGGACGCTTCTTTGGATTCAAAAATCCAAAAAGGATGTTTGCACCCCATTCCTAGGAGAAAGGATGACATCAGCCTATGTCGAGGCCTTCACACAGGTCATCAACTAGATAATTTCTCCAAGAGGAAGTCAATTACTATGCACTGAAAAAGTGCTCAGAATTGCTCAAAGTTCCCAGGTTTGCTTCTGTGAGAGCAGAGGTTATTAAAAAAAAAAAAAAAAGCAAAGGAAGATACTGAAGGTAAGTAAGAAGGTCATGGGAAGAGATGAGCATAAAGCAGGGTAGCATAAAAAAACTTGATTAATGGTGGAGGTCCAGGCTTGCTGGCTGGTAAAAACGCAGGAATTTTAACCTAACTGAGGCAGCTAAGCAGCTCATCCAACAAAAGAGAAGGCTGAGGGCAAGACCCACCTTTTCCTTCTCTTACAGACATGCCTCCCTCTAGCAGCAAGCACTTGGCATCTGGCTACAGGAAGCACCCTAGGCTGAAAGTAACTAATTTATCTACTGTTTTGAATTTGAAATCTATGCTACATGCTTCTCATCGGGGCAGCTGATTCTATCAGCACTGGAGCCAGATACTTAAGGAGCCAACCTCTAGATTATATCATGTCTGGGTACATACTCACTCCTGAAGAGCAAAGCAAATATTTTTCCCCAAAAAAGGATCTTGAGGATAGCATGAAGTTATCATCTCTGACCTTCAGCTCTCCTCTGGGGAAGCATTCTCCTGATGAGCCCGCAAATGAATGGTAAAGTTACTTCATTTCACTCCCTCCACTGAGACAGACCAAAAACCCCATAGTGCCACAGGAGTTGGTTTTTGTGAGGTGATATAAGTGAAAAAAAAATGAAACAGTACAAACTTTCTGGTGATGAGCCTCCTCAAAAGCCATAGGTTGACCTTTGAGTAAAACCTGGAATTCCCTTTTCACAACATTGCCCAGTACCTTCCCCATCTCTACCTTTTCTGTTCCTTACAGTAGATAGACACAATAGCCTTGGAGGGAGCTCAGGGTTATGGCTCTTAGGATTCAGATTCAGAAGGATCTCACTGATCATCCAATTCATACCTTATTTTATAAAAAAGGAAGTTGTGGCTAAGAAAGTTAAATGAGGGGCAGCTAGGTGGCGCAGTGGATAGAGCACTGGCCCTGGAGTCAGGAGTACCTGAGTTCAAATCCGGCCTCAGACACTTAACACTAGCTGTGTGACCCTGGGCAAGTCACTTAACCCCAATTGCCTCACCAAAAAAAAAAAAAAAAAGAAAAAAAAAAAAGAAAGTTAAATGAATTGTCAAGATCACACAAGAGTAGAGCCAGGATTCTAAACCAGGTCTTCCGTCTCTAAAACCAACGTTCTTTCCACTAAGTTACACTGTCAACCATGCTGTTTTTGCTTTCTTCTACAATGGTTGGAGCATCTTCCTAAGGTTTTAAGAGAACTGCTTTGTTCTGTTTTTTGTTTTTTTTTTTTGCAGGGCAACGAGGGTTAAGTGACTTGCCCAAGGTCACACAGCTAGTAAGTGTCAAGTGTCTGAGGTCACATTTGAACTCAGGCCCTCCTGAATCCAGGGCCAGTGTATACACTGCGCCACCTAGCTGCCCCTAAGAGAACTGCTTTGTAACAATACTCTCACAAACTAATTTCTCTGCAGGGAATTATTAGCTTACAATAACACTGCTTATACCAGGGAATACAATTTTCTGATTGTGCCCACTTCTCTTCTCAGATATTTTCTCCTTCCATTTTGCCAAAAATTGAAAAAAATCATTATCTATCTTCTAGTAAATCTAGAAAGAATCACACTGACTAGAGGGTTGGTCTAGGAGTGAGGAAGAACTGCCTGAGTTCAAGTCCTATGTCTGACTAAAAAAAGCTATGTGATCATAAGCAAGGTAGACAGTATTCCAGGCAACTCTCTCTCAATTTCAGTTATATACAAGTTGCACATCTGCATCCAGGGAGGAAATTTTTTTTTTAAGTGAGGCAATTGGGGTTAAGTGACTTGCCCAGGGTCACACGGCTAGTAAGTGTTAAGTGTCTGAGATTGGATTTGAACTCAGGTCCTCCTGACTCCAGGGCTGGTGCTCTATCCACTGTGCCACCTAGCTGCCCCCAGGGAGAAAATTTACCCATAATAGTTCCCTACAGCAAAGTAGTCATAAGATCCAGATGAAAAGAAAACAAAGCCCCAAAGAAACTGGAATTCTGATTTGCCCATTTTCTAATTGATTTTAGTGAGACTCTTTAGGTTTCCATTTCTTCAACTGGCCCTTGAAGTCTCTTCCATTTTTAGGTATTACACCCTAATGTCATTAAAGCTAGATGCTAATTAATTATGACCTAAGTATGGAGATGTCACTAAGATTGCTACAAAATTGATTTGCTACAGTACAAGGAATAGTTACAGTGAGGCTAATTACATAGCTACTTTGGGATTGACAATTGAATTAAATCCAAACACATCTGATCTGAGAAATCAACCAGTTCTGTCTGTCTCCTGGCATACTGTTATAGCTACTTTCCAGACACCTGGATGTCTCCTAGATCCTGGGAGAACAGTCATACACAGTCCCATCTCCAAGTCTTTCTCATGTGGGGGGATGTTTCTTCCCAGGTTCACAAGCTGTTGTAAGTTAATGGGATGCTACAGGTTTCAATGACTTGGAGGAGCTCATAGCTCAAACAAGTGGGACCCATTTCCTTGGATGATTCCATTGCAAGTAATACAAATGTCAAAGAGACTCTGATCTACTTTCCAGCATGAGAGAAATTCTTAATGAGAGTCTACATATTTAATCCTTATGGGACTAGCATTGGTGGCACTGCTCAGATATCTAATCTAATGCTACTGTAATAGAAATGAAATCTAGGGCACTGACTATGGTCTTGCACTAAGAGCTGATTATTACCACTCAACACCTGAGGGCCTTTAATAACTAGGAATTTCTGCCCAAAAAACAGGGCATCGTTTTCCCAATATTTTATCCCCTATTTTCAGAACAGAAAGATGAATGATTTGTAAAGAATGTCCCGGCTATTGGGACATTAAAAAAAAAGGCCCTCTGGGCAAAAATCTACTTGTGATCCACTTCATTTTAGAAGAGAGTTTTCCCAAATGGGACCAACAGGACTGAAAAGTTCAACATCCAAGAGAGAGAAATAAAAATAAAGACTAAATTATATGGGTAAAGACAGAAGTGGCGTGACAAAATAGAAAAACCAGGTCTAGGTTCTGATGCTTCCTAGTTGTGATTCTTGGTAAGCCAGATTCTTTGAGTCTCAATTTCCTCATCTATGTAATACCTGTAATAATAACACTTGTAGTACTCACACCAGGGCAGCTAGATGGCTCAATGGATAGTCTGCTGGGCCTGGAGTTAAGAAGACCTCAATTCAAATCTGCCCTTAGACGCTACCTGTGTGACCTTGTGCAAGTCACTTAACTTCTGTTTGCCTTAATTTATCAGAGAAGTAAATGTTAAAACCAATCCAGAATCTTTGCCATGAAAACCCCATGAAAAGTACTGGCATGCTATGGGGTCATGAAGAGTCAGACACCACCAAACCACAAATACTCATAGCTCACAGGGTGGTTGTGAGGGGGAGTGGTCTGTAAATCCAGACATGCTCTGTGAAAGTGAGTTCTGATATACATGGATATATAGCCCCATAGTCCAGTGGTTACAGTATTGGTGTTAGAAAACAGCACAGGACAACAGAAAAAAAGATGGATGGGGAGTTAGAAGACCTGGGCTCGGATCCCAGTTCTGCTGATTGCTAGATGCGTGACCCTCAGAAGGTCACTTAACCTCTTTGGGATTCAATTTCTTCATCTGTAAAATGAGTTGGACTGAATGGTCTTTGCAGTCCTTTTCAGCTCTTATGACCTGATGCATATCTATGCATGTAGGTACGTGTGTATGGGAGCACTAAATAAATGCTTATTGAATGGATAAATGTATTGTAGGCATGTGCATACATACTTAAACATATACCCATGTATACACATGTAATCATGTACACTCATATGGATAAGGAAGCCAAAGAGTTTTTCTAAGAGAGGGGAAGAGAAGATAAAAACACTTCTCTGCCAAGTTGAAGATCTGGAAAATTAAGTCAGTGAAAATAATAACATGGATTCATTCAGGTGGGTGGGAGCCCTGGAAGCCTTTTGTCATTGCCAGAGTAAAAATGTCTGAGTCACTATTAGGTCATGTCTCCTAGCTATAGGGAGTTGCTATAAGACTGAATAATTCAGCTAGAAAATAGCTGTAGAAACAAAGCATGCCAGACCCAGAGTATAATTACTGGCACATCAGATGAGATGGCATTGCATGGAAGAAAATCTTTATACTGAGAATTTCCATTTCACTCTGTTCCTCCCGAGCAGGGAGGACACAGAGGACAGTGCCTAGCCTTCAGGGAATGGGAGGGTCTCCAGACTGTAAACTGTACCTACAGCTGAGGGTTGTGAGCTTAATTCTTCCCCAAATTTTATGCTCTTTTTGGGAAGGGTGGATGCCCTTCATTTGTGCCTGAGAGTTGTGAGAAAGGTGAAGTTGTAGGGGGCTTATCCTTTGAAGGATGAGAAGATAGATTGAGGGACCTGGCAGATTGAAGGCTGCATTTCATAGTCACAAGTAGTTTAGGTAAATCCCTATGATGATCCCACTGTTATAGGGAAATTGGGTAGAAATGTCATTTTTTCCTGAAAATTTTAAAGGTGGGGGTGGGGGCGAGGGGGGCGGGGAAAGAAGCACGGGGAGCCACAGCTGAAATTTAGCTTCAGAGCATGAAAGATTTTAAAAAGAGAAGGGGCCTCATGGGTTCATTAAATGTCTGCATATGGGAAAAGTATTATGATCCTCACTTTAACGTGTTAGTGTTCAAGGGTACTGAGATGTTGTCCTTGGAACGAGTGGGGATACTCTGGGTCCAAAATCTGGACAACAACCAGACAACAACATTTGTGCTACACAAAACATGTGCAAGCATGTACATATATGGCCTTGGTAAGGGAAACCAAGTGGTAGTTTTGAGTATCTAGTTGAGGGGACTTAAATGTGATAGGTAGAATTGGGAAGGAAAAAAATAATAAAACAGAAAAATAGAAACCAATAAGACAAATATTTGTTGAGTTGAATTAAACATAAAATGAATAATCCTATTTCCTGGGCCATTTTCTCCTCTCAATTATGTCCCCCTCTTCATTCAAGTTCTGGTTTCCATTCCTGGGGATCCTTATAATCATTAATATCTTCATTTTCTATACCAAATCAGGTATTTTTACCCACTAGGTACCCTTTCTCCGCTCTCATTCCAGTACAAAAAAGAAAAATCAATCACTTCCAGGCCAGATAGCTATAGATAATGGACTGAAGGTAGGATTTAAACGTATTATCCTTTGTTCTCTCATACTATAACCCCCGGGTCAACAACTTCAAGGGGCCTGACAGGGAAAAAAAATCTCATTCAAATATCATACTCATAAAAATAAAGCAGAAATTAATACTCTTGAGGACAATTTCCCAAGGTCTATTTCTCTCTCAATTCACGGCAGACCAGAAGCTGGGCTACTTTGAGCTGAGTTGTCCCCAAGGGCCATCTGGTAAGTATCTCCAGCTTTGCGTTCAACTTCTTCCCTTCTTTTTTCTAAAGCTTATCCTTTATACTCTCCACATGGTGAAGCCTACTCACCATAGAAATCCATCAAGGATTTGATGAAAAGAATGCAAGAATTGTTTAGATTTCATCCCACCCCATGCTTACTAAAGAGTGGTACTAATCCATTTCTCTAAGGGAAGGGTAGAAAGCTGTGGACTTGGGATCAGGTTTCTATGTCTTTGAGAAGTAGGACTGGGACATGTTCAGTCTACTAGTATTAGCTTGCAAAGGAAATCCTCCAAGAGCCAGGAGAGAAGGGAGCTTTCGTGGTAGGCCTAGGGACAGGGAGTCAGAGATTCAGGTGTATACTTGCTTATTTGGTTAGCTTGGGACTGTGTATGTCTGTTTTAGCCCTTTCGGTTCAGCTCAGGGAAGAAGCTGAGGTTTGGAGAAGTTTGGCCATGCTTGTGCTATATCCAAAAAGGGACTTTGCTGGTTGAGACTCTAAGTGGCAGCCTCCCTACATACATAATAGTATGTTACCAGATTGGGCTAAGTCCAGGTGCCAACCCTAAAATGAGACCTCTTTGAAAGAAAAATAATATATGAGTAAATGAACACTGATTATAGGCCGTGCTCAGCTTTTACACAAATCATGTTGTATGTGTGGAAAGCCCAATGACAAGATCATAGATTTAGAGCTACAAGGGACCTTCCATATCATCTAGTTGAACCCCTTCATTTTAGAGATGAGAAAACTGAGGCCCAGAGAGGGGAAATGATTTGTTCAAGCCATACAGGCAATAAGGGGGCAGAGTGAGTATTTGAACTCACCAACCCTCTGAGATTTTTTTTATGGACGTATAAAGATAGAAGCAAAGGCAAGTAACTGATGACAAATACCAAAGTGTGGCACAATCCTGTCAGGATGATGTCAGGAGTGCTCCAACTTACTAAGAGGTAGATTGGAGTGCAAGGCCTCTAAGGGAAGCTGAGTAGAACCAAACTTTTAAAAAATAATTTTGGGGAAAAGAAGATAATCAAAGCAGGGGTAGGGCTGCTGCTCAGGCTAGAAGCGATTCTGGTAACTGCCTAGGAAAAGAAGGTAGAGCTATTTAATTCTCACTTTGCTTCTGTTTTCTCTGCCGAGGAGAATGACCTTTGGCCTGGAAAAGAGAACCAAAAAGGCTAAAAGATCAATATGTACATTGTAAAGGAGAGCTGAGCCTTGCTTTCCTTATTAAGCTCAAGTCATTTGCTCCTGAGAAACTATATCCTAGGTTACAGTGAAAGAAATGGCTGACATATTTGCTGAGCCCTTGTCAATGACCTTTGACAGATCACAGAGAACAGGAGAGGTGCCACCAGACTGGAAAAGGGCAAATGCTGCCCAATTTTCAAAAAAATGCAAGAGAATGGCGTATGGAAACCAAAGGTTTGTAGGTCTGTTTTTTGATTCTTGGCAAAATTCTAGAATATATTGTTAAAGTAGGTAAATATTCACAGAGGAAGCAGTGATTATAAAAGGCCAGTGTAGTTTCATCAAGATCAAGTCACTCCCAATTAATTTTTAAAAAAGAATCACATAATTGGTAGGATCCACATTTTAGCAAAACATCTGCTGGACTCTTTCCTGCTGTGACTGTGGAAAACATGGAGAGATGTGGGCTAAACAATACTGTGATTAACAGAATTTGGAATTGTTAAAATAATTGTACCCAAATAGTCATTGGAAGAAAAGCTCCAACAGGGTAGGGTTGGGGATGTGTATTTGACTGTTTCTGATGGCTAACATTTTTATCAAAGACTTGGATTTACAGATTACATGCTTATCAAATTTGCAGAATGACACAAAGCTAGAGGGATGCTACTGGATTATAGAATAAAGATTCAAAAAGATCTTAAAAGTCTACAACACTGGGTCAAATAGAAAATGATGAAATTTAACAGAGTTGAATCTAAGTGTAACAGTTGGGCTCAAAAGAATCAATTTCACACTTAGAAGATGAGGGAGGCATAGTTAGATGGCAATTTTTCTGAAAAAGATCTGGAGGTTTTAGTGGACTGGAAGTTCAAATATGAGTCAACAATAGGATCTGGCAGCCAATGAAGCTAATGCAATCTTAGACTGCATTAACAATGCAGGGCCAGGGGGTGGATAGCACAGCTATTCTTTGCCCTGGTCCGGCTGCATCTGAAGTCCTGTTTTCAGTTCTGGGCACCACATTTCAAGAACACTGACAAACTGGAGGTTGTTCAGCTGAGGACAACCACAGTGTTGAAGGGCCTTCAGTTCATGCCCTGTGAGGATCACTTGAGGCAATTGGGGATATTTAGCTTAGAGAAGAAAACTTAGGGTGAGATATGACAGCTGTCTTTAGGTATCTGTAGTGCTGTCACTCAGCAGAAGGACTGGATTTCTTTTGCTTGTCTTCAAAGGGTAGGACTAGGACCAATACGTAGAAGTTACAGAAACAAATTTAGGCTAGATGTAAGGAAAATCTTCCTAACAATTAGACCTAGAAGGAAATGCTTTGGGTTGTATTTAGGCTCCCCTTCACCTGGGGTCTTCAAGCAAAAGTTGGGTGACTACTTGGTGGTGATATTATAAAGGAGATGCTTGCTTCAGTATTGATTAGGCTAGATGGTTTCTGAGGTTCCCACCAGCCCCAATATTTTGTGATTCTATTTTAACACTAAACCCAGCACTCTTTTCACTGTATGTTCCTGCAGTTGTATAACTGGCTCTAGTCAACTAATCAGAGGATGGATGAGATGGATAAGCACAGCTCATGCTTATTCCTCCAGAGTCCTTGCTATAAACCAAAACTGGCAGGAATCAACAGACCAAAATCCATTAAAATGCCTAAGATGCCAAGATCATAGTGAATCTGTTCATGATTTATTCATCTGCCTTAAAAAAATAGGGAAATAGACAGAGGTCAAAGCAGTGTGGTAGTTCCTAAAATATCCTTTTGCAACAACTTAGAATAAGATTCCTTTTCAAATCACATTAGTAATTTGAATAATGGCCTAAATTATAAGATTCACCCCCCTGCCCCACCCCTACCTTTAAAAAAATCATTAAAACACCACTGTTCTTGTAGATCGTAAAGCTTTATTTGTTTTATAGAAGAGATTCCTAAAGTAGGAGAAAGAAAATTTAAGGAGAATTATCAAAAAAGTCTAGTACTATGCTTGATGGGAGGTTGAAAAGATCCTCCAGTTACCAGAACAGAATATTGCCCTCCTGTCCACCTCTTGCCAACTCTCTAGCCTTACCAGAAACTAAGAGCTTAGAAATAAGATTAGTAAAGCCTTTTAAATCCCTGCAGAGCACCTACATTAGCTTGGTGTTTTGGTCAGAGATGGGTACTGCTAAGTACTTAATAGGCTCATGGTCTTACCAGAAGTCAGGTTATATTTTTATCCCTTTCAACATGATACATAAGGAAAGACAAGCCTGATTTCCCAGTTCCTTGAAATTAGACCAGACCTAGAGACTCTGGTCACAGCTGACACATATGTGACATCTTGCTTTCTGGTTCCTAAAACTAAAACAGAGGTCTTAAAGACAATTTTAAAAATCCAGATCCAATTACCCTAATAATTCACAATCTAGTTTACAGTTAATTTCTTTGGCTGGTAGATGCCTCTCAGCTCACCTTTACCCTTCACCAGAATATTAGCCTATTTGTATTAGACATCTGGAGGGAAAAAAAAAGAAAGCAGAACACATTCTTTATTTTACTAGGTCTTGTTCAGGGCCACTGATAGGAAATGCTGTACATTCCAAACACTGTCCAAGGTTTTAAAAACAAGATAAATTAAGCCAAAACATCTCTGCCACTGCACTGTTCCTATGAAAGGCTATGTTATTTATTTAAAAAAACTAATTTCATTTAAAATTTCTCAGCTTTTCACAGCATCCCTTTGTAGCCAAGTGCCCAATCCCATTTAGATGTTATTGAGGTTTACATACTTGGTTCTGACACGGCATTGTACATTATTTTTTCTTTGCTTTAATGATTGTTTTGGAAATCACACTGCAGTGGGTCTATTACTCATCCTGAGTTTTAGACTTTATTTTTAGTCTGCTCAATTTGCTTAGATCATGCAAGATGGGTTTTGGACCATTCCAATTCACAGAAATGGTAAAAATCAAAAAACAGGCTAGCTGAAAGAAGTTAAGCAATTAACTATCTAGGAGATCAGGTTGAGTGAGTGCTATTTCAAAAATTAAATGAAGCATGCCAATAGTCCACCAATAACTTCAAAGGATAACAAAGAAGGTAGAACCTGGATAGTTTGCTTTGGAGAGATATGACCCAAACATAGTAGCAGCAGAATTTACCTGTTTAAAAATGGCAAAGGCCATGCTACCAGAAAGTCTTTTCTAGTGATTTGTTGTTATTGTCCAGCCATTCAGTTGTGTCCCACTCTTTGTGACCCCTAGACTACAGCATGCCAATACTGTCCATGGGTTTTTTTTGGCAAAGATAGTGGAGTGGTTTGTCATTTCTTTCTCCAGTGGATTGAGGCAAACAGAGGTTAAATGACTTGCCTGGGTCACACAGCTAGTGTTTGAGGTCACATTTGAATTCAGGTCTTCCTTAAGACTGAATCCAGGTCCAGTGTTCTATCTACTGAGCCACCAAGTTGCTTCATTCTAGTGGTTTATCACCACTCAAAAATCAGTTAAGAGGAAACTCAGAGCAGGTACCCGTTTTAGTTGGCATCGAATATGGGTTAGGAAACATAAAACCAAAGGAAGGAGGAGGGAGTAAATATTTTCCTTTTTCTCCCTTCAAATTCCATCATCAAATCCCTGGTCTCCAGTACAAAGTATACTTTTTTATGGGTTAAGCCTTTATTAAAGCACACATAATCATCTTGGATAGTCATTCAATTTAATATTGAGAATGTTTATAGATGTCCAGTTGTGTCAGGCTGAACATGGACCACATCTTGGTTTTTCAAATAAGTTTGTCATTTCTTCTTATTACAAGACTGAGAATAAGATTAGAGTGAAGGTATGATTGCAAGGATACTACCCCCTGTAGCAGAAAACTGCCCAATATTCTGTAAATATTGGTCCCCCACCCCAGGCAACTCTTAGAGATAACCTAAATTGAAAAATATTAACTGTGTTAAAGATCATTAGGATCTACAACTACCGTGTTCATTTTAGTTGTTTTTTAAAGACTAGGTTAATGTATACTGCATTTGGGGTTGCTTAATCACTCTACATGGAGTCATTTTGATACCTTTTTGCCTTAAATCTCTTCAGAATATACTCAGATCATGGTCTGTTGTTTGTTTTTCCATACCATCTTACAAGTAAAAGTAGTGATAGAAGATGAACTCTATGAAGCTGAAAGGAATCACTCTAAATGTTTAATTTCCCCCTTATCCTTTCTTCCAATGAAGGCCTAATATCCTAAACTGGGGCAGCTAGGTCGCACAGTGGATAGAGCACTGGCCCTGGAGTCAGGAGGACCTAAATTCAAATCTGGCCTCAGACACGTGACACTTACTAGCTATGTGACCCTGGACAAGTCAATTAATCCCAATTGCTTTAAACATTCTGAAACCACCTCCAATTGTCCTGATGTATATCTTGCCACTGCACCCACTGGTTCCAGAGGAGAGAGTGAGACTGGTGACTTTGCACAGTCCTCCCTCACTCAAATCCAATTCATTGCAAATCATAATATCACCTCCCCTTTGAGAATGAAGGACAAACAACAACAAACAACAATAACAACAACAACATCCTAAATAGACAGTATGTTTATAAATATTGTCACAATGAGCTTGTGCCACAAGGCCAATCAGTCAACAAGCAAATGTTTATTAAGTGCTCACTACGTATTCAGGCACTGTGCTAAGCATTGGGCTAGAAATACAAGCAAAAATAATGAGAGATTCTGCCCTCAAAGAGCTTGTATTCTAATAGGGGAGGACAACACAAGAAAGGAGAGTTGAAACATAGAGATGGGGGAGAAGGGAACACCTGCTAGGTGGCATGGCGGCTAAGTCCAGAGACTCAGGGATGGGTGGTCTGGGCCCTTACCCAAAGCATAGGTTCTGCAGAGAACTCACCAATGAGAGGAAGGGATGGCAAGAGCAGAGTCAGGAGGCAGCTGAGGCATTGTGGAAACAGGAAGGCATCCAAGTCCCAATATCTTTCTTGAGACATGACATTAAACCTAGCACTGCAGGTTAGGCAGTGTAGCATAGCACTTAGAGAGATGACTTTGGAGCAGCAAAGCCCTCAGTTTAAATTTTGCTTCTGGGCAAATCACTTAACCTCTCAGTACCCAAGACAATTCTCTAAAATGGTAAATTATAGACAAGCTGTCAATCTGGATTAGTAGAGTGTTTCCATACCAGAAGTTTCCCATACTGATGAAACTATAGGTCCATAACAAAAAGAAAAAAAACCTGCTATATTTATTTGCATAAATCTGATCTTTCCTGCTAGACAATAAGATTTCTGAAGTTCATCTTTGTACAACCCATTAGTACAACAAATGGTGTCATGAGCATAACAGTTTCTTAGATTGAGAGCTAGAAAGGACCTCAGAGGTTATCTTCTTCTTCTTTTTTTTTTTTGGTGAGGCAATTGGGGTCAAGTGACTTGCCCAGGGTCACACAGTTAGTAAGTGTTAAGTATCTGAAGCTGGATTTGAACTCAGGTCCTCCTGACTCCAGGGTTGCCACCTAGCTGCCCTATCTTAGTTCAAGACCCTCATTTTACAGATGGGGAAACTAAGACCATGGATGTGAAGCAATAATGCACACGTTCATATGGCGAGAAAGGGAATAAAAATCAAATGCTTCCTCTGAGCCAGGCACTGTCCTAGGTGCTGAGAACACAAACACGATGAATGAGGCGATCCCTAGTGCCAAAGAGCTGGCATCTTAATTGGGAAGACATGAAGTCAATTCCTAAGCATATATAGGATAAATTTAAAGAGAATAAATAGAAATAAATATAAAGTGCTTAGAGAAAAGATAGCTTGGGAAGGGCACTAGCAGTTTAGGGGATCAAGAACAGTTTCATGTAGAAGGCAGGACTTGAGCTGTGTTCTGAAGTAGGAGAGAGATCCTATGAGACAGAGTGAGGAGGGGCTGGTGCCGCAGCCTGGGGGCTGGCCAGCACACAAGCAGAGATGAGAGATGGAAGGTTAAAGGCAGGACAGCCAGTTTGGCCGGGTATAGAATGCGGGGTGGGGGGATAATATTCCACAAAGGTGGAAAGATAGACTGAGGCCAGGTTGTAAAGGGCTAAAAGCTAAACAGAGGACACTGTGTTTTATTCTAGAGACAACAGGGAGTCATTAGAGTTGATTGACAGAGAAGTGAAATGGTCAGTTCTGTGGTAAGACACCAGTTAGGAGTCTCTGGCAATAACCCAGGTGAGAAGTGGTAAGAGCCTGACTTCAAGTGGGGGCCATGTACGTAGAAAGGGTCAAAAGAGGAGATATGGATATGGAAATGGCAAAATTTGACAATTTACTTGATATGTGGGGTGAGGGAGGGTGAGGAGTGTAAGCTAGTTCTGAGACTTTGAACCTGAGAGAATGGAAGGATGTCAGTGCCTTTGACAGAGAAAAAGAAGGTTGGTAGAGGGGAGGGTTTGGATGGGAAATAATGAGTTCAGTTTTGGACATTCTGAATTTGAAATGTCTCTGGGACATCCAGTATGAAATGTCAAACACATAACTGGTGATGCAGGACTAAAGCTCAGGAAACAACTGGGGGTTGGACATATATGTTTGTGAGTCATATCCATATAAATGATAGACAAACACTAGGGAACTGATGGGGAGAGAGAGAGAGAAAAGATAAAACCTTGGGGTATACTTGAGATAGCTGTGGACTTGATGGAAGTAAACCTTGGTCATTTCAAAACTGATTGAATAACCAGACCAAAACAATGAAGATTAAATTGACCAATGTCCCCAAGTGTTCTTAACCAAATATCTATGAACTTAAAAAAATTTTTTTATAACTGTTAGTCAGTGCAATTGGTTTTCTTTGTAATCTTATGTATTTTATTTTAGGTATTTAAAAACATTATTCTGAGGAGAGATCCACAAGGCTTCAGGGCTTCATGGCCTGCCAAAAGGGTCAATGACATAAAAAAAGGTTAGGAATCCTCTTGCCCTAGAAGGCGGTTTCTAGTGGAATGTCATAGATCTTTAGTACTTTAGTTTGCACTGTTAAATATTTTAGCAATGACTTGAATGATGACATATTCATCAAATTTATGGATAACACAAGACTCAGGAGGGTAGTTTACCCATTGAATGAGAAAATTGGAATCCAAGAACTTCCTGACAAGGTACAACATGCTAAATTTCATAAAATAAAATTTATTAAGGCTTACTAAAATCACAGTTCCAAAGTCCTTAAGTAAATGTAAAGTAGGGCTTATACCTGGATAAAAAAAAAATCCATGCATAAGTATAAGATGGGAATTTTGTAGTGAATGCTCACTAGGATTCAACAATGTAATATAGCTAATGTAATAAAAAAACCTAATGAGATGCCAGGCTGCATTAATTACCACTCAGTAACCAGAACAAAGAAAGCCATAGTCCTGGATTCTCTGACACGGATAAGCTAGAGCTGGAAGATAATGATGTTTAATTCTTTTTTTTTTTTTTTTTGTGGGGCAATGGGGGTTAAGTGACTTGCCCAGGGTCACACAGCTAGTAAGTGTCAAGTGTCTGAGGCCGGATTTGAACTCAGGTACTCCTGAATCCAGGGCTGGTGCTCTATCCACTGCGCCACCTAGCCGCCCCCATGATGTTTAATTCTAGGACTGCATTTTTAGAAGGATATTGACAGAAAATCACAGATTGAGAACTAGAAGGCACTTCGGAGGTCATCTAGTCCAATCCCTTCTTCTTACAGATGAGGAAACCGAAGTCTAGAGAGGTTAAGTGACTTGCCAAGGTAAGACAGGTAAGGCAGCAGTAGAGCAAGGATTCAAACCCAGGTCCTTTGAGTGCGAATATAGCTTATTTTCTCTTTTTTTTTTAACTAATTTTTTTTTGGTAATATAGCTTATTTTCTAATCACCAACCTGCTTTCACATGTTGAAGTATATCTAGAAGAGGGCAACCATGATGGGCAAGAGACTGAAAATCGTGTCATAGGAAGAGTGACTGGACTTCTGTCCTGTGCCCCTGCTGTTCTGATTGGCGAGTGCCTCGTGTGGCCCACAATTTCAAATCAGGCCGACTTGAGCCATGTCTGACTTGACGGGAGTCATTTGCCACTAGTTGCTACCTTGCAAGCTCTGGAATCATAATGAAAGCAATACTGACATGGCTTCCAGAAGGGTGTGTCAATCTATTTTCTTAGGCCTTCACCCATCATCCCAATAATTTTACAGAACACCAGAACACTCTCTCTGTCTATTGTCCTCCTTTGTGTGTTATAACATAAATTTCCTTAAGAATATAAGTTCCTTGAGGACAGAGGCTCTATTTGCTTTTGTATTTTTGTAACCAGAGCTTAGCACAGTATTTAGCACATAGTAAAGACTTTAAAAATCTGTTTCCATTCATTTATGTTTAGTCTAGAGAAGAATTCTTGGATAGGAGAAGAAATGTCAGATATTTAAAAGGTTATCAAGGGACAGAAGGGATTAAAGCCTTTTTAAACTTGGTACTAGGGGGCAAAACAAGGAGTGGGGTAAAGAGGGGTAAATGCTAGCTCAGTCTGGGGTGGAGGGGGGAGGGGAAGGGGAAGGAGAACTTACTAATTAATGCTCTGGGAAAGTGGAATAGGCAGATTTCTGAGATAGTGAACTTTCCTTAGGGTCACCGATTTAGAACTGAAAGGGACCTTTAATAGCATGAGTCTAACACCCTCATTTCACAGATGAGGAAACTAATGACCAGAGAGATTAAGTGACTGGTTCAATGTCACACAGGGATTAGGTGACATTACTGGAATTTGAAGTATCTCCTGAGATGTCAAGTGGAAAGTGGATGGATACTAGCATCTCTGTCTGTTTGTCCCTCCCTGCCTCCATCTCTATATATTATTTGGTTTTCAAAAGCCTATTAGGTGGATACTACTAAGTATTCTTACCCCTTATTTTAAGGATGAGAAAACTGAAAGTTGGCTGACTATTCGTCAAGGATTTTGTGAAGGGATTCCCAATCAGATATGTTTGACTAAATGATCTCTGAGGAACCTTTACCTTTGGCCTCTTGAGAGTCTATGCTTTTGTGGTCTTAAAGGTCTTTTATTTACAGTTTTTGGTTTGTTCTAATGGAGTTTTAGTGAGCTTAGACCAAATAGGACACGGTCACATGTTTCCTTTTGCCTCAAATGTGATCAGGAGCTTCCCAGGTTCAAGTGGCTCTCTGTCCAAGGCTGGCAGTTGATAAGGTAATCCCTTAGAAATCTTATTCTGGAACTAAATACCTGGCTCAAGGCACTGACTGATTTTGCAATAAGCCACGCCAAACAACCTAGAATTTTGGCCTCTGGTTTTTGCTATAGGTTGGTCAGCTCCATTACAGGGTGTGAGCTTTACTTTTTTGGAGTTGAAGTGGGGCAGAGCCAAGATGGCAGAGGAAAGACATTAAACACATAGAGTTCCTGATACAATTACCCCCAAAACAGCAATAAAAGAACCCCAGGAGTAGAAAACCCCACAAAAATACTAGATGGCGCAGTGGATAAAGCACCGGCCCTGGATTCAGGAGTACCTGAGTTCAAATCCAGCCTCAGACACTTAACACTTACTAGCTGTGTGACCCTGGGCAAGTCACTTAACTCCAATTACCTAAAAAAAAAAAAAAAAGTGAAGGGAAAACTAAGCTATAGCCACGAAGAGGATGGAATAGGAAGGTAAGTTTAAAGATATCCTAAAGCAGCTACATATCATGCATTGCCAGTTGTCCTGATCCTCTCCCAAACACTGCAGTTTTCTGGCTATGAAAGTCAGAAATGATTGAAGTATACTGCATCTACTGGTCTATAGTGTATCTCTACTGTTGCTATTGCACAGGTTAGTATGGCAAGAATGAGAATCAGAATAGTTATACTTGACATGGTTTTGCCCTTACCATAAGTGAACATTCGAGGAGATGTCAACTCAATATTGGGGAGTGCACCCAGGTGGTTCAGCACAGCACATCGATAGCCATTTTTCTGGGCATAGTCGACAAATGTTCGGATGTACTGCTTCTCACTATGGTTGGCAATTCCTGGACAAATGACCATTGTGACATCGTCTAAAGGTTGAAGAAAGACATTCAAATAAATTAGATCAATGATGACGTTAAATGAAAAAGCTAAAATTCAATTTTGTCAGGAAATGGGAGGGTTTCCCTAGTTCCCAATCAAACAAAAGTTTTCATCACCTTGCCTAAGAGAGAACTTAATTCCAAATGTCTTATAAGGAGGAACTCTCCAGATGTTCTAGCTTATGAATGTATTAAAATATTATCAACTTTACATTGTACAGCATTTTGTAGTTTAAACTTCATTATCTCACATATGTGTATGTTTATATATGTATGTATATGCATGCATACACACATATGTATCTGTTGCTGAGTAGGCCAGTTAAATAATATTATTTCCTATTTGCATATGAGGAAACTGAGGCTCACACAAGTTAGTTGCCCAATTCCATGTAGCTTGTAAGAAGTGAAATTGAACCTTGAAAGTAGAACTCTTTCCACTACACTGTCCTGCCTCTCCATATGAATAAGTTGTTAACCTTTTCATTATGGAAATGCTGCCCTACTGGACTAGCAACAAGTGCTTTGTTACTTATATCTGACAAGAATTCTTTCTAAAAGTCAGTAAGGGGGCAGCTAGATGGCGCAGTGGATTGAGCACCAGCCCTGGAGTCAAGAGGACCTGAGTTCGGATCTGGCCTCAAACACTTAACACTTACTAGCTATGTGACCCTAGGCAAGTCACTTAACCCCAATTGCCTCACCAAAAAAAAAAAAAAAGAAATAAAAGTCAGTAAGAGTTTTATTGCTTCTATTAGAGTTTTTGGCAATCTAAATATTAACAATACCCTTGAATTATCTTCAGCCTTTCCTAGGAAGAAATGGCTTGGAAATATAAGCATTTTAAAAGGAATAAATCAGAACTGAACTGTTAGCATTTCTCATCTTTCCTGCCCTCTCATGGCTGTTTTTTCTCTTGGCAAAGCAGGCTGGCTAAACTCTTTAAGAAGAAAGTAAAATAAGGTAGGAAGTAAAAATATGCCACAACATGAGGACATGCTTTCAAATTTCTCTCTTAGAGAAATAAACTACTAAACTATCATGCTAGTGAACTTATGGGCATGCAAAACAAGTTTCCAAAATGCACAATCTGAACCAAAGCCTCCTTTTCACTAACAAGGCTGATAATTCTAGAGAATTTCAATGACCTCGAGTTTTGGTAGATTTGCTGTAATTTTTCACCTTAAGTATTATAAGCATCTATGGCAGATTCCTGCATATAGGGCATGTAGATGTCATTCTACAAGATGAGATCATATATTCAAGAATATTAGCACTTCTAAAAAATTATTCACAAAGGCTGCTACCATATTTAGAGGGGACACATAAAAATCAGGTGTCTAGAGAAAGGAACTACATAGTGGCAGCAGAAAAAGTACTCAAAATATGACTTTTTTTTTTTTTAGCCTAGGACTGGCCCGGCCCTCATACTTCTACTCACCCACCAAGTCACACCCTCTCCCCTTTTCTCTTGTTTCTCTGAACAACTATTGGCTTACATCTAGCTCTTTTATTTGCAGGACTCAGAAAATGGCAAATTACTCTATAATGGGCATATACACACATCAATGCATGGCTATCTTTATATGTGAGGAGGTATTAGGAGATACATGTATCTATGGGCATATATATCAGGTGTATGAGTATAAAGTGATTGGGATATATTGTTGTTTCTGTCCTTCATTCTCAAAGAGGACTATGACATCGGGGTGATGTCATGACTTGCACTGAATTGGTGTGCAAAGTCACCAGACTCACTCTCTCCTCCAGAGCTATCTGGGTTTAGTGGCAAGATATACATCAGGACAACTGGAGAAGGCCCTGGATATTTGAAGCAATTGGGGTTAAGTGACTTGCCTAGGGTTACAGAGCTAGTAAATGTCAAGTGTCTGAGGCTAGATTTGAACACAGGTCCTCCTGAGTCCGGGGCCAGTGCTCTATCCACTGTACCATCTAGCTGCCCTTTGGAATATATTAAGGTCAGATAGAAATAAGGTCAAGAGTATGATAGGAATGGTCCTGCTCATAAAGTTATAGAGGTAGGAGGAATCTGTGAAATTATATATACAGGTGACAAAACTGGTTAAGCAACTTAAGAAAGGCCACATAATAACTAGTTCGTGGCAAAGTAGGGATTAGAGCCCATGTCTAGGTTTGTTCTTCCTAGGATGCCATGCTGCTTTCCATAGTTATTGCTTCATCCCTACGAATGAATACTAACATAAGCTCATCAGCAATTCATATGGGAAAACTTTTGGGCTTGCATAACACCATTTGAAAAGAGTTTTAGTACTTGTATAGTATCTTATATATACCAAGTGATTTTTAATCATTTTTAAGATTCCTCAGATAATACTGGAGACTTGTTCCTCAACTTCTCTATCACAATGTTTCATAAGAGCCTTTTAATTTACAATTATACATTGCCTAGTATTGTATCTTGTTCAATAGTCCATTCTTTCCAAGTAAGAATACAACCATCCAAACCAACTTGGCTCACCTCCAATGCAATGTTCAGCCAAAGGTTCAAAGAGGTCAAAGGTAGAAGTGGCTCCATCTGACATGGTGATGAACTTCCGGTGGCCATAAGGATGAGGTGATCTCACCCTTCCCATCTTCCCATACAAAGCAGTCTGGATATGTCCACTCTTCCCCCATATCAAGGGTGGAATATATCTAAAGAAAGAAAGAAATTAAGATTACTTTCCCCCTACATATCATAAGTATTCAAAAGTCTTCAAGAACACTAACTTTGTAACCTATTTTATAACACTGGGGAAAACTCTGTGTACTGAACATAATTATATAAGATATATAACATATTGTATTTTAGCCCCGAAATGACTTTAGAATCCTCACTAGGATCCACACACATCACAAACCTGAGTGTTTTAAATAATTCACGAGAGTACAAGGCTACAAATTTAGAGTCAAAAGGGCCCTCAGAAGCCACTGAAAACATTCCCCTCATTTTACAGATGAGGAAAGTGTGACTCAAGGAGATTAATCGACAAGATCATACAGGTAGTAAGTGGCAGATCCAGGATCTGATCCCCAGGCTTCTAAACCCCAGATTCTTTCTATTGTATCACGCTCTCTCTTGGCATTTTTATATATAACAAGTTAACAAACATAAATATTTCCTTCGCCCAGACTTTATGAGCAAGTCACTGTACTAACCCTAAATTTCATGTCTATGCTATGTAAAGAATTAATTGTTATTTGAGGTTTTTATGCCTCGGCGAGCACTGGCCTGGGGCTCCGCAAACCCATTGGTTGTAGCCATTGCCAGGGCTCTGGCACCTCACGTCATCACCACTCGCCGACCCCTACATGGGCCTGGCAAAATTATAATGATTGGAAGCCTAGTGAGGGCAGTCATGTGACTGTCAGAGCGGCCATCCCATTGGCTGGGACTGTGTGGGGTGTTTCTAGGTTTGGGGGAGGAGAATTGGGCATTCTGCGTATTTTCAGCTGATTCCTGGGCGGTGGTATTTTTAAGGTATTGTAATTTCCCTTTCCCCATTTTTATTTCCTTTCCCTTGATCCTACTGATCCTGTTTGTGTTTTTTTTTAAGCTCGTTCTTGTTAAAATAAATCTTGTTCTGTTTTGAGGGAGGCTGCCGGTTTCCTTCCTTGCCCCAATATTGCGGCGAGCCGCTTAGCTAGCACTCCTCAATTAAAAATTGGTCCCCACAGTTATAAGTCCAAAGCAGGCACTAACAGGATAATGACTAAGCTCAAGCAAGGCACAGCACCTTCTGGCAATTATCATTATATCATTATATGAAAATACTGAGTGACACAGGTTCCTGATAGAAAATATAAAAACTATATTGAAGGATTATGTCTTACTGATGATTGTTCATGAATGCAGTAAACAAAGAAAGGTACAAACTAATAGATTTTAAGTTGGACTAAAAAACAACAGAAAGTACAAGGATAAGTGTAATAAATTACTTTGCTAGAACTAGTAATTTTTCCCTGTTAGAGCAACTAGCTGAAGTTTGGTTTTTAGGGCAAGCCACCCAGGTGAGGCACTAGAGGTACAGCATGAGACATGGATTTTCAGATGTGGTCAATATGTTGAATTGTTTTGCTTGATTGTACTTAGAGTTGAGTTAGTGATGGGGATGAAGGAAGGAAAAAAGGAAGGGGAGAGCATCAACAAAACTTTAAAAATATACACAGAACAAAAAGAAGTTTGGGAAGGGGGTGCAGAAAAACAGCAATTTTGTTACTATTGTGTTAAATTTAAATATACTAAAAAAAACCCTAAAAAAACTCTACATAACTGAGGTTGTTTCATATACAAACCTTTTTTGTATAATGAAATGTTGATGATTAAGTTCATAATGAAAAAGAAAATCTAAAAATGTTTGTTCTTTAGAGTATAGAATCATAATATTTTATAGCTGAAAGTGTCCTCAGAATTCATCTAATCCAATTTCTTCATTTTATAGATGAGGAAATTGAGGAATTAAGGGGGTTACTTGATTAGCCCAGGTTATGACAGCTAAGAAAGGGGCAAAGCTGGGAATAGAATCTGTGTTTCTAAATTTCAAATCTGTGCCCACTATAAAAGCACAGTTGTCTAATATGAAATAGTTATTTGTAATCTATTCAATGCACAGTATTTATTAATAGTAAAAAATGAGTTCTGCCAAGTGATGTCTGTTACTTCTCTAAAAACCATATTTAAATTAAACTTCTCTAAGCAGGCCTTCTTTTTGTAACCTAACTCTATTCTGTTCATACCTTTTATTCTACACCCTCTAATATTTGGAAAAGCTATAACTAGGAATTTTTGCAGCTGGGACAAGTACCACAAACCAAGCCCAGGGTAAGCCTAGTGAGTGATGGGTGTTAGGGATCCAGGCCAATTGGGGAGGAGGAAGCACCATCTGGTAGGCTTCTGTTTTAACTAATTATTCTTGTTAACTAGATATTAAGCCTTGTTGTGTCTATAATGTTGAAAGCTTTCAAGTACTGTAAGTGCCCTTTAAATAATTCAGTCCATTAGGACAAAGCCCTGGTAGCCCCTTACTAGTTTTGGCTCTGATACAATCATGCATTATTTTATATGTTCTCAAAGTCATGTTTTATATTTCATCATTTCCCCACCTAGAAAGTAAAGAGGATAATAGGAACTGTGCAAATTGTTTTTAGTAATAATAGAAGTAGCAATAATAATAATAACTGACATTTATAAAGCACCTTTTGGCTTACAAAATATTTTATCTAAATTCTCTTTTGAGTCTTATGACAGTCCTCTGAGATAGGCAACCTAAATGTAATTAACCATCATGATGACTAGCTAGTCCAGTATAGGGCGATTCAATTCAATTAATGTTCATTAGATATGGGACAGCTAAGTGGTACAGTGGATAGAGCACCGGCCCTGAAGTCAGGAGGACCTGAGTTCAAATCTGACCTCACTTGACAATTACAAGCTGTGTGACCCTGGACAAGTCACTTAACCCCAATTGCCTCATACATATACACACCCACCCACCCACCCCCTCCCCCCCACAAAACCCCAAAAAACAAAACAAAAAATTCAAAGCCTTAATATTCATTAGGTACCATAGTGGGCATACAGTCAGTGCTTTTGGAGTTATTCATTCTTACCTTCAATAAACAAAATATTCAAAAAATAAAACTGGGTATCTATTGAACTTGTTGACTACCTACCAAAACAAACTAGATCCTAAACAGAACAGAGACTAATCAGGTTTATGTCCAGTGGACTTATTATCAACATCTGGCTTTAATTACAAAATCATAGAACTTGAAGGACTTTGGAAAATAATGTGGTATATCTTGGGTGTTTTTTTTGGGGAGGGGGCAGAGGGAAGTGTCTAAATCACTCTGGAAAGTAGTTGTCTATTCTCTTTTAAAAGAATTTCAGGGATGGAGATTTCATATGTGCTCTTGGTAGCTCTTAAGTTATTTACCATCACCACTCAGGAAACTGGCCAATTTAATCCATTTTCTCATTAAAGGGAAGTAGCATAGTCTAAAGCAAATAGAGAATCAATCCATTCAGCACTGGGAAATCTGTGTTCAAGTCCTAGCTTTGCTACTGATTAGTAATGTTATCTCGGGCAAATTTCTGAACCTCTCTGGTCCTTGGTTTCTTTTGTAAAATGATAGGGCTAGCCTAAATGATCTCTAGGTCTAGCATTCCATCATTTCCTTCTGTTATGGGTTTCCAAGATAATACAGTAGGCAAGTAAGAAAATTTAAATCTTATATACCAGGCAGTATTGTCTAGTCACGGTCCCTCAAACATACCTGCTTCTATGCCTTTCTTTGCTTACTCTATTCAGAATGTCCTTGTTATGTATTTCCATTTTTTTTCCCTTGCCCATTTTTTCAAAGCCCAGCTGGAGTTCCACCTCTTCTGTGAAACTTAATCACTCTGCCTCTTACATGTGTAGTACTTACGTGTTTGTATCACTTATTTGACAGCTAAATATAGGGAGTGCTCAAACTTACATTATTTCAATTGATAGCACCCTAAACTATGGTTTTCTCATAGAGACAATAACAATGATAATAATATTAGTCAGCATTTATGGAGCACTTAAAGATTTACTGAATATTTTTTAAAATTATTTTTAAATTCTGAAGTTAAACATCAAAAAAGGAACACTTCCATAAAAACAGCAGACTACAACAAAGGGATTACATATGAAATTGCATCTCCATTTCATACCATTTGTGTTTGCTTTAAAAAAAAGGAAATAATACATTTCACATGTTACTTTAAAAATGATCTGGCATGTAGATGCTTCCTTCTGAACTTCCTCTTGCTCTCCTCTGTGCATTTTAAAAAACAAGTTTCAATAGTCCTCTTTTTGTTTGGCCTCACTACTTCCTTTTGGGGTTCTTTTAAGGAGGTGAGTGATGGATTCACATAATGTCTTTGTGCTCCCACAGACTGCCTACTGCAATGTCTTGTACTTAGCAGACACTCACCAAATAGATTCTGATTGAAAATAAAGAGTGATTGGGACTTCAGAGCATTGGCATTTTGATTCCTATTTCTGATGCTGACAGCCAGCAGATATCTTCACTATCAATTAGCTGAGTTCTAAAAAGGTATGGTGAATGTTTTATAGGTGGCTAGCAATGTTAGGGTAGAAGAAAATGTTAATGGCCCATAGATTTGTGAAACTATTCCATAATTTTCTTCAAAAGTTCTCAGTACTAGGATTTTTTTGTGGTAGCAAAAAACTGGAAACAGAATGGGCACTCATAAATTGGGAATAGCTGAACAAACTACAGCATATGAATGTAAACAAATAAGAAATGATGAATAGAAGGAATTCAGAAAGATAAACCCCTGTTTAATTGAAGCTGCCTGAGGCAGTGGTTAGAGCACTTACCTGGGATCAGCAGATCTATAGTCCAGTTTGTCTTTTGCTGTGGAATGGTATGTAACCTTGAACAAATCATTTACAACTTTTTGTACCTTTGTTTCCTCAACTACAAAATGGGATAATCAGTGTGTTACTTTATCTAGGAAAGGCCTCTGCACGTTAAAAAAAAAAGATTTAATAAATGTTTGTTTAATTGAATTGCAGGTAACACCACTAATTTCCTAGTCAAGGTACTACTGCTCATTGGGGAGAGGTACTTCATAAAACCCAAGGTAGTATTTAACAATCATAAAAAAAAAAATCCCTCATATTGACATTTAGTCTTAATTCCAAGAATCCTGCTATTTGTTGCCTCCCCCCATGTCCCCTTCTTTTACTTCCCAAACCCCACAAAGCACCAGAAAATATTGACCTTCAGTTAGTGCTGACATGTTTTTTTGTTTGTTTTTCCCCCTCAGACAAAGATCCTTTATATTATATTTGGGGCAATGGAATCTACAGTGACTCAGAGAAAAGAATGCACACACCCCACTGACTCATCTGGGTGCTCCTAAAGTTCTGTAAGAATTTTTATTCAAGTACTTAGCTGGCGAGATAAAAGCATGACAGTACAGGGTAAAAGTATGATGGTTAATGAAATTTTAAGAAATCAAAATCAAAAAGGAAAGCGTGAAAGAAACACATCAAAGAAAGTGGAAACCTTGCACTATAATAATTAGGAAGGTATCCTGGGCCCTAGAACCAAAGCAAGTAATTCTCCCAATCCTAACCAAATCTGGGGCTCCAACCATACTAGATCACTGTAGAAGGAAAATCTTGGGCAGGGATGAGAACAAAGAAGAGAAACATGGCTATGCCCTTATTGCTAACCTTGGAGCTCTGTAAAAACACTGCTAATGATATATCATGAGACCCTATTGTCTCAAAAAGCTCAGCTGCATTTTATCTGACTAATGGGGCAGTAGGCTTATGGGTATGGGGTCTCAAGAGAGTACAAATATTCACTTCTTTGGGGCAAAAAGCCAATTTACTAATTTTAGACATTTTAAAACCAAAGAAACATAAGGAAATAGACAGGTCTTATAGTACTTCTTTACTATTTATGTCAGAAAAAATCATATTTGTCTATATTTTTACACAGTATGAGAGAGCAAAATGAATTTTGGAGAGCTACACAAAGATGATCTAGAAACAATTACTACTTCTCTTGCTTTCAAAAGTTTTTTTCACTCCCTCTTTTTAATAGTAGAGCACTCATGTTAAAGGAATGCTCTTTTTTTTTTTGCTTCAGGGCAATGAGGGTTAAGTGACTTGCCCAGGGTCACACAGGTGGTAAGTGTCAAGTGTCTGAGGCCACATTTGAACTCAGGTCCTCCTGAATCCAGGGCTGGTGCTTTATCCACTGTGCCACCTAGCTGCCCCCAGGGAATGCTCTTTTTTAAAAAAATGTTTTCAGAACTAGCTTAATGGAACCACTATAAATTTAATGATTAATATATTTTGAATTATTAGAGTTAAATTCTTTAAATGATAAAGATCGTCAGAGTAACATGACTAATTAAAAAAAACAAATTTTACTGCTTCAGGGAAGGGATGGAGGGAAGGAGGGATAGAATTTGGAACTCACAACTTTAAATAAAAATGTTTATTATCCAAAAAAACCTGTTAGAATTTATATACTACAATAAGTATTTTGGATATTTCAAAAGAGTCACCTTGAAATGTCATTTATTGCAGCAAGATGCCATTACTTGAAACAATTTTTTGACCCTCACCTTTGGAAGTACTTATAGATCCTAAGGCATATTCTTTTGAACACCATCAATCGTGTTTTTAATCCTTTAAAGGTGGACTTGATTTTTGGAAATGGCCAAAAGTAATTTTAATCATGTCTGATGAATGAGATTTGGAGGTGGTCAAGCTGGGCAATAACTACTTTGGTTGAAAAAAATGAAGAGTCACTATAAAGTAAAGGTACAAAACTGATTTTCTTATATGGCTTGCAGAATGGTTCCAAGGCAGTTACAGAAATTCCCAAAACTCTGAGTAATTGCAACATTGCTGGAATAAACGTTTAACTTCAAAGAAGTCTATTTTCAAGGACAATACTCATTTGGATTCAAATTCTGATGTCTCATTAAAATAAATCTCATAACTTTATAGTTACATGGGATATAGATATCTTGCATATACAGGCACACACACGACACACATGTGATATACATGTATATATGGGACACATGTGTGCACACACCTCATATACATACACACATATCACAGAAATATGTCGTGTGCATATATATGCCTATATATAAAATATATACACACATATTATTAATGTAGGTATCTCCCATACACACACACACACACACACACACACACACATATATATACACACACACACTCATTCATATATACACATACATACACATACACACATTTTAGCACACATAGGAAATAATGTGCTATTACATATACTATATATAGCAGAGAAAAGAGCTTGGGGGAAATGAATGGTGAGGGGAAAGAATAGAAACTGCTTTATATCTGTGACAAAAAGGACCAGAAAGTCCACATTTATGAAGATTTTCTTCATCTCTCTCCCTCCCAACTTCCCCAAGGGCAGAGCTGGGCCTTGGCACTTGTGTGCTGTACCCAGTGTTTGAAAAGTGAGTCCTCAATGTGTTACAGGCCACTGAAGGCTTTGACTCTTCACTGTAAAATGTGACTTGACTTAATACAAAATACCTTCATGCCATGGAGATCTGGCAATAAAATACATAATAATAAAAAGCAATTTTAAAAATGTTCCTTGTTTGTGCTCTCCTTTATCTTTTGCCTTGGGCTTAGTCTATTCCTTGTTCCGACTCAGCACTCTCCCAACCCACCACGTAGCCAGATATAATCTCCTCTTCTTTTGATCTCCTAAAACACTTTGTTCTTCTTTAAAACACTTCAATATTCTACCTTGTCATAGTTATTCTGCCATGATGTAAGCTCCCTAAGAGACTGGGTTTTTTTCCCCCCCAGGGGACAATGTATTACATAGTGCCTTAGACATAGCAGGTATTTGACTCAAGAACACGCTAACTAACTATAAGAATAAGTAACAAATACGATAGAATTACATTAGAAGGAGTCTGGAAGTGTCAACAGATCCATTCCCCTGTTTTTTAGGCAAGACTAGATTTTTAACCATCCCCAGATATCCACAAAGTGCTTTGAACTCCTAGGCAATAGGCACCTGGACAACAATAGTATATAAAATAGTAGGCCCTATATGAAAAATGAAAGATCACTGTTGGTTTAAAAAGAAGAGTCCTCATCAAACAGAGCTGAAATTCCCACTGAGTCAGTTGGACATGATGCACATAGCACAGTTCTTTATTTTGAAACAAGAAGAACTCATTATAAAACTCTGCACGATTTCTCGGACTAGCCAGAGGAAACAGATGTGGCTCCAAATCCTGTTAACCAAAAAAGAAGATAATTTTTTCTTTGTGACTTTTTCTAACTTATGATGGGACAGGAAAGCCTGACTTGAAAACCAAGGTGTTAAATTTTTTAAGAAGCTAGGATAGGCAATTTAAGTTCATCTGCCTATTAAAAAATCTCGTCAGACTATCGAGTTTTTAATAGTTTGATGACTTCTCTCTCAGGAAGAGAAAAAGACATTCTAGATTCATCACAAAGATGCAATGGAAATATAGTAGCAAACTAAAAGACTCCTAGAAATAAAATAATAAAAAACCCTACAAAAATTAAGTAGAAGATAAAAGGGACCAAGGCTTTCAGGTTAAATTTGAAATTCTGACATTTAACCAGGTATCCAAATAGATCCCCTGACGGTGAAGGCAGAACAGAACCAATACTGGGATGAGGACAGAATATCCTTTCTCTGGCAAAAGAGTCACCAACGTTCTGCTGTTACCACTTCAAGGATCGGAGTTTTTCTGCTTTCTACTTAAGACAAAGATCATGTCCTTCTTTACACAGTCTTCCTGGACCAGTGAGTGAGTGCTCAATAAAAGCTTGTTGATTGACACTGTGGCTCACAGTGCTCCTCTTAATTCCTATCACATTTGTCTATCCCATTCATTCTAAACACTGGACTGTACTACAAGCATTCACACTAAACGCTGCACTACTTTGTGACAGCCCTTATGTTGTACTGAATGCTCACTCTTTTTTTCATCTTTTCACCTATTTTTATCTTCTCTGCTAGATTTTAAGATTCTTGAAGGGAGGAACCAGGTCTTACCTTTTGTGTATTTCCCCCGTTGTACCCTGAAAAGAGAGTCCAATAGGTATTTGGCAGTTAATCAACTAGACTTTGCCATTAGGACTGTGTCTTTTCTTATTTACTTCTCTCCACTACCCCCATTTCTTACTCGTCTCACCAGCAAGGCAGAAAATGGTTCTTACTACAGTGTTAGAAAACACACTGACAAGGCACTAGTAAATGATAAAAATCCAGTTTTATCAAACCTGGTGCAGCTTATCATTAGCTAGGCTCTTGACAAGAGGATTTGACGACAATGTTTCATTGCCTGGTTTAGCCTGTCACCACAAATCCTTAGGTTATTCAGTCCTATCCTTGCTGACTTCTGGATTCACCCCTCTGTTCCAGATTGATGACTTCTTTTTCTATAGCTCTACCTTAGTGGGTTTATCCTATTCTAGATTTTACTCAGTTCCTCTTTATTAAATCCTAAGATCAGGCACTTTATTCTATTTTATACAGGTTCTTTGTATTTGGACAAATTTCCCTCATCAGGTGCTTATTTGCTCTTTTCTTAGCTAACTTGTATCTGGTTAGTTAATGGGTTGTGCTTCTGATTTGTACTGGAGGGCTGCAGAATACCCTTTTCTAGCATCTAATTCTCTTTAAAAAGCTTTCTATTTCGCTGTATTCACCCCCCCCCCAGGTGCCAGGTCACCAACCACTAGGATGAAACATACTCATATATTTTGGGACCTCAATAGTTTCTTGAACCCCCGCACTGACATTTTGATTGTTCTTGTGCATCAGATCAGGGCACATTCTGTTCCACAATATTTATGTGTGTATGTGTGTATGTGTGTATGTGTGTATGTGTGTAAGGAAGGGGAATCAAGAGAGGAAACCATGGGTTCTAAGAAATCTCTGATATTTAAAAAGGAATCTAAAATGCCAACCTGTTTAATTGTTTCCTTTGTTATGCTCTAAGTTCTGAAATTGTGGGACTTTGCCCTGTTGCAGTTTCCTATTGTAGTAACATACATAAGACCAGAATTTTAGTCAACTGTGCCACAGCTTATTAATCAAGTTCTGTATACTTTCTATCTGAAGTCATAATTTTAACATTTATATGGTGTGCTCCTTACAACATTCATATGTAGTATTATTATTATTCCCATTTTGCAGATGAGGAAACTGAAAAGTGGAGGGATTAAATGACTTGTTCAAGGTTTAAACAACTAATAAATATAGGAGGAAGAATTTGAATCCAAGTCTTCCCTGGCTCTTAATTTCAGTCCACTTTCTGTTTCTCCCTCTTTATGCTGTTATACCTTACAGTTCGCTTAGTCCAACCATGTCATCATGTTATATATGAAAAACTGAGGCCCAAAGAGGTCAGAGGCCCAAAGTCACACAACTACTGAGGGGCAAAACTGGGACAAGCACTCATGTCTCTGGGCTCCCTGCTCAGAGCTATTTCTATCATGTCATGCTTGGAGTCATTCTAGCCATTTTTTCTCCTCTAACACAACACCAATAGATAGGAGACAGCTACAAAGTAGACATTATAGGGGCAGCTAGGTGGTGCAGTAGATAAAGCACCGGCTCTAGATTCAGGAGGACCTGAGTTCAGATCCGGCCTCAGACACTTGACACTTATTAGCTATGTGACCCTGGACAAGTCACTTAACCCTCATTGCTGTGCCCCTCCAAAAGTAAACATTATAAAGTATTAGGGCTGCTAGTGACCTGAAAGGTCATGAAGTCTGTTATTTTATAGATGATGAAAACCAAGTAGTAAAGTCCTTGCCAACAGTCACATCTTGAACCAGCCTACTGTTGTAAAATCTTGGGAGTAACATTTTTAGATTAGAAACTCTGGAATGTTGACTCTTAGGTTGTATATGAATACCTTAATCATACTCTTTTATCAATATGTGGCCATAGTATTGATAAAAGAAAAACACAAAATGATGTGGACTAAAAGAGACTGAGTGAGGAGTAAGAGCTTCCAAAGTTTATCATTAGTTCAGAGTCTGCTGGACTAAAGAACTGTCAGGCAGATCTGATTTTCTATCTAAATCACACTCACAGGAAACTTTTTTTCTGCCATAAAAAGGGCCAGTAACAGTTATTATTTCACAGGAATAAGAATTACATCACATAGGTACTTAGCCCTGAATTCTTTAGAAGGGGCTGGGGTATCACTGAAATCTTGCTGTGTCAAGAAAACATAAGAGATTTTGTCTCTGACAGTGACAGTGAGTGAGGACTGTTACTGTGAGTGAGAGCATGGCTCTCCTTTATAATGCCAGCCTCAGGAGACTAGGTATTTATCCTTTTCCTAACTTCTTTTTAATAACCTGTTAGAGATCTCTCCTCTCACCTATGCACTTCTTCATTTATATCCTTCTTGAATGCAGGAGATGATTATGTAAACACCAATTTAATACCTTATGTTGGTATAGTACTTTACAGTTTTCACATGTATTCTCTCATTTGATCCTCACAGTGCAGAAGGCAATTGCCATACAGAGTCAGAACTCTAACCCAGGTGTTCTGGCTCTAAGTCCAGTGCCCTTTCATAGTATATATCACTAAATATTCTGGGGAAAACATCCAGTTGTTTTCACATAAGGGATTAATAGCTTCAATAAAAAAATTCTTTTTCTTAAATCAAGACTACCCAACGGTAATGGTAATCTTAATGTATTTTAGATCTGTTGGTACAATCTGTAGCTTAAAAAAAAAAGCTTTGGAGACCAGTAATTATATTTCTTTTCATAAGATTAAGATCTTGAGGAGTTGGGGTACTTATTCACTATTTGCTGGCTACCAACCAGAGATATTTCAGTAACTAAGTTAGCCTTTGAAACCATTTCAAATGTTGACTTGTTTAATGAGGACCAACTGAATGACACCCCAAAGTCAAATACTGGGAAAAGGGGGAAGAAACAGACAACCTCCCTCCCTCCCTCTCCCTGTGTTTAGAAGTCAACAATGCAATAATCAGAGCAAGTGGTGACGTTACAAAAGTAAACCTTTACTCATTTTTATTTCTACCCCTCCCAGAATATATTCAGATTCTGATCGCCTTAGAGAGGAAATATGACTAAGATATAAATATGGAAACCTTTAAAAAGGAGTGATGAATAACTGCTTAAAACCCAGCAGCATAGCACAGAAAAGAGTTACCCCAGATCCTCAAAATTTAAGAAATAACCCAAAGCACATCTCTAACCAGCTGCCTATAGGAGCTTAAAACCCAGAACTCATTCATTTGATCTTCTAAAAAAAAGGGGGACATCTGATGACATAGGAATAATTTTCCTACAGGATTTGTGGTTTTTAACATTTCATACTAGAACACCAATTATTTTGGTCGTTTCACTGGACAAAAACTACTTGTGAATCTAACGCTGGCTGAAATGCCAGGAAACCCTGGATGTATTCCTAATTTGATCTGTGAACTGGGTGAAGGCAGACAATTCATTTGTCCTCTCTGTGCCTTAGTTTCCCTTCTGTGAAAACATGGTACTGACAGGATACTACAAATAAGTGGGGATAAGGAGTGAATAGGATGCATGACTCAGCTAAGATTGTGACACTCAATCCCCATCCACCCCCCCAAAGGACTCTTCTCAAGACCTCCAGCGATTTGCCATGGAACTGCATTCCCCATTTTTCCTGAAAGAGCTCATTCTTAAAAGCTGGCAAACAACTTATTTCCTTGGCCATAATGCTCAAATGTTGCAAAGCATTAAAAGCCAGGCTAATGTGTGTGGGACGAGCAGTTTAATATGAAGTGAGTCAGAAGAAATGGCTTTCATTTACATCAATACTTTTCATGCCGACTGTCCATCATAATGGGGCTTGTTTGCTTTAAACAGGGACTCGGATTCAGCAAAGAGGCATAATGTTCAGTCCTACAGGAAATGTTATCTTTTCACCAAGAAAAATAAAGATATTAGAAGACCTTTGCTCCTACAATGGGATTTATTTTTAGCCTTAAGATATAGACCTGGAATGACTAGCAAAGAGATCATGAGGTCACAGGATTTAGAGCCAGAAGGGACCTTAAAGATCATCATCTCAAATTCTTTCATTTTGTAAATGGAGAAATTAAGGCCCAGAGAGATGAGGTGATTTGCCCTTGGTCACATATAGTAAGTGGGAAAGGTAGAATTCAAATCTAAGTCTCCTTCTACTACATCTTGGCAAGGAATTTGACAGACCAAATGGATGCATAAAAAGAAAAGCCAAGGGGGCAGCGAGGTGGAGCAGTGGATAAAACAACGGCCCTGGATTCAGGAGGACCTGAATTCAAATCTGGTCTCAGACACTTGACACTTACTAGCTGTGTGACCCTGGGCAAGTCACTTAACCCTCATTGCCCTGAAAAAAAAAAAAAGAAAGAAAGAAAGAAAAGAAAAAAGAAAAGCCAACCAGATAGTGATATTCAAAAACCTTTGTACTTAGAATTTCTCCACCTATTCTGTT
The DNA here is from genome assembly GCF_019393635.1 of Dromiciops gliroides. NCBI lineage: Eukaryota > Metazoa > Chordata > Mammalia > Microbiotheria > Microbiotheriidae > Dromiciops > Dromiciops gliroides. The sequence goes on from NC_057862.1 coordinate 122,698,974, forward strand.
CCTTCTCTCATATGATACCATTTCTTGCAATCATCACAAATCCATATCTAGCATTGTTATTCCTCCCCCAAGAAAATAAAGTTAGTGGTGTCTTTCTGAAGGTAAATACTATCAGCAACAAATATAATGATAGGCTACAAGTTCACTTATGTGTTTTGAAATGTGGTCAATTCTGTTGGATTAATTTATACTTTTAGTCTCTCAACACTAGTCATATAACTAAAACCAGATGGTTTTATCCTGCATGAGAAAGTAACTAGAGCTTTCTTTTCAGATTCTGGGAAAAACCTATACTGGGGCTTACTCTTGCTATTCAATTTTACTTCAGACACCTCCTCAAAAGCCCTATTCCCAGAGGCTGATTTTAGCTCTAAAGCACTTATTTAATAGGAAGAGCAGTTTAAATATGGCAGGTAGCTCCAGGTGGTTCTGGACACCATTCAGTGATGGAAGAAGGTGAGGGAATCTCAACTGGTACACAAAACTTAACTCAGCCATCTGGCGTGTCCAGGCTTAAAATGGATTGTGCACTGGGACACAGAGGAAGGCAAAGACCTCTAGATTAGGATGACACAAAGAGCAGAGTAAGTCATTTGTGGCTGCTTCCTTCTAGGGGGCTTCTATGTACTTCATATTCTACATAGCTCATCACATAGACTCTAGGGGTAAGGAGAGTTGATGATAAGGAAATGATGGATCTCTTATGGCAATTATATTTAGAATTAAACATTTCAGGACCATTGCCATAATAAAAGCAAAGTGCCCAGTTTTTCAGAACTATTCTTTGGAAACAGCATTTTTCTTCACTGAATGCACAAACACTTCCATGGCTATGACACACTGCATTGTCATGGCTCTTGCTAGATGCTATACTAAGGCTCTTCTGTTCTGGAATTACAAGATTATGCATGAGAAAATTCCACTATAGAGAATTCCTCTTTGATTGAAGGGACAAAAATAGATAGACCAAGGAAACTAAATGAAATCTTCCTCACCTAATGTAACTTGGACCTTGGAATATTAGTACTGGGCAAAACCTGTTCATATTTATAGGGCTTGTATTTTTTAAACTGTACATATTTTAAACTTCAAGCATTTAAAAACAACAAAACAGCCACATGATTTATTTCAGAGATGTAGCTATGGCTAAATTAAAATGCTATTACAAAACAGAGAAACTATAATTCTGTAACATTAAAGTTAAGGAAAAGAACTCAGAGTTACTATTATCTGAGCAAGTTGAACTCAGTTTAACCAGGTCACCCAAGGTTTAACTCAGTATAAAGTGATTTAGTAAAATCTCTGAGATCAGCATATCAAAACCTAAAATCAGTAAAGCCTCATCATAAAGAACCTCAGTATTTCATGGACTCAGTTTTAGTCCACGTCAAATCATACTCCTATGGGTTATATAATATATGCTACCATATATATGTATATTTATATATATACATGTACACATACACAAACATGCATATACATATCTACATACAATACTACATAAAGTAATATATAAGCGAGAATAGGATGAGTTTAGCTGGACCATAATATTGAGGAAAGGAAGTATCATGAAATAAGGCTAGAAAGGCAGAGCCAAGCAAAGCAAGATGACGAAAGATGTTGAATTCTTGACTAAGGTGATTCACAGACACTGAGAAGGGGAGTGGGAGGCTCAAAGCATTACAGCAATGTGTATGTTTGATGGGTTAACAAATTCAGAAAAGATATTAGGTATACATACTACAACAGCTCTGTGATCTCACTGACGAAGGCACTATTTACTGATAGAGGTCACATGATGACTCATCCTAGGTGATTCCTAACTGTATCTTCTCCTAAGTTCACCAATGGGGGAGCCATGCAGTATGCTAAGGACCTTCCTAGGCTTTTCTTGATCAATGGAGTATGTGGGATATCTATTGGATATTTCTCACTCTCACCACATTTCTTTGATGACATCCTTTGCACCACTTCTCTTTTGTAATTCTCTGTGATATGTTGCAGCCTGCATGCCATGTCTATCATATGGCTCTTTGCTGCCCTTTGGTTAACCTTTGACAAGATATTTTGTGGCTTATAAGTCATGTAACATGACAGTCTCCAAAGCATGCATGTGTACATATATATATACACATGTATACACACACATATGTATATATAAACACATATATACTATATACATAGACATACACATGAATCAGTCAATTTGTTAAGTGCCTACTATGTGCCAGGAACTGTGCTAAGCCTTGGGGATGCAAAGAAAGGTAAAAAGACAGTCCCTGCTCTTAAGGAATTCACAGTTTACAAGCTATGTACAGGATAAACTGAAAGTAACCAACAGAAGGAAGGCACTGGAATTAAGAGGGATTGGAAAAGGGGCAGCTAGGTGGCGCAATGGATAGAGCACCAGCCCTGGATTCAGGAGGACCTGGGTTCAAATCCAACCTCAGACACTTGACACTTACTATCTGTGTGACCCTGGGCAAGTCACTTAACCTCAACTGCCTCACCAAAAAGCAAAGCAAAAACAAACAAAAAAAGAGGGATTGGAAAAGACTTATGTTGTTAGAAAGTGGGATTTTAGCAGAGACTTGGAGGAGGCCAGTGAATCCAAGAGGCAGAGATGAGGAGAGAGAATATTATATGAATTGGGGGGGGGGCACCAGTGAAAATGACTAAATTTAGGAGATGGAGTGTCTTATTTAAGGAAGTTGAGAGATATGAATTAGATTTTGAAGGTAAGAGGCAGGCTTCTGGATGGGGCAAAGGAAATATTCCCCTGGGGATCCATCAAGGTTGGCCCAAGTTTATGTTAGTCCAGAGCTTCTATAATGTGCTACAGATTACAATCACATTTACATAGCTCTTTAAGGAGTATAACACACTTTTGTCCTGGTAGCACCTTATATGAGACTTCTGTGTATTTTGGTAGAGTGGCTTCTATAAAGAGGAAGTCAAGGCAGATAAAGTTATAACATAAGAAGAGCAAGTTCTCTCACTAAGTTACAGTATTAGAATAGCATGTTCTCTGAGTAAATACATACACTAGAGTTCCCAAAGCAACTTTTTGTATTCCACTAATTTTCTATTTTGAAGTGCAAAAGTCAGAAGAGTCTGATAAAATCTACAATGATAATAACACTATTGTATTACAATTTGTTTTAAAATCATACTTATTTAGGACTCTTGTCATGTTCTGAAAGTAAACGACATTAAACTCAATAAAACAAGACTCCTAACACACTCATTTTTAACTCTGTGAATCACCTTCCCTCCCATTCAATAGAATTCCACAAAACATTTGCTGAGTGTCAGCTCTCTACTAGACACTGTGCTAAGACAAGGGCTGGGTATAGAAAAACAAAAATGAAAACAGCCTCTCCTTTCCAAGAGCTTACATTCTCCATCTAGTGGAAAGACTGAAGCTACCCAGCTCAGCTATGCCCAAAGGGCTATGGGGCTGTGCATACCCTTTGACCCAGTAATACCACTACTAGGTCTGTATTCCAGAGATCATAAAAAAGGGAAAAGGACCCACATGTATAAGAATATTTACAGCAGTTCTTTTTGTGGTGGGAAAGAATTGGAAATCGACAAGTGGGGAATGGCTGAATAAGTTGTGGTATATGAATATAATGGAATACTATTGTGCTGTAAGAAACGATGAGCAGGATGATTTCAGAAAAACCTGGAGAGACTTTTAAGTGCACTGATGCTGAGTGAAGTGAGCAGAACCAGGAGAACACTGAACATAGTAACAGCAACATTGTGTGATGATCAACTGTGATAGATTTGGCTCTCAGCAGTGCAATGATCCAAGACAATTCCAAAGACCTCATGATGGAAAATGTTCTCTACATCCAGAAAAAAGAACTGTGGATTCTGAATGCAGATTAAATCATACTGTTTCTACTTTTGGCCTGGTTTTTTCCCCCTTCTTTTGTGAGGTTTTCCCCTTGTGCTATTATTCTTTTTTCACAATATGACTAATGCAGAAATATGTTTAATGTGATTGTACATATATAACCTATTATTAAATTGCTTTCTGTCTTGGGGAGGGGGGAGGGAAGGGAGGGAGGGAGAAAAATTTGGAACTAAAAATCTTATGAAAACAAATGTTGAAAACTATCTTTACATGTAACCGGAAAATAATAAAATGATTTTATGATGAAAAAAAAAGACTGCAGCCAACCTGCATGAATGTCTAAGTCTTTTCTCTCCAGCATCCTCCAAGCAAACAGGCTTAGGAGAAGCTTTTATTTCATAAGCAATGAGGGGCATGTAAGGGTTTGTGAGTGTGGAGTTACATGATGAAATCAGCCTTCTAGGAACTTAATCTGGTAGATAAAATAATTAGGAAGAAAAGTTTGTGAATGTTAAATTTGAGGAAATGTGAAGTATGGGCAGTCTTCAGCTGTGTTCTTAGGTATCACTTACCTCTAAGATCACAGAACTGGAGCTGCAAGAACCCTTAGAGATCATGTGGTCAACTTCCTTATTTTACAGGAGAAAAAACAAACTTGGGAAGCTGAAGGAACTTGGCCCAGGCCCTGAGGAACAAGCTCTGAGCTGGGACTTAAATCTCTTTTAATCTCTCTGGACCTAAAAATATCCTCCTCTATAAAATGAGGAAGTCTGAAGAGATAACATTTAAGGTTACTTCCAGGTCTAATGTTCTAGGGGTAATAGAAACAATGAGTTCTTTAAGATCTTGGAAGAAGTAGGATTTGAGATAGGCCTTCAAGGGTTTAGATTATCCATAAAAAGTCTGTATAAGAAAAAGCACAGAGGTAGGCAATTGTTTCTATGGACACTGAGTAGGCCAATTCTGTTGGAGGGCAGGTTTAATAACTACTCACTGAATTGATTTTTCTTGCAAAAAAAACCAAACAGACATTTATGACTGAGAATCAAACCTTTCCTTGTAATCCAAGTGTGTATGTGAAATTGAGAGGCAGGTGGGAGACAAAATCACACTGGGTCAATGGGTGTGGCACCATTTAGGTTTAACAAACTTCGTGAAGCTATTCGTTCCATGTTAATGACTGATCCCAAGCTTTAGTGATCTGGTTTGAAACTGTAGATGTAGCCTCCCAGTGAATCCGATCCAGAAGTAAATACTACTTAAGAGTTAGACACAACCAGTCTTGGAAGTTTGGGACAGTACTATCCAAAATGGTGCTAAACCTTCTCAAATGAAGCTATTGGCTTGGAGAATTAATGTTCTAAAAATTTGTATCCATTTTACTGAATCTTATTGATCTCCTCCTAATCACAGAATAGATGGTTGCTGAATTCAACCATTGATCTTTGGAAGAAAGACTGTTTTGGTGCTGCAAATTTTACATTTCACCTAAGCCTTTATGAAGCCCACAAGCCCTTACCTAATGACCCTTATAATTAAAGGTTGACACATGCACTGAACTGTAAGGATGTCTTATTCTCTACAGCAGCAATTGATTCATTTCCATTTTATGCCATAACACTGAACTATGGGTAGCCAGTTCTGACTGGTTCTTTTAATCAAATGTTCTTTCCTTAGCTCTCTTCTCTCCCTTGATGAAATCATTTACTCCCACAGTTTAAAAGATGGTTCTATGTAGATGACTCACAAATATATCTATATGTTTATCTCTATTATCATCTATATCTATATATAAACATCTCTCCATCTCCCAGATCCACTTGCATGTACATCATCACCTAAAACTGAATTTGTCCAAAAGTGAAATCATTTAGATTCTTTCCAAAACCTTTCCATCCTTATAACTTCCTTATTTCTGTTGATGTTTGTTACCATTCTCCAAGTTGCCTAGGCTTTGAAGTATAATTTTTTTTCTCCTTTTTTCCACATCCAATCAGTTGTCAAGTATGGTCAATTCTATGCCTACAATCTCTCTGACATCTCTCACTTCCTCCCCACTCACACCATTAGCACCAGATGACAGGATGGACATCTCTGCCTAATTTTTTTTAAAGCCTCTTAACAGGCCTTCCTGCCTCCAAACTCTCCCTAATTGATCCTTCACACAAATGCCAAAATAATCTTCCTAATGCCTGACAGTGCCACTCCCTACTCAAAAACATTTAGTGGCTCCATACTGCTTATAGAGAAAAACATAAACAGCTAAGCTTTCCATTTAGGGTCATTTACAATAATGGCTCCGACCTACTTTTTGGCCTTATTTCACACCAGTTCTTTCCATGAGCTTGACATTCCAGCTAAATTGGCTGTTCCTTGATCTTATCCTACATTCTCCCTTCTCCATGCATTTACAAAGGCTACCTGCCTCCTTGTGGTCTCCCACCTTTTCCCTTTTTCCTGGAAAAAAAATCCCCTTCTTCAATGCCTGTTCAAGAAGCCACCTCCTCTATGAAGTCGTTCCTTTACTCCTTCCCCCTTCGGCTCTAAGTAATTTATCCCTCCTCAAATTTTGCCAGAGCACTTTGTCTACCTCTTTTTAGTCTTTTTATTATGTTCTACTGTGTGTCATTTTTTGTGGCTCAGTTGTTTCAGTTGTGTTTGATTCTTTGTGACCCCATTTGGGGTTTTCTTGGCGAAGATACTAGGGTTTGCCATTTCCTTCTCCAGCTCATTTTACAGATGAGAAAACTGAGGCAAATAGGATTAAGTGACTTGTCTAGGGTCACAAAACTTAGGTCTTTTCACTAAACTAGAAAGTAGTATGTGGATCCCTGGTAAAGATTCTCTTTGAGCTGCTACCCAGGTTTTATCAAACAAAGTACAATGTACAATGCATATCATCGACAAAATAAATTCATAAAGAACCAAAGCTTTCTGCATCAGTAAGAGCCACAAAGGCTCTCAAAGGAAGGTACATTTCCTTACAAACAAAGGGAAATGTGCCTTCGTGATATAAACACCACCACATGAAAGCAATTCTCATCCCAAGCCTGGTCACTAAACAACCTCTACTTTACACAGTGGGTATTTCCTGCTAAAAGGGACTACCTTTATCTAATCAGATTGCTTTCACCATTCAGTTTCATCACACTCCTACAAAGACAATACGAATTAGAATCAGCTCTTAATTACCCCCTCTTCCCCTTAATAAAGTGGCAGAGATAATCCAACAAAGTAGGTAATCCAAAAATAATTTCTATTTTCCTTGTTTATCCTTATAGTTAGGAGGCTAAGTCAATTGTATTTTGCTAAAGCTTAATATTAAAATTTGTGTGAATTCCTTGAGTGCAAACCATACTCTAACAAACAGCAAAGGGCAGCTTAGACACTAACAGATGGCAAGGGGCAATGGAGTTGTGGCCGGCCCAATGCAAAAAAAAAAAATTGGTCTGGGGCTAAAAATTGGATGTAGGCAATCCATAAAATAGGTATTCTGTATGTAGATAACTAAGTATTGACTACACTTAGAATCGTGATGACCTTCTGAAAACTATTCCAAACTGTAACTTAGAGGCTAAGTCCAATTTTAAGTCTGGCCTGGGGGAAGGAGAGAGGAAGGGCTACTCTGATCCCAATAGAATGTCAACTTTTTGGGGAAGGGATGCTTTCACTCTTGGCTTTGCATCCTCAGAAGCTAGTGCAGTGCTTTGTATCTGATACAAATAATATACTTTATTAATAAATATTTATCATTGATACATATTAATTATATATGTAGATATATGTATATAAATTATGTTAGTTGATTGAACTGTATTCTAAAGAAGTTCTCAAAAAAGTCTGCTTGGTTCCAGGTTATCCTGCAAGCCACAGGATCTTTGTAAGGAAAGATGTTTATTGAATTAGTCAAAATGAACTGAAGAAGTTTGAGATTATTCCTTAAAGACATTGGATTTTATGCAGGAAGGGCCTTTAGAGGAAATCTAGCTGAACTTCCTCCTTCTTCCTCTTGCCATTTGACAGATATGAAAAACTGATTACTAGAGTAGGTAGTGGCTCACCCAAAATCTCAGTGAGCCGGAATCTGAACCCGGGTATTCCTGATTCCAAATAAATCAGTGCACTTTCCATGACACAAAGTTTATCTGAGTCTCAGAGCAACGTAGAGATTTTTAAGTCTCTCTCTAGGCTGGTAGCTAATATTCACTTGTTTGGGTTGTGATACTATCTGGGGAGAAGGGTATCAGAATTAGAAAAGTTTATCTGTTTTGTTTTTAAAGTAAAAAGAATTCTGAATTATAGGAAATCCATCACTGTGGCTTATGGTGAACTTCACAGGTGAAATGAAACAATAAATTGATTATAAAAAGTTTTGAGACCCTGAATTCATTTTTTTTTTTAGTGAGGCAATTGGGTTAAGTGACTTGCCCAGGTCACACAGCTATTAAGTGCTTAAGTGTTGAGGCCAGATTTGAACTCAGGTACTCCTGACTCCAGGGCCGGTGCTCTATCCACTGCACCACCTAGCTGCCCCCCTGAATTCATTAAAAAAAAAAATAGTAGGAATAGTGAAGCAAAAAGATGCTTCCTTTATCTGCAGTAAGCAGGAGGCAATCTTTAATAATATGGAGTGAAACTTTTATATAGTTTGGTGTTTGGAAAGGTATGTGCTCATGAATAGGCTCACCAGTGGCTTGGCTCAAAGAACTTCATTCAGTCCTGGTATGAGAGAACTGATAAGTTGGCATTTTACTTAGGTTAGTCATGGTGATTTAACAAAGCAGGTCTCAGAGATGGTGTGACTTTAGCAGCAGTTTTCTTTCCTTATTGGCTTGGCTGGCCTATTGAATTGGCTATTTGATACAATAGATAAAAACAAGTAGGCATGATCCAAAAAAAAGTTATTTCAAATTATGGGCAAAATAATCTGAACACAACAATAAGCATACATTTATCTTACAGTGTTACTATAAACAAAGGATAAGGAAAGAGACTGGACTTGTGATTTTCATTGTTAAAGGGAACACCCAGCTAAAGAAACTCCCTTTATCATAACAAATGATATTGGTTAATGTCAAAACCTTAGAGAGGGGCAGCTAGGTGGCGCAGTGGATAGAGCACTAGCCCTGGATTCAGGAGGACCTGAGTTCAAATCCAGCCTCAGCCACTTGACACTTACTAGCTGTGTGACCCTGGGCAAGTCACTTAACCCCAATTGCCCTTAGAGAAAAGGAAATAAGCATCTGGGATCATAAATCCGGCTAACACCCTTGTTATTTTTTTTTCTTCTTATTGGGAATTGTGTTTCCTATCTGGAATTCCTATATAATTCCTATGATAATGAAACAACTCCATTTTCTTAATAGAATATTTAAAAACATGTGCATATGTAAGTAGAATGCATACATACATGTATGTATGTAAGTAGATGCATATATACACATGTGTACATATACATATACACATACGCATACACACACACACATATATATTTCACCAGTAACACTAAATATACCACACAACGAAGAGAGGACCTCAGGTCAGTGCTATAGTAGCAGTTTGGTATAATGGAAATAGCACTTTATTTCGGGTTTAGAAAACTTGGGTTAAATACCAGCTCTGCTCCCTGTGTGACCTCTGGCAAGTCAGCTAAAATCTCAGCCTCTGTAAAAGGGGATATAATAATACTCATTCTACTTACCTCACAGTGTTGTTGTGAGGATCAAATGAGAATAATTTATAAGTTTTGAAGTTGCATGGCAAATAATTATAAAGTTATAAAGTGCCACATAAATATAAATGATCTTTTCTCTTATCACAACATAAAGATCTCATTTTCAGTAGTGATGGTCCTGTGTCTTTGATCTTTTAAGAACTTGCTATCAGCATAGGTTTCCAGCTAAGCAAGTCCTTGAGGTTCAGGGGCCTGTATAATCACATTGCTACTTCCTAGATCACTTCATCACTGTTTAATATTTTACTGCAAATACCCAAGTAAATATTTGCACAGCTCCTAAAAAAAGGATGAAACCAGTTCAAAGAAAAATGAGCGCTGGAGCAATTACTATGCATCTAGAAAAGGACACAGCCTTAGTGTTCAGCTTGAACAACAATAAATCAAAGATAGAGGAGAAAATGTTCAAAGCAATCTAGTTGTAATGCTTCTCTGGGCAAAGGAAAATTAAAAGGAATTTAAGCCAAGAAAAATGAAATTCTTTTTTTTTTTTTAAAGCTTTATATATAATGCTTTTCAAGAGACTCTGAGAAGGGTATGTTAGTGGGAAGTGAGAGAATGCAGGTTGAGTTGTCTGTGTTCTACTTCTCTGGAGGTATTGTAGTAGGACGCAGACCCCAAGAAACACAAAGACCCTAACCCCCAAGGAATCCTTAAACTTTCTCAAGGGATAAACAGCTCTGCCTCCCACCTCAGGAATGTGGTGTGGCTGAGCAAAAAGACCCTGGTCTGTAAGGAACAAAGATGATATATTGCTAGGGATGGGTGCTATTCAAACTCCAGTTATTCCCTTCCAGTTGTTTTGCCTCTTCCAGTTACTTTGCATCCCTTCTCAGATGTTTTGACAGCTTTGTTTGTAAACATAAAAAGACCAGCTCTTCTCTTACTGTCAGACAGTCTCCATAGTGATTGTCTCCTGGCCATATATTACTCTCTCTTAATAAATCTCTTTTTATTTTACAAGATTTGCTATTAGCCTCCAATTCTTTGGGTGAGCTAGTGCCCCCGCTTCCATCTGGGTCACAATTTTACATTCTAAAATATAAGACAAATATTCAATAGCTATTTTTCCTGTGTGATACAATGAATTTGATAAAGGAAAGTACAAAGATGTCCCAATTTGAACATTCCTTGCGCAAAGACAGCATATAAGATATGAAGCCTGGCTCTTGAGGGCAGGGTCAGACAGAAACGTGATCCTGCAGTTACAGGACAGTTAGGAGACAAAGAGAGGCAGGGAGGAGGTGATATCTGGAATAAGAAATGCAAGCTGGCTTACTCTGTCTTAACAGAAACAATAAAGAGATGAATTTGTAGGAAGGACATAACTGATCAGTTTACACAATCAAAACCACAGTAGAAAGGTACCACTGTTGGCAAGAAATGAAATATGAGGACTAATTAACACCAGAGCTTCATGTTTCAAAAGACTTATACAGAGCTGGAGAACTCTGAAAAGAGAAAGAAGAAATGGATAAAACAATATAGAAAGGGAAAAAGTCAAGATTAGTAGAAATCTAAGGTTTTTTTTCTGTCATCCTGTTACTGAACAGGAGTCAGAAACAGCCCTAATTAGAAAAAAAAATAAAAAGCTCAGAGATGGCTGCATGGTATAGTATACCTACCATTACCACTGGATCCTGTTGCACCCTGCCTGGATGCCTGCCCGCAAGTGTCAGGTATCTGTTGGGTTCACAGGTAAAAATAAGATCCAGCGTTTCTCATTAACACAGCCAGCAGCTGCTCTGAAGAAGGAACCGATTACATTTTATCTCCCACTGGAGAGATGATTGAAAAAAATAGGTTGCTAGGGTTTTTGATCACCAGAGCCCTGTCATGGCTCTCAATTGTTTCTTGGACCAAATTAAAATATATGTATGATCCCAAGCTTTTTGACTCTTCACCCAACTTTCCTAAGTGTTTTCATCTACAGCTAAGCCTCAGGCCTGTGAAATCAATTGCTCTTCCCTTATATCGTGCTTTGTTTTCTCTTAGACCCAAGTCATCCCTCATGCCATTCTCCTTTCCTGGGCAGCTCTTACTACTCCTTCATATTTAACTCCCCATTCTCTCCATCCTTCTCAGGGTCTCTAAGCCTATATAGCCTTCTAAGACTAGCTGAATCTGGTTCCTGTCAGTCTTTGTGCTAGAACATCTTATTTATGTGATATAATCTGTACCTGTGAAAGAAATCAACAGAGCATTTATTTATTTGTTGTGTTTACTCCCTTCTCAGCTTTTTAAAGTGTCAACCTGAAAATTAGTGAAACAATTAATATGAAAGAATTAAGGTCTTTAATGGGGACAGAGGAGTTATAACTGAATATCACAAAACAGATTGCTAAGGATACCCAAAGATGGGGCCTAACGAATTCAAAGGATAGGTCATATTTTAGATATGGAGTTTAGCCAGTCACAGTGCAATCCTCTGCACACCTGGCCCCTCCTCCTACTCTCCAATGACTCTTTCTTCTGATTGGGGGCTTCAGGGGAGGAAGTGAGATTGCAAAGTGACAGCTCCCTGGTACTGTAGCCATATATGTCTCATTGTGGCATTCCTATCATTAGATACATTTTCTGTTTTTGTTTCAGTTACATTTCTAGAATAAACTTCTGCCAAGTTGGCATGTCTGGGCACTCTCTGGGTGTGGCATTCACTCTTCTATTTTTTTTTTTTACAATGGTCTTAAAAAAAAGCTTACCAAAGCAACTGCCTCCTTTCTGTATTTTGAAAATCTGGGGGAAGATAAAAAGGGCAAGGGAAGAGCAAAAAGAAGAAAAATCTGTTTCTTTCTCTATGTTCAGCTTGGTGCTACTACTCTCCACCTTTCAAGATATCATCTTATCCCCTACCCTTCAGCTAAGTGATAAAACTCCTTGAAAGAGGAGTAGACTATATATACTCATTTTCTCAATTTCCTTACCATCCACTCTCTTCTCCATTACCCTTCAATAATTCTTGTCTCCTACCCCACCATTTAGCCCTGAAACTGGTCCTTCCCAAGTCATCCCAGCCTTCCTAATTGTCACATCCAATGACCTTTTCTCAGTCCCTATCCTCAAGGCAGGGTGTTATAATGGAAAGATCATACATGACATTTTGGGTCATAAGTTTGTTGTTGGTCAGTCATTTCGGTTGTGTTCCACTCTTTGTAACCCCAATTGGGATTTTCTTGGCAGAGATACAGCAGTAGTTTGCCATTTCTTTTTCTGCCCATTTTACAGATGAGGAAACTCAGGCAAACAAGGATAAGTGATGTGTCCAGGGTCACACAGCTAGTAAGTGTCTGAGGTCAGATTTTAACTCAGGAAGAGGAATCTTCCTGACTTCAAGACTGGTGCTCCAAGCCTTACACTGGACTCATTGCACCACCCTGCTGCCCCTGGATTCAGAAGACCTGGGCTCAAATCTCAAGGCAGAAATGGAAGGCCAGAGGGTTAAGGGATACAAAGGATGGTAAAAATAATCTCTGTCCTCAAGCTATGTACATTCTAATGAATTTGTACAGAATAATATAAATAATAGTAATAGCAACTCATATTTAGGTAGCTCTTTAAGGTTTACAAAGTGCTTTATACAGATTCTATCATATGATCTTCACAACACCCTTGTGCTCTTATTTTCCAGTTTACAGATGAAGAAACTGAGTTTAGAGGGGTGAAGTGATTTGGTCAATTGCTAAGTGTCAGTTTCATAATGGGAAAGAAAGTCTCCCTGTTTCTGGGTCTAGTGGAATCCTACATGTCCTCCTGCCTCTCATGGGATCAGGGGATCATTAATGCCACCCAAATATTAGGTTAAACCTTAAGATTTTTTAAAAAGTTCTTTACCCTCAAAACATTTCCAGTTATAGGGATGGAAATGTTCCAGATACACAAACAAGACATTCCAGAGAGCTCTACTGATCAACACTGTTGTTTCACAGGCTGGATGACTGTACTGCCTCCCTTTCCAAAGCATACATGGCACTGCCAGAAACAGACCAACACCTATGGCTATTTGCGGAACACAGTAGGCAGAAAGACAGAGTTTTTAATGTAGGCCTTGCCTCACAGAGCCACCAAACTCTCCTTTCTCTTCAAATGCACTGTTCCTAACTTGTGTGAACACAAGGACTGATTCATTATTGAGCAAAACATATAACTTGGAATAGCATGACCTTTGATAAGCTCATTGCAGCCAGGTAATTTAATTCAGCAATTAGAAATACTAATGTATTTTATGCCTTAGTATTAAAAAAGTCATAGAGATATAGACCTGTGCTTTGCTGTGTGCTAACTAGGGAAAATGAAAGAATATCAGAGCAGGATCTAAGAGATCACCTAGACCAACCTTGTCACTGTAATAAATAAGGAAACTAAGGCCCAAGGATGTAAAGTATTTTTGTACAAGATCCCAGGGGTAACAAGTTGAATTAATGGCACCAGTCAGACAGTCTGAGAGCATATTTTGCATTTCGATTCATTTTTTAAAAAAATTAGCAGGCATTTATTTTCTTTCCTTCCTGTGAATTTCAATTTAGTTTTTTTGGGGGGGCAGGGGTGTTGGGCAATGAGGGTTAAGTGACTTGCCCAAGGTCACACAGCTATTAAGTGTCAAGTGTCTGAGGCTGGATTTGAACTCAGGTACTCCTGAATCCAGGGCCAGTGCTCTATTCCCTGCCCTGCATTCCAATTTAAAAGGAAAAAGAAAAAAGAAAAACAAAGTCCCTGCAACAAATGTGCATAGTCAGAGGAAACAAATTCTCAGCAAAAATGTATGCTTCACTCTCCATTTCAAATCTATAACCTCTCTGCCAGGAGGTGGGCAGTACAGATCATCATCAGATCTGTGGAATCATAGTTTGTAATTGCATTGATCAGGGTTCTTAAGTTGCTCGAATGTATTAAATGCTTACAATGTGTGAGGTAGGAGCCACCATCAAAGTAGCAGCCAGGCCTTCCCTTTAATAACAATGGCATAGGTTGTCACTTTGGCCACGAGTCCTGAATTTGTTTGCTCTCAACACCATTAAGAACAGAGGATGCATCTGTCTGCAGTCCAAACAACATGCTTTGGCCTCTAGTCACAAGGGAATGCCTATAAAGAACTCTTTAAGACCTCTATTCCAAGTGCCATAGCTGTCAGGCCTCTAACCTCAATTTCTTACCTAGAGAATGAATTTCCAAGGTAAGAACATTTCTTCTGGTGCTAGCTGAGACAACTGTTCAGGCTTGGCTCCCTCAGGGGCCATTCCTTGGGTTACACTGTTCTGAGCATATTTTATTGAACATTTTATTTTCTGCATAATTTTGTGGCTCTACTGTACTCCTTCTTGGCTAGTTGATACATTAAATTCTAAGCTGAGTCAAAAACACCCCTCAAGACAAATACTAAAATCAGAGGTAAAGATAAGCCAGCTGGGCTCAGATCCATACATGACTCCTCCACTCCCAAAATAGTTTTGGAAGTCTTAAGCAACAAAGACAACCATTTTTCCTCTTTTATTTCTTTTAAGGATCTACATAGGATTTGCACTCTTGGCATACCCAGGTTTCCTATAGTTATTACTATTCTCTCTTTGTGAGCCCACCAATTCCATTCAACTTGTGTCTTACTAGGAAACCTTATCTCATCTTCCTATTTGCTTAGTAACTTTTGTATTAATAGTGTCTCACTTAGTCCCCTTCTCTAAAACCCTACAAGTGTGTAGATAGATAGCCTTCTGCTGATACCAAATGTAAGGAATTAATTGTGATTTGGGGTTTCCATAATTCATAGATCTCATATTAATTTCACCAAAGACAATATGATGGCAAAAATGCGTGTTATGCTGCATAACTCAGGATATACTTGTAATATATGCAATAATATCAAATCATACCTAGAGTATACATAGTCACGATGATAAATGAATGTAAATGTCTGTTAATATTAAACATTATTACAGAATCTTCATTAAGTAAGTAAATCACATCATCTTGTCTTTATAACATCCCCCACCCCCAGGGTGTAGTATACTGCTCTGCACACTGTAGGCACTTGATAAATATTTGTTGAATTTGAACTTAATGGCACCAGCTTATTATAAAATGTCATGGAAGTCAAAAGCATATATGGGGGCAGCTGGGTGGCGCAGTGGATAGAGCACCGGCCCTGGAGTCAGGAGTACCTGAGTTCAAATCCAGCCTCAGACACTTGATACTTACTAGCTGTGTGACCCTGGGCAAGTCACTTAACCTGCATTGCCCCGCAAAAAAAAAAAAAGAAAAGGATATATGAATACTACATATTATCTATGATCTGTATGGACCCAAATCACAATTAATTCCTTACACTAATAAAACCCTACATTCCTAGGATCATGAAATTTTTCAAGATGGAAGAGACCTTTGAGATATTCTATTTAGTAGATGGGGGAAATGAGGCCCAGAAAGACTGATACATGATCATGCAGAAAGTTAATGACAGGGCTGAAATAAGAAACCAGATTTCCTGTTTCCTCATCATTTGCTCTTTATTTCACATTGCTGATAGGTATTAAGAAACCTGTATAACTATTAGCTTTTTAAAAAAAAATTTAAGCTGAGTATTGGATTGTTCATGCCAGACTAAAGTAAATACCCAAGAACAAAAAATGAACTACTAAATCTAAGTACACATTCATCTGCTTCTACTAGTTCAAGATATTTATACCATTCCATCTAACCAGACTTTTTCCCTTACCCATAAACTAATTCATGTGTAACTTAAACACTTTATTTTTCTCATGCAGAATCAGATTTTTAAAAAGTTTTAATGTCATAAAGGAAATTTCTATGAACTCTCTTCCAGTTTCTTCCACCTTCCTGCAGATTTCTTCTGAAACGAGGATGATAAAATAAGATCCATTCTTATTCAGTTCTTGGTTCACCAGAACTGCTTCTTCAAAGTGGGTAGTGCTGATCGAGAACAACAATTTTATTTTAAGTGTCTTCACTGCCATTTCAAACCTGGAAGGGCATTTGTTAGTGAAAAAGATTATAAGCATGCCTGCTCCTTTGAAAAGTCTCTTGTGATCTAACTGTTAGAATGAGCACTTACGCCCACAACAGAAAAGTTTCCTCTCCTGGCTTCAAAAAACTGTCATGACCACCATGATGTTACATGGAACCATAAAGGAGAAACTGGCTTTGGGCAAGCAGAAGCCACATGAAGGAATGTGAGATGAGAATCTAATCTGAAGGCTCAAACTCTGATCTGGGCCCTGAGCCAGACTCCAGGGCCGGGAGAAGGAGGCCCTCAGTGGCCACCATCTTCCAACTGGGCAAGCTAGCAATCCAATCCTAATGTTCAGGAGAGCTGACAGGACAAAACAAAAAAGCATAGAATAGCTATTCCAAGGTGTAAAGGGGTTAGAACTTCTTTTCCCTTTGGTCACTTTTTACAAAGAAGTTTGTATTAGAGATTTTTGGCTATTTCAATGCCATCCCATCATGTCACAAAGGTAAGACAAACCAAAGGGAAAGATTTTGAAAGTTAATTGTTGTTAGATAGTTATTCATTAAATACTTCCCCGAAAACATAGGCAACTTCCAAGTGCAAATATTAGCCCAGTTGCAGATCCTGGGTAACACCCAAAGCTAACCTAACTTGGCAGCTAAAATGGCATTTTGCCAGTAACTAACTTGATACAATTGGTTCATATAGATGATCTCTCTCTTCAAATACCTATGTTGCTAAAGGGGATCCATGGGATCAAAGGACACTTCAACCTCAGATGGGGAGTCAGTTGAAGCAGGTGAAGGCCATTTCAATGGAGCCATCATAGATCACTATAGAAACTATAGTTATCAATAGGGTATTGATAACTAGGGCCATCTCTGCCTTTTAGGCCCATAAAATAGATTCGCCTGGTGAGGGGATATACAAGAGAAATTATAATATTTAAAACCTTTGTGTTATTATAGTGAAAAAAAAGTGGAGGGGAGGTGCTATTGGATGAAAGAGGCTTGGTCAGCTTCCTTTACAGTCTGAACAATTAGTAACTAATCAAACCTTATGTGATATTTCACTGGAGACTGGGCAATAGCTTCTTTCCCCCTAGCTTCTTCTAATTAGTCATGAGTGAACACTGCTGGAAATTAGCATTGATCTGCATATAAACTTACGAAGCTTTAAATACATTTATCTTTCTCTGGAAATGTGCCTATAAGGAGCTGGGTCTAGATGCCTCCTCACACAGTATCTCCCTTTCTCCTTCTAAGGGTATATCCATTTCCCATGCCAATAAGTCATGCTATGGACACTGAGAGGTATGTGTGTGTGTGAAATCCAAATAAAACAAAACTCATCTGATCTTTAGCAATGTGAACATCTCTGTAATTCATGATGCAACATTCTCCAAACTGGGGCGGGGAGGGGGGAGGGGGGAACTATCTAATATCATAATGAAGTAACGCTATTGTGTAAGCACAATTCACTTAAGGGTAAGATTTTAATTTGACACACTTTTTGAGTGTTGCAATAAGCATTTTTAATGTCTTTAGCTTAATTTTTACCTAACCTAATACCCGGGTTGGTAAGTTTGCCTTAATTCAATCTCTTTGGCAGGAATTGTAACCTAATTAAATATCCTATATATTATCCAGGTTCTATATAATACATGTTTCTATAATAATATCTAGTTACATTTTTTTTGCACTGGTATTTTCCTAGCCTTTTGTTTCAGAAGAACCTATTGTCTTACTCCAAGAAAACTGGACATAAATTATGAACACTATCAATAATCTTGAAGTGCTTGAAAAAGAACTAGGAATGACAAGGATTTATAAAATTTATTTTTTCTCACTTTATTTAGCTGAATCACTGAATCCTCAGTCTCCACCTTTCAAAATGAAAACTGGAAAAAAATGGATGAAAACTCTTATGTTGGAGTTTGTCAATGCTTTAGGGGAAAAAAAGGTTCCAATGTTAATCCACTGTTGGTGGCTATGTGAAAAGATCCAACTATTCTGGAGAGCAATTTGGAACTATGTCCAAAGGATTATAGAACTATGAATACGTTTGACCCAGCAATACCACTGCTAGGTTATACCCTAAAGACATCCCAAAAAAGAGAAAAAAGACCTATTTGTACAAAAATATTTATAGCAGCTTTTTTTTTTTTTGTGGTGGCTAAGAACTGGAAATCAAAGGAATGCCCATCAATTGGGGAATGGCTAAACAAACCATATGATGGAATATTATTGTGCTATAAGAAATGACAAGCAGGATGATTTCAAAAAGCCCTGTAAAGACTTGTATGAACTGATGTATAGTGAAGTGAGCAGAACCAAGAGAATGTTGTGCACAGGGACAGCAATATTGTTTGATGAAGAACTGTGAATGACTTAACTATTCTCAACAATACAATGATCCAAGACAAACCCAAAGGATACCTCCAAACAAAGAACTGATATTGATTGAACACAGTCTGAAGCAGGCTATTTTTCACTTTCTTTCCGTTTTTTCTTTTATTCAAGTTTTCTTATAAAAAATGAATAGTATGGTAGTGTTTTACATAATTGTACATGTATAACCTATATCTGATTGCTTACCACCCCAGGGAGGGGGGAAGAGAAGGAGGGATAAAAACTTGGAACTCAAAACTAATTTTAAAAAATGTGTATTATTAAAAAAATGTATGATTCTCAGTTCAAAAATTAAAAAAAAAATTTTAAAGCTTCACAGATTTACTCCCATGGCTTTTTTTTTTTTTTTGGTGAGGCAATTGGAGTTAAATGACTTGCCCAGGGTCACACAGCTAGTATCAAGTGTCTAAGGATGGATTTGAACTCATGTGCTCCTGAATCCAGGGCTGGTGCTCTATCCACTGCACCACCTAGCTACCCCCCATCGCTTTTTAATTCTGGGATTAGAGCTTGGTTTAGTGCTAGCAAATACACAAAGCACAATGGATTTCTCAGGGAAACCACATGAGGGCTCCTTATATATCAGCCTCCAAAAGGCTAAGACGTGTTTCCTACAAACTTATTTTCTAAAATAATGTCTTGGTTGTTTACCTGTTAGACATTTAAACTCTACTGATTCCCCACCTTGGCAGAAGTAGAAGTTCTGGGAAGCCCTACAAAGCTTGACAGGCTTTAAGTTTGGACCTGGTGACATACAGCTAGCCTGTCCTCTAAGGACCAGCCGAGCTAAATTCAAATTCCTTACAGACTGCATCTCACTAAGACCACTACTGAAGAATACCAGGGTAATGATCTTGGTTGGTGGAAGAAGCAGAAATCTACAGACAAAATCACAGATCTTTATAGTGCTGAAGTAAACAGTTAAAATAAGAATGAAGAACTTTTCTTATTTGATCTCATACAGTGATATGTTGTTCATAAGTCCCTTTTCTCACATTAAACTTCTGTGATTTATCATTTTAAAAAGGCTAAAAAAATCTAAATCATATAAAGAAAAAGGAGAGAATAAAAGTAAAGCCAGAAGCACTCTTTTTAAAAAATGAGTACTGGGGGGCAGCTAGGTGGCGCAGTGGATAGAGCACCGGCCCTGGAGTCAGGAGGACCTGAGTTCAAAGTCGGCCTCAGACACTTGACACTTACTAGCTGTGTGACTCTGGGCAAGTCACTTAACCCCAATTGCCTCACCAAAAAAAAAAAAAAATGAGTACTGGAGTGTCATTCTCATGTATCAGAGAAAAAAATTTAATCGAGTTTTTGATAGAACAAGGTTCTAATCAATAGGTACAGATTAAGAAATTCTTCAGGAAACTGAAGCCATTTTACAAAGAAATTAGAAAATCTGTATTATGGTAAGCATCTGAGCACGAACTGAACCACCAAACAGGATTCAAAGAACCTGAATAGTAGGATCAAGATCTCTCTGTTCTTGGTCTGGGAATTCAACCATCAAGCTGCTTCCTACGCCAATGTTTCTACCCCCAACACATAAATACACCTGCATACTACAAAATTGCTATCCAGAGGGGTGAGGTGGCATTGTTCTTCAAAGTTTTTAATAAATACCCAACCGTAGAAAATGACAGGCCCTTTTCCTGTGTGACTCATACCTAAAGGCTGCCCACAGGAGAGGCTCTAACCTGACCTCCCAATAATTTAAAGCATCCTCCCTTCTCTCCAAAACATAAATAAAAGGAAAAAGGGTTTAGTTCACTTGGGGTCTTACTCAGCCTGTCAGGATTTAAAAGCAAATGCTCCCATTAGCTAATGGAAGTTTGATACATCTTCCCATAAGAGAACTGGCAACTACCCAGTATGTCTACACTTTTTTCTCATTCAAATACTTTGTGCAGAGATGGCTTTTATGCTCAATATTTATGATCATTTCACCCATCTGGGATGGGGAATGGTGAACTTGATAAATGGCCTTAAGCCTGCCCTGACTTTAGCTTGGTTCCTAAAGGACCACTTCTTCTTTTGTGAAGTCCCTGACACTGATGCCACCACCTTGTTATAGAGGGAGAGAGGAGGGGAAGAAAACACTTCATTGCTTCTGTTTCTTTCTTTTCTTTTTGGTGGGACAGTGCGGGTTAAGTGACTTGCCCAGGGTTACACATCTAGTACGTGTCAAGTGTCTGAGGCTGGATTGAACTCCTGAATCCAGGGCTGGTGCTTTATCCACTGTGCCCCCATTGCTTCTATTTCTAACTCTGGCATCGCAATATGAAAATGCTGGTGCTACTGTTGAAGCTTTTGGCCTCGACAAGCCCCATATTTAAAATCACAGATCCTGTTTAACCCTCCTGTTTTCTACAGTATGTAAATCATCTTAGCTTTAAGCATAAGTGAACTAGGTTTAATTAAAATCTTCTCTCTGGGAATCCAATCAACACAACTTAGGATAAAATTGCCGGAATCACTTACTCTTTGGTCAGGAGGGGACAGGACTTGAGCAGAAATCGAGATAGCCCAGAGTCCTGGAAGTACAGGTCGGGTGGGGCTGTTGGGCTCTTGAGATTCAAACATCTGACAATCACGTAGAGCACAGCGGCCACAGCAGCTAACTTCACCCCATCAAACACAGCAGGCAGCTCGGAGGTTTCTAGCATTGCATTCATCTTGAGCCTGTGGAGAAGAGGTATATGATAAAAGGGTGGACAGAAGTTTGGTATGTATAGGTCACAGGGAGAAAGGTGCCAAGTTTTAATCTCACCAAAGAAGCTCCAAAGACTTCTTGGGAAGTAACAGCAGAGCCAGAAGAATGACATAGGCCTATGCCTATGAGATAGGAGCAGCATCAGTTTCAATGAATCCTATACAAACCCTTCCCTGGGCCCTGTGGGCAACTATCATCCCTTTTTTTCTTCCCCAATAATTACCAAACTTTTAGAAAAAAAAGCTATCTTTATCCAATACCCTCAATGTCTTCCTCAGAAACCTCTTTTCATCTGCTCCTTATAATCTAGCTTCCACCAGCAGTGCTCTACTGAAATTATGGTCTCCTAATGACCTTTTCATTGCCAAACCAATGGCCTTTTCCTGGGCCTCCTCCTACTTCTTTGCAGCGTGTGACACTGTTGACCACTCCCTCTTTCTGGATATGCACTCTTCCCTTGGTTTCAAAGACTGCACTCTCTTCGGACTCTCTTCCTAATGATACCTGGCATTTATGTGACATTTATAGTTTATAAAACACTTTGGTACCTTCAGGTATTTTGATTGAGAGGGATTGTAATGTAATAGAAAGAATGTTGGACTTGAAATCAAGAAATATCAGGGTTCAATTTTACAACCTCCCCTGAGCCTCAGTTTCCTCATCTACAAGATAATAATGACCACTAACCTTACAGGAATGTTATAAAGAACAAATACAATAATAATATAAGTGCTTTACAAACCTTAAAACACTACATAAACATCAACTATTATTATAATCCCTATTTTACAAATGAGGAAATTAGCTCAGAGAGGTTACATGATTTTGCCCATAGTCATAGTTAGTAAATAACAGAGGTAGAATTCAGGCTAACTAGGTGGTACAGTGTCTGGAGTTACGAAGACTCATCTTCCTGATGTAAAATCTGGCCTCAGGCACTTACTATGTGACCCTGGGCAAGTCACTTAACCCAGTTTGCCTCAGTTTCTCATCTGTAAAATGAGCTGGAGAAGAAAATGGCAGACCACTCCAGTATCTTTGCCAAGAAAACCCCAAAAGGGTCACAAACAATTGGATACAACTGAAAACGACTGAACAACAAAGGAAGTGGATCTGGATCTCTCCTGACTCCGTGGTTTTGGTTTTTTTTTTCCATTTCGTCATGCTCCCTCAAAAAGAGCTGGCCTTTATATGGCACTTTAAGGCACACAAAGTGTGCCAGTCCAGAGGGGCCTCATTAGCATGGGCTGTGAAGGTCTAAGGGAATTATTTAATGGCAAGCCAGGACTTTGATGCTTTTGAAATACTGTGTGCCTTTCTTATCTCCTGTACTTTCACAATGCTAGTGTAATTATTCCTTTTTCTCTTGGGCACAGGCAAGCCATTTACATGATTTATGTTGTAATATTAAATTGCTATGATTATTATTGGTTATTGCTATGATTAACTCAAAGTGCATAAAAGGTCTGCACCAACAAGTGGGTCACTCTAGCCAAGGGTCATGGAGCCCAAGCAGAAGAATCTAGGTTTTTTTAGGTTGGTGAAAATTCTGCCAGGATTTGTCTACTTTGTATGCCATATCCCTGGAGTATCGAGACCTCCAGCATAGTCGAGAAATGACATATTTGTTTTCATATGTCCTTTACCCAATAAAATGCCAAGTTGAATGTTAGCAAGTAAGCATTCCCTGTTTGCTGGTTCCAACTTCTGGTGCCTGAGAGAGACTATGAACTTGAGTGATATAGTTGATATGGTCACACAAAGTGATGCATACATATAGTTCTCTAAATGCTGTCTCTTTCCCTGGCTTCTCATTTGTTTTCCTCCTGACTCCCTAAGGCAGTATTCTCCCAAGGTTTTTCCCCAAGGCCCTCTTCTTTCTATAATTATTCCTTGTCAATCTCATTCACTCTCTGGACTCCAACCACATTTACACAGATGATTCTTACACCTACATTTCTAGTTCTGACCTTGCTGCCAGACTTGCTCCTCTTTATCTCCATCTGCAGACCATCTCCAAGTGAATGTTGCAGTGGCACTTCTCATTTTAAAATCTGAACTTAATATCTTTCCATCTAAATGAGCCTCTTCTGACCCAAACTTCTTCCAGTGATACCATTTGTCTGTTCTCTAAGTCTGAAAGTATGTTGTTTACCTCTGACTCTCCCCTTTCTCTTATAACCTCATCTTATATGTGCCCAGGGTCACACAGCTAGTAAGTATCAAGTGTCTGAGGCCAAATTTGAACTCAGGTCTTCCTGAATCGAGGGCTGGTGCTTTATCTACTGTACCACCTAGCTTCCTCCTACTCTTTTTCTTTTTCTTTTTTTTTTTTGGGGGGGGGTGAGGCAATCAGGGTTAACTGACTAGCCCAGGGTCACACAGCTAGTAAGTATTAAGTGTCTGAGGTCAGATTTGAACTCAGGTTCTCCTGAATCCAGGGCTGGTGCTCTATCCACTGCGCCACCTAGCTGTCCCTCTTTTTCTTTTTTGTCTATTCTTACTGCTACCATCCTATGAGCAGCTCTCATTACCACCTGGCTGAACTACTGTCACTGCCTCTTGATAGGTCTTCCCACTTCTACCCCACCATACGACCTTTCATATTACCATCAGACTTCTTTTCATTATATACAGATCTGGCCATATCACTAGTTTTTTCTAAAAATCTTCAGTCTCCCTATTGCCTTTCTTGGCTAAGGTTCAGTTTTCTCTATCTGGTAGTCATGGGCCTTCAAAATCTGGTGCTACCCTATCTTTCCAACTTCATCTCCTACGACTATACCTCTTATGTACTCTATACTCCAGGCACCAGCCTACTCAGTTTCCCTACAACCCTCAATGTTTTCTGACCTCCGTGCCTTTGGCTCATTGTTACCTGTGCCTGGACTGTTCTTCCCCTCCCCTACTGAATTCCAACTAATCCTTTAATGCGAAACTAAACTGCTTACCTCTTCTCAGAGAAGCCTCCTCTGACTCTCTTTGGTGGTAATCTCCTACTACTTTGTTTTATACCTAACTAGCTATATAGTACGGTGGATAGGGTGCGGGGTCTAGAGTAAGAAAGACCTGAGTTCAAATCCAGTCTTAGATATGTCCTAACTGTGTGATCCTGGGCACGTCACTTAAAACTCTTTCTATTTCAGTTTCTTCAACGGTAAAATAGGGATAATAATAGCACCTAGCTCCCAGGGTGGTTGAGGATTAAATGGAATAACATTTGTAAGGAGCTTAGCACATGTGCTTAATAAATGTCTCCCCCTCCTCCTAGTTAAAGTGCTTGTCATAGATAATTACAACATATTTATGGTCAATTCCACTATAAAATAAGCTTCAAGAGGGTTGGGAACCTAACTTATCTACATTTTTATCCCCTCCCCTTAATAAATATTTAATTGAATTGTTTAGTTAGATCCTCATTAGAATTTTAACTTTCTTTGCAATCGCTGGCCAAAGCTTCTTTTAAAAATAGAGTATGGTATGGGCATATTATAGAGTATATTATAGGGTAGCAGAGGAAAATGACAAATGTTGTGGGAGATAAGGGGAAAATGAGACATTAATACACTCTTGGTAGAGTTGTAAACTGATTCAAACATTCTGTAGAGCAAATTAGAACTGTGGTCAAAGGGCTATAAAACCATGTATACTTTTCGACCTAGAAATATCACTACTAGGTTGGTATCCTAAAAGAGATTTTTTAAAAAGTTGAATTTGAAATTGGGGTGATGCCCATCACTTGGGGAAAGGCTGAACAAATTGAGATTTGGATGGAACACCATTGTGCTTTGGGAAATGATGAGCAGGATGCTATCAGAAGGACTTATGAAAAATGCAATCCATCTACAGAGAAAGAACTGATGGTATCTGAATACAGACTAAAGTGTAATTTTTTTTGTTAGTTCCTCTTTCTAAAGTTTTTTTTGTCTGTTTTCTTTTACAACCTGACTAATGTTGAAATGTTTCACATGTCTGTACATGTATAACTTATATTGAATTGCTTGAGTTCTTAAGGGGGGTAGGGAGGGTGGGAGGAAGAGAATTTGGAACACAAAGTTTTAAAAACTGATATGAAAATTTGTTCATACATGTAACTTTGGGAAAACTGCAAATGAATGAATGAACTAATTAATTAATTAATGATAGAGTATATTAGATAAAGGGGCAGGGGTGGTATGGGTTTTTTTTCCTCTCATAATAAACATTCCTAAGATACACAAACAAAATTAGAAATAGCTTGAATGACCATATTTTGTGAGCATGAAAAAGGAGGAGAGAACAAGATAGATAGCAAGTATAATACTGTGTTCAGTTCTAAGTAGTGCAGTTTACATGACATGTAGAAACTGGAGAAGATTCAAAGAAGGGAAACTAGGATGTTGAAGGATCTTAAGTCCATGTCATGAAGGGATCAGTTACGGGTACGAGGGATATTTAGTCTGGAGAAAAGAACTGCATCACAGAATCACAGATTTAGATTTGGAAGGATGACCTCTGAGGTCATCTAGTCTAACTCCCTCATTTTACAGGTGAAGAAATTGAGGTTCAGAGAAATGACATATATATTTCACTTCCCATTTAGCCATTCATCCAGGCAGGTCCTCTTGCAATCTGTCCTCTGACCTGAATTTTCCACACCTATGCCAGCAGCACATAGAAAAAGACTTCTCAAATCCAAGCTCCCAGTCTCTTAGGGAGACTTTGTCTTTGTAATTCCTGCCATAGGGCTAAGCTGTCTTGAGTTATTCCAATAGTTTTCTAACTAGTTTCCTCGCCACTGGCATCTCCCCACTCCAATCTATCCTCTATATGACTGCTAAGGACATTTTCCAAAAATGAAGGACTGTTCATGTCATTTCTTGCTACCCCTCCTTTAATAAATGCTCTAGGATCATAAAGAAACTTCTCTGTCTGGAATTTAAAGCTCTTCACAACCTGGCCCTTTCTAGCTTTCTTAAACATCACGCCCCTTCATGCACTCTACAGGACAACTATATTGAACTCCTTGTTGTTCCTCACACACACATCATCTCCCATCTTGATGGCCTTGCATTGTCTGTTCCCCCTGTCTAGAATGATGTCCTTCCTCACGTCTACTTCTTGGAATCTTTATTTTACTTTAAGTGTTATACTGGGCATCACCTTCTGCATATGGCCTTTCTGGGTCTGCCCAGCTACTGAAACCTTCTTTTCAAGGTTACCTTGTATTTCATATAACTTCATATGTAAATATTTATTGCCTTCCTTGTTAGCATATAAATTCTTTGAGGGCAGGGACTGTTTTGCTTTTGTCTTTGTATCCCCCAAGCACCTAGAATAGTATCTAGCACACAGTAGTACAATAAATGTTTGAAGTTTGAATAATTCATTCATTGCCCAAGGTCCTACAGGTAGCAAATAAGTAGTAGAAGTAGGATTTGAATACAGATCCTCTCCAAATCCATGACTGTCAAGGTAAACTATGAACAAAAGAATGGGAAAAGGGGGATTTGTCCTACCATATTATATACTATTTGAGGGTTCACACTTTGGGGTAGGAGTATAATTTTGCTACCATATCAGCCTTCAGAATGTAAGACACTATGAGCTTCAGTTTACAGATATGCAAAAGAGCCTTAAGTAACAGGTGTCTGCTACGTGTGTGCTCTGAAAAGATGACTTTGAAAATGCCAAAGGGAATAAAGTATTTTTACTGACAGGTAGAATTTTACTGCCTGAGGTATCCTAGCTTCCCATAATTAGTTTGAAAATTAAAACAACATTGTCTTTACCTGATTTCTCTGTGATCTGTTTCACAGCATTTCTCTTGTTCTTAGAGGAAAATTCAGATTCCCAGGCCCATTTCATTCTCTCTCTCTCTCTCTCTCTCTCTCTCTCTCTCTCTCTCTCTCTCTCTCTCTCTCCTCTCTCTCTCTCTATTACTTCAGGGAGAGGAGAATGAAACTCTTGCCAAATTTTCCCAGGGGATACACAAAATGTAAAGATATTTTGATTATGTCCACTTATCTGGCCCAAATTCAAAACAAAAAGAGACTGGAGTACAACAATACATGTTTGTATCTGGCTATTCCCAGAATCTCCTATTCTGCTGTCTTTTGAAGTAGCTCCAACTTATGTGAAATGATGTTTTCTCCCTCTGGCTAGCATAAAAATTAGAAGAATACCAGCTAACAGGCAGGGCAGCTATGGTACTGGGTTTCCATGGAATGGTTTACCACTAGGCTATTCTACTTCAAGAAAACTTACACAAAAAGATAAACTGATGAATAGTCACAGGAGGGCAGAGTTTTTAAAATCTCAGACAATAGCCAATTGTTAACTGAATCTTGAAAAACTGATCAAAATTCAGTACAAGAAATATTCTATAGTAAAGATTAGTAAAAAGGGAAAAGAAATCCTTTGGTCAATAGCAAGAGTGCAACAGTGGGGCAGCTAGGTGGGACAGAGGATAAAGCACTGGCCCCGGATTCAGGAGGACCTGAGTTCAAATATGACCTCAGACACTTGACATTTGACTGGCCGTGTGACCCCAGGAAAGTCACTTAACACTCATTGCCCACACACACACAAAAAAAAGTGCAGTAGTTCAAGTCATTTGTCCTCACAAGAGAAAACCCAACTTACTGAGGAAAGCAAGACACAGGCTCTTTCTCAGATTTTAACCAATTTTCCATACTCTGAGTGTGGAAAGAAGAACTTTTCACTCTCTGGTGCTTTTGGAAACCCATAACGTCAATGGTGTGGCTATTCTGTCCACCTAATGCCATGCCTTGGCGCCTTTTTATCCTGTGCAATTCCAAAAATATTAATGATGGATGTGGCTTAGCTCATTCATTAGTACACCAATTCTTTGGTTGTTGAACAATATCACCAATTATAAATAGCACCATCAGTTAACTACAGGCAACAGGATTCTCAGCACTATTAGTTCCCCTTTCTCCCACTTGACTGTTTTCATTCTGGAAGCAGAAGGGAGGGGAGGGATCACATGGACTTTTGTATTTTAATCCATGGCACCAGTTGCTATGGCCAAAAACAATTTTTCCCCATATAAATCTTTAACTTCCTTCAAGATGTAGATGCTCTTCTTGGTTACATCACCTGCTAATGCCCTCCATCCTTCCCTCACTAACTACTTGGTCTTTAACTACCATAGAGTTTTATTTTGTATTTAGTTTCTCTCTATTTATTCTGTCTATATTTATATAAGTATGTTTCTCCTAATAGAATATAAGCTCCTTGAGTGGGGACTGTTTCATTTATGTGTTTATATTAGCAGAAGCAGGACTTCAGTGGAAGACTTTCTGGAATATCGCTTTAAAACTCAGGATGGACCCTGGATAATTTTATGAAATATATCCTTTAAACTTTTCAAAAGGCTAACATTTTCTTCTTAAATTCACACAGCACTAATGGTATGTCAGAGGCCCCTTTGTATAAAACTGTATTTATTACATTACATTTTCAACTCATCCTACACTTCTTTCTTCTTCCTCCTCCCACCACCCCATCATTTAGTTGCTAAAGCCTGTAGAAGTCTACCTGCACAACATCTTTCATATCCATCCCCTTTTCTCTATTCCCCAAGCCAGCCCTGTAGTCCAGGCCTCTGATTCATTACCTTTCACCCTGACTATGCTCCTAACTGGTTTTCTTACTTCCAATCAATCTTCTATACCACTCCTAAAACTATTTTACTAAAGCAAAACAGGTCTCACCATGTTCTGATTTTTGCCTGTAGGCCTCTGCCCTACTGCCTCTATGATAAATTACAGACTCACTAATCCTGGCCCTCTACAACTGGGCTCCAAATTGCTCTTATAGCCTAATTTCATGTTACTTCATCACATATTCGATGTTTCAGCCAAAATGCACTACCAGCTGTTCCTGAGTTCAGTGCTCCATTTCCTTTCTCCAATGCAGAGCTACCCCCTCCCCCACCAATATGTGGAATGTGATCCATTTTTTGACTCTGCTTCTGAAAAGCCTTTGCTACCCTCCAGGCTTAAGTCAGACATCACCTCTTCCATTAAGACTTCCTTAATCCCCTCAGGTGTCATCCTCTCTCCTTTTTCAAATTATTTTATATTTCTTCATCTGTATATCTGTTGGATACCTCCTCCTCTCTCCCTCACTTGAAGATAAGGGCTATGTCATTTTCTATGTTTGTAGCCCCAGTGCATAGCCAGGACACAGAAAGCATCTCATAAATATCTGTTGGATTGAATTGAATTAAACCAAAAGCAGTTTTCTCTTTATCCTTTTCTGTTTGGAAGAGAACCAATCTAGTCTAATGAGCTTTGGCTATGCTCATTCTATTTTATAAAGCAAATAAGTAACAAGCACATATTCTCAAGTCAGTACCTTACCAGATCAATATCATGTTGAAAAACACAAGAAAAAGGGGGGGGTAGAATACCCTTAGCAAAATAATCTTACCGATATTACTTGTTCCTTGA
This sequence comes from Dromiciops gliroides, assembly GCF_019393635.1. NCBI lineage: Eukaryota > Metazoa > Chordata > Mammalia > Microbiotheria > Microbiotheriidae > Dromiciops > Dromiciops gliroides. Next base: position 122,729,117 of record NC_057862.1, read on the forward strand.
TGGTGAGAATTCTTGAATGTTGTCCTTAGAAAGCCGCTGAGATAGAACGAAGTTTGTAGTCAAATTATCCTAAAAGTCAAAGAGATATTATGTTGTTTTCAATAATGTGAAAAAGGCAGCTTAATAAACACACACACACACACACACACACACATACACACACACACACACACACACAGAGTCTAAAAGTACTGCTTTTGTCTGAAGGGCAAAAGAAGATTATTGTAATGAGTTAACTGTAGGCACAAGCAATGACCCATAACCCACTTTGTGAGTGCCCATGACTAGTGCTTCCTGTGAATGTCCATGACTAGTGCTTCCTGACCTATCCCATTCACAGGTAATGCTAAAGAAAGCAACAGTTACTTCATGGAGAAAGCCAGTGAACTACTTGTTTTTCTTTTTAAGTATTATAGTTATAGTTCCCAAAGAAATCAGCATTGCTTTTTTTTTTTTTTTTTTGGTAAGACAATTGGGGTTAAGTGACTTGCCTAGGGTCACACAGCTAGTAACTGTTAAGTGTCTGAGGCCGGACCTGAACTCAGGTACTCCTGACTCCAGGGCCTGTGCCCTATACACTGCACCACCTAGCTGCCCCCAGCATTACTTCTTAAAAGAAATGGAGCAATAAGGCTTAAGGGGAAAAGAATCTAACTTGCCAGTACTAGATTTTAATGATGAGCTCCTGAGCAAATTCATTGCTTTCTTCCAGCTACCAATTTTAACAGCCTTCAAAGATATCTTCTAATCAGAAACTGTGGGAAAGGGTGGAGAAGATCTTTTCAGCTGACTTTAAAAGAAAAAAAAAACCCACAAACCATTTGTTGACAAGGCAGAGATTGTGTGTTCAAAAACTCTGTCTTTCTTCTCATGAATTTACTATATGGACTACCTAAGTGCCAAGAAGGCTCTATTAGGATAAGAAGAACTTTATATGGAATGATCTTCTGCTGTGGACCCCAAAGATGTGCTAAGGTCTTTGGGGGATACAGAAGTAGAGGGCAGCCCTTGTCTTTGGGGAATTCAGGGCCTACACAGGGATTTAAGAAGAATATTGATGAAACAACTAGTGAACAATACATAGCAAGAGAAGAACCTAAAGTGAAAAGTTGTGTTCTACATTCTAAAGCTGTCAGAGATATCTGGGGGGGGGGCGGAGATAATTTAGGGAAGAATTTAATCCCTGAGATTTCATGAAGAATGTAGGTCTTGAACTAAGCCTCGAAGGAAGTGTGAGATTTAGGGTATTGGACAATGTGATCTCTAAAGTTCCTTCTAGCTCTACTCTCAGAAATCTTTAGGGGTTCCCTCTTGTCTCTAGGATAAAATAATACTCAGATTGGCTTTTAAAGTCTTCTCCAGTCTGGTTACCACTGACCTTTCCTGTTTGATCTCTTAACTCCCCTCCTTCTTCATATGCTTTCCTCTTCTCTGGTTGGACTGCACTTGTAAAGGAGGCCTCAGCACCCCTGCCTCTGTGCAGCAGGTCCCCTTGTCTGACTCGTCCTCCTTCCTCACCTCTGCCTTGCAGAATCCCTACCTTCCTTCATAGCACAGTTTGGGAGCTACCTCTTACATGAGGTCCTTCTTGGTCTTTCCAGGTAGCAGTGTTCTTTTCCTTTTGAAATGACTTCATGTGACTTTTTTCTTATACTTGGGTCCCACTAAATGTAAGTTCCTTGAGTGAGGGACCGTTTCTTGAGGTCCAGGACCATTTCATTTTTGTTCTTTGATAAAATTCAATTCAAGGAATGTCTGTTTAGTGTCTACCATCTAGCCTCCCCACTGCCTAGCATAGGGTTGTGCACACAGCAGCAACCAAATCAATGTTTGAATCCAAATGAATTTTGTGAACTAAACTAGCAGAAAAGAGAGAAAGCTCCAAGTATTGGAAATTTAGAAGAAAAACCCAACTCTGTGATTTGTGCCATTTCTGGACTTAGATCCTCAATGGCATTTTAGCTTATCTCTGTACTGCTTTACCAATTCCTATCTTACTTGCTATTCTGCTATCTGCTTTGGCATTAAAGCACAATCTACCTATTAAGTTCCAAAGTACTAAACTATACTTCAGGCATAACACTTTCATATTTTATTTATGTAATCTTGCTGGAGACTCTCTATCCTATCATTTTTTTCTTGACTTCTGTTTTCCCATGTCTTCCATGTCACCTATCAAAATACAGTAGGGTGGGGCAGCTAGGTGGTGCAATAGATAGAGCACTGGCCCTGGATTCAGGAGGACCTGAGTTCAAATTCAACCTCAGACACTTGACACTTACTAGCTGTGTGACCCTGGGCAAGTCAGTTAACCCCAACTGCCTAACCAAAACCAAAAACAATACAGGAAGGTACTATATATGGACACAGTTAACTGAAAGAGTAAATAAATAGAAGCTAATTTTTAACTCGAGGAATACTTGAAAGTAACTGTCTTTGAACATGGAATATTGATATTTACACTCATCCTAAAACATTTTTTGCTACTTTCCATTTTAGCTTCGAGCCAAATGTTTGCACTTAAAATCAGTCTGAAAAATGAGATGCTGCTTCATATAAGAAAGCTAGACCTTTTCTCATTAGAATTTTTAAAAATCCTCAAACAACAAAGATATGTCTGCAATATTTATCTGTTGTTCAGAATCCCAAATACCTGCAGACTTCTAAGTCAATTCTTAGTTCTTTCATATTAGAAGATAACTGCCACTGATGGTATTTATCCAAAGCCACAGAAGATCCACTGAATGCAAATAATAATCATAAGTGCTATTATCTTCCAATACAAAGGACAATTGAATAAGATAAAACTCATTTCTGCAGTATTTGAGCAATTTCTCACTTTTGGCTCAGGGGAACTAGGGTCATTCCAAAAGCAGTTCATATCATGTTCCATTCCCCATGGTTCTATACACATAAAAATCAAGCTCAATAGTAATCAAGGACAGTTTTGCAGAGGAAAAGAAGCCACAGAATGGTATTCTTAAATACATGATGTAGAAGGGAGCAATTCTGTATTTTAGATGGTAAGGAATATTAAGCTGATTGTGTATGTGAGGGTCAAGTATTTCTGTAACTATTTGTTGGAGCTATTTCCTTCTTTCCTACCTATAGCCTCCCTCTTTGAGTTGTATCTTCCAGAGGCTAGCACAGTGCCTTACACATTATTACCTATATAAGAGGCGCTTAAGAATTTAGACATTTTATTTATTTATTTTTTTTAGTGAGGCAATTGGGGTTAAGTGACTTGCCCAGGGTCACACAGCTAGTAAGTGTTATGTGTCTGAGGCCGGATTTGAACTCAGGTACTCCCGACTCCAGAGCCGGTGCTCTATCCACTGCGCCACCTAGCTGCCCCTTAAGAATTAAAAAAAAAAATTAGTGAAAGGGCAAAAGGAGGGTGAGTGGGAAAAGAAGGTTTGAAGGAAACTATAGCCAACACCCTTATTCATTTGGCAAGATAATATGAATAATTTAGGGCATGTTTTCTAGTCGCTTTTCTAAGTGGGATGGACAAAAATATTCATAAAGAAAGGGTAGTAGTTCAAGCAGAGAATGTTGCTAAAAGATGGGGCTTCCTCATCAGCAGCCAAGGGGCCAACATCTAGGGCATTCAAAAGAGGAACTTTTGGGGTTCTCTGAGTCAGTCATACATATATAACTGGTTCTTCCAGCACCTAAATGCCACCTAAATTCTCAAATGATCTCCTATGGCTAATAACACAAAGTAAAAGACGGCCTCTGAGGGCAAAGTCACGGAATACCAGATCTCTGCAGCCTCTTGAGCAGAGATTGGCTGTGTGTGTTACTTTGCTTGGTACAATGTTGAGGATTCAAAGTACAAGCTCTTGGGGAGATCTCTGTTTTTCCTAATAATTAGAACTTTTCTAAGAAATAAAAATGCTGAGGTATTTCTTGTTCTTTTTGATATTTATGCCAGCAATGCTGACATTCTGCCTGTTTGGCACAGCACTGATTATGAGTAACCCATGATGTTACTGTTCACAAGTAATACAAAAGCATTAAGGATACTTGATTTGGTAGAAAATGTAAATATTGTGTTCCACAAACTCGGGGGACAGGGAGGTCAACTAACATAGTACATATCTTTTTAGAGAGCTGGAATAGGCCCCAAGCAAAGAACTGTTGCCTTCAGTTTTCACCCATCATTTCTCTTTACTCATTAATTCAATTCTTCGGTTCCTGAAACTTGGTAGAAACTCTACTTCATTTGTCCCTTTAAGAAGCTGGATGGGCAGTTAACAAATATGCTACTTTGTTATGATAAGCTCTAATTACCAAAAAAACAGTAGTTGATTGACTCAAACCACAAGCCTACTACTTACCTTAGATTGACCAACCAAATGCTAACTGGATCATTTCACATTCATTAACAAATTTCTTTGTTCATGACATCCGGTAGTCACAATCATCCTTGCCCTTCCCAGTAGGAGGAGCTCAATAAATATTTGTCAAATGAATGACTTCTTCCAACCTTTAGACCTCAGTTTCTTCATTTGTGCAATAATGGGGAGGAGATGGGCTAAATTACCTCTTCCTATCCAGCTCTAAATCCTGTGATCCTTTTCTTTCAATTTTAAGGATCTTCAATACTTAAGGACTTCCACAAACCTTCCAGAATTTCACTTTAACACAAATCTGTTAAAAGTACTGTATGGGAGGGGGCAGCTACATGGCGCAGTGGTTAAAGCGCCGGCCCTGGATTCAGGAGTACCTGAGTTCAAATCCGGCCTCAGACACTTGACACTTACTAGCTGTGTGACCCTGGGCAAGTCACTTAACCCCTTATTGCCTGCAAAAAAAAAAAAAAAAGTACTGTATGGAGGGCACTGTGGCAGGCCCTGAGGATATAAAGATAAAAATTCCTATGGTGCTGGACCTCAAAAGGAGCTTAAAAGCAGAGCCATGCCAAAGATCCAAATAAGTATGTCAAAACTAGAATGGGATTAAGGACAAAGAAGAGGTCCAGCCAAGCTGCTAAAAAATTACCTGAGGATGAAGGAATCAACTTTATTGGTGGTGGTGGTAAGATAGGAGGTCAGGGAGGGTTTCATGAAGAAGTGGTGCCTTAAATTGACCCTTAAAGGAAGGAGGGAATGGGAGATGAAATGTGGAAATACATGGAGGCTAGAAAGTGCAGGATAAGATTGAGGAATAGGGCCAGAAGGAAATTCATGTGAAACATAATTGATTTAGAGTCACACCATGGAGAGTTTTAGATGTCTGACGAAGGAAACAGGGAACCAGAGGTTTCTGAGCAGGGGGATGAACATACTCAAACCTTGCTATTAGATAGGCAGAACCTAATACTATTATCTAACAATTGCTCTAGTAGATTTATAAGCCCATTCCAAGAGAATTGCGTGTCACCTAGACCAATTACTTGGAATCTATTTGATGCAAAGGTAGAAAAAGTTTTCCTTCCTTCTTTAGATTCATGAGCAACTTATGGCATACCAACAATATAGCCTATTAATTCTTATTTTACTCAATGCTCTGTAACCTGGATAGGATTGCCCCAGAATTTAAAAGCTGAGACATATCCCTCAACACTTCTACATATGTTTCCAAGTCAAAAAATGGCTTGGAAAGAAATAAAAACAAAAAGCAAACAGACAGATCCCACCAAATTTCCTTCCTTCCTTTTGAACTCTGCTTCTGATTCAGTTGAGGTCATGGTTTTCAATTAAGCTGTACTAAACTCTCCTTACATTGAATCAGTAAATTCCTTCAAACAGAGATAAACCATGACAGATTCATGCTTCTGAATGACACAAACACTTGGGTCAATAGGCTTTCCTTCTAGCACCAGCTTCAATAAAGCCAAAACTTATTCCAGGGAATGAAGGTTTCTGTCCAGTGCACAGTAAAGCTACTCCAGACAATCTAAGGATAACAAAGAGCCAAGTGTGGTGCCTTGCTTTGCTGCTCCTGAGAGAGCTGCTGTAGGATACAGTTCAAGTCCCAGTGATATCCTTGGACCTGGGGATCTGAATTGAGGGAAAGTGAGTCCTGGTTCTAGGAAAACCTATTTTCTCCCAATTTTGAACTTGCAGCCTTTTGAATTGCTACTTAAAGGTAATCATACAATGTAATGCCTCGGAAAGGAAGAGATCAAAAGGGAAAAGTTGAGTTTTATCTGTGTGTCCTTTTAGGTGCCATTCACCTGGCAAAGTCATTGCTTGCATCTGGAGTAGGGTGCCAGCAAATGAGAGAAAAATTTGCTATGAGGAAAGGGAGAAGAAACAAAAATTGGGAGATACTATAAGAAAGCCAAGATAGTCTACACCTGGGCTTTTTATCTTCCCTTCTAAGCCTTTGGGGATGGCAGCATTTCAGTAGTACTGCCAAAATTTTTCAGGGCATGTCTTGGTCTACCAGGACAACTGGGTGTACATCCCCCAAATTGGATTTATTTTTATCGCACTATTAGTTCATAAAGACTGCTAAAATCTCTTTCGGTGTCTGTGAAAAAAGACCACAGTGCTATCTTTCACCAAGACTAATGTTTTCTCCTACCAAAAAAAGAACCATGTATGACTTGTTCCTTCAAAGAACTCAAACAAACCCAAAACACATGGTTTTGGAAGCAGATGACTTAAATAAACGGGACACAAATAGTACATTATGGGAGTACACTGCCAATGATGGAGCTGGCCATCTTTTCATGGGGAAAACAATTACCCCCTTTTGAATTTGGGGCAAGGCTTTGTCAGGATCATAATCATAGAATCTTAGCTGGAAATATCTCAGAGGCAATTTAGTTCAACCCATATCTAAATGAGAATTTCCTTCCACAACGTGCCCAATAACTGGTTTCACCACTTTTCTTTAAAGATGTCCTCCTAAAGATGTCTCATTATCTCTCAAAATAGCACATTCCACCTTAATATTACTCTAATTATTAGGAAGTTTTTCCCTTTATTTAAATACTAGGCAATAAATATCTTGTAGCTTCCCAACAACTTGGAAGAATCTATTTCTAAAGTATTTTACAATAATTTTGCTCATGCACTGCTTTATCAGTACTGAGGAGAGTGAACTGAATCTGAATAAGCAAGTACTATTAAAGTGACTAAACAAGTGGAAAGTTTAACAGGGAAACATAGGAAGAGTTGAGGAACTTGTAGAGAACTAAATCTCCATTAATTATCTATTCAAAGAAGACCAAATTTAGCTGAGAGGTCCATGAAAATTCCTTTTAATGCAAATATGCTAAGATAATAATTTTGTATAACTATGTTCATCCACAAAGTCATACGTATATAGATAGGCACCCAACACTAACTTGATTTTCAACAAGTCAGTGATAAGAATTGCACAACAAGTGATTCTGAAGTGCCAACTATATGTAAAACACTATACTAGGTGCTTGGGATGAAAAGACAAAAGAAAAAATAGTCCTTGCCTCTGAGGAGTTTTAATTCTACTGGGGGATACAGGATGTATAGAACTAGGTGAAAACAAACTATTGGGAATGTAAGGGGGAGGTCTTTTTTAAATTCAAATTTTTTTTTTTTTTTAGTGAGGCAATTGGGGTTAAGTGACTTGCCCAGGGTCACACAGCTAGTAAGTGTTAAGTGTCTGAGGCTGGATTTGAACCCAGGTACTCCTGACTCCAGGGCCGGTGCTCTATCCACTGCGCCATCTAGCTGCCCTTAAATTCAATTTTTTTAATGATCAAAAGTCTATTTTTTCCTCTCTCTCACTATCCCCCAATCTAAAAAAAGAAAGAAAAACAAAGGCATTGTAACAAATATGCCTAGTCAAGCCAAATAAATTGCCAAAGTGGCTATGTATACATACTTGTTATAACAAGGCAGTTTAAAAAGGGAGAAAGTGCTAAAATCAGGGAAGGTTTCCCATAAGAACTGACACCTGAGTTGAGCCTTGAAGAAAGTGAAGGATTTATCACGACTTCAAAGTACTGAAGAGTGGATCACGTTTCCCACATCTAAGCAAAGAGATGGTTAGACCATAGGTAAGATATAGTCAATATGTTGTTTTGGATCATCACACTTATTTGTTGTAGGGGAAGATTTTATTGGTTGATAGTAGGAGAGAGATTCATTGGGAAGTGATAGGGATAAAACAAAAATAGCCTTACATGGGAGAGACCTTGCATACAAGGGTTAATAATGAAATAAATAAATTAAATTAAGGGTTAAGTGATGAAATGCTGAATTAGAGGAACAGCAAATAAACTGGTAGAAATGTAGAGTATGTGAAGGAGAGTAGCATGAAAAACAAATTCAGCTAAGTAAGCCAGAGACAGGTGGTAAAGGGTTAAATTCCAAGAAGTAATAATATGTCACTGAAAATTTTTGAACAAGGAAGTGCCATAGTCTTACTTGGACTTTAAGAAGATTATTTTGGCATTTATGAGGATAGATTAGAGAAGAGATTAAAAACAGGGAGACTAATTAGATTATTTCAGTAGTTTAGATAACAAGTGGTAAGTGCCTGAACTACAGTGATATCTTTGAATGTAGAGAGAATGGGGAATATGGGAGAGATATCTTGGAGGTGGAATCAACAAGACAACAATTAATGGATTTGGAAGGTGAAAGAGAAGGAACAGTTAAGAACCAATCTGAGGTCATTCTCAGAAACAATATGTTTTTGTGTCTTCCATGCAAATAGGGAAATTTGAAGGAGGAACAGGTTTCATTTTAAACAAGTTGAATTTGAGATACCTCAGGACACAGATGGAAATGTCCAGCAGACAGATGGCCAATAAGACCAGAGCTCAGGAGAATGATTATAGCTGGATATTTGCATAAAGATGATAATGGAACCCATAGGAATGGGTTTTTCACTTTGTGATTAGATCATTGAGTGAAAGGGTATAGAGGGAAAAGGGCAGAGCTTTGGGAGACGATGATTAGAAGCAGAACTAGAATGAAAGAATGGATGGATGACTGAAAAAAGCATTTATTAAGTATTTACTATGTGACAGGTACCATGCTAAGTGCTGGTAATACAAACAGAAGCAAGTCAGACAGTCCCTGTCCTAAAGTAGCTTACATTCTAATAGAGGAAGACACAGATATGGGAAGATATGGCTGGAAAGGGGGTAAACAGATGAAGAGCAGCTGAGTATATGTGGTTTGGAGTTAGACAGGAAGTGAGTGGTACGGTGGTCTGGTTCTGGGAAAGATAAGGTGAAAGCTTGTCTATTAGAGCCTAGGGCCCCAGGGATAGGAATCTGAGTTCCAGTAGGAAAAAAAGAATGGAATTCCAGAGTAAGATAGACATGGATCATAATCCAGCAACAGAGAATGAGAAGTGGTCAGACAGGTAGGAGGAAAATCAAGAGAGAAAAGTATCTTGAGATAAAGAGAAGGGCAGCTAGGTGGCGCAGTGGATAGAGCACCAGCCCTGGAGTCAGGAGGACCTGAGTTCAAATCTGACCTCAGACACTTACTAGTTATGTGACCCTAGGCAAGTCACTTAACCCCAATTGCCTCACCAAAAACAAAACAAAACAAAATGAAAAACCATGGGAAAAATAAAAGATAAAGAGAAAAGAAAGTATACAGAAAGTGATTAATGCTGTCAAAAGCTGCAGGGAAGTAAAAAAGGATGACAAGTGAGAAAGGGTCATCTGATTTACCAAGGAGTCGAGTATTGGTAACCTTAAGGAGCATAATTTTTATTATTGTTTTTTTGTTTTGTTTTTTAGTGAGGCACTTGGGGTTAAGTGATTTGCCCAGGGTCACACAGCTAGTAAGTGTTAAGTGTCTGAGGTCAGATTTGAACTCAGGTCCTCCTGACTCCAGGGCCGGTGCTCTATCCATTGCACCATCTAGCTGCCCCTATTATTGTTGTTGTCAAGTAATGGGGTAGGAAGCTGGGATAGAAGGAGAAGCAAAGAGAAGAAGTGCAAGTACTGAGTGAAGATAGCTTTTTTTTTTTTTTTTAGAAAAGAACCAGATCAGGTATCTTAAGATAGCTTTTTTTAAAAAAAAGGAGTTTGGCTGTGAAAGACAAGAGAGATAAAGGTCAATTGTTTGAGAGGATGACAGTATCAAGTGAAGGGTTTTATTTTCTGGTTGTTTTAAGCAAGAGATCTGAGCATGTTTAGAGGCAACAGGGAAGAAAACAGTAAATAATAACAGATTGACAATGGAGAGAGGAGGTGGTTGAAGAGACAAGCTCTTGGAAGAGATGGGAAGGGGTGAGATCAAGGGAACAAATGGAGAAGAACTGGCCTTGACAAGGAGAAAGTCCACCTTTTCATTAAAAACTGGAGCAAAGGAAGAGAGAATAGGGCATGATACCAAAGAGTTTTAATATGAGATGGGCAGAAAAGGAAGTTCATGATATACAGCTTATATTTTTTCAGTAAAGTAGGACGAGGGAGAAGGAAGGGTGGTATAAGAAGCTTGAGGAAAGAAGGCAGAGTTTGGAACAGCTGCTGTTGAGAATATGATATGCTGTTGTGCAGCAGTGAGGGCATAGTTGAGATTAGGGAACAAATTTATAATGGACCCAGTGAGCATGGTTATATGACTTCCTCAAGTGACATGCTGCCGGACACAAGGCATGAGTGAAGAAGACATACTGTTAGTGGGAAACCAGGGTTAGGGTTTGGTGTGGTATGGTATGAATGGCGACAGCAAAAGAAGTCAAGGGATTCAAGGGAAGAGGACAATGTATAACTGAAACAGGTAATGACAGGGTCAAGACTGAAGGGAAGAAAGTCAGGCAAGAGCAGGGGTGATGGTGTAGGAAAGTAGTGGAGTGACAAGAAGTTAAGGTAAGGATGAAAAATAGGTTTAACAGGAAAAACAGAGGGAGAAATGGAAGGACAGAAGCCTATGATCAGAAAAGAAATGTTAAAGTTTGAGATTCTGGGGGTAGTGCAGTTATGGATAATGGTGAGATGAATGGCATGTAGTCAGTCAGGATGTTTGAAGGGACATCTACATGTACAGTGAAGTCCTCAAATTTAGGAAAGAGATTGAAATAGAAAGGAAGACTGTGAGCCAGGTACCAATTCTCCCTCCTTTTTCAAGGAATTGGTACCTGGCTCACAGTCTTCCTTTCTATTTCAATCTCTTTCCTGTGGCCAATATGTGATAGCAACAAGAATATATATAGATAACGAAGAGAAGTTGCTGAGTCAATATAGCAAATGAAAGGGTCTGAACCAAAAATATTATTATCTTGATGAATTGAGTCATTAGTTAAAATATATGTATATATACATGTGTGTTTATGTATATAGTATACATGTATATGTATGCAAATATATTGTATAGAGTATATATACATATATAATATAGAAGACTTTTAAATGTATTCTTATTAACAAAGTAAAAGAGGAAATGGACATTTTTTTTCAGCCAGACAAACAACTCTGTGTAAAAATTAAAGTACTTTCTCTATGACAGGGAAAATTTTAAACTTTCCAGAACATTTTGAAAACAAATTTATTCTCTTACACAGAGAAACCATTCATTTCTTAGGCAGAAAACAACCTGGGTGGTGCCCCTAGACAAGTTCTGGAGTTTTAAAGCCAATGGTTACCTTACTGAAAGATGACTGACCAAAATATCTTATTTAAAAACCTATAATGTACTCACAGAATATAGAAATTCAGTAAAATCTTCATTAGCCAGAATTTTTAATTAACTGGAATTTATTAATACACATTTAATTTTTGAGATTAAGAGGAAATTTTTTAAAAATCACCTTATATCAGAGATTTACTCTACAAAGAAACCTCCTGGGTTTGTCTTAAGCTCAACTTTCAACATCTAATGTCCTGTATAATGATGTTCAGGATGATGACACTGAGGTAGGACAAGATTTTCAATGAATGATATTCATTTTTTGTCAATATACTAAAGCTGGAAATACACATATGAACCCTAAGAATGAAAGAATTTGACAAAAAAGAAGGGATCTCTGTGGCTATCTAGTCCAACCCATATTCAAAAAGAATCTCTACTATGACATCGTTGACAGGCACTTACTTAACTTGTCCAGTTTTTGCTTGAAGACCTCTAAGGAAGGGGAATTTACCCATTTCACTCTGGGACATTTCTAGCTGTTAGAAAGTTTTCCGACATCGAGTATCTCTAAATTTTCCTCAATAGAGGTCCTTCATTATCTTACAAAGCGAGCTTATAAGCTATTTAACTTGACAATTAAAATACCTATGACATCTTACTCTGAAACTATTTAACTGAAATATTATTGTTATAAGTCAAAATAACCACAGGCTTAAGAGATGGAAGGAACTTTAGAGATCAAATAGTCAAATGATGTCAAATTCAAATAGAAACATCCCTGTCGAAGCAAAAAATTAACATTACCTATGTTGTATTTTTTATTTATTTTTGTTAAAGATTTCTCAATTACATTTTAATCTAGTTCAGGATATCCTTGGGAGTTTTACACAGCTAGCAGAATGGTAGGCTAATTCCCTCATTTTACAAGTGAAGAACCTGAAGTCTAAGACAATTCAGTGATTTATACAAATTCAATAACAAGTTGCTAGCAGAGAAAGGACCTGAATTTAGGTCTCCCAACTCCTGGTGCTTTTTTAAAAAAAAATTAAATTAAATCATGCCTTGGCTTCTTAAAATACAGAATTAGTAGAATACAAAGATTAATGCAATTCCCCATCCCCCCCATAAAACCATATAATTTTAAAACTCAAGTATTTTAATGAGAACAAACTGGTTTCAGTGATAACATGTAATCCGCAATAATCTGGTTACCCTCTTGGAATTTAAAGTCTGTCCAAAAAAAGCAGCAAGCAATTAGATCTACAAGCAGATAGGACTACCTGACAAAGTTATTCAACAAAAATATCCTCTTCCTTGAGTCTGTTCTGCCTAATTTTTCAGACTATGAAAGGATAAAAAAGAGATAGCTTACTGTCATTTTCCACTTTAGAATACTTTTATTTTATTATTTCAATAGTTAAAAATGGTTCTCTTACAAGGTTAAGGTATTTTAAAAATTGCCAAGAGATGTGTTTGGCTTAATGCTACCCCAAGACCAGAGGATCATAATGCATTTAGGGCTGGAAGGGACCCTGATGTCTTTCAGTTTAACCTTCATTTCATAGATGAAGAAACTGAGGCCCACAATGGTAAAGTAACTTGGCTAAGATCACACAGAGAGTATTTGAACCCAGGCCCAGTGATTACAAATCTAGCACTCTGCTCCACTATAACTATACTGCTTCCACTACCCTAAACAACAACAATAACAAACACAATTGAATGAGAAGGTATGGAGGGTAAGTTTATATGCAAGCATTTTAAGAAATAACCTTAAAAAATAAATTAAAGACCCACTGAAATTTTTTAAAGTATTTTATAAAACAGCAGATTTGGAGGTTAAAGAATTATATATACATACCTATATACCTATATATATGTTTATATGTGTGTATATATGTATATGTGTGTATGTGTATGTATGTATATGTGTATATATGTATGTGTACGTGTGTATGTGTACATGTGTGTGTGTATGTGTATGTGTATGTGTATGGATGGAAAGCACCTTAGAGAAGATAACCCCTTCATTTTATAGATGAGGAAACTGAGGCCCATTTAATAATTTGCCCCAAATCACAGACACTGTGAGTGGCAGAGTCAGGATCTGAACCTACTCTAGATTCCAAATCTTGTTCTTTTTCCACTGCACCATTATGAGGTGAATTAGGGTTCCATTGTGATGAATCCTTAATACCTAAGACTAGCACAAGAAAGCTAAGAGTAGTTCATTTTAGTTAAGAAGGCTAGTAAAGAAAGTAAAAATGTTTTATGATAGAGTGTACATCTGGATGAAGAAATCTACATAATGATCATTGTCTGTATGTAAAAAAATCCCTCACTTAGGTTTCCAATGAATACTTGTCGTTACTTTCCTGAATTTTCAAGATGGAACATATCAGCATAGTCAATTAATAAGAATTTATTAGGTGCCTATTAGGTGCCCAATATTGTGCTAAAGCTTGGGGATACAAAAAGAGGCAAAAAACAGTTTCTACCCTGAAGGAGTTTCTTATCGCATGGATGAGACAATGAGCAACCAAACCTGTACAAACATGATATATACAAGATAAATAGGAAATAATTGAGAGGGAAGGCATACCAATAGCAACTATTCCTATGATGCCTGTTTGGGGAATTACAAAAGAGCCATAGCTGGTATGTTCCCTAACTGGTTGAGCTTTATCTACCTGACTCTGTAATGTCTGGTACCAAAGACGCCAAGCTGAAGGGACTGTGTGGTTGTTTTAAAGACACACCAAAGGTGTTGAGTTTCCCATTCTATTTCTATCTCCACTTCCTTTGCTACCAGTGGCAAAGGGTAATTACCCCACCCAAACAGGAAGTTTTTCTCTTCCATGAGCTGACTTTGGACTTAGCTCTTGGACTCCCTTCTCTTCTTTGTTTGCTCTGTCACTGCAAATGGGAATAATGCTTGTTACAAAATAAGGCTTATAAAATACTTTGATATCCAGATAAAAGTTATATTATAACCAAATAATATGCTGAATATTATTTCAACATTATTGGAAGTGTTTTAGCTAGAGATTCTAATATGTAGAAAACATTTTATGCAAGTAACTGTAGGATAATTGAGAATTCAGTCTCAGCACCTTCCTGTTCAAGGAAGATTCCCATGAGGGGTGGGTGGTAAAGCACAAAAATAAGTACCTCAAAGATACATTCATGTTATATTCCCTGAAAGTTGGGGTGGGGCAGGGATTGGGGTGAAGAAAGGAATAGGTCATAGACCAGATATGAACTCAGACAGATCACTGGCACCAGGTCCTTCTCTCCCTACTAGAGAGGATGGGAACATCAGGCCTTGGACAAATCATTTACTCTCTCTGGGTTTCATTTTCTGCATCTATAACATGAAGAGTTTAGACCAGATGACCTCCAAAGTTCCTTTCCATCTCTAATCTATATTCCCATGATCCTATTGCCAAAAAAAGGATGAGAGTAGCAGTAATTACCAAGCTACATATTATCTACTTTCTTATTTTTTACAAAATCTTTATGAGAATTATCTATATACATTCCAAAGGCATGTTTAATTTAAGAAAGGAAGAGGGGGCAGCTAGGTGGTGCAGTGGATAGAGCACCGGCCCTGAAGTCAAGAGGACCTGAGTTCAAATCTGGCCTCAGACACTTAACACTTACTAGCTGTGTGACCCTGGGCAAGTCACTTAACCCCAATTGCCTCACTAAAAAAAAAAAAAAAAAAGGAAGAGGTAGGCTTTCACAAATGATATTCTACAGCCAACCACTGCTTTAGAGTCAAAGAATTGCCTGGAAAGTGTAAATAGAAAATCCCATTGTACTTTATTATTTGTTACCTTTTCACTCCTGGCCTCAGTTCCCTTTTTGAAAATGAAAGGGTTGGACTAGATAACTCTAGCTCTAAATCTACAATCCAATAAGCCTATTTAGAAATAAAAATAGACCCTATACTGGGGTCTACAAAATGCTACTTTAAAAGGCTCTCTACAACAAGGTGTTTCCTATGCATGTCAAAAGTTAAAATGTAATAAAAGAGAACTGAAAACCCTGATGATTAATATAAAGAAAGGCATAAAACAAGGCTCTCTCTCTCTATATAATATATAATATATAGAAATAGGATAGAGATATATGCTAACTAAAAGTATTTGTCAGTGTCATGGGGGGGGGGGGCCTCCTGGTGACAGGTACTACAGATGTTCCTGTTTTAGGATGCCATTGTATTGACCAAATCAAGCTCTGAAACATTAGAACCTCCTAAATGAGCAAAATAATCCCTCAAAAGTGTTTGACTTGGGGCAGCTAGGTGGCTCAGTGGATAAAGCACGGGCCCTGGATTCAGGAGGACCTGAGTTCAAATCCGGGTTCAGACACTTGACACTAGCTGTGTGACCCTGGGCAAGTCCATTAACCCTCATTGCCCCGCCCCCTCAAAAGTTTTTGACTTAAGCCTACAGCGAATAATGGATAAAGAGCACACTGTCTTTAGAGTCAGCAGGATTCAAGTCCTGCCTTAGTCAGTATCTATGTGACCCTGGGCTTTAGTTTCTTCATTTGTAAATTGAAGGTGTTTGACTCAGTGGCCTCTAAATCTATGATTTCACAATCAGTCAACAAGCATTTTATTAAGCTCTTACTATGTGTCAAGCAATGTGCTAGGCATTGGTAATATAAAAACAAAATTACAACAGCTTTTGTCCTTAGGTAACATATTCTAAGACCAAGGAATTTAGTCCCTCAGCATTCATTATGAACTATCTAAATTCTTATGGAGATATTCTATTTAAGGGCTTAGACGTCAACAGGTTTGATGATGAAGGGATAGAAAGCCTGAGAAGAGAACTAAGAGGTAATCTTGTAAATGTACACTAAACTTAGGAGTACAATTGTATTTGTTTTAGTTTTAGTTTTCTAACCAAAGAGGTAGATATCTAAAAAGGAAAATAAAAGCAGTACAGGAGATAAAACACTATTACTGCATTATCTGTTGCTTAACAGACTTGGATATACTGTAGATTAAATTATATTCTCCCAAACAGCCCAATATAGTAAAAGTTTGATATGGAATGGTTAGCATCTGGGACAGTCACTATTTTTGTTGATGTTAAGTTGATAGTGCACATTTTACTATAATGATTCACTTGGGTTTTTCCTCCTAGTCATAGCAATGTGTTGGTACTCAGTCAATCTAAGCTCTTGCCAAATCCTACTTGTTATCCACAAGTGGAATGGCTTCCTCTCCTAACTGGAAGTCTTGAGGCTGAAGGACCACTTTGGTGGCATGATATAGAGGGAAAGGGTATGACAATTGATTATAGTATAGTTCCACTCATCATTTCTCTGACTTCACAGATCAAAACACCCTTCCCTAGCCAACACTCCTTTATGTGTCCTTCCATAAGAATGTAAGTTCTAGGGGCAGCTAGGTGGCGCAGTGGATAGAGCACCGGCCCTGGAGTCAGGAGTACCTGAGTTCAAATCCGGCCTCAAACACTTAACACTTAACTAGCTGTGTGACCCCGGGCAAGTCACTTAACCCCAATTGCCTCACTAAAAAAAAAAAAAAAAAAAAAAGAATGTAAGCTCCTTGAGGACATGGACTGTCTAGTTCTCTTTTCTATTTGTAATACCATTGCTTAGCACATAGCCTCATATCTAGTAAGCACCAATGTTTTTTACTCATTCATTCATAGAAGGAATCCTTGTTTAAATAAATACATATTGGACTAAATAACCTTAAGGTACCTTCTACCTCTGAGATATTCTAATTCTGTGGGGGGAAAAAAGATCCTGAAGGTAGCCTCTGTTAAATTCTTTATAAATCTGTCAACCCCATAAAAGTACTTCAGTACATCACCTTCACATATGCCATAGGACAGGGCTTGGTGCAGGATGATGATTCAAAAGCATCTACAACTATAATGCAGAAACAATACAAGCCATTTTGTTTGGATGTTACTACCAAAGAAGTTGCTCTTCCAGAGGTAAGAGAAAAAACCTCTACATGTATAAAATTAGTTTTCTCATTTTCCTCATAATTCCAATACAAAGTTTATGTCACCCATTCCCTCCTGCAAGACACTCACTCATCTCAGCAAGTTTTCTAGGCCCTCATTAAAACTCAAAGGTAACTCCAACCTGCTGTTACCCACTTTTCCCATGGGTACACTTCTCTTCATGCTCTGTGTCTAAACTGTGCTCTCTGAGCAAGAAGCAGCTCTTACTTCTGAACAACATGACACAGGTGCTCTATAAAGAGGCAGTACTAGACAATAAAGCAGCCTAAAGCTGTGATGCAACATAAAACAAATACATTAAGGAGTGATTATTTGTATTAGAGAAGGATTAATCTTTTATTGAACTTGTGTGGTATTCACTTACAGATCAATAATTACCAAAGGTGTATGGAGGTTAGAGGTCAGGAATTGGGGACTTAGGAGGCACACAAGCAGGGCTCACAGCTAAAGTCTTAGAAATCATTGCTTTTTGGAAATCAATCTATAAGGAATTAAGATGATGAATGTCTGATATAATGTAGAGAATATGTTTCAATTTGCCAAAGTGCTTTATCCCATTTTAGCAGGCCATCTATTTCATAAAGTAAAGTATGCCTGAAGGCAGCTAGGTGGCTCAGTGGATAGTGAGCCTGGAATCAGGAAGACCTGAGTTCAGTTCAGCCTCAGAAACTTACTAGCTGTGTGACTCTGGGCAAGGCACTTAACCTCTGTTTGCCTTATTCCACTGAAGAAAGAAATGGCAAATCACTCCAGTAGAAAACCTCATGGATAGTATGGTCCATGCGGTCACAAAGAATTAGACATGACTGAACAACACCAACAAAAAAAACATACCTGCATATTTCATTCACTTGCACAGGGGTAGGTAATCTTTTCAAGCTAAAGAATCAACTGCATAAGTTTTTTTTTAAATGCTCAAAGAACCGGTGCACAAATATAAAATTAAAAGTAAATGCTCAAAGTATCAGTACAAGAATCATCACTTGCACAACTGAAAATATTACAACTCAATAATAACATTGGCATGATGATTAATATTGGTATAATATAATATTGGTTGATTAGTCAATTGATTTCTTAAAAGTGGTATAACATAATTGACTAATAATATAACTATATTCAAAGACATTATTTGATAACATTAACATTTAATGGGAATATTGCTTCTTCGTTGTCTTTCATTTCTTGGTTTATAACACAACTTCTTTACTCTTTTTCCCTGCATGCTTTTCCTTCCTTCAATCATCTCTCTTCCATCCCTGCCTTGCAGTCATAAGGCACAACTATTACTCCTCTATCCTTACACTTAGTGAAATGAGTATAAAGAGGAAATGGAGGGGTAGCTAGGTGGCGCAGTGGATAGAGCACTGGCCTTGAATTCAGGAGGCCCTGAGTTCAAATCTGACCTCAGACCCTTGACACGTATTAGCTGTGTGACCCTGGGCAAGTCACTTAACCCCAATTGACTCACCATTAAAAAAAAAAAAGAGGAAATGGTAAGGCTTCTCAAAGAATGTAATAAGAAGGAAATGTTTATGATTCCCAATAATCTTAACAGCACTCTTGCCTTGACTAGGATTTTTTTTTAATATCAAATTAATTATTTTAAGTTGTGCCTATTCAGAGAATGACAAAATATCTGGTTAGCAAGCTATGAATTCATTAAACATTATTATTAAGTGCCTAATGGCCAATGCATTGAGTTAGAGTAATATATAACAAAATAAAACGAATAAAGCTATCCTCAAGGAGCTTATAATCTAGACGCCATTTGTTGCTCACATTTGCACCACCACTTCACAATCAAACAACAGATATTTACTGAATGCCTACTACTTCATGACAGACTCTACTACATTTCTGATGTTTTTGTGTGTTGGGGGCAAAAGGGGGGAGAGAGAAATGGAGTTAACAATACAAAAAAAAGTATGACAGTTTTTCCTCAAGGAGTTTATAATTTGATTAAGGACACCAGACACAATGAAAATACAATTAGAAAATAACTTGAAAGCAAGTAATTAAGCATTAAATGTTATAGTATAAGAGTATAATAACTGTAGAAATTAAAATGATTGGCTAGGGAAGGAGTCATGGAGGTCTGAGTTGATCCTTGATGGATTAGTAAGATTTTAGATGGGGGATGGAGGGTTGAGGTAAAGGAAAAGGAATGGGACTCCAGGAAGGGGAACAGCTGAACCAAATCATGTGGCTGGAATGAGCATGATATGCTCAGGACACAGGGGAATGATTGACCTGATGCAAGAGAAGAGTTCATGCAGAGGAGTAGTGTAAAATGGAAACATACATCAAGGTCTCATGATATCCCTTACACTGGGAATTCCTGTAGTCAGCTTGGGATAGGGTGTATTCTGTCTAGGCAATAGACTTAAAATATTAGTCGTATCTCATAAGGGTGTGTTCAGATGTGGGGCTGATGAAAGGCTGAGAAAATGGGAAGCATTTATTTTGTCACCGTGACCAACCCATGATATCAGAAACATGTATTGTCACTTGCCAATTTTATATTACACAGAGTACCCTGATGACATCTAAGTAGAAGAGTATAATCTCCTTAAAAACATGAGACTTCTGGGGGCAGCTAGGTGGCACAGTGGATAAAGCACTGGCCCTGGAGTCAGGAGGACTTGAGTTCAAATCTGGCCTCAGACACTTGACACTTAACTAGCTGTGTGACCCTGGGCAAATCACTTATCCCTCATTGCCCTGCAAAAATAAATTAATTAATTAATTAATTAATAAATTAAAAACATGAGACTTCTAGGTTGAGCTCATTTTAAAGAAAATTGCTTTCCATATCAGCTGTCCATCCTAAATTCTTAAATTCTCCACCATAGTTTGCTATTGTCCTTCATGGGGACAGATGCTTTTATAGTGACATATACAGATCTCAAGACAGCTTTAAAAGTAATTCAAATTATATGCCTTTCTATGCACTCTCATAGAAATGTAGGTCAGTGCCTTTTTAATTAAGCCTTCATGTTAGTAATACAGCATGCCTCATTTCTATGGCAATATTCCCTTAAAGAAATTTCAATTATATTAGTAGCCAACTTGTAGATACTCAGTAAATACTTATTCAAACTAAGAAAAGAGAATGATTCTAAGAAACCACCGCTCAAACTACTTAGAAATTTCCTTAGCATTAAGCCATTATATCAAGATCAGAGTGGAATGGGCCTATGATGAATGGTTTCTAACAGTTATAGGGTAATGACTCTACTAGTCCCTTCTCTGGTGCTTCATCACGGCCTAAAGATGATCCTGGGTTTTTGAAGGCTATGGTAAAGTGGAGTGTGAGCTCTAGCAAACCTCTACTTCAAGCTAAAAAAGCTTCAGGTACCGGCTGGGTAACAGGGAAATGTCTGCTGATTGAAGCTTGGTCCAGTTAAGCTTGGTGAAGGCTGGCCAACGGGTAAGGGTTTTATTTTTGGTTTTGAGTTACAGCAGTTCATCACTATACACTAAGTCAGGCTGTAATTTGTGTTAGTTAAGGAAGTGTCCATACCCTGCAAACCAGAGTTCTTTGAAGTGCTGCAGTATTTGTAAACAACAATGACAGACTTCTAACATCCTGAGAGGTCTCAAAGTCTTTTCACACAGACTGTTACTTCTGCAGGTGGCAGTGGATAGAGCACTGGGTCTGGAATCAGGAGACACGAGTTCAAATCTAGCCTCAGCCACAGACACTATCTGTGAGATACTGGGCATGTCCCTTACCCTCTGTTTGTTTTAGTTTCCTCATCTGTAAAATGGGTTTAATAACGGCACCTACATCCCAGGATTGTTATGAGGCTCACATGAGAGAATATTTATAAAAGTACTTGGCACAATGCCTGACATAGAAGAGCTAGATGAATGCTTATTCCCTTTCCCTTTTCCTTCCCTTACTTTTTAAATAAGGGCTTACACACAACAGATTCACTTTATCCCACTGAAAGGCTCGAACACCAAGATTATTCACAGCCTTTCCACCATCCTCGTGTGTTTCAGAAATACCAGCCTGGGTTTGAATCGAACAAATGTGAATTTGTTTTAGAAACCATTGTAGGCAGGCAGAAGCATACTGTTGGGGTGCAGAAGTCAATAAGGGACTAGATTAGAAACCACACCCACATCCATGAACAGAATACCAGTTGTTTATAAAAACAGTTGGATGGGAAAGATTTAATGTCTTCTTTTTATTCCAAATCACTCAACAGATCTTGCTTTTGTCACTTCCTTGTTATAGGATTCTGGATCCCCATCTCTATCTCCTTGTCTCCCTATATTAACCATGGCCTTCAGAGTTCTGCGTTAGGTGGGTTCATTCTACAACTTCCTTTAACCCTACTGTACATTCAAGTCCAACAAGACTGCTCTTCTCCTGCCTCTCTCCTATTGTAGCATGAATGGTACTCTTACCTTGTCCAAACCAAATTATCCCTTTAAAATGCAACTAACCACTTATTTTCTCTAGAAAGCTCTCCTGATTGACTGGGGAAATGAGACTTTAAGTCAAGGCACAGCTAAACAGGTAAATACAATAATCACACGAGTTAACCAGGATAGTAGTAGGTCACAGATTATACTGATGAGTTAGAAAAGGATAGAATGTAGTTAAATGCCATGCTCCTTGACAGCAAGGATTCTGTCCTCTATTGTTTTGTGTATTTTCTAGCACCTAACACTGCTCTAGCTACAGTAGGCAAATGTTACATATGCTAGGAACAAAATGAATTCATTTTTAAAGAAGGGACTCTTAGAGGAGAGGAAAAAAATGCACTTTCTCTCCGTTTTTGTAGCACTGGGGAGACTTTGGGTGTGGAAGACTGCATATATTCTCAGACTCAATTGAGATGTCAGTAAAGGAGAGCTCTCTGGGGAAAGAAAAACGAATGTATTTGGAAATCAAGGTGATCTAAAAACAAAAAATATCAATAAAAATTTTTAAAGGAGTACAAAGCTATAAATCTTCTGAGTGCTTAATAAATACCTGTTGACTCATGTGTTTAAAGAATATTTTCTACCTCAGCTGTATGTGATTTAACAGGCATCAAAGTGAGCCGCCACCACCACCACCACCAAAACACTGTGATCTTATCATGGACACCAGTGGGCATCTGTGAATACTCGTCCAAGCCAGCTACCTCACTTCTTTTTCTAAAACTACCACTGATGAATGAAAACTACCCACATTTCTAGAATGCTTTAAGGGGTCTCAGAGTGCTTTCCTTACAATAAACGTGTGGGATATTAGTACAAGTATTATCATTTCCATTTTACAGACCAACTATGTGACTAGCCTATGATCATGTAGCTAGTAAGTCTTGGGGCCAGAATTTAATCCCAGGCCTTTAAACTTCAAATTCAAGCCTCATTAAATGATAACACGATGTGTATTTACTGCTGAATTTGAAAACTGTGACAATTATCCACAGGTACATGTTGGAGAAGATCAATAGAAAGGAATATTATACACAAATCCTTGATAGTAAGGGATGGTGAAATACACTGATTACTAGTTTTGTAAAGCATTCAACAGAAATTTATTATAAACAACTTGAACAGCAAAGTCTATTGAGCATTAAACTATTAGGGACCTTGAAGATCATTTAGTCCCCCTTTGTCATTTGCAGATTTATAGTTTCGAGAAGTAGAATTATCATGTCAAAGGTGGGAAAAACCAAATCGTTTATTAATTCTTAAAGCCATTCTATAAAAACACAGAGCATACTTAATTTAGGAATGAATCAACTAGAGCATGTATGATTTTAGTAATGTCACAGTGAGTCAGAGGTAGAGTCACAGAGATAATGCCAACAATGTTCCAAACAGAATAGTCTTAGGAGAATCTACTTATGATACAATTTATATTCTACCAAATCCTTGTTTAATTTCTAGATTAACCCAAAACTAACATATTACAGGCCAAAGGGATGTTTTTAAATATATATTCTTTAGGGTAAACATTGAAAATATATTGAAAATATATTTCAATACCTGCCCGTGATCTGTATATGTTAGTTTTTCATCCTTTCTCATTACTAGTTAGACCAGTCAGTCAATAAATATTTATTAAGCACCTACTATGTGCTAGACAATGTACTAAGCACTGGGGATACAAAGAAAGGCAAGACATAGTTCCTCTTCTCAAAGAGCTCAGAGTCTAATAGGAGAGACAACATATAAGATTTAAGAAAAAAAAGAAAATGCTTGTCTAAATATTTAGTATTTTCATAATCAGTTTGAGTTAAAAGACCAGAGCAATTAGCCAAAGGCAAATTTTTCTGGCTCATCAAAATGCTTTCTGGGAGATAAGGTTAAAACCAAACTACCAGATCAAAGTCATTAAAAAAAAACAACATTTGGCATTTTTCATCCTTTGCCATTACTGGTTAGACCAGTCAGTCAATAATATTTATTAAGTACCTACCATGTGCTAAACAATGTACTAAGCACTGGGGATACAAAGAAAGGCAAAACACAGTTTCTCTTCTCAAAGAGCTCATAGTCTAATGAGAAAGACAACATATAAGCAACAATGTGCAAATAAGTTTGATAAGTTAGAAATCTCTAATTTTCTGATTTTTAGGCTACATTCTTCTCAACACTACTGCCATTCCTGCACTTATCACAGTACATTGTTCATAAAAGGTACTTAATAAAGAGGAAAAATTATATTTTAGTCACAATTATGTATAAGTAGTGACAATGGTGACATGAAACTCAGCACAAGCCCAAAGGTTGGATGGTCTATGGTGAAGTAATATCTAGCAAATAGAATCATCTATTTAAAAATGATAGTTTTTAAAGAATTATCTATAACAAATTTATTTTATCAAAACTCACTGGGCCCTCACTACTCCACTGTAATTCTTTTATTCTTTTTTATCCCCCCCACCCATTTTTCTACTGGCACTGTTTCAAAGTAGGTGTCACAGTGGATAGAGTGCTACAGGAAGAAACTGAGTTTAAATCCAGTCTTTGATTACACCATGTGACCAGGGCAAGTTTCCTCAATTATAAAATGGGGATAGTAACAGCACCAGACAGAGCTGTTGTGATGTTCAAATGATTTGCTTGTAAAGCACTTAGCACAGTGCCTGGCACATAGTAGGCACTATATAATGCTTCTTCCCCTCCCTTCTCCAGCCTCCTCCTTAAATCC
This sequence comes from Dromiciops gliroides, assembly GCF_019393635.1. Classification (NCBI taxonomy): domain Eukaryota; kingdom Metazoa; phylum Chordata; class Mammalia; order Microbiotheria; family Microbiotheriidae; genus Dromiciops; species Dromiciops gliroides. The sequence continues at coordinate 122,753,845 of NC_057862.1, forward strand.
CCAGTCTACCCTTTTCCCCCTCACTCATCTTCTTCTGGCCTCTTATTCTCAAGAATGTCAGTCAGTCAATAAGCATTTGTTAAACACTATGTACCAGGAACTGTGCTAAGCCCTTAGGCTACAAATATAGGCAAAAACCATCTCTGCCTTCAAGGAGCTCACACTTTAATGGCCCATTCTAAAATGACCTTCACTTGATTATGCCATCCCTTTAAGCTATAGTCTTCTTTCCTTTCCTTGAGTGGAAGACACCTATACTATATCCTTGCTTTCACATTAATCCCTTACAACTTGACTTACAGCACTACCACTCTAATGAAACTGCCTCTCCAAGGCCACATATTAATTTTCACTAAATTCTATTGCCTTTTAAAATGTTTTCTCATTCGTCTTCAATTTTGTGTGTGACATTGTTGACCACCTTATCCTTGAAATTCTTACTTCCCTTAGTTTCTGTGACCCTGTATTTTCGTAAGTTTCCTCCTACCACTCTGACTACTCTGTCTCCTCACACACCCACCCACCTTGGCCCTCTTCTCTTTTCTCTCAATATTTCTTCCTGAATACAGAGTATGAGAGATGTAGTTATTCCCTTTGTCTTAACCTCTATGTGGATGATTATTGAATCTGTAGCTCCAGTTCTAGCCTTTCCCCAAAACACCAACATATCCAACTCTTACTTGATAGCTCCACTTGGATGTCCCTTATTAAATTCAAACTTATCTAAAATCAGAAATCTTCTTAAAAGCTGTCCCTAAATTCCCTATTTCTATTGATGGTCCCACAACTATGTTTTCCAGGTACTCAGGCTAAAACCTCAATTATTTTTCAATTTTTCCTCTCCCTCAACCCCCAACTCCCAGCCAATATGCTGACAAATCTGTAATATCTCTCAAATCTGTCCTCTGCTTTTCATTCCTGTTGCAACCAGTTTAATCCAGGTTCTCATCTAACAGGCTCCCAAATTGGCCATTTTCCCTTCCCATCTCTCTTTTATATCACTACCTACCTAATCTTCCTAATGTACCTTTCTGAGCTCTCCTTCCATTCAATAATGTTCCAGTTTCCCACTGCTTACTGAATAAAAACAATATTCTTGTCATTTGAGGCCCTCCATGACAGGACTTCAACTTAGCATATTATAGGTTTATTTCATACTCTTCCCCTTCATTAATACATTTAACAATCATTTAGTTGACAACTACTATGCGGCAGGCATGAGCACTACAAAGACAAACATTAAACCATCTTTGCCCCAAAGAGCTACTATTCTATTGTGGGAAACACTATATATTCCATTGTCCATATAAACAATCTTCCTCCCCAATCCTTTCCTGATTTTGGCCACCTCCATTGTTCTATCTCCTCCATCACCCACCAATGCCTGGAATAGACTGTCAGCATCCTCTCTCTTATACCCCACTCCCTCCCTAGCTCACCCATAAATCTCAAAGCCTGAAACACTTTCCCTTCCTTCTTTCAAGGCCCAATTCAGGTACTGACAGCAACATTAAGTTGTCCTTATTCCTTTTAGTTAGACATCTCTCCCTCCTCAAGTTTCTCATGGTACTATTTCAGTCTACCCTTGCCATTCAACTCAACAAACATTTATTAAATGTTTAATATACTGAGGCACTTACATTTGTACTATGGTTATTTGTATAAGTGTTTTGATTGTAAATTCCTTGAGAACTGGGGCTGCATCTTATCTTTGTATGCTTAGTAAATAGCATGGTGCCTTGCACATAGTTGAATTAGATTATATATTCCTTTGATAAACTTCTTGTCTCTACTCTACTCTGATGCCTCAATGTGCTATAAAGGTGACCCTGGGTTCTTGAAGGCTACATTCTAATAGATTACATACTCTTGTAAGACTCACTACCCATGAAAGGCTTTGAGTATGGGCTTAGTAGTGGACTGCACCTATAATGTCCAAAGACCAGGTCAGCTACATTTGAAGAGGTCTATCAACAGTTTGGTCAGAGGGTAATGAAATTTTGAATTATGGTAGCTCTTAAAGACCTTCTACAAAGGCTTAAAAGAAGGCACAATCTACATTAGTGGAAGAGATACCTACACTGATGAAGTTACAGGTTGATAGACTATTAAAAAAAAGTGCTTTGATAGAATGGTCTATCATGTCTATTGAATGTACTGGATAGTACTTAGCATATGGTATGCACTCAATAAATATATTAGTTGATAATAATGATGACAGGCTAGGAAATATGTTTTATGAAGCTTTTTAAATAAGGAAAATATTCTTGGGAATAATTTATCTGGAATTTTCCATTATGTCACTATTTTAAAAGGGTACATTTTTCAATGTCACTGGCAAGAGTGAGCACTTGATTTACATGACCAGGATGGAGAATGGAACTGTAGGTGGTGTATTTCCTACCTTAGAAGCAAAGGATATCTGGCACATAATCATCAAATTGAAATGAGATATGAGGTGCTAGAAATAATGATTCCAATTTATACTGAGTTTATATCAGAAATGCAGCACCAGGACTGTTAGGCTTCTGAGATATAAAAATCAGTCACAAGAAATAGGAAGCCCAAATCACCACAAATATCTAGTTATGTTTTATTTATCTCAGGTTTTTGGTGGGATTGATGTCGAAATCAGATCACTGTTGAAAGCCAATAGAATTCTCGGCAATTCACAAGGAAATGGGCTCAATTACATCTACAGTCAGCAAAGGGAGCAGTTCAGAAACAACTGTCATCTATAGTCAGCTCCAAGTTATCCTTTTTGTGGCAAATGGATAATCCCAGCATGCTTTGGGCTGCTTCCTGGCACTATCACTTATTGAATGAATTAAAGGAATATAAATTTTACAGTTAGCCAAAGTAAAACATAATGAGGAAGGCAAATATGTTCCCCCAAACATATCATACATTTCAAAGAGAAAATTTCCCTTTGAAAAGCTTCCCTTCACTAATATAGATAGATCCACTTGATCTCATATAGAAACGTCAGAAATGTTGAAATGTTTCTCCTTTGGGTGGGAGATTGGACTAGATGACCTCTGTTATCCTTTGCAACTCTTAAGATTCTATAAAGCTCCATACCCAGGTTAGGCTGGTATACAGTAATCATGTTACATCTCTGTGTAAAAAGAAAAACAGTCTGAACTATTACTTAACACTTTTGTGTCCAGAAATGAATTTCATAAACTTAATTAAGCACCTGTATCCAAACCACCAGCCAGAGAACACTGTCTAAATGACACCAAATTCAGAGTTATAGACCAAAGCCTTTGCTTTTTTGTAACTTTCTGGCTCAGATGTTTTAACAGAGTCATAGCTTCAGGAGATAGAAGAATCTTGCATAAACACATTACTGATAATTTCAGATTTCAGGGTCTCATACAATATTGAAAAAATAGAAATGTTTCATTTTTCTGTATGTTCTACAGTATAACAATATTTTTTAAAAACGGTGACTAGAGAAGATTGCAATTATACCTATTAATTCCTATGAAAACTGAAAATCCTAACTGGGCTAAATCACTTGCCCAAGGACACACTTCAAAAAGTAGGCAAGGATGAATGGCCAAAAGATATGCACTATTATGAAAACAAGACTTCCGGACAGAAAAATGACCATATGAAAAAGGCTCCAAAATAATGAGAAATGCAAATTAAAATGACTGAGATTTTCACCTAATGAAACTAGGAAAGATAATAAAAAATCCAAACAGTAGTTTGTGGGAAGACAGGTTCAGTAATACACAACTGAAAGAGGTGTGAATAGATCTGACCATTCTGGGAAAGGATTGGGAATTATGTGAGAAAAATTATTAACTTCCTATCCTTTGATCTAGCCATCCCACTACTAAACATGTCCCTAGGGAAGTCAAAGAGAGAAAGAAAGGTTCACCCTGCCCCATGTGTATTTGTGTGTGTGTATCTATCTTCATGTTTATGTCTGTGTGTGTGTATATATATATATATATATATATATATATATACATATATATACATATATGTGCATGAATGTGTGGGTGTGTGTATGTATGTATGTAGGCACTAGGGGTTAAATGACTTGCCCAGGTTCACACAGCTAATACGTGTCTGAGGCTATATTTGAACTCAGGTCCTCTTGACTCCAGGGCCGGGACTCTATCCACTGCACCACCTAGCTGTCCCTAGTTCCATATACACTAAGTCAAAGCAATATTTTTGTTAGAAAAAAAAAAAAAGAAAAGGAAACAAAGTTGGTGCCCATCGACTAAGTGAAATGTGGCATGTGGTTTACTAGAAATGTAACACTTGAAAACTTTTGAGAAACATGGAAAAATTGTATGAAATGATACAGAACCAAGAAAATAGAATCAGGAGATCAATGTAAATGACTATGTAATGTAAATGAAAACAACAGTAAAAGACCAATGAACTCTGGTCTAATACAATGCCCAGGATTGGTTACAGAACATAGATGATAAAACACCTCCCTAAGGCAAAGGAATGCAGATGCCAAAAAATTATATGTGCTCTTAGATAAAGTCATTGTGTCAACTGGTTTTGCTTGATTGTTTTTCTTGGTTACAAGGAAGGTTTCCATGGAAGCTCTTATAGGGAAGGGATGTAATGGGAAATAACTATGGCATTAAAAACAAAAGGGAACAAACAAAACTTTTCTTTTAAAGGCATATATACTGAAAGAAAAGTTAAAAATTCTTCCTTCAGTGAATATACTTATTTATATGGTCAAGTAAACATTGTATAAACACATAAATCATACAGTTACACTTTAGTATGTAAGCTATCTCTAGGCCCATTTTTTTTCTGTAAGGATAAAAAAGGAAGAGAAAATTTGGTAATATTATTTTAGACTACTTCATATTTCATACTTTAATAACAATTATGTAATAAAAGAGTAGTTTGGCTGAACAACTAGAGAACATGGACAAGAAATCAAAGGCTCTTGATGGGATCAAATGTCTATCATCTTGAAGAACCAAATTAAAGCTCAAAATGACTGTAAATTGGAGACATAGGCAGATATAATCAGGATTAAATTTGACTGGAAAAGTGACAGAGTAACTCACTCAAGGGAGAACATAGCAACACTGAAAATAGAACTGGTGTTGAAAAATCATGGCAAGATAAGATGTAGTGGGTCAGAGTAGACCACAAGCTAACAACTCATCAATTTAGTACTATATCTTTAAAGAAGGCTTGCATGATGGGATGACATGTAAACAGGAATAGGGCATAATATGCATAATAGTAAAGCTTTTACTAGCATGCTGTATTTAATTTCAGACCATGCAATTAAACTGTGATCTGGAGAACTCAGGAAAGGCTCCAGAGGAAAATAGCCAAAATGATTTAAAGGCTTTGGGAAATAGGCCTCTGAAAAAAAAAAAAAAGGCTAAAGAGACAGATTGACTTTTAGTCAATGATCAAATGAAAGAACATGTGGAAAGTGCTTGGCAAATATTAAATAACTATAGCAGTGCTGACTATTATGATTATTAATAATAATTTAAAGAAGAGTAGCCCAAGGATGTATACTTTAAAGCCTCCAAAAAATGAAGGGATAGTGTACCAGCTTCTCTCCTATTCCACAATGGCAGGACATCAGCTCACATTGTAGTACAGGGGATAAAATCTTCCAAAAGCTCTTATATTAATTAATTATATAAATGTAACAAATAGTTATTGACAGTCTCATATTAAGCACTGTGGGGATACAAAAAGAAGATATAACCCTTGTCCTTATGGCATTGATAGTTTCATAGGGGAGAGATCTACAAAAACAACCACAATTTTTTAAAAAGCAAACTTTTAAATTACTATAAGAATGGTATAAAATACTGTATAAATTAATAGGAAGTTGAGATTACTTTAGCTAAGAGAGTTGGAAAGGAGAGGAGGAATTCAGGGAAGGCTTCTTGAAAGTCTTTTGAAAAAAAATTGTGATAATAATAAAAGTAATAATAATAATAATAATAATAATAACTCACATTTATATTGTGCTGTAAGGTTTGCAAATGCCGGAAATAAGTGCCAAAGGTGGCTGGGAAGTCTTTTCTGGAGATTAAGAAAAAAAAAGTTATCTTTTTTGTGTAGTCACACACAGAGGGCTCTAAGTAACTCAAGGTCCATTCCAACACTATGATTCCTAGATACCCTCATGAATTCATGATATGACCTTGAGAATGTATTACCTGTATTTGCTTAGGTCCTATTCATACTCTATAGAAAGAGAATAAAATTTGCCACTGGGGACTGAAGTGCTTTAATTCATAAATGCCACCGAAATACAATGACTGATTTGTAATTACACTAAAACCAGAAAAGGTTAAGTTTCAAAATTCAATCTAAACAGCAATCAGTTAAGCAGCTCAGACTGTTTGGAGTAAATCTTCTAGTTAATTTTACTGACTTCCAATGGCAACACTAAACTAACTAATTCTGAGCCTCCACTTAGGGAAAATATAAGAAACATAGACACCAGGGAAAATCCAAGGGTGTCAATGCTCCAATTCCCTAACAAGCTGTTTACTTATCAGCTCTTTTACCAGTGAAGGAGAACACAGAACAAACCTTCCTCCAGCTGCTAATTTATACAAACAGTGTACCCAGCTGTGTCACTACAGCAAGATGTCCCAGACCCCAAGCAAAGATATGAGTCAGATGATTTCATACCCATGATTTTTATGAAAGGAAAGCTTTAAAAATGAGAACATAATGCCTCTGAGTCCAGAGTACTGAAGGAGGCAGCTGCCCATCATGTACCTCGATGTATGACCTTGGCCAAGACAGTTAACCCCTTCTACACTTCTTTGCTTGACTGTAGGAGGGCTGAACTAGAAGATCTAAAGTTGGATTAAATAAATGAGTCATGATTTTACAAATACCAGTAAAATATAAGCTTTTTGAGAGCAAGGATAAGGGCTTTTCTTCTTCTTCTTCTTTCCCTCTTTTTCCCTCTTTCCTTCATTTTCCTGGTGCCCAACAAGGCCTGACATAGAAGGACCTTAACAGTGGTACATGGCACATTCAAAAAGTTGACCATGTATTAGGGCACAAAAACCTCACAGTCAAATGTAGAAAGGCAGAAATAGTAAACGCATCCTTTTCAGATCATGATGCGATAAAAATTATGTGTAATAAAGGGCCATGGAAAGATAGACTGAAAATTAATTGGAAACTAAATAATCTCATCCTAAAGAATGAGTGGGTCAAACAACAAATCACAGAAACAAAAATTTCATCAAAGAGAATGACAATAATGAGACAACATACCAAAACTTATGGGATGCAGCCAAAGCAGTTCTTAGGGGAAATTTTATATCTCTAAATGCTTAGATGAATAAAATAGAGAAAAAGGATATCAAATAATTGGGCATGCAACTAAAAAAGCTAGTGAAAGAACAAATTAAAAATCCTCAATTAAATGCTAAATTAGAAATTCTGAAAATCAAAGGAGAGATTAATAAAATTGAAATTTAAAAAACTATACAATTAAATAAACCTAAGAGCTGGTTTTATGAAAAAAAAATCAATACAGTAGATAAGCCTTTGGTTAATTTGATTTTTAGAAAAAGTAAGAAGAAAACCAAATTACCAGTATCAAAAAGAAAGGGGTGAATTCACCACCAATGCAGTAGAAATTAAAGCAATAATTAGGAGCTATTTTGCCCAACTATATTCCAACAAATTTGACAATCTAAAGGAAATGGATTAATATTTACAAAAATATAAATGCCTAGATTAACAGAAGAGGAAATAAAAGACTTGAATAGCTCCATTTTAGAAAAAGAAATTGAACAAGTCATCAATGAACTCCCTAAGAAAAAATCTCCAGGGCCAGACGATTTACAAGTGAATTCTGCCAAACATTTAAAGAACAATACATTCCAATACTATACAAATTATTTGGAAGAACAGGTGAAGGGGACAGCTAGGTGTCTTAGTGGATAAAGCACCGGCCTTGGATTCAGGAGGACCTGAGTTCAAATCCGGCCTGAGACACTTGATACTAGCTGTGTCACCCTGGGCAAGTCACTTAACCCTCATTGCCCCACAAAACAAAACAAAACAAAAACAAAAACAAAAAAGAATAGGTGAAGGAGTTCTACCAAATTCCTTTTATGAAACAAATATGGCGTTGATACCTAAACCAGGAAGAGCCAAAACAGAGAATAAAAAATTATAGACCATAGTTGGAGCTTAATAAATGGTTACTGAATGAATTAGTAGATTTCCTAAAAACCTGGATCAATGTGCTAACCAACCATGATTCTATTCTTGAGGACTGATGAAGAACCATGCTGCCCACCTCCTTGAAGAGGGGTGATGGTCTGAAGATGCAGGGTGAGGTATGAACTTTTAGTCATGCCTAATGAAGAAATTTGTTTTGCTGACTATTCACATTTATTACAGGGACTTTGTTTTTGTTTTATGGCAGGGGTGGAGTGGTGAAAGGGAGAGAAAAAGATGTGCTTGTTAATTGAAAAAATAACTAAAATAAAAGTTACATAAAATTAAAAAGAAAGCACCCTAATGAAGAAAGTACTATTGGGCTATCAATAAGGGAACTGAATAATTATCCCCCAAGTAGGCTGAGAATGTTAGGGAGCTGTAAACAAACAAACAAACAAATAAATAAACAACCAAAATGAACCAACCCTACAAAACTATACCACACATCCATACAAAGGATGATCTTTCTGAGAGAGGCTATTTTAGCACCAAAGGAGACAGGAAGGCTTATAACACCTTGTATTCTAATCTCCTAACCCATGAATTAACCAATGTGTGAAGTTTCAGTAAGGCATACTGCCACAGGAATACCCTATGGTATCATCTATTCTTCCAAGTGGCAGAGTGTTGGCTAAAACGATGGCTCAGTGAAAACAGGCACATATCTAGCAGTTATGTCATGGAGGAAATCCTGCCATATGGAATTCTGTGGTGTTGGAAACCATCTTTCTGCCATGGTCAGCCAAAGAGCACATGGAATAAGATAAAGAAAAGGTGAGAAAAAGATGGAATTTGTATCCCTACCACGAATGAAATGAGAGAAATGTGGGGTCAGTAGAAAGCCAAAAGCCTGGGAGCTGTGCACAAGGAAGAGGAGAAGAACCAAAAAGCAAGTAAGAAGCCCTTTCACCAATTTCAGTATCATACAAGGGAAAAATACTAAAGAGGAAGGAGCCTTTTTTTAAAAAAGAAAAAAAGAAAAAAAAACATTCTTCTATATCATAAGTTATTCCTAGACTAGAAGTTCCATGAGGGCATGGGTCACTTTATTACCTCTGCCCTACAAACTTGTACCACACCCTACAAAGAGCCGGGTTTGTTTATTTTCTGAACTTCTAAAATGGCTGAGTTCTGGAACTGCTCTAGAAACAAATCTACCTTTAAGGAAAAGAAAAATAATATGCCAATCAGACAGGAATGAAAGTCTCTTGCTATATCCTGAAAGCAGATAAATATATTCAGAGGAAAACTAAAGCTGACTGGTGTTTTGGATGAAATAAAGATGACAAATATCTTATGGCTCGAAGGGGCCTAGCTGGTAAATTTACTAAACTACCTGTGGCAGCTCTTTTGAAAAGCCATGAAGGTGACACTGAGATGAGAGTGGTAATGAAAACAGAAGGAAAGCCCAACAGCCAAAAACAGAAATTATACTGTACTTGCCATCTAGTTTTCCATTGTCATTTCAAGCACAAGTTAAGAAGGGGAGGAACACTGATAAACTAATGAATATTTAAGATTCCCAGCAATCATCAGCCATAGCCCCCTTTTTTTTAATGCTAGTCATAGAACTATTTATTCCACCCCTACTCAAATGACTAAGTCTTTGCTTAAATACAGTTGACAGATAATACCTGGACTCTCAAAAAGAATTTAACAAATCAATGTCTCATGAAAGCTTAAGTCTTTAAATGTTCATCAATTTAGAATCAAATTGCATCATCTCAATGACTGGTAAATGAGCCAAAAATGGATAACAGCTACACCAACCTTATCAAGTTCAGTGGCTAAGAAAATAGGGTACCCTGTTTGGTCTTTCTTTGCTGCCTCATCAAGCTGAAAAGCAAGTTTTTTTAAAAAGGATATTGTGGGGGCGGCTGGATAGCACAGTGGACAGAGCACTGGCCCTGGATTCAGGAATACCTTAGTTCAAATCCGGCCTCAGACACTTGACACTTACTAGCTGTGTGACCTTGGGCAAGTCACTTAATCCCCATTGCCCCGCAAAACAAACAAACAAAAAAACCAAAAGGATATTGTGAAAACTTGCATTTGATCATAAAATTTGTTGGTATTATAGTTGCCTAATAAAGGATGGAAAATGGAAAGTAAACAAAATATAACTGATCTGGTCTTCATGTCTCTCAGTGCTCTAGGCAATACTCTAAGACTAGAAGTTGAAGAGAGCACCAGTCTTCATTGGTAGAGAGTTTCCTTCTTCACCTAGGAGTTCCCTATGCCAATAAAATCACAGGTCCAGTCCCTATCCATATCCCTATCACTAGGGAAAACAAATGAACCTATCAGTAAAAATCAGGATAACATTTAATGGACCAGAATGATAATGGGGCAAACACTAGCAAAGTCCTGGGTGGAAGAAAGGACAAAAAAGTAACAGATGGCAAAAAAATAAAAATAAAAACCATCAACATTAACACCATATCATCCAAACATCACAAGGGAGGAAAGAGTAAGTAGAAAGAGACTATGTATGTATGTATGTGTATATATGTATGTATGCAAATGCTTGCATGTATGTATGTGTGTATGCTATGCCCTCATGGACTGTGAGTGAAGAGATCTGGGTTCTATTCCTGATTTCACCACTAACTAGAATGTGTCACTTGGGGTACAAGTCAAAACTTTGCTGGGGCTCAATTTTATCATCCCTTATAAAATACGAGATTTGGACTAGATGCTCACCAAGGTTCTTTTCAGCTCTAAATTCTGGTTGTCCTACTAAATGGACGGTGGGTAAAGGTCCAAATTCATTATCCAAAGGATAACCCATGGTAAAGCAAGCAGGCAGGAGTGCAGGACACCACAAAAAGTTTTATGATTCACTCTCCCTATCAGCTGGATACCCTAGAGCCCAACAGCTGAAAACAAATTCTATGGCATTTATCATTGTCATTTCAACCACAAGTTAAGAAAGATTAACCTTCAGAAGAAAAATAAAGCCTGCTCTTTCATTAAGGTTCTTTCAGAATGGAGTGGGATGTCAACAAGACTGGGCCAATTTTTTTCTTTTATACTTTTGGCTCTTTAATTTGGATACAACGAAATGCTACAGGAGCTCAGAAAGCATCCTGAGGACATCATATTTAATCTGACAAACATACAGCCTTCCAATGTGTCTCTTCTGAGCCTATACTTAGAAGACTGCCTTTGATTCTGGATAGAAGAATGCCAGGATGATGTAGGGAAACTGGAGGGATCGATGTAGGAGGGAAGATTGATAGCTAGATCTGTACAGTTCAGACGATTAGCTTTCATAGTAGTTTATAACCTCCTATCTTAGGGAATATGAACCATATTCTTTGCTACCACCCACGGCTGAGGGCCTGAGGCCCCAAGTTATATTTCAACACTCACTATTTATCCCTTGCATACTAAATCTTAAAGGCCACACAGACTAGCTCATAGAATATTAAGATTAGAAGGGGACCTTAGAGGTCATCCAACATCCCAACGAACCCAGTGCATGAATTCCTTCTGCAGCTTCTCTGGCAAACGCTCATCCAAGTCTTTGCTTGAATACTTTCAATGACGGGGGTGCTCTATTCTTTGATGAAGAATTTCCCTTTCCACTGCTGGACAGCTCAAAATGTAACAAAGTTCGGCTTATATTAAGCCTAATGTGCTTCCCTCTAACTTTAGCCTTTTGGTCCTAGCTCTGACCTTTGGCACGACATGGAACAAGCCTCTACTCCTCCCTTTTAGCACATGACAGACATTAAACACAGCTATCACGCACATCTCCTCTAAGTCTTCTCTTTTCCGGGGTAAACACCTCCCGCTTCCCCTCAACAGTTCCTCATTGGAGATGGTTTCCAGATACCCTGGTAGCCTTCCCCAAGGGGACGGAAGGGGGTAGTGGGAACGGGCATGGATACCAAGGAGCTCCGGGGCAGAGAGAGGAAGGAAAGGGAAGGGGGACAAAGGACTAACAGAGTTATATATCAAGACACCCCTTCGCTCCAGTTCCAGTTCCAACGGAGCCTTCCCCGGGGGTGAGAACAGGGAGGCCCCCGGGATGAAGGAGAGAAGGGGAAACCTGGAGGGGCTTGGCTTTGGGGCAAGGCCTCGAGATGGGGCAGGCAGCGTCCGTAGGGGCTGTGGGTTTCGGGTACCAGTGCGGGAGGAGGCTCCGCCAAGGAAGCACCTCCAAAGGGACAAGCTCCCGGAACGAGGCTCTCGGGGAAGACACCAGGATCGGGGACGAAGGAAGCCCGGGGAAGGACTTAGGTGCGTGGTTGGAGGAGAAGAGCCGGCAGGACGAGCTGAGGAGAAGTGGCAAATAGGGCCGGGAAGGTGGGGGGACCAGCCGACCTGGGGTCCAGGGAAAGGAGATGGATGGATGGGGGAATCCACGAAAGGGGAGTGGGATGGCACCCGGAGACGAGGCCCGCCTGCCGGGGTCCAAGGCTAGGCTCATGGCCCTTACCTGCAGCTGGCTGGTGATGGCGACGTGATTTTCCCCAGGTTCGGTTCCAGTTCTTCCGCTCTTGCCGGCTGCTCTCCTGGAAATGCAGCCGGAACCCCGGGCCGGTGCCGCGCTGCTCCCGCCGCTACCGGCCCCTCCCGGGCAACTAACGCCACGCCCCCTAACGACCAGCTTCGCCACGCCCCCAATCTCGGGGCTGCGGTTCATCCATTGGACCGCACACCCGCTACTCTACCAGTCCCGAGCTCTCATTGCATCGGTGCCTCCTACTACTAGAGTTTTTAGCTCATTGGTTCAGTCAGCCGCTCGTCAAGTGGAGGCTGGGCTCCAGGACGAGTACCCTTTAGTAATTGGCCTCCTTTGACGTCTTCGGCCAATAGGAGGCTACAGTTTGAAGGAAAGAACGGGAGGGGGCCGAAAGGGTGGGGGCAATTGTGACAAGAGCGGGGGTGGGCAGGGCTGGGCAATGCCAGGCGGGAGAGCCGAGGTATGGGGTTAAGGTCTCGGGGTAGGGAGGATTAAATGCGAAGCACCGTAGAGCTGGAAGGAGAAGAATCCCAGGAAGCAGCCAGGCAGGCGTCCAGGTGTAACCCTGACCTAGCTGGCCGCAGCCATGCAAGAGGCGCACTTTCCATGTGGCGCGCGCTCCAGATGCACCGTGGTGTAGGGAGGACAAGCGAGAGCTGTTGCCGAGAGCATCCCAGGCCCAGTGCATCTCCGAGACCTTTCTCTAATTCATCAGCCCTTCACGTCAGGCCCGTAGAAGGGACCTGAAATTTCACGATAAAGGGAACTCTCTGATGAGCACAGCTCTAGCCATGCAGGACTTGGGTAGAGCATTGAGAGGTTACCAAATAAAAAAACGTATGCGAAGCTGAAAATGTAACACTCTTGCCTAGGATCGCATGGCCAACGTGTGTCAGAGCCTGTATTTAAATCCATAGCTAACTGACGTCAAGGCCAACTCTCCATACACCACACCACACCACACCACACAGCTGCCTCTCTAAATACTTGTGAATTTCGTTGCCTTTATTTGCTTTCTCTATTGAACAAGATATGAGGCTCAGGATCTACTTCCCTGGCTTCTTCATTTAAATGCAGCCTCCTGGATGAGGCAGGATGGATATGGCTATGAGAGGAACTCAGGAGGACGCTGTAATGTGACAAGGAAGTGCTAAAAGTGACTTCTCTCCCATCTCTCCCAAAATGTAGTACGGGAGGGCACTTAAATATCTGTTGAGGAAAGGCCTGTTTTATAAGGTGTTTTCTAGCTCTAGCATTCTATAATTTTACAGGACTTAGTTTAGTCATTCTATATATAAAGACAGGGTTGAAACCACCCCACCTCATCTGAACTTTGATACCTTAACTGGTTGAGCAGTCTAATCACTCAATCATAGGCCTCAGAAGAGGAATTATTAACCTTGTTTTTCGTTATGGACATCTTTGTCAGTCTGGAAAAGACTGAACACCTCAGAATAATGTTTAAAAATGTATACAATACAATACACAGGATTACGAAGGAAACAATTATGTTGAATAATTTTTTTTAAAAATTGACCCAGGTTAAAAACCTCTGAAGGCTCAGACTAAATGCTATAAGGCCTTCCAACTGGAATGATTTTGTACTAGAACCTTGTTAGTATTTGTTATTTAGCTGTGTGTGACTCTTCATAATCCCATTTGTGGTTTTCTCAACAAAAATACTGGAGTTATTTGCTATTTCCTTCTCCGGCTCCTTTTACAGATGAGGAAACTGAGGCAAACAGGGTTAAGTGACTTGCCCAGGGTCACACAAATAATGTGTTTCAGGCCAGATTTAAACTCAGAAAGATAAGTCTTCCTGACTCCAGGACTGGCACTCTATCCACAGTGCCACATAGCTGTACCTTATAAGGATATGCAGAGCTAATCTATAAATTAGGAAGTGAGTTGAGAAGGCATGAATTCCAAAAATTGCAACAAGTTTGTTCTTCAAGCATATCCTTGAGAGAGGAGAGAGAGAGTGTGTGTGTGTGTGTGTGTGTGTGTGTGTGTGTGTGTGTGTGTGTGTGTGTGTTTCGCAGGGGGATTAGTTTGACCTCATCAGGTCTCCTTCCTTTGTCTGTAGGAAGACCTTGCAAACTTCTAAAGTTCTGGAGGATTTTGGACTTCTCATCTTCCCATTGTTGTCCTAGCATCATTCCCTTCCCCTTGCCCCATTCCCCCAGGGCATCAGCTAAAGTCAGTGTCTACATTGGAATCAAGGATAGATAGACATATATTCACTATGTTTACAGGAAACTAATTGAGCACCTTACAAATGAGAGAAAAAACTAGCAACCAGGAGTTGTAAGTTACCCCATTGCTGGATGGGTTCTAAGCTTGAACCCACTTTCCCCTGAACTCTATCTGTACTAGTGAGAGAAAGTGTCACTAACTTTTAGAGGAATGTTTATATCATTATTTTTTACTATAACACCTTAATAAATAAACCTTTTTCTAAGAGCTCTTTAAGGCTGGCTGACTAAATGACTGGGGGAGAAGGAGATAAGAAGGAAGCATACCAATGGGGGGAGGTCAATTTGATGACATTAGAGATAATCTCCCCTTACCTCTCAATGTTACCCCAGAACTCAGAAGAAGATGTAGCCATGGTCTAGGATTTGAATGATCAAGGCGAGTTGGAGTTGAGATAAGGATCCTCAGAGCTTACATGGATTAATTATGTAGCTGTGATTTCATCAATATGGATATAACCTCCAATAGTATATATCTCAATGCATCCATGCCTACCTATATTATGTGATGCTTGTCCAAGTTTTCCCATTATCCTTCACAGAGTGGGGTCCATTTACTTGCTGAAGGTCTTTTTCTAGATCTCTTGACATTCTAACAGTGGAGCAAATGTGTCTTCCCTGTTCCTCTTACACCATTTTTTTTTAAAGTCATACATTTCTCTGATAACATTGTTTACTTCTGAGAAATTCTTGGATTGTAATGTGCAGGAACCAAGCAGTTCTTTCTAAAACTTGGATTAACTTAATTGTTTGAAAATATCTCTTGGAAGTCGCCTTAATATAAAACAGTAGCCACAACACGAAGTTGATATGTCAAAGAACATATACCTACATCTTTCCTCATATAGCTGCAACTACCCCCTTGAGGTAGTACCTAGGATCATTTCAGAATGGACTGAAATCCATGTATATTAAAATACGCCCTATCTCCTAGATATAACAACATGATAAACCTCTTAGCTATGTACCAGTCTAGACTTGTACCTACAAGCTATTACAGAACTGGTAGGAGCAAAAACATAATTTGGTCTGGTTTTCATTGAAGTTACTTTAATCCAATTGTCATACAACCTAATAACTATTCTTTTTTAAATTTTTAAAATTTTTTTTAGTGTGGTAATTGGGGTTAAGTGACTTGCCCAGGGTCACACAGCTAGTAAGTGTTAAGTGTCTGAATCCGGATTTGAACTCAGGTCCTCCTGAATCCAGGACCGGTGCTCTATCCACTGTGCCACCTAGCTGCCCCCCAATAACTTCTTATTTGGTAAATCTGTCTTCTACAGGTTCTCTTTTGGGAATGGTGAATCTATGCCTTAGTAATAAAGACATTTACCCAGATTTTAGTGAAGGTACCTAAGGGAATAGTAGTAAGATCTGTGATTTTTATCAACCCTGGGTGTAGGTGTAGGAACTTCTTCCAGATCATATCAAAACCTATACTTAGTTGATGAGTCCTGAAGAGTTTCCTGTAGGACTGACAAGCAAAGATATCAGAGTAGGATGAAGCCATACAGTCCAAGTCTTCCAACAACTACTCCAACAAAGATCTGAGAGGAGTGATCAGGAAATCTAAGAAGAAATAACTGTGGGTCGTGTGACTCAGGGAAGTGATTAGTATAGGAACTATAGAACAGGAGTGGGCCAGAATTATGAGCTCAGTCTCTGGGCTCAAAACAGGTATGCAATGATGTTGTTCTGACCTTGAGTGGGACCTTAGACTCAATTCCTAGGTTTAGAATAGGAGTAAACAGGCAACAGTGTTACTCTGAACCTGAAGAACTTTCCAGCTAGCTAAGAGGGGCTGGGACAATCAATGTGTACTGGAGCCCCATTCAGGGGCAAGTCTGTTGCTGTGTTTCCTAGACCCAAATTTGGCGCCTGCAAAGTCCAGGATAGCACCAATCAGACTACACCCAAGATCAAATCTCACAGGATCTACTGAAAGTTTATAGCTTTCTGGCCTAAGCCACCCCTATGGTCTTTGAAAAACACAGCATTCAGTACCTGGAAAACAGTAGCAGGACCCCAGAGAAAACAAGCCAGGACTATAAAAGGCCACAACATTACTGTTAGAAGTGTGCAGAGCCTGGGCCTAACACAAAGTCTCAATATGTCAAATAAAGCTAGAAGAATGAGTTGCAATGATAAAGAGCTATTAAAATGTCAAGTATAGCTAAGAAACACACCAAAAAGTGGAGAATAATTCCAAAATATAAGCAAAGCCTCAAAGGAAAACACAAAGCTTGACTATAAGGTCAACTAGAATACCTAAAAGAAAAATAATTTAGAATGTTACTAATGAAATGAGAGTGCTAGAGAAAATAATTGGAAAATAAATGAGAACTTTGAAGTAAAAGTTTGGAGAAAGAATTAACAGCATAGCACCAGAAGTACAAAACTTTACCTAAGTAGACTCTTGAAAATTGGAATGCATCAAACAGAAGTTAATGACTCTACAAGACAACAAGAAATATTAACACAAATTCAAAAGACTACAAAAAAGTAGAAGAAAATGTAAAATGTTTCTTATTTTAAAATGTACTTTGAAGACAGATCAAGGGGAGATAGATAATTTAAGAATTGTTGGGCTACCTGAAAGCTATGAATAAAAAAGAGCCTATATATAATATTTTAGGAAATCATGAAAGAAAATTGCCCAGACCTATTAGAATAAGGGACAAATGAAAATCAAAAGAATTCACTTTTTATCTCCTGGAAAAAAAAAATCCCCAAATGAAAACTCCAAGGAACATTTTAACAAAAATTCAAAGCTTCCAGATCAAAGAAAAAAATACTACAAAAAGAAATATTTCAAATCCTAAAGAATCAGAGTTGGCATCATCCAAGATTTAGCAGCTATCTATCCCCATAAAGAAACAGAGAATATGAAATACAAAATTCCAAGTTTAGTATAGTCCTATAGGAGAAAAAAAGAATTCTAAGAATTCTGGATGAAAAGGCCAGAGCTGAGTAAAAACTTTGAGATACAAATACAGGAGTCAAGAAAAAGACAGAAAGAAATATGACTGAGTAACTGGAAGGACTATATAAAGATAAAATGCTTACATTCTAATGTGGGGTGGGTGGGGATTAAAGAAGAGCCTCTTCAGAAATCAGAGGTCATGCAGAGAGTCAAATAAGTTAGAGGGCCTGGGAGTGGTTTTGTTATATTTGAATTATCTTAAAATAAAAGAGGAAGTGGAGAGTGATACATTGGGAAAGAAAGTCGAGAAGTGGGAGAATTTGTCTTACCAAATCAGGGCATAAAAGGAGAAGTCCATACAAATTAGGAAGTGGTAGGGGCAGCAGGTTCCACTTGAATCTGAAAGAGTCAAAGGAATATAGAACACACACACACACACAAACATACACACATATACACACAAGGAAAAGAGAAAGTAGTGGGGGAAATAAGATAGAGGGCAAAAACAGAGAGAGATTAGTCATGAACAAAATAAACATAAGAGGGTGGACCCTGAAGATGGGTTTAAAAGGTAAGAATCTATTACTGAATTCTGAGTGAGGGGAAGAAAAGAGGAACAAGGGAGCAAAAGCTGACTGTATCAAGCATAGGGCACTGGTTTTGAACACACGCCTTTTCCTGGTTCTTATTCACTTCACTTTGCTTTAACTCTATCAAGTCTTCTCAAGTTTTTCTGTAAATATTTCCTTTTTAATTTCCCACAGCACAATAGTATTCCATTAGATTCATATGTAATCATTTTTTCAACCATTTTCCAACTGATGGGCACCATTCCACTTTTGTGGTTTCCAGTTGTCACTACAAAAAGTTGTTAGAAATATTTTTGTACATGCAGTTCTTTTCTCTTTCTTTGATCTCCCTTGAATTTCATAAAGCTAGTAATGGTATTGCTGGGTCACAGGGTATGCACAGTTTAGTAACTTTTGGAGCATAGCTCCAAATTACTTTCCAGAATGGCTGGACCAATTCACAGGTCCACAAACATAAGTGCATAAGTATGCTTATTCCACAGCAGCACCTCCAATATTTATCTTTTTCTTTCTTTCTTTCCTTCTTTCTTTCTTTCTTTCTTTCTTTCTTTCTTTCTTTCTTTCTTTCTTTCTTTCTTTCTTTCTTTCTTTCTTTCTTTCTTTCTTTCTTTCTTTCTTTCTTTCTTTCTTTCTTTCTTTCTAGGTATCAAGACCATGTTTGTACCATAGATGTTAAGGACCTCTTCTTTTCTCACTTTTGCAAACAGTTTATATAATGTTGGAATTAATTGCTCTTGGGATGTCTGATAAAATTCCCTTTTAAGTCCATTTGGCCCTAGATAATTTTGTTTTTATTTCTCCTTTTTTTTTTACATATAAAGTATTTTATTTTTTCTGTTACATGTAAAGATAGTTCTCAACTTTTGTTTATACAAGCTTTACAATTTCAGATTTTTCTCCCTCCCCCCTCCCCTAGACAGCAGGTAATCTGATATAGGTTATATCTATATATCTATATACATATACATATATATATACACACACATATATATCCATAATAACATTAATCCTATTTCTGCATTAATCCTGTTATAAGAGAAAAAAATCAGGGCAGTAATGCAAAACCTCAAAATAGAAAAAAAAAAAACCAACAGCACCCAAAACAAAAGAAATAGTATGGTTCAATCAGCATTTATTTCTCCTTTTAAAAAATTTTAATAAACATTTTAATTTAAAGTTTTGAGTTCCAAATTCTATTCCTCCATCCCTTCCCTCTCCTCTCCCCTTCCTGAGGCAGGAAGTAATCAGATGTAGGTTATACCATGTGCAATTTTGTTTTATTTCTCCTTCTTAAACAGAACTATAGAAAAATAATTCTAATGAACATTGATGCAAAAAAAGTTGGCAAAGTGGTTATAGCAACATATCACAAAGACTTCTAAAGTCAGAAATGACAAGATTTGGCAAATGATTTGATATGTGATGGTGAGGATGAGTAAGTAGTCAAGAATGACACTGAGGTTGCAAAATTGGGTCATGGAAGGTGATAACTCCTTCAATAGTAATGGGGAAGTTCAGAAGAGGGAAGAGTTTAAGAGGAAAGATTATGAGTTCTGTCTTGGACATGTTGAGTTTGAGATACTGAGGGAACATTTCGTTTCAGATGTGCAAAAGGATTTGGTGATAAAGGACTGGTATTCTGGATCGAGATGAAGGCTGGATATAGACATCTGGAAGTCATTTGCATAGGCATGGTAATTGAACCTATGAGAACTGGTGAAATCACCAAGTGAGAGAGGGAAAGAGAAAAGAGACTAGAATAGAGCCTTAAGGGTGTTGACTCCCATTGTTAGTGACAATGACCCGGATGAAAAACCAGCAAAAAAGACTAAGAAGCAAACAGCCAGATATAAGGAGACCCAAGAGAGTAGTGTCATAAAAACCTAAACAGGATCGAGTATCTGATCAAGCTTCAAATATTCCAGAGAGATTAAAAAATGGTAAGGATTGAGGAAAGTCGATTAGATTTGGCCATTAAATCATTGAATTTGTGATGGTTTTGTTTTTCTTGCTTAATGGGAGAGGGAGGTGAAAACAAAAGAATTTGGAGCTCAAAATAAAGTAAAATTGACTTTAAAAAGTTTATTCATAGTTTTGGAGAGAGAGCAGTTTCACTTGAATGCTAAGATTAGAAGCCAGATTTCTGAGAGTTTAGAAGACTGAGAAAAGTGCAAGCACCTGGTGTAGATGACTTTCTCAAGGAGTATAGCTGAGAAGTTGTAAGATGATACCTCGTGACTACCACTGGCTATAACAGTGTGATAGGCTGAATTTGATTCTAGGTCTAACCCCTGAATCCAGAACCCTATTTACTAGGCTTAGTTGCCAGTGTGTGAAGAAGAAACATTACTCTGGAACTTTATATTTTAAACAGATTGTGGTCTTATAATGGAATATCTTAATGTTTGCAGTTTCTTGGATATTTTTGTGTCTTAGAACTACAATTTCCTTGTTGCTATGTCTTTAAATAGTGTTCTCAGTTGCCTTACACATGGCCATACATGTGCTAGTCAAACAGTTCCAGTCCAATGAGAATTAGTTTCTTCGTTTGCTTAGGGAAACAGATTACTTGTTGGGTAAAGGAAAACATGAAATGGCTTGTGGAGATCAGGCGAGTCTTTTCTCAAACTTGATTTGGAGCCATTAAAGCAGCTGTTATGAGTGGAATGCAGATGGGTTCACAATTTGCAGATTCCGTTTTCTCCACTAGGGAAGCAAGATTCAGCCAAAAGTTCCAGAAAGGGATGATCTTTCCAGTTTAGGAATTCTCAAAACACAGTTATGTGAAAGCAACTCAAAATGAGATGTGGGAGAAGGCATGGCAGAGGAGGAATCGTGAAAGGACAGAAAAATCTCCTCTCCTTTGCCGCTCCTGTTGCCTGGAGCAGCCTTCCAGTATTACTCCCAGATAGGAACATCTGTTTTCTCCTTTGTCTTTGGGCTCCAATTTTATTTCCTCACTGTGCGTTCTTACTCTATTCTATTTAAACATACTGTTTCAGTTCCATAAAGCATTTCCATTGAAGACCATTTACAAGATGGCTTATAAATTCTTTGCCTTTGATTTTAATAGCTTCTTAGACTTCAATCTTCTGATAGTTCATTATAGCCAGGTAAATGAAGAAGTATTATGACTGTGCAGCCAGTCAGTCACCAAACATTGAATAAATGCTCATTGTGTGTCAAGTACTATGCTAAGTGTTGAAGATACAAAAAAAAAAAAAAAAGCAAAAAATAGTCCCTCCCCTCCAAGAGTATGCCTTCTAATGGGAGAGACAACTGGGTACATAAAACATTTATACAGTATTGATAGAAGGTAATATGGGAGGGCTAGGTACTAACATTTAAGGTACTGGGAAGGGCCTCTTGCGGGAGGCGAGACATAAACCCTGTTTTTAAGGAAGGCAGAGAAGCCAGCATGCAGAGATGTCAAGGCAGAACATTTCAGGCATGGGGAACAGACAATACAAAGGCAAGGAATTGGGAAACTGAATGTTCTTTTCAAAGAACGGCCCATAGGACAGCTTTGCTGGATCATAGAGCATGTGAAGGAGAATAAAGTATTAAAAGAAGAGAAAAAATATGAAGGCAATTTTAAGAAGCCACATTCCTCCTCATGAAGATAATAGAAAAGAGGATTACACCTACCCACATTCTGGTACGGGTATAGCTCTAGTTCTTTGCCAAAGCTGAACAGGCTCCCAACTTGACTAGGGTAGCTCACTTCTCAGTCCTGTGAAGATCTACTTATAATACAGTAGGTTGCTAGGAAGCAACACAGTGCAATGGAAGGGGCAAACTCCCATCACTGCTCTGTGCTCATTCTGTGATGGAAAAATCACTTGATCTTCTTTCTGTTTTCATACAGGTAAATTTGACTCACCTATGTACCTCCATCACACTAGTGTAGTACAGGCAGTTCTGCTACAGTGACATGTGTTCCTAAAAATTACCCCTTTTGCAAAAATCGCACAATAAAAACCATAGGGTTTATTGGGGAAATGGTGTTAAAGGCAAAACACTAAAATTTGGTACCTAGAGAAGCCACCGAAGCTGCCACATGAGGAGCCCCTATGGTGGGATTTGGGTTACTGATAAGGCCAGCTACTTCCCAGTGAGGGGATGTGATCACCCCATGAACTGAATGGGAGACCTTTGGCATGGCTTCTTCTGTGAGGTGCCCCAGGGGACCCCTTCCCCTGACACATACAGTTTTGGATCTAGTTCCTCAGATGTGCACCTGTACCATCTGTGGTTGTTCTTTTCCCCAGACTGGTGGTTTGGCCGTGACAGTGATGAAAGAGGCTGGGTCATCATCTCATCTATTTTGGGGTTTGGTGGGAACAGAATTAGGGCATTCCTGACTTCCTCTTTCTTCCCTGCTTGCCTCTCATGGCCCCAACCTCTTGTTTCCCCAGTATTAAACTGTACCCCCATCAAAAGCTCTCACCACATCCTGGATCAAGAGTAATGATTTCTCCTAGTTGGAGCCAGACTTCTCCTCTTCCCACAGGTCTCACTGCATGCTGGCAGTGTCCTTCCTCCAACCCAACCATAGATTACCCCCTTGATGCTCTCCCTGCTTCTGTAGTACAGTTTTCTTGATGATGGAAATCTAGTATAAGCAAACACAAAATACATGTTAGGTTCAAACTGTTCTCTCTAAATTATGTTGGAACAAATTCAAGTTTTCAAAACAAGCATTATATCAAAATTATCTATGTTCTCTATGTTGGGTACATAAGTTGTTTGTATAACTGTAATATTTATGGATTTGTGACAGTTTTTTCCTAACAATATTTGCTTCTTATGTCAAGTGTCAGAAACATTTTTTCCCTATGAGCTTACCCAAATAATGTTGATTCAGAAGATTCTCTAGTTAAGGATTTTGAGAGTTAGATACTAAGTGGCAGGAAAAGGCTAAAGAATGAAATTTAGTAAATGACATACAACAGAGAAACTCATGATACGACATTAAAGTAATACAGCCAATTTTCACATGTAGCCTATGAAATCAGTATCATTATGTTATAATCTCACCTTGTCAGAGCTAAGGAGTGGTTTCAAAGGATCCCTCAATCTGATCTCCATGCTATCCTTGTCTTGATAATGAAGGTAGGGGTTGTTTATTAGACTAGTGGGAGGAGAGGAGGAGCAGAGAGAGACAAAACATCATCTGTGCCTAGGTCTGGCCTTTCGAACTCAAGAGCAAGGCAGCTTAAAATAAAATCATAGATCTACAATGACGTTTGTTAGAAATAAAAATGTTTAAAAGCATCCCATGATCAGATATAGTAGGGATTGTTGGAAAGGTGAATGGCTAAAAATGGTTCTTTTTTATTCACCAAACGTATTTTCTCTTGGAGTCACTCTTAAATCCAATGATAAAAATCAAGTTCCTAGTTCTCTGAACCCTGAGATAGGATCACTGCCCAGGTAGTTAATGTTTGAGTCATTAGAACATTTAGCCCATAGCCTTTCTCCTACACTATCCAATCACTGGGCTAGCATCAGACTATTAAACTTTAAATCTCCTTGTACAGTTGTTCTTTCCTATTTCAATCAGGAAATCATCAACATACTGAATACCCATTACATGAAAAATTCACTGTGTTCAGCACTAAAGTATATGAGACCTAAGATACAGTCCTTAGTTCAATAAGTTTATGATCTCATTGGAAAGGTATTAGATAAATGAATGAAGGAATGTACAGAAAAAACATTTGTTAAACACTTGTTATATGTTAAGGACTGGGCATTCAAACACTAAATCAAATATAGTCTCTCCCCTCAATAAGATTATATTCTGGGGCAGCTAGATGGTGCAGTGGTTAAAGCACCGGCCCTGGATTCAGGAGTACCTGAGTTCAAATCCGGCCTCAGACACTTGACACTTACTAGCTGTGTGACCCTGGGCAAGTCACTTAACCCCCATTGCCTGCAAAAAAAAAAAAAAAAGATTATATTCTAGTATGGGGAGAGAACACATACTGTATTGGGGAAGGGGGGATAGCCAGGGAAGCTAGGAGGGGACTATCCTCTTCATTCCTGGAAGTTATAGGGCTGATGAGTGGAGGTATTGGCAAGATTATTTACCTACTCTTTCCATAAACAGTGGCAGAATAGTTTTTATCATGGTTCCAGAACAGTAGGCAGTGTGTGTGTGTGTGTGTGTGTGTGTGTGTGTGTGTGTGTAGGTGGGAGGGGCAGGCAGTGGGAGGAAGGAGGCAGCAATGGAAAGGATATTGTGTAAGACATAAATGCCTGTGAAAAGATAATCAATACTATCTTGCAGTAAAGATAAACAATGAAAGGATGGTAAAGAAAATAAAGGTAGTCAGGTAGCTAGGAGAGCTGGGATGATCAGGGAAGAGACTGTATTTGAGCTGGGCCTTGAGGATGAGTAGAATTTAGGTATATAATCAGAAGATTGAGGAATAGAATGATTAGGCTGAAATAGAGGATTTCTTTAGGGAATTAGTAGGAAATATAATTCAAAAGGTAGTTTAGTCTAAATCACAGAAAGCATGAATGCCAGGCTAAGGAATTTTGACCTTTCCCTATACACAGTAGAAATCCATTAAAGTTATAGAAGTACTATAGTGACATGAAAGTGATATTTTAGGAAGATTAATCTAGCAGTGATGTCCAGAACACATCAGAATAGTGAGATGCTAAAGGTAGGGTATTAAGGTCCTAAAGAGGTAGTGGAATTCTAAAGTCAACATGAAATCTTTTTAAAAAGTCAATCATCTAGTTCCAAAGGACTCATGATGGAAAATGTTCTCCGAATCCAGAAAAAAAGAACTATGGAATCTAGATGCAGATTGAGCCACATTATTTCTATTTTTTGTTTTTCTTTTTTGAGGTATTTCCTTTTTGCTCTGATTCTCCTTTCATAGCATAACCAATGCAGAAATATGTTTAATGTGATTGTACAAATATAACCTCTATCAGATTGTTTGCTGTCTTGGGGAGGGAGGAGGAAGGGGAGGGAGAAAAATTTGAAACTAGAAATCTTATAAAAACAAATGTTGAAAACTATCTCTACTTGTAACTAGAAAATAATAAAATACTTTTATGGAAAAAAGTCAATCATCACAACTCACGTTTATAAGGCACTTAGGGTATATAAAGTATCATTCTAGCCCATGAGGGAGATATAATAATTTTAAATAAGAGGTGGTTCCTGCTGTCATAATTGGAGCATAAAGCGCTAACACAGATCTATAATGTACAATATATTACATGATAGACAATGGGGGTGCAGAGAAGAGAATGTTGGACTGGAAGTCAGAAAGACCTTGATTCAAATCCTGCCTGACACCAAATGCTAAGTTATAGACAGGCTACATCTAAGTTGGCAGAGGGAGTTTCCACAGGCTGAAGAAATCACATTTATTTTTGTGTGTATGACTAGTGATTTAGGAAATTATAAAACAAAGCATTCTATGAATTCGGAGTGGGAAGATCATTACTGATCAGTAGGTTCAAGGAAGGTTTCATGGAAAAGGAATTCCAGTAAGGTCACTAATGATTGGTAGAAATTGAAACAAAGAAGGTGAGGACATTCTTGGCATTAGAATAAGATGATCAAAGCCTCCGTATGTAGAGAGTATTCTAGTTTGCAGGAGTATAGTGTGCGTGGAAAGGAGTGACATGATAAAAGACTGCAGAAAGAGGGTGGTGGCAAATAGCAGAGGTGTTTGAACTTCTATTCAGATGACTGTATCTCAAGCCCTGCCCTCTCTTTGATTCTGTCAGTGTCTTCATCTCCACCTGCTCATCTCTCCCTGGATGTCCCACAGACATCTCAAACTCAACATGTTCAGAACAGGTTCAGAAACAAGCTTATTGTCTCATCCTCTACTCTACTAGGAGTCAGGAAGACGAGTTCAAATCTGGTCTCAGACTCTTTTGACCCTGAGCTAGTCACTTAACCTCTGTTTGCCTCTACTCAAAAGCCTTTGGTGGTTTTTTCTTGCTTTACAGAAAAATTCAAATCACTATTCAAGGTCCCTTAAAGCTTGGCACCATCCTACTTTTTCAGATTTATCTCACTTTGCTTCATTCCATTTCCTTTACACTCCAACCAAACTGGACATTTCAGTCTCTACATTACGTGCTCATTGTTCAACCTCTTCCCTGTGTTTGGAATATCCTTCTTTCCTATTTCCACCTGCTGAACTCCTATGTATCTTTAAAGTCGCAGTCAAATTGCACTTTGTTTTGTAACTTTCTTTCTTTCTTTAGGTGAGGCAATTGCCCAGGGTCACACAACTACCTCTTTTTTTTTTTTTTTGGCAAGGCAATGGGGGTTAAGTGACTTGCCCAGGGTCACACAGCTAGTAAGTGTCAAGTGTCTGAGGCCAGATTTGAACTCAGGTCCTCCTGAATCCAGGGCCTGTGTTTTACCCACTGCATCACCTAGCTGACCTCTCTTTTTTCTTTAAGCAATTATTACTGATATTTTTTGTATTCACATCACCTTAATTTCACAGTATACACTACTCTTCTTCCCTACCCATAGGGAATCATCACTAATATAAAAAAATAAAAAGAAAGAGTTCAGCAATATAAAATAAAATTAAAAGCAGTTCAGCAAAAGTAAACAACACAACCAATTTTCTCAGTATATGAAATGTACTACACCCATTTTTGTGAAGAAAAGAGAGACACATTTTTATATCTCTTCTTTGGATCCAAATTTGGTTGTTATAATTAGTGTTCAGTTTTGGTTATTGTTATTGTTCTTTTCATTTACATTGTTGCAGTCATTAAGCACATTGTTTTCCAGGTACTGCTCTCTTCATTTCACATCAGTTCATAGAAATCTTCCCATACTTCTCTATATTCTTCTAATTCATAGTTTCTTTGGCATAGTAACAATCTATGACATTTATGTACCTTAGTTTCTTTAGCTATTCCCCAACTGAATCATAAGATCATGGATATACAGTTGAAAAGAACCTTAGAAATTATCTAGCAACTACTTACTTCACTTTACAGGCAAGAAATCTGAAACATGAAGTGGTTAATTGACTTGTCCATGTTCAAAAGGCATTAAGTGGCAAAGCTAGTATTTGAACCCAGGTCTGATGACTCCAAATTCAGTGCTCTTTCTGCTACACTTTGTTTTTAGTCCTCTGCTACCTCAAAAAGTACCAGTATTGGTGATTTGGAAGGTCTTATCTAGTTCTTTGTCTTCACTAACTGTTACTGGTATGTAAGATGCAAGAATATTCATGGCAAGTTTTTTTTTTTTTGCAAATATTTACCATTTTTACTGCAATATAGAATGATCAATAATATATCCTGTAGCCAGCCCTTGGGCATATATCATATTACCAACTCCTTTCACTTCTCCAAGGAATATATGTTACTTATTCTTCTATTTAGCTGCAACTTCCTTCTTTTTTTTTTCTGGTTTTGTTTATAGCAAGAGTGGATAAATTTATCGGTAATATAAATATGGCCCTTAGTTTGTTTTCTGAGGAAGAGCCCAGCTAATTACAAAAAGGGACATCGCCACTAGGCTGACCAACTGCAGAAATTTTACCATGAAATAAAGAAAAATAAAAAATATCCCTTAGCCCTATTTTGTCCCCTTCCACTCCTACAGTGGCAATGACAAAATGGTAGAGTTATAGGAATGGGACCAAGAATGCTAATGAGAATCACAGTTTTTAGGGTGTCAAGAAACTTCACTTTGACTGTTATTACTCCTAAATGTGAGATCCTTTTCTAATGACCAATGATTGGACAAATTGCTGGAGAAGCTAAATCTTGACATTGTCACTATAAACAAAACTAGAAGAAATATGGAAATTGCAGCTAAATGGGAGGTTGGCTTTGTGGCAGCTAGATGGCTTAGTGAATAAAGTGCTAGACTTGGAGTCAGGAAGACAGTTCAAATCCGGCCTCAGACTCTTATGACCCTGGGTTATGTGACCCTGGGCAAGTCACTTAACCTCTTTTTGCCTTCATCCACTTAGGTAGGAATTGGCAAACCACTATAGTATCTTTGCCAAGAAAACTCCATGGACAGTATGGTTCACAGGGTCATGAAGAGTCAGGTATGACTGAATGACTGAACAACAACAGGAGGTTGGCTATTGGTTCTTCTTTAGAGAAGCAAAGAAAGGAGTTAGAGAGGCATATACCCACAGACTATAAGAACTATTATTTCACTGAACATTTGTTTCTCACATATTACAGTATGTAGAAATGTTAAGTAGTTGCCAAAAGATCACCATGAATATAGTTGAAGCACATATACTATCAGTTGTTGAGGTTGAAGTGAAAGAAATATTTAAGTATTAATGGCTTAAAGCTGAACTAAAACTTTTAGAACATCCTGTAATGATATGGGAAAATATCATTTAGGAAAAATTAATGAGAAAGGGCAAAGACTTGGAGATTACCCAGAAGCCTGCTGTGTCTATATCACAAACATTTTCTTTTTTTAAAAAAAGTTTTTAAGCCCTGAATAAGGCAAGCACCAAATTGTACCATAAAGAATAAAATAGATTATATTTTATTAGATAGGAAAAAGCTTGTTATTTATGTGAGTTATCCCTCAGGAGCTGTATATGATCAAATCATTGACTCATTAGAAGTAATATTGGAATTTATAAAAAAACAACCAAAAAATCCCAAGAAGAAAAATGTGGAAAATATGATATATTATTAAAACAATTTAACTATGAATTACTTAAAATTTTTATTGAAAATCAATATAGGAAATGAACAGAAATGACATGGATAGTAACTATAATAATTTCATCTAGAAGTTTAACCTATATAAATTAAATGCTACAACAAAACGACCAGAAGAGCCCAGAAAGAGTCTTTACTGTGTTAGGAGCAGTATTTCTTAAGTTCCTGCCACATAGGCTAGGCTAGCTCTTCTTAAGGTCCTATCTCACACAGGCTAGGCTACTTTTTTTCTTTGGTCCATGATCAAGGAAAAAGTTTAGACATCATCTTCCAGGAAATTGTCACAGAGACTTAATTGGCCCAGGGGACTAAGACTAGAACCATTGCTATAACTTCTTCCTGGGCCAAATACAAAAAGCAGCATAGTCAGGAGGTCTTCCCTCAATCTTCTATCTGCTGGTGGACCAGCATGACCAACAAAGAGACGGGGGAGTTGACTGAAATGAATCATTGTTGTCTTCTTGTTGAATATCTTTTCCATGCTGTGACTAGCTAAATAAACATTTTTTTTGTTAACTGTTAGATAGGCTACTAATATTTCATTTTGTTTTAGTCCCACACTTCAGCCTCCAAACTAGTCTGAAAAAGGCAGGGCCAACAACTATTACTAAACATTTGATTTACTTTTCCAATGAAAAGAAATGGCTGTCAAAGACAATCTGGGGCCAGATGAACTTGTAAAGCAAAGCAAAACAAAGGAGTGGAGGGCAAAGCCAGTTTAAAGAAAAATAGGCAATATACTGAACTAAACAAAGTTATCCCAACTGCATTCAAAGATCGTTCGATTCACATGCAGTTATGAAATGCCTACCGTGTGTCAGGCCCTGGGGATACAAGTAAAATAAATGAAGCAACCCCTACTTATAAAAAGCTTACATTTTAGTTGGGGAGACAATCAAGGCATCAAGATGGAAGAAGGATTACATATAGAAGAAAAATGGCAGGGGGGAATAAAAGACCATTAAAAAAAACTTTTCTCAAGGTTAATAGAACCATTACATTTGGGCCCTAATATTACAGTCCCTGATGTACTTATAAAGTAGGAAGAAGAAGCCTTAAAGATGGGGAAAGCAACCAGATTTGGACCAAGTATGTATAGAG
This sequence comes from Dromiciops gliroides, assembly GCF_019393635.1. Classification (NCBI taxonomy): domain Eukaryota; kingdom Metazoa; phylum Chordata; class Mammalia; order Microbiotheria; family Microbiotheriidae; genus Dromiciops; species Dromiciops gliroides. The sequence goes on from NC_057862.1 coordinate 122,784,136, forward strand.
AAGATCTGTGCTGAAAAAAAACAAAATTGTGAAGACATTAGGAATCCATATATAAAGTATTTGAAGGAGAGAACATAATAATGGAATGTAAAAAATCTTAGACCTCATTAATACAAAAAAAAGGTGATTGAGAGTATAACATTGCTGCAGAAACAAGCAAATGGTACTGCAAACATGCATATGCTTGTTGTCACAGAGGGAAAACATTTGTAATATAATTGAACAATAATTATTCCTTGGGATGCCATTAAATAATTTTTAACATGAACCCTTTGGAAGACTGGTTACAAACCTTCAAGGGGTTCTCAAACCACTGGTCTAACACTGCAAGTTTCAGAGAAAGTGCCAATCTCCATTTGTTGAGGGAGTTTCTTAACCTGTAAATTCTCTATGCTAATTAAACCATAAATCTATTCCTTATCTTTATCTTAGATTTACCTCAGCCCTCCAGCCTACCAAGATAATTTTGATTCCTGGCTCTGTCACCCGACTTGGTATACCATCTATCCTTTCATCAAAGTATACATTGATTTACAAAATATCATACAACATAAGAGGCAAGGACAGATGCCTGAGGCATTGCACTATAGACATAGCACCAGGTTGACATTGATTAATTAATGATGATACTTTGGGACTGGTCAATTTTCAAAAAAGGGAAGAAACACAGTCACTAGTCAATATATTAAAAAAAAACTTGCAGAGGAAATGCACACAGAGAGATGTATCTAAGTACAAACTCCTTTGGGTTTTTTCTATAGGACTTCTTTTATTAAGAAAATCAACATCAAAAGAAATGCTTGTTCTATACTGATTGGATACGCTAATAAGATACAGGAATAGATGGGAGTAGAGAAAAACAAACTCATAATTAAGAAACATCTGTTTTGCTTGATATAGGTGATATATGGTACAAACAATTAACTATAGAAAGAAACATCTGTTCAAACAGGATGTGGAACATAAGGTGGTTTTGGCTTTTTTTTTTGCAGATAAACATTGTTATACATTTGCTTTTCTCAACAAACTATAGCAGTCCTTTTATCACTTAAAATTAAGGTGGATTTACTTAGGTTCAGTGTTAGTTAAGTTCTGTTTCAATAGGATTACCAAACTGGAGTAAAAGTATATTACATAGTAAATAGAATGGTTTAAAGTCAGGAAAACCTGAGTTCAAATTCCACTTCTAACATTTACTAGCTAGGTGATTCCGGGCAATCCACTTAATTTTTCAGTGTCCCAGGCAACTTTTTTGGACTTATTGCTAAGTCATAGATTCTCATCATACATAGATGGGGAAGAGTTCCAACACTGGGAATTCCCTCTGCTGATAATAATCACCCATCTTTTTGCATATTTGAATACTAAATTGATAGATCACAAATCAGGGCATTGTATAGATATAGCTTATTTATATGTTGTTTAAAGTGTTTAATGAGTTTTCTCAAGCTATTCTTTTAGAAAAGAAAGAAAGACAGGTTAAATAATCATAGAATTTGGTCGATTGTGAACTGCTTGAATGGCAAGATCCAAAGAACAGTCATGAAATGAATGAATTTATATGAACTATGAAGGAGGTTTCTAGTGAAGTGTTCCAGGGATATCTATTTATTGGATAAAGTAATAGATAAAATGCTTATTAAATTTCCAGGTGATACAAAGTTGGATGGAGGAATTGACATATTGAATGACAAGAGTCAGTATTCAACACAACCTTGACAGACTAAAAACATTGGGTTCTTTGTGGAGGTTTTTCTGAGGTGACCAGGTAACCATTACTCTGTGACTTTCTTTAATTTTTTTTACTTTGACAAACATTTATTATCTCTCCCTCCCATAATTCTATATTCCATGGAACAATTTTTTAAAAAATGCTCACACATAATCTACAATAAACACATGTAGTTCAACAAAACAAACTCCCACATCAGCCATGTACAAAAATGCATGTATCATTCTGGGTATTAGGTCTATCACCTCTCTAATAAGACATGGGTGGAGTCATACATATTCAGTTTTCTGGATTTCTGGTTGATCATTGCATTAATCAGAGTTCTAAAGTTTTTCAAAGTTGTTTTTCTTTCATAATGTTGTAATTGTGTAAATTGTTATGTTGTATTTGCTCATTTACTATTCATCAGGTTATAGAGATCTTCCCAATTTCCTCTATAACAGTCCATTTCTTCATTTTTTATGACAAAATATTATTTCATTACATTCATAGGCTATAATTTATTGTCATTCTATAATAAGTGGGTATCTTCTTAGTTTTCAGTTTTTTATTATTATTTATTTTTTTAATTGATTTTTTTTGGCGAGGCAGTGAGGGTTAAGTGACTTGCCCAGGGTCACACAGCTAGTGTCAAGTGTCTGAGGCCGGATTTGAACTTAGGTCCTCCTGAATTAAGGGCAGATGCTTTATCCACTGTACCACCTAGCTGCCCCCTTTTTATTATTATTTTAAAAGCTGCTATAAATATTTCTTGCATATGGTACTTTTCCTCCCTTTCTTTGATCTGAATGGTTGGTCAAAGGATATGCACAATTAAATAATTTTTAGGGCATGGTTTCAAATTGCCTTCCAGACTAGCTGGACTAATTTACAGTCACCAACAACTCTGTATTAGTGTTCCTGTTTTCCCACAGCCTCTCCAACATTTGTTGTTTTCCTCTTTTGTCACCTTTGACAATCTGATTAATGTGAATCTGCGAGTTGCTTAAATGTGCATTTCTCTAATTATTAGTGATTTGGAGCATTTTTTTTTCATATGGTTTTTGATAGCTTGGGTTTCTTCCTTTGAAAACTGCCTGTTCATATCCTTTAACCTTATATATATATATATATAATTTATTATATGTATATATATATATATACAGAGAGAGAGAATTGCTCTCTCAGTCTTATGAATTTAAATCACAATTCCATATATATATTGGATGTGAAACTTTTATCAGAGAAGTTTAGTGCCAAGATTATTTCCCCCAGTTACCCATTTCCCTTCTAATTTTGCTCTGTCACCTTCTCCAGTACTGTGATGCACACAGATTAGTTATACGCCTTATTATAATAGAGGAAATATAAGATTCATTCCCTTCTACCTAACACAGTTCCCTTACTTTGAATCTTTTCAAAACAATGATCATAGTCTAAGTTATATGAAACAGCTCAAGAATAATTTTAGACTTCTAGAGAAGTATATTAGGGAAGCTAGGTGACACAATGGATAGAGTGCTGGGCCTGGAGTCAAGAGGACCTGAGTTCAACTCCATCTTTAGACACTTATTAGCTGTGACCTTGGGCAAGTCACTTAACTACTGTTTGCCTCAGTTTCCTCAACTGTAAAATGGAGAAGAACATGGTAAACCACTCCAGCATCTTTGCTAAGAAAATCCCATAAAAATGGAGTCACAGAGTCAGATATTACTAATGCAACTTAACTACAACAGAGTAGTAAATTGCCAACCAGACATAACAGTTATTCCCAAATTTATTCTATTTGACCTAGTTATACTTGAAAGTTCTAAAGATTCTAGTGGCATATTTAGAGTCACTGTATTTATTATATGTCCTCTTGAACCCAAGCCTAAAGAATATGTCTTCCTCTCCATTAAGAAATATATGTGGATTAAGATTAGGCTATCTGATTGGAACTGTATGAATCAAAATATAAATTATATATAGGACTGTTGATATGCCAATTTCCAGACTTAAGAAAAGCCAATGGACATAAAAGATCCCATCTATACAGATGACTCTTTGATTAAGATCTAGCCTGGGAGAATTTTGTGTTTAACTGTTTCTGTGAGTCCCCAGAGCTTTTGAAAGTGATTCACAGAATGGAGCATTGGCAGAGATTTCCCCCTTGGAAATGTGAGTATTCCCTTTGGATTCATGATGATGCAGTAGGTATGCAGGTAGTAGGTCTATTTCCTAAGATGATTAGGGGAAAAGGAAAAGAACCTATATCTTCTAAAATATTTAAAGCAACTCTCTTTGAGGTAGCAAAGAACTAAAAATTGTGGAAAATTGCCTCTCAATTGGGGAATGACTGAACAAGTTATGGTATGTGATTGTGATGGAATACTACTGTGCCATAAAAAATTATGATCTTGATGATCTTAGAAAAACACAGATAGACTTGCATGAAATAATAATGAACAGAATTAGCAGGGCCAGATAGCATTTCTTCTTTTTTTAAAAAATTATTTATTTTATTTTAATTTATGGAATAAAACAAGCATTTTCATAACAATATAATAAAAAGATATTTGCACATGAAACTGCAAATCTATTATGTAAAACTTGTGTTGGGATTAAGATATAGTGTGTCTGTGGCTGATCAGACCAATACAAGCTTGGAGGGCTCTACCACAGGTCAGGCACAAATAGTCCAAATGAACAAATAGTCCAGATGAACATTTGGAGTGGAAATGTCTCTAAATTTGTATGTCTCATGTTTCTTTTGAGCTACCATAATTCTGCTTTGCTCATAGAGTACTGGCCCTTCTTTGACACAGACCTGCCATGCTGGCGGTCCTGTGCCAGGGTCTCCCATGTCTCACAAGCGATTCCAAAGTTCTCTAGAGAGACCTTGAGAGTGTCCTTGTATCACTTCTTCTGACCTCCATGCAAGCATTTGCCTTTTGTGAGTTTTCCATAAAATAGTCTTTTAGGTAAACCTAGGTTGGTATTCAAACAATGTAGTGGGCCCATCCAAGTTGTGCTCACTGCAGTAGAGTCTCTTCGTCTTAGGAAATTAAGATCCTTCCCTGAAATTGATTGTCTTCTATTCAAGGAAGACTGATTAATTCTTTGATTGGAGTAAGCCCATGGGACTTCAAACTAGGACACCACCAACATATTTCTTAACACAGTTCAAAATGGTGACACACGGCCTTAATCTCTGATACCTAGGAGGCTGAAGCTGGTGAATTTCTTGAGCTTGGTAGATCTCCAGTAGGCTTTGTCAATCATTTCTCTACAACTAGTTTGGCATTATTATAGTGAGCCTCCAAGAAGGGGGTTGGGGTTGTGGGACCAGGTTACCTAAGGAGGGGTGCACTAGCCCAGGCCAGAAATGGAGCAGCTTGAAGCTCCCATTCTGATCAGCGGGGAGATCAAGCACATAAATAGCCTCTGCATTTTCATCTGGGTAAGATAAGAAGACCCATTCTTTTAAAAAATTATTATAACACAAGTGAAAGTGATATAACAGGCCACAAACCCAGGGGCTCAAATCCCTTTTTGTATTCAGAAATAAACAAATCCCATATGCTTTTACAAATGCAGCAATCATGGATAAGCCAGTACCCATCCCCTTTTGAAGAATATATCAATTATAAGAAAGCCAAACCCCAAAGCACCCCTGGATAGGGACAGTTTTCTTTGATGCCTTATGCCTGAATCTTATGAATTCATCAGTCATCTTGGGGGCTCCAAATACGGTGCACCTGAATCAGGAGATAAATAGTTCTGTCCTCAGATGAGAAGTTAGAAGTAATAGATATAACAGTGAAGCTCATTGATTTACTAAAGCAAGTGATAACATGGCCTCTGATACCTTAGCTAGGTGAGACTAAGTCTCAATCAATTAGTTAATCATAAGTTTTAGATGAGGTACAAAAAGAAGAAAAGTGCTTGGAACTGGAATGTCTTGCACAGGAATAGAATTTAGATAAATTGATGAAACTAGATCATGCTGTAGGGGTCATCTATAAAATTATCAAGATAGTTGAGAACTAGAATCATTCCAGAGATTCAGATTTCAGAGTAGTGAATAAAGAATGAGTGTTTCAGCTAAACCCCTCTGAGAAAGAACCATTCTGTAGGGAAGTAGAAGCCTTGGCTTTGGCCTAAATCTAGGTTTCTTTCCCACCTCCCCTTTTATCTACAGGAAGATTTCCAAAGGGTCTAGAAGATTTTGGAATTCTTATCTTCCCCTAGACTTTTTAATAACATTCTCAGATCAATTGATGGCAGCATCTGCATTGAGAGCTAAGGACAGACTTTATTCTGTCCTGTACATAAAGTAATAGCTCCAGCAGTCCAGCAAATAAATGATACCATCTAACTGGAGCTTTTTGAGTACCACACAGATGGTGACAAAAGGATTTCCAGAAAATAGGAGCTGTGAGTTACATCTTTGCCACATATTCTCTCTAAGTTTGAGCCCACTTTCCCCTAAATTATGTATGTATTGATGGGAGAATATCATAGACTTTTGTGGGAGGATGTTTTATACCAATTCTTCTTACTATATCACCTTAGTAAAGACCCCTTTCTAAAAGTTACTTAATTGATTAACTGATCATTTTGTAGAGAAGCACTCCATGAACTATTGTACTCTATAGAAAACCCCAAAATCCTCATGGGTACCCCTAGAAGCTAAACTAGAATTTGGGATAGTTGCTTTAGAACACATTATAGAGAGAATTAGCATGAAAGCACAATATGTAGGTAATTATAATGACCAAGCTTGGTCTCAGAAAAGAGTGGAGAAAATTCCTTTGGAACTCAGGCTTCTAAGCTTGGTTCATTTTATATGTCACTGAGTTTTTAAAAGAGACACCTATTTGGTGGAGATTATTCTGATGCCAGAGTGCATTCCTGTGGAGTGGGATTGACTCAAAACTTTGGGGAGAGGTGTGTAGTGAAAGACATTCTCTGAGACTGAATCCAGGGGAAAGAAAAACTTTGGAAGCTGAAGGTATATGGGGAAATCGGGCTTTTCAACACGTCCCTGATTTCCAGGTTGTCTCCCTAGCAACTCTGAGAAAGAATTTCCCTTTGGGTGAGATTGGAGTCTTTTTCTTAGTTTGAGTAGATATCTTATCTTCTATCTATCAGAACTCATTGACTCTTGTATATATATTATTTGTATATTATAATCTATACAATCTCCAATTTCTGTTTGCTGTCTTGATTAGCAAATAGGTTTACTCACTACTTGTTATTTGTCTTATTGTTTTTTAATGAGAACAGGTCAAACCAGTTGATATAAGCTTGGAGTCATTCTCTCTCCCCTTAAGGGCTAATGGCTTAAAAAGTGGCTTTTATTTGGAATCTATTCTACCTGTAGACCAAAAAATATTGGGGGAGGGGGAAGTTATTTATTTATTTATTTTTGGTAAAGGAAGTATGTTGCTGGTGTCTCCACAACTCAAAATTGTGTTTTTGAAATTCATATGTTTTTGTTCATTTGTGTGCCAAGGACAAGAAAACCTTGAATTTCTTACAGTACATCAATGAGATGGACTGGTTTGTCAGCTAACCTCTTATTTGCTTTAATATTTAAATGATAACAATACAATAACTAGAAAAAGTCAAGTACCCTTTTCAGGAACTAGAGGAAAGAGCCCCCAGCCTTGTGGGTCCTCTCCTGCTTCCCTCAAGGCAGGAATCATAGTCTTCTTTGGAGAGAGGTGGGGAAGGTTCCAGACATATTGATCAATGCCTCTTATGAGCCACACACACACACACACACATATATATATATATATATATATATATATATATATATATATTTTTTTTTTTTCTTTTTTAAATGGGGCAATGAGGGTTAAGTGACTTGCCCAGGGTCACACAGCTAGTAAGTGTCAAGTGTCTGAGGTCAGATTTGAACTCAGGTCCTTCTGAATCCAGGGCCGGTGCTCTATCCACTGTGCCACCTAGCTGCCCCTGAGCCACATTTATATAACCTGGGTGTACATGTTTTATGCAGGCACATGCATGAACTTATACTTTATTGTAATAGTGAGAAATTATAGGTATGGCATATTGTGTGTACTGTCAGAAATGGTCAATAACCTAGTAAGTTTTACTCAATCATTTTTCCTTCTTATTGAATCTTTGTTATAAGGAGTGGTTCACTGGGTACAGGAGAGAAGAAGTTATATATGGAAATGAAGGTGGTATGAAAAAAGTCAATAAAATTGTTTTTCAATAAAGAAAGTATAATATGACCAAAAGGACCAAATTATAAGAAATAACTGTCTGGTTTCACGGGTGAAATAGGGCTTAGAAATGACTGGACAAAACTTTATACTGCTTCAAACTGAATTGATTAATATGAAACCATGTGACTAACCTGGGACCTAGGAACTTTAAAAAATTGATAGCCATTTTTTTATATAACTGGTTTTCTTTGTAATCTTATGTATTTTATTTTATACATGTAAGAGTCTTATTGTGAGAAGCAGTCCAGAGTCCAATAGTCCAACAGCCACCATCATTGCCTATTAATGCCCGTGTTGCCAAAGAAATCATGCCAAAACACCACTTACCTCCATCAAAGTGTTGTAGATTCATGGTGATGCCAGGAAGACAGCCAATTGTCTTTGATTCCACTTCCCATTCAATCAGTGATCAGCAGTTGTAATTTGAGTAGAGACGGGTATAATCTTTGAAGGGTAAATCATCTCTTGAATTCCCCAGACTGCCAGAAGGCCATAGAGGTCCAGGATACAAAAAAGGTAAAGAAGCCCCGATCTAAATATACTTATTTATTATGTGTAGTTTGTACTTTTAAGATAACAAAACAGTTTGTGTACTTTTAACAGCAGACTATACTAACCATGCATAGAATATATTTCAATGGATACCATAGGGTTGTTGTACGACAGAAAAAGGGAAGGGGAAAGGTCATGGATATTTGGTGTATGGTCTTCAGAGGATGAATCATCCTTTTATTTCCTTTGCAGCAGGTTGTAGATTGTATCTTGAGTAATTGTATAGCTGCCTAAGGAACCTTCTTTGGAGTGGGGTATGTGGTTTCCCCAGAAAGTTTTATCTGAGAGGGTTTGGGGAATGGACAGTTATCCTGAAAAAAGCCATTTGAAACCCCATAATTTAGGATAATTTAAATGTTACCTCTTTACGATTCTATGATAAATTGGGAGTGAAAAACCCTTTTTTGGATCTCAAGGCCTATCCTCTCTTTGTTTATTTGTACCTAAAATTCCCTAAATGTTGTGATCTCCCAAGAATCCAGCCACATTTTCCAAAGAATACTTGAGAGAGGGATGACTAACTCAGCCAGACTATGAGTGTCATCATGAGAATAGGAGCTCAGCTTTGTGGACACCAAAGGAAAATGATAAACTGAAAACCTCAGAATTAAAAACGACTATCTGTTCCAGTCCTTGGTGTTTGCCCTAAGGGCTATTAATGCCAGAATTGAAGTAGTTCTTTCCACTGAGAATATGAATTCCTTGGGTCTCTGGTACCTAGCCCTTCTGCTTTTCATTAAGCTTAGAAGGGACTCAGAATTCTTATTTTTAATCTGCCTAAACAGGAAGCAGCCTCAAAGGGGAGGATACTGTATTGGTATCAGAAAGACCTTCCTACAAGTTGCCCAAGTGAGTCTGGAGATTCACTGCCCTTCTTGGTCCAGCCTCACACTTAAAATTTTCCTGTCCTTAATCCCACCCAGTCTAGGCTCTCAGCATCACAATCACTTTAGCAAGTCTGCCCAACTCCACCAGATCCCAGAATAGAATTCCATGCATGGTTACAGAGGCGAATGTTCCCTCACACTGCTCAGAATGGTTTATCTCTGCCAAAAGACTGAGGCCATTTGGGAGCTCGGAATATCCTGGGCCAAGAGAAGCTGAAAATCCTTCAAGCTCAGGAAATATTCAAAATCACCAGCCTACCAGCCATTATCATTGCTTGTTATTGCCTGTGTTGCTATAGAAATTGTGCCCTGGCACCACTTACTGCCATCGGCGTTGTAGGTTCATGACAATGCCTGCAAGGTAGCCAAGTGTCCTTGATTCCACTTACCTTTCAATCAATGATCAGCAGCTGTGATTTGAGTAGAGAGAGGTGTATAATCTTCAGAGGATAAATCATTGAATTCCCCAGAGGGTGCCTATAGATTCAATTCAACTTGGTTCAACAAATATTTGTTAAATGCCCATAAAATGTGCAAGGTACTCGGGCCTCAGGGGCAAAGATGATATCATCTCTGCCCTTGAGCATTTATATTCTCCTGGACACTGCAACATGTGTACATGTATATAAACACAAAGTTTGCACAAAATGACACAAAGTAATTTCAAGAGGTAGACTGTGCTAACAATCTGAGGGTGGGGCAAGTTCAGAAAGGGCCTTGTAAAGAGAGTGGCTGTGGAACTGGTCTTTGAAGGAAGCTAGGGTTTTTACTAGGCCTCAGAGGAAGAAGGAAGGCATTAGAGACATAAAAACACCACTTGCAAAAGATACATAAGCAGGAGATGAAATGCCAGGGATGGAGAACATCTACTGGGCTGGTTTAATTGGAACAGAGAATGTATAAGGTGAGAAACAGGAAACTACCCTAGAAAGGAAGGTGGGAACCAGATAACAAACATCTTTAAATGCCAAGCTGGGAGATTTGTATATTTTTTCCTGAAGGCAATAGCATGACTTTTTATTTTTTAAATTTTTTGGGGGGGCGGCAGGGCAATGAGGGTTAAGTGACTTGCCCAGGGTCACACAGCTAGTAAATGTTAAGTGTCTGAGGCTAGATTTGAACTCAGGTCCTCCTGAATCCAGGGCCTGTGCTTTATCCACTGTGCCACCTAGTTGCCCCCAATAGTATGACTTTTTGCAAATTATTACTCAACATATAAATATAAATATATATATGCACACTCATTTCTGTGTGTATGTGTATATATACCAAATACTCAGCTTTCACTCTCCCAGTATGTCTCCCCTTCTCTGGGTTCTAGGGAGTACTCCTAAGGAGTTGGAGAGGGGGTGTATTTCTCTAATGATATTAGCCCAAGTCCCCATTCTAGTGTGTTTCTCCTTGCTGCTACTGCCAGGGAATAGCTACATGGTTCCATTTACTCTCTTAATATCAGTTAGCTTTTACACAGATATTTACTTTGAAGATATAGCAAAAATATCCTCCCCTCAACACTTAGTGACAACTTTCTCCTATAGCACATTGATCTCCGGGAAAAGAGGTTCAGACTTAATGCAGTTTCTACATAGCGCTACTCCCGCCAACTCAATGTCCCCATATGGCATCACTTCTAGATACGCCTTTGTCTCAGATATGACTAGGCTAGGTACCGAAAGTGCTCCTCAACTCTTTGGGTTTCAAAACTGGATCAGCTGCCTGAAAAGTTAAGCATAGACTCCCCTCCCAAACCTCCTGCTGCCTCACTTTCTTGTCCTTTCAAAACTAACAACATTACAACCTTCAGTCTTGGGGCAGCTCGGTAGCACAGTGGATAGAGCACTGGCCCTGGAGTCAGGAGGACCTGAGTTCAAATCTGACCTCAGACACTTAACACTCACTAGCTGTGTGACCCTGGGCAAGTCACTTAACCCCAATTGCCTCAGTAAAAAAAAAACAAAAACAAAAACAAAAACAACCTTCAGTCTTCTTTACCTAAAGCAAAAGAACAAATGTCAAGGCAAAGAACTAAAGTTGCTGTTCACAGACCACATGTTGGCCTTGGAAAAGGAGGGCCGAAGGCATCTCCCCTGATAGAAATGTCTCTCTTCTCTCATGGGATTGTTGCCCAGCATGAAAAGTCAAACCGAGAGAAGGAAGAAGCTCTGGTCAACTAACTAGTGCCTTTTGAATGCACCCCCAGTTCCAGACAGACAGCTCCTCTTCACCATGTGGTTAGTAGACTGAAACTAGTTACTGAATGTCTGCATAAGCTCTGAAGTCTACCTGGCAATTGAATTAGCAAAGTACTTTTCATATGCTTATAAGGGTTGAGCTCATTGGCCAGTCATCCATTACATATATGTGAAGACGGAGGAGTTTATATAGAAGCAGATGGATTGATTTCCTATAAATATGATAATTTTTTGATCAATGATCACTAAATTTAAATAAGTGTATGCAGCACCTTTCTGCCTATATTCTTGCTCAGCCTGGATCAATGAATTCCATATACATATATATATGTGTGTGTGTGTGTGTGTGTATATATATGTATATATATATATGTAAATATATATATAATGTGTGTGTGTCTACATTGATTGTCTGGTAGCTCTCCTACCTTGAAATATCTTAGTTTACATTCCACTCAGTCTTAAATTTCACCAACTGGCCATTCACTAAATGTAATAAGTATGTATGTGTGTTTGTATCTTTCCCAAGTCACTTGATTTTGTTCCTGCTTGCCTTTAGAACTATAGCTATCTCTTTTTTTGTTCCATATCCTCACTCAGATTCATCTATATTGTACCCCTGTATCTGGATTCCTAGGCTGCTTTTATTTGCATTAAACATATGCCAGGGTCAAGGTCCAAACCACTCTTCTAATCTTACATTTTTTTCCTGGGCCCTTCCACTTCCCTCTTCAATAAAGGAATCCTTTCCCCTCCACCAAGACTATTGCTGTTTGTCCTTTCTGGAAGAGGAACGTAACAGGTGTCATGACTTGCAATGAATTGGATTTAAGTGAATGAGGGCTGTGTAAAGTGACCAGCCTCACTCTTTCCTCCTGAGCCATCTGGGTCCAGTTGCAAGATATACATCAGGATGAATGGAGATGGCCTTAGATGTTTGAGGCAATCAGGGTTAAATAACTTGCCCAGGTCACACAGCTAGTGTCAAGTGTCTGAGAACAGATTTGAACTCATGTCATCCTGACTCCAGGGCCAGTGCTCTATCTGCTATGCCACCTAGCTGCCCCTCCACCTAGACTACATTTTGCAGTGTACCTAGTCATTCCTAGAGTGTGTTCAAATGTCTGCAATGGCCCTGGCAGCATATTTGTACCTCTGAAACATATAAAGAAGAAAGAGAAGACTTTTTTTTGAGAATCCAGATATATCTAGGACAGGAAGAAGATAAACAGCTAGATGGTTGGTCAAGACTGGAATTAAACTCCAGAGCAGAGGTTCTTACCCTTTCTTGGTATCATTTCTTTTATGTGTATGTCATGGAACCCTTTGGTAGTCTGGTGAAACCTACAGATTCCTTCTCAGAAGAATGTTTTTAAATTCAAAAAATAAAATATATAAGATTACAAAGGAAACCAATTTTATTGAAATACAGATTTTCAAGATATTAAAAGTAAACAAACACATTCTTAGTCTCCAGGTTAAGAATCTCAGCTAGTTTATTTCAACAGGGTAGCTAGGTGTTTTTTTGTTTTGTTTTGTTTTTTCTTTGTTTTTTGGTGAGGCAATTGGGGTTGTAACTTGCCCTGGGTCACACAGCGAATAAGTGTCAAGCGTCTGAGGCTGCATTTGAACTCAGGTATTCCTGACTCCAGGGCCCGGTACTCTATCCACTGTGCCACCTAGCTGCCCCGTGTTGCTGCCCCAGCTAGGTGGTATAGTGTATAGTGCCAGGCCTAGAGTCAAGATGACTCATCTTCCTGAGTTCAAATCCGGCCTCAGATATTTACTAGTTGTGTGATCCTGGGCAAGTCACTTGACCCTGTTTGCCTCAGTTTCCTTATCTGTAAAATGAGCTAAAGAAGGAAATGCCAAACCACTCCGGTATCTTTTCCAAGAAAATCCCAAATGAAGTCACAAAATGCTGGATACAACTGAAAAAAAAATGACTGAACAACAACTAATATACTTCAATACATTTTGGAGAGGATGATAGGAAGGTGTGATTTAGCTGGTGTGCAGGGAAAGATGTTCCTCTTTCTGAATAAGTAGTTTTGACTGTGAGCTGTGCCTGTGTTGAGGGGCATTCAAGCAGTGGAGTAACCCCACACCCCCTTAACCTACTTCTGGAACACATGGTTTCTGGCAGGTGTCTATGTGCATGGTTTACCTAGTGGGACAATTTGTGGCCACTCAGACAAAAACAAGGATGCTAAAGACAGAAGCTCCCCAGAGCACAGGGTGGGAGGCACACAGGAGAAGATAATTCAGCCTGCAAGCTAAGGAGGAAAGACAAATGGCTTCCCATGTGTTTTGCTGTTTCCCCAAGAGTGCAGCTGCTTGGCAGCCCTTCTTCCTCTCAGATTCCCCAGCCTTCCTCCATTAGTGTTTATTTCCAGAGAAGGAAGCAAAAGACATTTCTTTTGCTTGGGCCCGCTGTTTCGGATGGCCGCAGCTGTTATGGGAGCCACAAAGAGAAGCTTTTAATGAAAGCTTGAATTCAGAAGTAGAAGAGAGCTATGAAAAACAACAGTAACTAAAGGAAGCTGACCTTGGCTCTGCAGGACTTGTCAGTGCTACATTGATCGCCTAGGAGCTCCCCAATCCCATGACGTATTTCCAGCCCTAGTTTTTATATTCTACTGGGCCTGAAATTCCACCAATTAGACTTTCATTTAGTTTAACAAGTATGCTCTTAAAAACAAACAAAAAAAAGCAAATTACAGTGGGAAGAGAGCTATCATTAGGAACTAAGTGTAAATTGTTTAGCTTATACCCTTTCTACTTAAACTCAGGAGTGCTTACCTTGGAGCCCATGAATTTTTAAAAAATAATATTTTTATAACTGTCTTTCTTTGTGATCATATGTATTTTGGTTTTTTTGTTTTGCATTTAAAATCATTCAGGTGTTTGTGGTCTTTAGCAGACAGCCAAAGGGATCCATAACCCTCAAAAACTTTGAGCCCCTGATTAGGGAATGGAAGTTTTAATACTGGAGGTTTTGGTGGGGAAAGAAGAAGCAGGTAATTTTGGGTCTTGGAACATTTTGGGGGAGCATTACAAGGAAAGGAGGTGTGATAGAATGGGAAGCTTAGTGCAACAAAAGGTGACTGAAGAACTGAGGGCAAGGGATGGTACTCAAGTGTGGGAAAGGAATGTAGAAAAGAATGTGGGAAGATCAAAAGCCCATGTGATTGCAATACCTCTCTCATAGACTTGTAAGGCCCATTAATGTAGTGGAAAGATTCTGAAGTCAGATAACCCAGGTTTAAATCCCAATTCTGCCACTTAATTCTTATTTGAGCTTTGGCCAAGTCACCAAACCTCTCTGGCCCTCAGTTCCCTCATCATAAAATGAGAGGAGTTGGACAAGATGGTCTCTGGAAAAGGGTCTTTGTTCCTGTTGAAGCACTTTACTAGTGTTAGCACTACCTGTTACTTTGAAATGCTGCTTGGGGAGGGAAAGGGGGTGAGAAACTTTCTTCCTTTTCCTAGCCTTCCTTTCCATTTGGATCCAGAACTTAGTCCAGTAGCCTGACTATATATAGTTCAGCTCCATTATAGGTTAAACAGGCTTGTCAACTATCCTAGAAATCTAGTCATGATTTATACCATTGTTTCTATGAGATAACATAAATATGCAAATGATCCCTTTGAAGTTGGACATCACAGGCTTTGTCACCATATCCTAAGGACCACAGGACCTTTCCATTGGACTTGCAACTGAAACCTTCTACTCTATGTATTGTTGAAACCATTAGAATGTGAGCTCCTTGAGAGAAGGGACTATCTTGCTTTTCTATTGCATCCTCTAGGCTTAACGCAGTGCTTTGCACACAGCAAATATTTAATAAATACTTTAAAATTTATCTATTCATATGGAATATTATAGCCAGGAAGGACTATTTTGTTGTTGTTCGTTCAGTTGTTCAGTTGTGTCTGACTCTTTGAGACTCCATGAACCATAGCACACCAGGCCCTACTATCCTCCATCATCTCCCAAAGTCTGTCCAAGATCAGGTTCATTGCTTCTATAATTCTATCTATCCATCTCTGCCATCGCCTTCTCTTTTTGCCTTCAATATTTCCCAGCATCCAGGTCTTTTCCAGTGGATCCTGTTTTCTCATCATGTGGCCAAAGTATTTAAACTTCAGTTTCAGTATTTGTACTTCAAATGAGTAGTCTGAATTAATTTCTTTAAGCATTGACTGACTTGATCTCCTTGCTATCCAAGGGACTCTCAAAAGTCTTCTGCAGCACCACAGTTAGAAAACAATGATGCTGTAGCACTCAAGTTTCCATATAGACCAACTCTCACAGCTATACATTACCACTGGAAAAACCATAACTTTGACTATATGGACCTTTGGAAGCAAGGTCATGTCTCTGCTTTTTGGTATGCCATCCAGATTTGCCACGACTTTCCTTCCAAGGAGCAAGCGTCTTAATTCTATGACTGAAGTAGCCTTTTTTTTGAAGTAGCCTTTTACAGTGATGTTTGAGCCCAAGAATATAAAATCTGGCACTGCTTCCATTTATTCTCCTTCTGTTTGCCTGGAAGTGATGGGATCAGTTGCCATAATCTTAGGACTATAGAGATCATGTATTCCAAAGTTCTCACTTGACAGATGAGGAGATAGAAGTCTAGAGATATTCAGGGGTCTCACAGGACTCACCTGTATCTATAACTCTCAGGTGTCCAAAAGAGTGACATTTCCCCTCTGTGTGGTTCCTTTTTCTTCTTGTAGATGTCTATGACATCTACCTTGCCTTGTTTACTTTCAGGTAGCATTCATTTCTTCCACTGGATCTTTTTCCAACTTCTCATATACCATCTTGTAAGCTCCTCCAAACCACTCACTAATTGATTGCCAGGGTATATGGCATTTGCTGCCACAGAAAGCCCTTTCCATGTTCCTGCTGCTTGGCGTTCCACATGAAATTGAGAAAGCTAAGCAGGGAGTAGGACCTTATCATTTGGGGATTGCTATCTTGTGCCATCTGAAATAGGAACACATTCCTTTGGAATCTTCTTCTGCTCCCTACTCCCTAGAAGATGGAACCCAGTAAGTCTTTGGACTTCTCCTGGTCTAACAAGAGTAGGAAAAGTGTGGTTGCCCAAGACAGTCAACAGGTAAGGTCTATAGCTAATATTTATACAGTGCTTTAAGGTTTAAAAAGCAAATCTCATTTAATACATACAACTATAAGTGTTATTGTTATCTCCTTTTTACAGATGAAAAAAACCGAGGCTGAGAGAAGTTAAATGACTTGATTAAGAAGAATTTGAATTCAGATCTTCTTGACTCTGTCTTGTGCTCTATCTACTCTGCCACCCAGTGGTCTATGCTGGAACTTGCAGGGTAAAGCAAGTTAGAGATTCCTTCCTCCCTCCTCTACCCCCTCTCTCCTTGTAGATATTCAGCTTCTCCAGATCTGAGATATGGAGAAAGATCAGAATTGCAGAACAATGCCAGGATCCATGCAGGACATTTTAGAGAGACTGCAGTCCAGTCCAAATCCTACAGTATTCTGTTCTCTTTCACGGCCATGTATCACTCCCTTTTCTCACTTCTTTCTCTTTGCCTTCAGCTATTCTGCTGCTTCCAACACATCTTTAGCATGACCACCACCCTTCAGGGACTGTGACGGGATTACAGGGTGAGAAAGTGGTGCCCTTTCCAAGAAGAGAAAATTGCATCAGCTGGAAATTTAGTGTCTCTGTCCTGATTTAGTTTCTACGTTTCCTTTAGCTTTTCTTACCCCTCCTCCCTTCCCTGGCTCCCTCCTTCCACCCCTGCCGCTCACTTGCCTTCCAAAAATATTTAACCTAGGTTCAAATCCCAGCAAGAGTGCATGTTAAATGTGAAATAAAGGGTAAGTCGCCTCCCCTTGATCCAGACCCTTAGCTACCTTATCTGTAAAATGGGTATAATAATAGCATCTACCTCCCAGGGTCCTTGAAAGGATCAAATGAGATCACATATGTAAAGTGCTTTGCAAACCTTAAAAAGTGCTCTATAAATGCTAGTTATTTTAAAAAATATAATTAGTAATAATAAAATAAACAAATAGATTAATAAATTGTGGCAATTATTTGGACTCTGGTCCCTTGCCTCTTTAAATTTCTCTTCCCAACAACAAAAAAAACCCAAAAAACAAAAAAGGGGCAGCCAGGTGGCACAGTAGATAAAACACTGGCCCTGGAGTCAGGAGGACCTGAGTTCAAATCCAACCTCAGACACTTGACACTTACTAGCTGTGTGATCCTGGGCAAGTCACTTAACCCCCATTACCCTGCAAAAAACAAACAAACAAACAAACAAATAAATAAATAAATTCTCTTCCCTCCATGTTTAATGGATAATTTAAAGACTCACAGCGTATGGATCATTGCCAGTTTTAATACATTGAATCAAAGTAAAACAGAGAAGAATTTTGCGGGCTATTGTATCCTTTCTTTCTTTTTCTCTCCCCATCTTCCACATGTGGGAAGTCCTTCATCATACCTGAGGCTCACAGCAGATGGAAGAGGGGAAGGAATTTTGTATTTAAGAGGCAAGAGAATGGGGAGGAAGCAAAAAAGTCTTTCTCTGGCACATGCATCAGATCTCTAGTAGTATTCATAACTTTCACTGTCCAGAAGCAGCCCTGGACAATAGATGATGGTGGCATCTTCTTTCTGCTTGGTCTGGGTTGGCTCCTAGTTTCTTTTGCTTGGTTATACTTGTCTCTTGACTGTGCCTGGAAGTTTGGATGATGAAGAAGACGCTTTAAATTATACCCACGGGGCAGCTAAGTAGTACAGTCGATAGAGCACCGGCCCTGGAGTTAGGAGGACCTGAGTTCAAATCTGGCCTCAGACACTTGACACTTACTAGCTGTGTAACCCTGGGCAAGTCACTTAACCCTCATTGCCCCCCCAAAAATTATAGCCATGCCCCCTTGCCCTCTATTCAGGAGGGATTTAGCATGACCCTGGGGTAATCTTATTTTAGGTAGAAGGATGTCAGAATCTTCCTAGACCCCCCTATCAAGAATTCCAGGCCTGTGGAAGATTAAGAAGGCAGAGACAGAGAAGGAAGTATTCCCTGGGTTACATAGGTAATTTAGTCAGTCAACAAACATTTAATCGGTGCCTACTATGTGTAATGCACTCTGGCAGGTGCAGGGGGTACAAATCCTAAGGAAGATATAAACCCTACCCTCAAAGAGCTTACATTCTTTCAGGGGAGACAACATCTACACCTATAAGTAGATACAGAATAAATACATATGGAATAAATATAAAATATTTATAAGGCTATTAGGGAAGTAGGGCACTAGCGGTTGGAGGGGGTCAGGAAAGGCTTGATGTAGAAACTGGTGCTTAAGGTGTCTGTTGAAGAGAGGGAGGTAAGGCAGAGGTGAAGAGCACAGGATTCCTGCATGGGAGACCACCAATACAATGACAGAGATGGGCGATGGAGAGCTGTGTGTAAACAGAGAGAAGGTCTGTTTGGCTGGGTCATGTAACATGGAAAAGGGAGTCATGTGTAATGTGGCTGGAAAGAGACATTGAGGTGAAGTTGTAAAGGGCTTTAAAAACAGAGGTTTAGCTAAGGTGGCTGCTCAGATAGAAGCAGGTAGCCCAGCTCCTGCCTACCTACTCTAGCAAAATATTACTAAATTGGTTTAGACTGAATAATAATCAAGAAATCCAATGAGAAACTACAGTCTTCCAGAAATGCACACAGTGGGAAAAAGGGCCACACCAGAAAAGTCAGCACTAACCTTAGCAGTCAGATGGCACAGTAGATAGAGTTCTAGACCTGGAGTCAGGAAGACCTGAGTTCAAATCCAGCCATAGACACTAACTAGTTGTATGAGCCTGAGTATGTTATTTAACATCTGTCTGCCTCAGTTTCTTCAACTGAAAAATGGAGATAATAATAGGATCTATCTGCCTTTCAGGGTTGTTGTGAGAATAAAAGCAGATATTTGAAAAGCACTTAGCACAGTGCCTGGCACATAGTAAGTACTTATGAAATGCTTATTCTCTAGGCAAACATGAAGATGGATCAGAGAGACAGGGCAGAGATGCACACATATAGTGTGCAAGGCTCTTTATCTGGAGGCAGCAAGAGCAGAAAGTTCCCACAAGAAAGCCTCAGGGCAGTTGGAAACCCACAGCATGGATTTTGGAAGCAACCAGGAGCCAGAGTTCACAGCAATACATCACAGGCCCAGAGGCTTCAAGGTCCCTAGCATTCTGTGATGAAATGTTATAGATGGGATGGGTGAGAAGGATGCTAAAACATATCAGCGCTCATATTGTGGATTTATCCTAGAAGGTGAACATCCGCATAAAAACTCAGGTCAAGACCAAGCAGGGCCTACCACTCCAACCAAAAATATAGCAGGGATAGAGCCAGCCCTAGCACAAAGCCCCATTTTAGGAACTGAGACTGGAGAGATGAGTAAACAAAGAAGACTGACTGCTATAAAAATTATTAAAGATCCAGAGATGCTCAAAAATTCCATTAAAAAAGGGAGAGTAACTATGATGAGACTCTATGACAATAAATATTAGAACAAAATCAAAAGATTGAACAAAAATTTCTGGGTTTTCTTAATATTTTCAGTTTTGTTTTAAATGAAGCTTTAGGTATTCTTCCATACTAGGAAGGTAAATGTATTTGAACAATTGGGAGGGGCTATATGATGATGAAGTGCAAATATTTTACTAAAGGAAGAAGGAACAAGCATTCTTTAGGACTTTATTATCTTCAAAGAAGATGGAGGGAGTTCAGAGAAAGAGAGAACCTGAGGCAGATTAGTTCTGGTCTGATAATATTAAGAGGAAAAAGAAAAAGGGTGAGAGGTGGGGAATTAATAGTGTAGAAGGAGGAAGAAGGGATGAAATATACCACTGCTCCAAACTAGGGTACCAGAGAAGAAAACTACAAACATGGGGGAAAGGGTGACAGGAGTGAGTATCAGATGAACTTCTCTCAGTGGAGCTGAACAAAGGAGGGTTGAACGTACACATTTACACACAAATACACAATGTGGTTTAGAAAAATATTTATTTCAATAGGGGAAGAAGAGAGGATAGGGAAAGGAGATTAGTAGAGAGTGTTATTTTGGGTATGGAATAATTATAAGCAAACCAACTTTAACTTTGTAGGGTACTTCCTGAAGGAGGGATTAAAAAGAAATAAAAAGCAAAGCAAAAATCTTGAAACTAAGGGAGGGACCAGAAATTGTAGCTAAAGCACATGTGGTATGTGAATGGGATGGAATGTTGTTGCACCATAAGAAATGGTGAAAGACTTTTTTAGAGGATCCTGGGAAGACTTTTAGAAAATGATGCAGAGTGAAGTAAATGGAACCAAGAGAGTTGTATATACAATATCGCTAATGTGGTAAAGACAAACAATGTTAAAAGACTTTAAGAATGCTGATCAATGCAGTGACCCTCCACAATTCCATAGAACCTAAGATAAAACTTGTAACAGCTCATAACAAAGAGGTGTTTGGAATAAAAATGTAGAATAAGACATAGCATTTTTGGATATGCACAATTTAGGAATTTACTTTGCTTGACTATGCATATCTGTTTACAAGGGGTTTTCCTAACTCTTTTGTAAATGTGTGGTTATGATATGGGGAACAGAAGGGAGTAATTGATAGGATTGTAAAAAAAAAGAAATAGGGTAATTAAAGCATTTTTAAAAACAGCAAAAAAAAGAGGGGAGAAGGCAGCAGGAATCACAGACAAGTAGGCCAGCTTTGGAAATTACATGTTGAATATATACTTAAAAAGAAAAGCAAGCTATGCAGAACAGATGTTCACCATTTCATATACTATCCTCTTTTTCTATTCTGCTATGCATAGGGCAATTCTCATTTTTATTCAGTTTTGTTAGGTTCAGAATGAAAAATATAAAAATAAAAAAGTCAC
Source organism: Dromiciops gliroides (assembly GCF_019393635.1). NCBI lineage: Eukaryota > Metazoa > Chordata > Mammalia > Microbiotheria > Microbiotheriidae > Dromiciops > Dromiciops gliroides. Next base: position 122,805,667 of record NC_057862.1, read on the forward strand.
GTTTTAAATTTATCATATGCTTTTTTTTTTTCCGAAGAAGGAAATTGTGTGGAATGGAGATTTGTGGTTTCCTATACAATTCTCTTTTTATGTTTTATTTTATATCTGGAAATACTCATTTTTTTCTTGGGTCTGTTAGGTTTGAAATTTTGAAAGTCAAATAGAGGAGTTTATATTTGATTCTAAAGCTAATAGGCCCCAGTGTGTGTTATATTCCATATTACTTTATAGTAAAAAATTTTGCTTTTATAAACAAAAGCTTTGTTCATGCTAGGATTAGATTCATATAGGTTAATAATGTGATCCTTATTTATTGGACTTTCAAAAGCTTTTTTTTTTTTTTTTTTTTGCGGGGCAATGGGGGTTAAGTGACTTGCCCAGGGTCACACAGCTAGTAAGTGTCAAGTGTCTGAGGCCGGATTTGAACTCAGGTACTCCTGACTCCAGGGCCAGTGCTTTATCCACTCCGCCACCTAGCCGCCCCCCAAAAGCTTTTAAGATCATATGAGTATTACTCAGGCAGAAAGTGGCCAAAGGCTTCTATGTCTCTTGGGTGCCCACTATCCTTTTCCCAGCTCCACTGCCTATTTCCTATCTCTGGAGCTGGATACCATTGCATCCATCGCACTCACATACTGCTTCCCTGATCTCTCCTGAGGAGAGTTCGTTGATTGTTGTCTTGTCCTTCATTCTCAAAGAGGACGAAAGTGACATTACTATGTTGGAATCAAGGTACAATGTATTTGACCTGAAGCTGATGAGACCAATACAAGGTTGGAAGGCTCTAACACAAGTTAGTCACACATAGTTCATATGAACATTTGGATAAGAGATGTCTCTGTATTTGCACATCTCACATTTCTTTTGAGCTGCTGTAATTCAGCCTTGCTCATAGAGCACAGTGCCTTCCTTAATGTGGGCACGCTATGCTGAGCACACCCAGTATCTCCCATGCCACAAAATTGATTCCAAAGTTCTTTGATAAAACACTGAGGACAAAAAGCCCCTTTCCTCTTAATTCACCCGAAACAAAGTTTACTTTTTTGTAAAAGGAATTTTTTGCTTGTTTTTTAAAATTTAAAAAATTTTATTTTTTGTAAAAGGAACTTTTACCAAGGAACTAAGAGAACACAAAGCCACAAGAGCATAAACTCAGAGGAGTTTTACAGACTATAGATTTCAGATCTAAAAACTAAAGTCTAAGAGTTAGACTGATGGGTGTCCTGGCTCTTTCCTCCACCTTCGCCTTGTCTGAAGTCTTCTTGGAGTATTTTCCTTTTCCCTTTCCTTCCTCTACCGGACTCAAGGGTGGGAGTGTAGGACAAGGAATGAGGCAGAACCTCTGAACACATCACATAGCCTGGTAGAACAAGAGACTACTCATTGATTAATAGTTACTTCAGGTTTAGAGAAGAAAAAAAACCCCTTACTTGTTATACATTTTATTATACTTGTTGGATAATTCATGATAGACTAGCATCTCACATAGCTTGGTCTTCAGTCATTGTTTCACCTTCAGAAGATCCAGAATCCAGGATCTCCTTTAGAAACCAGACTGTTTGCTATCAAAATTCTGTCTAAACTCTATGCATACCATTTTGGAGCTATTCTCTTAGCAAGCCACTAGGGGGCGTACATCAGGAATGGGACTATTACTTTCAGGAAGAGACAAGGATATAATACAGAATTAGTATTAAGAATAAGATTATAAGAACATAGGTTTTGAACTATAATGGATCTTTGATCTCATTTGGACCAATTTTCTCATTTTACAGATGAGGAAACTGAAGACTAGGTATTATGTAGCAGAATAAGCATTTAAACCCTGGTCATCTAATTCCAGATAACAGTTTATTTTTTTAACAATACCATGTTAATTACCATTATTCATTTTCTGTGTCTCCCTCACCCTCATTGACTCCCACGCCCTAATTTTTTTTGGGGGGGATGCTACATGATTAAAGTCACCAGTAAGGTTTAATGAAGAATATTTTACTTGGAATCGGAGGACTTGCCTTCAAATCCTGTCTTGGACAGGACCATGTGACTTTAGGAAAGTAATTTCATCTCTCTGTGCCTCATTTTCTTCATCTGCAAAATGAGGGAGTTGAACTAAATACGTTCTAAGGTCTCTTCTAGCTAGTGGTATGCTGGGAAAAGTTTAACAATGAGCTTTCTAGGGGAAAATAATGAATGCATGACACACCTTTAAATTTAATCTGTATTATTAACATATATGTGGCACAGTGGATAGAGTGCCAGGCCTGGAGTCAGAAAGACTCATCTTCCTAGTTCAAAGCTGGCTACAGACACTTACTATTTGTGTGACCCTGGGCAAGTCACTTAACCCTGTTTTGCCTCAGTTTCCTCTTTTGTAAAATAAGTAGGAGAAGGTAATGGAAAACCACTCCAGTATCTTTGCCAAGAAAATCTCAAATGAGGTCACAGTCGGACATGACTGAAACAACAACAACTTTAACGTTTTCTCTATCACTTTCTTAGTCTAGACAATTCACAAAACAATAAACGAAGCCCTGATTTGTAGCATTTGCAAATTTCCCTGGTAAATACTTAAACTGATTCCAGCTCTAAATACTACGATCCTGCCTTAGAATCTTATTTATTTGATTCTTCCCTTTCTCTCTTCTCCTTACATCTATTTAGTCGCCTAGTTCTATTGCTTTTTCCAGTACACTGTTACAATCATCATTTTCTTTCTTATTCCCACTGCGATCCATAACTATAATGAGAGCAAGGCAACCGAGGCTTTGTCCCAGAGTGCCAACATCTTGAGTGGTGCTGACTGATCATCCAAGGGATGATCACTGGATCATCCAGTCAGTCACTGGATAAATAGCAGGTGGAGTCAGTGTCCCCTGGAGAGAAGCTGTTTCTCTAGACCAGGTGGGGCTCCAGACAGAAGGGCAGAGCATCTCCCAGACATGTGGCCATCTGGGAAGTCTCTCTGAAAAGAAAGCATCTGTGGAGGCAAGTCCCTTTCTAGTTTAAGGCTTTGCCGTCACCACACAAATTCAAGGATTTATTCTCTCTTACCTAAATTGTCTAAATTCTAAGATGTCATCCCATTTCTTGCCTCTCATTCCTTCAAACCATCCTGTATTTTCAGACTAATATTTCTAAAAAACTGTTTTGATGATGTCACATTCTCAAAATCCTTCAATGACTTCCTTACTTCTTATGCTATAAAATTGAGGTTCCTTAGTTGATCACTCAAGCATCTTCATAGTCTGTCTCTAGTCTTGTCCTACTTATATCCTTGTCTCACTACTTTTCTCCACAAACCCTTAGCTTGCACTTGACTGGTTTTCTCCACATCCACAGAATGAATTTCAGTCCTTCAATGAGCCATGGTATTGTATAGTTTCTTCTGCCTACATAGATCATAATTCCTTTACCCTTACTGGAAATTAATGACCCAGGAACAAACATTCTAGGAATAAGCTTTCCTAAATGTAGCTAGCTAGGCTTGCTTTTGGATGGTAGACATTTATTGGGCTATATTCAATGTCTTTCCAATTTGTCTTCCTTTTATTTGTAAATATTTTTTCTTAAAAATTGTTTTTATTATTATGAACTTGATAAACACAAACAAATATAAATATTTCCATATACAAAGAATTTGAAAAGAAGATTGCAAAGTAAGTGTTGATTACATCCAGCTTGTTCCCCTTTTTAAAGTATATAATACATTCAATGTTTTGCTTGTCTGTGTCTTCCTCTGAATCTCTTTCTGTTCTCTTCTGTGAATACTTTTTTTTTTAGTGAGGCAATTGGGGTTAAGTGACTTGCCCAGGGTCACACAGCTAGTAAGTGTTAAGTGTCTGAGGCTGGATTCGAACTCAGGTACTCCTGACTCCAGGGCCGGTGCTCTATCCACTGTGCCACCAAGCTGCCCCTTTTATTTACCTTTTTTAAAAAGCATCACTATAGTTATTGTTTCCCCCAGTTTTTGAAAAATACTATCTTATAAAAAATAAGTATAGTCAAGTGAAACAAATTCACGCATTGGCCATCTCTAAAAATTCACGTCTCATTTTGCCCTCTACTCCATTACTTCTTTGTTAGGAGGTGGGAAACATCCTTCATCATAAGTCTTCTGGAATCATGGTTGATTGTTGCATTGGTTAGAGTTCTTATGTCTTCAAAATTGCTTTTCTTTATAAAGTTGTAGTTATTGTATAAATTGCTCTGGTTCTGCTCACTTCATTTTCTACCAGTTTACATAAGTCTTCCTAGGTTTTTCTAAATACCGTACGTGTCTTTTCTACCTAAGTTATGACTGTATCATCTTTGTCACTGTAGCCCTCCTACTTACAACAGTACTGGCACAAAGTAGGCCATGAAATTAAGTTAATAAGCATTTATTAAACACTTATCATATGCCGGGCATTGCATTGATAAAAAGAAAGCCAAAAGTCAGTCTTTGCTCTCAAGGTCTAATGGAGGAGACAATATGGAAACAACTATGTACAAAGAAGATAAAGTCAGGATAAATTGAAGATAATCAACAGATGGAAGGCACTAGCATTAAGGAAGATGAAGAAAGACTTCTTGCAAAAGGTAGGATTTTAGCTAGATTTTAAAGGAAGCCACTTGGTGGGGACAAGGAGGGTGAGAGTTCCATTCATGAGGGTCTGGAAGCAAAAATACATGGAATCAGGAGATTATTTTGTGCTAGGAACAACATGGAAGTCAGTGTTTATTTTATGGCAGAATACATAAGAGGTGGCGTGGGGAGCAACATGTGAGAAGCCTGGAAAGCTAAAAGGTTAGGAATAACTTTGAATGTCAAATGGGAATTTTATATTTGATCCTGGAAGTGATGAGGAACCACTGGAATTTATTGAATATGGTGTGTGTGTGTGTGTGTGTGTGTGTGTGTGTGTGTGTGTGTGTGTGTGAGAGAGAGAGAGAGAGAGAGAGAGAGAGAGAGAGAGAGAGAGAGAGAGAGAGGCAGAGAGAGGAGGAGAGGAAGAGACAGAGACAGAGAGACAGAGACAGAGAGAGAAGGAGAGGGAGAAGGAGAGACAGAGACAGAAGCAGAGAGACAGAGACAGAGAGAAGGAGAGGGAGAAGGAGAGACAGAGGCAGAGACAGAGAGACAGAGAGAGAGGGAGAGAGACATGGTAATACCTGCATTTTAGGAAGATCAACTTGATACCTAAGTGAAGGATGTACTGGAGTAGGGAAGGGTCTGAGGCAGGGAGACCAACTTGTAGGCTATTTTAATAATCTAGATATTAAGTGATAAAAGCCTGTACCAGGTTGATGACAGTGTCAGAAGAGAAAAGGAGGCATATACAAAAGATGTTGTGAAAGTCAAATCAATAAGACTTGCAAAGAGATCGAATATGGGGGAAGGTAAGAGAGTATGAGGAGTCAATGATGGCACCTAGGTTGTGATCCTGGAGAATTGGGATGTGGTGATTCCTTCAACGGTGATAGGGGAGTTAGGAAGAGAGCAGGGTGTGAGGAGAAATATAAGTTCAGTTTTGGACATGCTGGGTTTAAGAAGTCTATAGGACATCGAGATGTCCAATAAAAAGTTAGAGATGTGAGTCTGGAGGAAAGGAGAGAGGTTGAATCTTTAGGAGTTGATGAGATCACCAAGCAAAATAGTATATAGGAAGAAGAGTAGGGGCCCCAGGACACAGCCTTGGGAGTCACCCACAGTTAGTAGGTATGAATTGGGTGAAGATCTAGCAAAGGAGACTGGGGAATGGTCCGACAGGTGAGAGGAGAATCAGGATAGAGCAATGTCATGAAAACCTAGAGAGAAGGGAATACACAGTAGAAGAGGGTGACTGACAGAATCAAAGGCTTCAGAAAGATCAAGAAAAATGAGGATTGAGGAAAAGGCCATTAAATCAGGCAACTCAGAGATCATTGATAACTGTGGGGAGAGTCATTTCAGTTGAATGACAAAGTTGGAAGATAGACTTTAGAGTTAGAAGAGAGTAGAGGAATGGAAATGTAGGCACCTTTAGGAGACCTTCTCAAGGAGTTTAGCCACAAAAGAGGGGAGAGATATGGAATGCTAGGTAGCAGGGATGGACATGTGAAATAAGTTTTTTTTTTTTAAAGATGGGGAGATGTGGGTTTTCTAGAAAGTAGAAAAGGCAGCCAGAGGACAGGGAGAAATTGAGGACAGGAAGAAATTGAAGAGAGGTGAGAGAGTAGGGATGATAGAAGGAGCAATATGCTGGAGAAGACAGGATGGAGTACGATTTTTTTGTACATGTAGATGGGTTTGTATTGGCAAAGAGAAGGGCCAACTCTTTAGGAATAACTGGAATGAAAGAGGAGATGATGATAGAAGGCATCTGAGTGAAGTAAGTTGAGGAGGACAGTATAAGGAGGAGCTCATAGTAAATTCTCTTATTCTTTTTTCCCGTGAAATATAAGCAGGGGCAGCTAGATGGCGCAGTGAATAGAGCACCGGCCCTGGATTTGGGAGTACCTGAGTTCAAATCCGGCCTCAGACACTTAACACTTACTAGCTATGTGACCCTGGGCAAGTCACTTAACCCCTATTGCCTCACTAAAAAACAAAAACAAAAAACAAAAAACAAAACAAAACAAAACAAAAGAAATATAAGCAAGGTTCTTAGCTGAGAGGGGAGAGGAGAGGAAGCCATGGGAGATTCAAGGATGGATGAACTATTTGGAAGAACTCCTGTGGTGAGTGGGATAGTCAATTGATTAGGGAAGTCTAAAAGGCTGTAGTGAGGGCCCAGTTGAGTTAGAGTTCTTAATAATTACTTGTTTAATGAATGAATGAATGCCACTGGGAAACAGGAATCATGTCTTTTCTGTATCTCTTCTAAAGGCTACTGAAATAAATGCCTTGGACAAACATAAAAAGGTTCTCAGTGTTGATGAAAAATTAGGATGGCATCATTAGAAGATCCATTAACTAGAAGCATTAGAAAGTTCTTAGTTATGCAGTGATTGGTTATTGCCAGTAGGAACAAACAAGCCACAGAAAGACTGCATCAGATAGATATTGAGGTCATATAACTGATTTCCTTTTCTCAGAAGTCTAGTGTCAGGAGTCAAAGCTAAAAGAAAGCATGATGCACTCCAGGGACTTTAACTTGTGTTCTTTGTGGCAAAGGCATAGAAAACTCTGGGTTCTGTTGTCAGGTATTGTCAAAAATGATCCTGGGGTGGGGGCGGCTAGGTGGCGCAGTGGATAAAGCACCGGCCCTGAATTCAGGAGTACCTGAGTTCAAATCCGGCCTCAGACACTTGACACTTACTAGCTGTGTGACCCTGGGCAAGTCACTTAAACCCCACTGCCCTGCAAAAAAAAAAAATGATCCTGGGGCAGCTAGGTGGTGCAGTGGATAAAGCACCAGCCCTGGATTCAGGAGGATCTGAGTTCAAATCTAGCCTCAGACACTTGACACTTACTAGCTGTGTGACCCTGGGCAAGTCACTTAACCCCAATTGCCTCACAAAAAAAAAGAAAGAAAATGAAACTGACCTTGTGGGCTAATCCAGTAGACCTGAAAACAAAATAAAACAAAACAAAACATAGGCTGAAAGGGTCTGGACTGGCTAGCAACTCACTTGTCCCTGGATTATTTTCTGAGTAGATATAATGAAAACTAAGCAAGGTCAAGCATGGTCCTGAGAGACTTACAGGAGAAAATCAAGAACTCTAGGCAGTGGGTTTGATTGATATCGGTTCAGGAGATGGTGTTTACCCCAATGAGAAAGAAGCTGAGGTCCCAGTTAGGCACTAGAGGGAGCTGAGTAGCAAGAAATTATAAAGTTAAGCAAACAGCAATACATTCTATGGAAAATCTCAATGCCTACAGATCAATGACCTTTTAGGTAAAGAAACCAAGTGTCTGATGACTGATGATGACTGATGACATAAAAACATTATCTAAGATGGTACTTTTCAATCTAATGCTTTATTCATAGACCATCTCCATTTTCATGGCTTTGATCACCCATAGATTCATAGTTTGAAGGTCATTGATCGATTAATCTTCAATCATCTAGTAAGCATGTGCAATGTGTCAGGCATTGTGCTGAGTTCTGGGGATACAAAGAAGGGCAAAAACCCCAACCCAACCACCAACTAATTCCTACCTTCAAGGAGCTTACATTCTAATGGGGTAGATAGCATATAAATAAATAGGTACATATAAGATATGTGTAGAATAGAGGGAAGGGTTACTTAGAGGGGAAGGCTTTAGCAGCTGAAGAGGTGGGAAAGGTCTTTTTCAGAAAGTAGACTTTAAGGAAGCTAGGGATTCTAAGAGGCAGTGGTGAGGAGGGAAAGCATCCCTGCCATGGGGTCAATGAAAAAACATAGGGGGGCAGCTAGGTGGTACAGTGGATAAAGTACTGGCCCTGGATTCAGGAGGACCTGAGTTCAAATCCAGCCTCAGACACTTGATACTTACTAGCTGTGTGACCTTGGGCAAGTCAATTAACCCTCATTGCCCCCACAAACAAAACAAAACAAAACAAACAAACAAACAAAAAGCACAGAGACAGAGATGTAGTAATGTGTACTAAGAACATAAGTAGGCCAATATGGCTGGATTGTGGAATGCTTGTAGGATAGTAGAGTGTAAGAAAACTGGAAGGATAAGAAGGGACCTGTTTGTGAAGAACTTTAAATACCAAACAAAGGACTTTATATTCTATCCTGGGGATGGTAGGGAGCTCCTGGAATTTATTGAGTAGAAAGGGTGACATATCAGACCTAACCTTCAGGTAGATGGATGGACTGGAATAGCAAAAGATTTAAGGCAAGAAGATGATTTAGAAGGCTATTGCAATAGTCCAAATGAGAGATGATGAGGGCATGAACTAAGATGGCAGCTATGTGGGTGTGGAGAGAAAGGGGATGTATATGAGGTCATCTAGTTCAACATTCTCCTTGTAAAAATAGGGAAAATGGAGGACCAGAAAGTGAATGACTTATTCAATAATATACAAATAAGTAGAAGAATTAGGATTCACATCCAGGTTCTTGGGCTTCAAGTATAAGGGTCAGAAGGGTCAGGTAGCTCAGACTCTGGTGATGCTTCACATGTTAGTCAAACTAAGATTCTGATCTTTTCTGAGGAGGTAGAAGAGGTTTGGACTTGTGATCTCATCAATGTGAGGAACTGGCATAGAAATGCTCTCATTACAATAACCACTGAATCTGATCATTTCTGGCCAAATTTAAGTCTATGTGTTAAATCCATTTGTCAGTCTAATGATGCTTATGGATCCCTGAAGGATTTAAATGAATAAAATAAAATACATAAGGTTACAAAGGAAAGCAATTATTTTGAAAGAAATATTTAATTTTTCTCATCTAAGTTCATGGACCCCTGAAATCTGTCCATGAACCCCAGATTAAGAAGTTCTGCTTTAGGCAATGAAAAGAGTGGTCAGAGAACTTTTTTCTATGAGGACCTTTTCTCTGTACTACATAGAAGTTGAACTATAAACTCAATGGAACAAATGAAAATTTTCCTTTAGAGGATGAGTGTTCTCTCTTTCTCTCCTTCCCCCCCTCCCAACCCCCCCCCCGCCCTGCTTGCTGAGTGGACTGCCCAAAATTTGACCACAGAAAAGCTAGGAAAGAATTAGAGTCTGATTCAGAAAATGGCAACCTTAATTGGTCTCCCAGACCACAAAGGTATTTACAACCAATGGACTTGGTGTCTTTTTCCAAGTTCCCTAAGATGTTGAAATTGGCAAGAGGACAGGAGTATGACAGAGAGCGGAGACCATCTGGCCTGTTTCCTGCTCTTAAAAAAAAACATTTCAGAAAAATGAGACCAGGACCCATGAGTACTGACCCACAGACAAACTATTCCCTGGGATGAGCAAAAGAAGCGATGAGAAAGTCAGAAGTGTGGAGTTTTAGAAAATTGCCTGTGGTACTGAGAGGGACAGTGACTTGCCCCTAGTCACACACCTAGTTTGTGTTAGAAGAAGAACTTTAACCGACTCTTGCTGACTCCAAAGCTAGTCCCTTATCGACCATGTCATGCTACATAGATGCTTAATTAATGTTTGCTGAACTGAAGGCTAGATTGGAGTCCAAGCATTATTGGATGCTAATTCTTTTAGCTTTTCTCTCTGGTCCTGCAAAAGTTCCCAAGGATTTTTTGTCCTCTAGGTCTGTGCTAAGCCTCAGCCTATGGGATTTACAAAGCAATGAAGATGGGTACAGTCAGGCAGTTGTGAGCTATAGGTTCACTAGAGCTGAGAGGGACCTCAGAGGCCATGTAGTCTAAACCCCTCATTTTATAGTAGAAGAAACAAAGATCCAGGAAAGTTAAGAGACTTTTTGATGGTCACAAGATCATAAATGTCAGAAGCAGAATTTGAACTCAGGCCCTCTGACTCCTGACACTGAGTCAATGCTTTTTCCATTATACCAGTTGCCTCATGATGATTTTGCTCACAGTGTAGTCCTAGGCTAGGATGGATTGGCAGAGACCTTCATTGACATACTGCTTTGGATTTTTTTCTCATTGATGCTAGATGACCACTTGTCACAAATATTGTATTGGAGCTTCTTTGTCAAGTTGGATTAGATGGCCCTGAAAGTCTCTTCCAACTATAAAATTCTGTGAGTCTATGTGATTAGCTAATTGGACAATAGCTCTGACCTTCTCTCCATTCATTTCTTCTTAACCGGCCCCCCACACACACACACACTTAGCACAGCACTATGATCTGAACTCAATGGGCACTGAAATAAATACTTGAGAAATTCTGGACAAAAGGAAGGAAGGGAGGGAGGGAGGGGAAGGGAGAGAGAGAAAGAGAGAGACAGAGAAGAGGGGGAGAGAGAGAGAGAGAGAGAGAGAGAGAGAGAGAGAGAGAGAGAAAGTAGTGAGTGAATAAAATGAAGATTGCTGATTTATTTAGGGCTATCTCTGGGAATAGAGAGGGACATAATAGGACAAACTATAGTTTTATACAGGAGAAAGAAGGTCAGAATGAACATCAAGGATAGTCTTGAAAGGGAAAATTAATCAGAACATGACAACATACAATCATCAGGCATGATGAGGGAAGAGCATTCCTGTCTAAGTCCATAAGTTGCAGGACAGTTGCTGATCTGCCTTAGTAGAGTGGGTTTCCTCTTTGGGAGTTTCTGACATCTGTGAAGTCATAGGTCTGGGCCAAATATGTATAGGCTATGCGTATGAATATGTATATAACTATATGTATACATACATTGATATGTATGTGTAGAATGTACAGTATATGGAGAACAATCTGAAATCATGACCAAAGAGTTATAAAACTGTGTCTACCCTTTGACTCAGCAATATCACGATTAGGTCTGTTTCCCAAAGTGATCAAGGAAAAAGCAAAAGAACCTATATGTTCTAAAATATTTTTAACAGCTCTTTTTGTGGTGGGGAACAAGTTGTGGTATATGACTGTGATGGAATGTTACCGTGTTATATGAAATGATGAGCAGGTTGATTTTAAGAAAACATGGAAAGACTTGTATGAAATGATGAAAAGTAAAATGTGCAGAACCAAGAGAATCCTGGATACAGTAAAAGCAAAATCATTTGAAGGGGATCTATGAATAATTAAGCTGTTCTGGGTTATATGAATATTCAAATCAACTACAAAGAACCTATGAAGGAAGATGCTATCCACCTCCAGAGAACTATGTATTGTATAGTTTCACACACACACACACACACACACACACGTATCAAATGTTGGCCTTCCCTGATGTGGGGTTGAAAAGGAGGGGGGGAGGGAAACAGCTTGGAATTCAAATGTAACTTGTATGAGTCCATTTGTAAATGTGTATACTATCTTGACTTTCTTGAGCTCCCTAATGATCCGGGTAACTGAGAAGAGCTATATGATGACTAGCAGTATTGACTAAGGAGCATAATTGCTTGACATTCCTTTATGGTGACCAGAGTAGACCTAGCTGGAAAGTGAGCAACTCTGAAGCCAATTAAGCTCATACCAGCTTTGAAGCAGATCCTAAACTATTTGACGGTAGTGGTTTACGGACCTTCAAGAGACATCCCTATCTTCAAAGTGTGAGAAAATAATTATTAATAATGGATTTTGGGGGGGATTCAGAGATCAGTTTCTCAGTCCTTTCTCTCTACCCCGCCCCCTTTCACCCTCCACACTCTAGAAAGTCCATTTCTCCTTGGGAAACTATCAAATCTCATCTGGGACAAATCCAAGGGAACAAAAGCAATGGAGATAGATTCTTTTGTTTAGCTCAGTGAAGGACTGCTGGGATTAAACCTCACCTAGATAATAGACTTTGCCTTGAGCACCTTCAGTGAAGGTCTTTTGAGTTCTTTTCCCTGATTTCAGCTCTGGAGTTCATTTTCATGCAGACCTCCTTCAAATAATGTCAACCAATGGAATTGAATGATGCTAACCAATTAGCTTTGATCAATGTATAATGACCTACCTCTATCAAAAGAGGATAAAAACCCTTGGAAGGTGCCATTAGAAGTCTTTTGGGTTTTAGAAGTCTTCTGAGTCTTCTGGGGCTGCTCTTGTCTCCTTGAGACCATGTGCTATCTCTTGGGGAAGGAGGTGGGGTCTTTTGGGGCTTTCTCCTGCTCACACTAACTGGAATGCTGAACTTGTCTCCCTGTTTTCTCTACCACATGGCCTGAGACCATGAGAAGTTGAGACATGTGGTCAATCCTTAAATGGTATAATATTAATAAATCAATATATGCTTACCCCAAACTCGTGTATAAAGCATTAGCTATAGCAAATTACTTTTAAAAAACACACAAAAGACTTACCTGACTGCAAGTTATGAGACTATGAACGTATCCTGTTTATGGTTTTTTTTGTCTTCAGCAACTCCCCTAACTTTGGTTATAGGGCTCTCAGAATTATCCTGTTTTTTGAGAGATCTCCTTATCAAGACATCTCCTAATCAAACCTTGAACTGTGACTATCACCAAGGATGCCTTCTGATTTGTGTATCAAAGGCCACATTCTTGACCCCTGGAATTCCTCACTCCCCCTAGCCTTGGGAATGGGACCCACTGACTCATTCCTTTCTAAGTTCACCTTTCTGTCTAAAATTCCTTACCTGACTTTGTTTAAAATGTATATAAATTCACATAAGCTATTGCCTGGTGTCTTATTCAGCATAAGCTGGAGAGTACCCATGCAGTATGTTAAATTTTTTTTTCTTTTCTTCCCTGCTTAATAAAAACCTTTCTTTAATTTTACAGGCATTGTCTTTCTCTGGTTTCCTTCCCTTTTAGGAAGTAGGGGATTTTAAATATTGAGAACTGGCATTCTCCAATCTTCCCCTTTGGGGAAAGAGAAATCTAAATTCCATCAAGAGAACATTTCCCGGGGGCAGCTAGGTGGCACAGCGGATAAAGCACCGACCCTGGATACAGGAAGACCTGAGTTCAAATCCAGCCTTGGACACTTGACACTTACTGGCTGTGTGACCCTGGGCAAGTCACTTAAAAAAAAAGGGAACATTTCCCTCGGTTTACAAACTAAACACACACACACACACACACACACACACCTCTTAGGCCCTTTGAAGCATCAGTTGGGGCCAGCTACTTTCTTCTCTCTGGCTGTGAGATGTGATTCCACATCCAGGTACAGAAAAAAAGAAAAAAAAAAAGCAAAACAAAACATTTTGAACTAGTTCTGGATTGTGGATGTTTCTATTTAAATACAAATAGGAATTTTATTGACAGAAGGAAGGCAGTTATTTCAAATCACTCATGATTTTGATTAAATCATTATCAGTTTAATAAAGTTTTACTATGTTTAGATTATACCCTGAATAAGGACAAGGATGTGCGTAGGCCATGAAACTTCCCTGGGGAATCCCGTTCTTGCTGCTATGTTATATATATAAATGCTAATTTCTCCTTAGTGCTCAGTCTTCTATAAGCAAATAGGCAGGCAGTAAGTTCATCTCTATGTCTGTCTGCCTATACTCATTGTAGCCACAGGCCCAACCCATCTGGGACCCAGGCTGGTTGGTTATAAAATTTTAGGAACAAAGGAATCACAGGGGCAGGAATCTGAACCACTGAGATGATTCTTCCTTTGGCTATGGGTATCCAGCATGAACTGGCGGCAGTTTCTAAAAAAGACAGGAAGTGCTGTGGTTTTTGTTTGCTGCAAACATCTGGATGCAAGGAGATGGTATTGGCAGCTACAAAAGAAGAGAGCCCTTAAATTCAGAAGGAACAAGGTCTTATGCTTCCTTCCCAACTTCCTTTCCTAACCCTTATATGAGATCTTTTTTTTTTTTTTTTGAAGAATAAGGAACATAGAATCTGTAGCATCTGAGAGTTGGAAAGGACCTTTAAAATCTAGTCTACTACTCTGACTTTGGGAAACTAAAAGGGCAGATATGTAATTGATTTGCCTAAGATCACCCAGAGACAGTAGCAGCAGTTTTTATTTGACTTTTGAGAGGTAAATGTATTGGGAGATTTAGCTCGGGTGAGTTCCTTTTGTTTTGATCCTCAGGAGGTGGAGTTCAATTTCCACTGTTGCGTTTCTGTTGCGTGTAAAGGGTTAAGCAACAGTTCAAAGGTCTCTGAAGGTTAGGAATTCCATTTGTTCAGCTAGCACAGTGGAGGAGGGGGAGGATTTCAGACTTCTTTGCTGAAAAACTTGGAAAGACAGGCATAGACTGAAACCTTGAGGGTCTGTAGTTTCCCATCTATATAAATAGTACCACCCAGTTACTCCATCAACAAACATTTCTTCAGCACCTACTATAGGTCAAGAACTGTGTTAGTCACTGGAGACACAAAGACAACAAATGAAAGAACCCTTGCTTAAAAAGGTATCATAGAATTTCATAGTTTTAGTCCTGTACACCTAAGAAATGACCTAGCCAGACCTTTCTCTTAGGAAGGCAGCTTAATACAGTAACCTGTACAGGACCTGGGTTCAAATCCTGTCTCTGATACTTTATTACCTGTGTGACCTTAAGCAAGTTGTATATCCTAAATAGGCCTCATTTTCCTCATCTGTAAAAGAAGGGATTTGTACTAGATGGGCTTCTGAGGCCCCTTTGAGCTATGATCCCAAGTACTTAGCTAGACCTGACATCGTGAGGGCCACATCATTTTGAGGATTTCTGGAATAGGGTCTGAGTGAATTAAGCTACAACCGAAGGATCAAATAAACAAACAGGAGCATGATAATTTTGAATCACTTTATCTGACACTTGATGAAAAGGCAGGAGCCCTGGTAATATGGGCTCACAGAATGCCTCACAGAATACCTCAGAATTTCCTTTTGCAAAAAAAGGAGGGGGATCAGGAGTGTTTGTATAATAAATAGGATCATCTCATTTGAGTATGCTTAGCCTGGAAGTCCTGCAGAAAGCCTGGAAAGGCCTGGATGAGATGGGGTGACTGGAAAAGAATGCTCCATTCACATTTCCACAGGGGAGTAATAAAGAGCTCTGGCCCCAAGAGTTCTTCTGAGACACTGGGTCATTTTGAAAATGTAAATACTTTTGTTTTCCTAATCACATGTAAGGAGAGTTTTCAACATTCATTTTTTTTTAAGTGAGGCAATTGGGGTTAAGTGACTTGCCCAGGGTCACACAGCTAGTAAGTGTTAAGTATCTGAGGTCAGATTTGAACTCAGGTACTCCTGACTCCAGGGCTGGTGCTCTATCCACTGCACCACCTAGCTGCCCCATCAACATTCATTTTTTATAAAATTTTGAGTTCTAAATGTTTCTCCCTCTCTCCATCTCCTCCACTCTTCCCAAGACATGGCAAGCAATCTGATATAGGTTATGCATGTGTAATCATGTTAAACATATTTCCACACTAGTCATGTTATGAAAGAAGAAACACAACAAAAGGAAAAAAAAAACATGAAAAACAAACAAAGAAAGTGAACATAGTATGCTTCAATCTGCATTTAGACTCCAAAGTTCTTTCTCTGGACAGGGATAGCATTTTCCATCATGAGTCATTTAGAATTGTTTTAGATTAGGGCTTCTTAAACTTTTTCCACTTGAAACCCCTTTTTGCCTGAGAAATTTTTATGCCACCCAAGGTATATAGGCATATAAAATAGGTATACATAACTTTTTACTGTTGCCAAATTTTTCATGACTCCCACATTCAGTTATGTGACCCTATATGGATACTCTTTTTTGGGGGGGGGTGGGCAGGGCAATGAGGGTTAAGCGACTTGCCTAGGGTCACACATTAAGTGTCGAGTGTCTGAGGCTGGATATGAACTCTGGTCCTCCTGAATCCCCGGTGCTTTATCCACTGTACCACCTAGCTGTCCCCGTGACCCCATATGGAGTCAAGACCCACCGTTTAAGAAGCTTTGTCTTAGGTCATTGTATTACTGAGAAGAGCTAAGTATATCATAGTTAATCATCACACAATGTTACTGTTACTGTGTACAATGTTCTCCTGGTTCTGCTCACTTCACTCAGCATCAGTTCATGTAAGTCTTTCCAGGTTTTTCTGAACTCTGCCTGCTCATCATTTTTTATAGCATAATAGTATTCCATTACATTCCTTTACCACAACTTGTTC
This sequence comes from Dromiciops gliroides, assembly GCF_019393635.1. Lineage (NCBI taxonomy): Eukaryota > Metazoa > Chordata > Mammalia > Microbiotheria > Microbiotheriidae > Dromiciops > Dromiciops gliroides. The sequence goes on from NC_057862.1 coordinate 122,822,247, forward strand.
AGTCATTCCCCAATTGATGGGCATTCCCTCGGTTTCCAATTCTTTGCCACCATAAAAAGAGCTGCTATCAATATTTTTGCATATATAGGTCCTTCTTCTTTTTTTATGATCTCTTTGGGATACAGATTGAGTAGTGGTATTTTTTGGCCAATGGGTATGCACAGTTTGATTGCCCTTTGGATATAGTTCCAAATTACTCTCCAGAATGGTTTGAATCAATTCACAACTCCACCAACAATGCATTAGTGTCCCATTTTCCCCACAGCTTCTCCAACATTTATCATTTTCCTTTTTTTGTCATAATAGCCAATCCTATAGATGTGAGGTGATACCTCAAAGTTTTTTTTTTTTTTTTTTTAGTGAGGCAATTGGGGTTAAGTGACTTGCCCAGGGTCACACAGCTAGTAAGTGTTAAGTGTCTGAGGCTGGATTTGAACTCAGGTACTCCTGAATCCAGGGCCGGTGCTTTATCCACTGAGCCACCTAGCTGCCCCTCAAAGTTGTTTTAATTTTCATGTCTCCAATAGTGATTTGGAGAAGTTTTTTACATGATTATAGATAGCTTTAATTTCTTCATCTGAAGACTGCCTTTTCATATCCTTTGACCATTTGTCAATTGGGGAATGACTTGTATTCTTATGAATTTGACTCAGTTCACTATACATTTGAAAAATAAGGCTTTTATCAGAAACATTGGAAGTAAAATTGTTTCCAAGCTTTCTGCTTTCCTTCTAATCTTGGTTGCATTTGGTTTTATTTTAAATTTAAAGTAATCACAATTTTCCATTTTTGATTTCATAATGCTCTCTATCTCTTGTTTGGTCATAAATTCTCCCCTTTTCCATGTATCTGATAGATAAACCATTCTTTGCTCTCTTAATTTGCTTATGGTATTACCCTTTATGTCTAAATCATGTGCCCATTTTGACCTTATCTTGGTATACAACACTGAGTCATTTCAAGAGAACAATATTACTACTACTACTACTACTACTACTGAGGTGGGGGATGGATTTAATTGATCAAATTGATTATGACTCAGTGACTCAGTTTCCCAAGTTTTATTGAAAGACTGTAATGACCACAGGGAGACCACCAGGGAGGTAAGTGTCTCAAATAGGGGGAAGAAGAATAATTCTATTTATAGTGAGAAAAAGTAGGTTATCTCCTCATTATCTTAATCTCCTCCTTGTGGGAGGTTCATGGGAGGTCTTATCCTAATTTGGACTTCCTAGGGTCCTAAGACAACCTCCAAAGCCAGCACCTTTTTCCTTGGAGGTGTGTTTTTGGGGTTTACACTTCATAAGGTGAACCTAAGGACACATTTGGTCTTTTTTGTGCATGTTCATAAAGACACGATTTAACTTGTCAAAGCCAGAGGGTCTCTGTGTTTATGATATCTCTTTACTTAAGATCTGGTTTCTAGGTGTCTTGTCATGTAGGAATACTAGTGACTATTAATGGTTAATAGTCCTTAGTTCTGTTTCTGTTGTAAGGGTTGATAGGGACTGAACCCTCTTGGTTACTGTAAGAACACAAACCTTAATTTCTCTGTTAACCCTTTTAGGTACTATTGATAAGGACTCAAGCCTCAGTTTATCTGTTAACCCCTTTTTGCCTCCTCCATCACTACCACCAATAATAATAACATCCTACATTTATTTAGCATTTTGTAAGGCCCTTGCTTTAGAACCATTCTATGAGTTAGACATCCTCTATTCCCAAAGGAGTGTGGAGAATTACAGGGGGAGGAGATTGTATTATAGAACAGCATTTCCTATTGTGTCCTAAGGGGGAAGTCACAAGGATTATGGGATGGTTGTGGAAGTTAGACTTGAATAGGATTAAGACAAAATGAGTAGATTTCTCCATCAACAGCAAAACCACAGGCTAATATTGATTGAGGTTAGCCTAGAGGGTACAGGTTAGAATGTCGGGGTTGGGTAAAAAAAATCTAGATTCAGAAGAAGTACTGTTAGATATAATATGGCTAGAGAGGGGATACCCAAACAGGGAGGGGCCTTTTATGAATTTCTCTAAGAAAAAAAGGAATGTGAAACAACACGAGGTCTTTGTTTTAGCCAGTTCAAATCATACGTTTTACTCCTGCAGGGGGTATGTGCTGTGTTTTGCCCATGTAGGTTCTCTGTATCCACATGTGTCTGTCTATATGTGGCTTGAAGGGAGGCATGAATCTTTAGCCTCCTCTCTCTATGTTTCTCCAAGGGAGACTTTGATTCTTGCTAGTAGAGGAAGCAGGTGATTGGCACCAAAGGCTGGCTACTCTCCTCTCCTCAGAGAAATGGTAGTTAGAATTATACTAACTTGAGTTATAATTGTATTATAACTTATCTATTATATTAGTCTAGGAGAAATAATTTTTTTAGGTTTAAACTGAGCTCCCAATAACTATCACTTTATTGTAAAGAAGTATTGCAAGATATATATATATATATACATATATATATATATATATATATATATATATATATATATATATATCCCTTTCCATAAATACCAGTTACACAAAAACCACATACAGTGAATAGCAAATAAACCTGTTTATCTAAGTTGATAGCAAACAGAAATCAGAGAAGGTATACATATGAAGTATATTAGAAAATATATAGAGTGAATGAGATCTCCTATTGGGAGTAAGATGAGAGAGAGAGAGAGAGAGAGAGAGAGAGAGAGAGAGAGAGAGAGAGAGAGAGAGAAGGAAAGGGAGGAGGGAAAAGCAGGAGCAGAAGAGGGAGAGGGAGAGGAAGAAGAAAAGGGGGAGGGAGAGATGCAGATAGAGGCAGAGAGAGAGAGAGAGAGAGAGAGAGAGAGAGAGAGAGAGAGAGAGAGAGAGAGAGAGATGTTGGCTTATTTCTCTCACTTCAGGGACCTTTCCCTGAAGGGAATCTAGAATTAAGTGTCTTTTCTCTTGAAGTTGGAAGTCCCCAAACCAAAATCTCTCTTTTTCCAAGCTCTTGACAACTTTGTCCCCTCTTGCAGGCACAGAGCATTGAGTAATCAACTCCAATAAAGAGAAGAGTCTTAAGCAAAAGGCCTTTAAGCCATGTGTTGCAATGAGCAGGGAGGGAGAATGAAGAAAAAAGAAAACTTAGCTCTTCTAACTATGACATTCCATGAGTCTGTGATTAAAAACAAACAAAAGTGGTGGAGTTGTAAGCTGATTCAACCATTCTGGAGAGAAATTTGGAACTATGCCCAAAGGGCTATGGGGCTGTGCATACCCTTTGACCCAGTAAGGAAAGGATCCACATGTATAAAAATAATTATAGCAGTTCTTTTTGTGGTGACAAAGAATTGGAAATCGAGGGAATGTCCATTAATTGGGGAATGGCCAAACAAATTGTAGTATGTGAATGTAATAGAATACTATTGTGTTGTAAGAAATGATGAGCAGGCAGATTTCAGAAAAACCTGGAAAGGCTTAAGTAGACTGATGCTGAGTGAAGTGAGCAGAACCAGGAGAACATTGTACACAGTAACGGCAACATTATATGATGATCAACTGTGATAGATTTAGCTCTTCTCAGCAGTACAATGATCCAAGACAATTCCAAAGAACTCATGATAAATATGTTCTCCACGTCCTTAAAAAAGAACTGGATTCTGAATACAGATTGAACCATACTGTTTCTACTTTTGTTTTTGTTTTTTGAGGTTTTTCCCTTTTGTTCTGATTCTTCTTTCACAATGTGCCTAATGCAGAAATATTTTTAATGTGATTGTACATATATAACCTATATCAGATTGCTTGCTGTCTTGGGGAGGGAGGGAGAAAAATTTGGAACTAAAAATCTTCTGAAAACAAATGTTGAAAACTATCTTTACATGTAACTGGAAATAATAAAATATTTTTATGATTTAAAAAAATAAACCCTTATAATAAAAAACAAACAAACAAAAGAGAGAAATTAAGAGAAAAAGAAAAAAGGAGAGGGAGGAGGTTGACCCAATGAGGAACAAAAAAGTATAAAAGAAGGACATTTCAAGAAAATATCTAGAGGGAGAATTTTGATGGGAAAAAATGGTCCTGAAACAGATACACCTTTCTATTTTTCCATAAGCAGTCCTGGGGACAAGCATCTGCTTAGCATGGCCTCTCACTAAGGGCCACAAGAAAGGCCAAAACCCATTTCTCCTTCTAACATCTGTATTTCTGTCAAAGGTACTACCATTATTTCAGTCACCTAGGTTCACAACTTAGGAGTCATCCTCAATTCTTTACTTTCCTTCATCATCATATTTTATATCAGTTACCATATCTCATCACTTTCACCTCCTCAGCATCTCTCACATCTGTAGTAATTCAATCTTTTCAATACCTGTTCTCTTCTCCCCACCCGTATAGCCAACCAGCCCTCATCATTGTTTGCCAGTTCTATTATAATTAGTCTAGGAAAAACAATTTTTTAGATTTAAACTGAGCTTCCAATAACTATCCCTTTAAAGGAAAGAAGTCTCTATTAATAGGAATCTGGTCTGAGTCTGGTCTTCTATCTGATCAATTCTCCACATAGTTAACAAATGACTATTTCTAAAATACAGGTCTGATCATGTCAGTCTCTTGTTCAAGAAACTTCAGGAGTTTTCTACCTCCCAAAGAAGAATCTACAAAATTGTCATGAATTCAAAGACCTTCATAATTTGACCTATCTTTTCAGCTCTATTATATACTTAGATGAGCATATTGTATGCTCTTATTAGAATGAAAACTCCTTGGTGAAATGGGCTGTCTCAGTTTTGTATTTGTATCACAGGTATCTAGTCCAATTCTTGGCAAGAAGTAGGTACTTAATAAATGCTTGTTTAATGATTATTTTATTATTTGTTTATATATTGCTTTTCCTTAGTGGAATGTAGGATCCTGGAGGCCAAGGAATATTTACATTTTTTCTTTGCATCCCTATGGCAACTAGGCGGCATAGTGGATAAAGTGATGGTCTTGGAATCAGGAGGACCTGAGTTCAAATTCAGATTTAGACAATTGATACTTGCTAGCTGTGTGACTCTGGACAAATCACTTAATCCCAATTATCTTAAACATCCAGGGCCATCTCCAATCATCTTGATATATATCTTGCCACTGGATCCAGGTGGCTCTAGAGGAGAGAGTGAGGTTGGTGACCTTGCACAGCCGTCCCTCACTTATAAATCCAGTTCAGTGCAAGTCATAACCTCACCCTGACAAAAAAAAAAGAAAAAAAAAACAAAACCACAGATCCCTATGCTTAATAAATGCTTGTTGAACTGATGAATTGAACTGAATTTTCTTATGTCTCTATATTGAGAACATCACACAAACTTGTTTTTCAAGGATTCTATAAAAATGGTTCTTTGAATTTCTAGGAGATGTCATTTTTCACAGAATCTCCAAGTTGAAAGGGACATCCAAGACCATTTAGTCCAACTCATATTTGCCTAAGAATCTGTTATTTTTGGCCAAGGAGTTAAGTGGCTGAAGACTAGACCTAGACAAGAATTGGTTTGAGTCCAAGGACAAAAAGTCTGATAATGCACCTGGTAGCTTGAGGAAATTGTGAAGACTATTCCTCCATCCCCTCCCTAAACCTCGTTTGGCAGGACATGTGGCTACATTCCAAGGGTTGAAGACTTGCTCTTAGATTAGAAAAGAGAGGAGGGGGAAAATAGACTAATAAGGACAAATTATAACTATACCCAATGACCAAGATGTGAACCCCAAACTATAATGAAACTTTTGCCCAGAAACAAGGTCAAGGGCAATGCTTATGCATTTCAATGACTATTTAATGAGGATAAACAACTACTATGGAGGGAGATCCAGAATAGACGATTGAATAATATTTAGGGAGGAATGACATCTATAAGCCATGTAGCGGGGAGGACTGTGGAATACGATTTGATGATTATAATGTTGTATATTCTGATGCTAAATGCACAAGCTCACATGCTCCAAACTATGTAGGTCCAATAAAGTATGTAGATAAACCCAACTTTATTCTTAGCTTATGAGCTTCCTTGGAATGCTCATGGTGAAGGTCCAAGATAAAAGGAGAGTAGGAGGGGCAATAGAATCCCATCTATATTATCCCCAACAAGTGGACATTTAGCTTTTGCATAGAGACCTCAGGGAAGGGTAACCTACAACATCCTGAGACAGTCCATTCCACTTTTCGTTGGTCTTCCATCTAGTTCTGCCCTCTGGGGACAAATGGAACAAGTCTCTTTCATGTAATAAACCTTAAAATAATTGAAGACAGGGGCAGCTAGGTGGCGCAGTGGATAGAGCACCAGCCCTGGATTCAGGAGTACCTGAGTTCAAATCCGGCCTCAGACACTTAACACTTACTAGCTGTGTGACCCTGGGCAAGTCACTTAACCCCAATTGCCTCACTAAAAAAAAAAAAAAATTGAAGACAGTATCATATTCATATTCTTCCTTACATCTTCTGTTCCCTGATCTAAACATACCTAGTTCTTTCAACTGATTTTTGTATGGCATGGTTTCCAGTCTGGAATGCTTCAGTTTATTTATATCTTCCTTAAAATGTGGTACCTCAAATTGAATATAGTACTTTACATATGGTCTGACCAGGACAGAATATGGTTGTGACAACTTCCCTCCTTCAGGGCACTCTGCCCCTATTCATGCAGCCTAAGATTTCCTTAGAATCACAGAATCATCATTTTAGAGCTGGATGAGACCTCACAGGTCATCTAGTTCAAGACCCTTATTTTCTAGATAAAGAAATTGAGGCTGAGAGAGGTGAAGACACTTGTCCAAGGTCACCCAGGTGGTAAGTGGTTGTGGCAGGATTTGATCCCAGGTCACATAACTCTAAATCCAGCCCTCTGGACACTGTACCATAGTGCTTCACACATTACCTTTTGGGGCAGTTTTGTGGAAAATGGATTGGAGAGGAGAGAGGCCAGAGGCAGGGGAACTAATTAATTGGCTATTGTACTAATCCAGGCAAAAGATGGCAAATGGCTAAGTAGAGAAAAAGGGACACATGCAAGCGATATTGTGGAAGACCAGACCATACAATAACAGTAGACATTTATTCAGGGTGCACTGAGAATCTTTGTGCAGTTTTAAGCACTAATTTAAGCAATTTGTACACATTTAAGCAATTCAAGCTATTAGAGCTTAAAACTGCACAAAGACTTTTGGGACACCCTCTGTGTCACTTTATGGAATGCACTATGCTTTACATACGTTATTTCACTTGAGCCTCACAATCACCCTATTAAATACTATAAATATTATTATTCCCACATTATAGATGAGGAAATTGAGGCTCATAAAAGTTAAATGACTTTCTCAAGGACACACACACATCTAGTTTCAGAGAAGGTATTTGAATTTAGGCCTTTCTGATGTCCAGTCCAGAAGGCTATCTCTTTTCTGAGCTCATGTTCTACTAGGGCCCCTGAAACTTTTTCAGACAAACTGCTATTGCCTTAATTTTCCCATCTTGCACTTGTGAAGGGTATTTCTTTGAACCCAAGGGAAGGGTTTACATTTATCCTTATTACACTTTACTTTATTAGATTTGGCTCCATATTTTAGCTTTTTGAGATGTTTTTGGATTCTGATTTTGCCATATATATTAGCGATCGCTCTCAGCTTTATGTGATTTATGAATCTACACACTATTGATGCCTTCACCTAAGTCACTGATAAACATGTCATCCCAAGGCCAATGACAGATCCCTGGGGTACTACATTAGAGACCTTCTAGAAAGACTCAACAATTAATTACTGCTCTGTGGGTCAGACAATTTAAACAGTTAGTTCCAAATTTACCCATCATTATTAGCTAGTCCTACATTAGCCCCATGTTCAGAAGAATAACTAACACAAGGGAATTTGCAAATGTTTGGCCAAGGTTCAGATTGAATATGCATATAGTGTGCCATGATTCACCAGTCTAGTTATTCTGTCAAAAAAGGAAATGAAGTTAAGCTGGCATGGCTGATAACAAGAAACCTGTTATCTCTGCGATCGCTACTTCCTTTTCTAGGAATCCCTAATCACTTCCTTTTCCAGGGATCACTAGAATTTTGCCAGGAGTTAAAAGGCAAATTTACTGACCTATTGTTTGCTAGCTCCACGCCTTTCTATTTTTTTTTAAATCACTACATTTGCCTTCCTTAACCAATCAGTCAACAGGCATTTATTAAACATGCTTCCCCAAGCTCTACACCAGGCTCTATGTCAGACAGTGGTGATACAAAGACAAAAATGAAACTTCTTAAGAAGTTTGCATTTCATTAGGGGAAGCAATATGTACCCAAATTGGTAAAAAGCTATGTATGTGTATATGCATATATGTATTACATCATAACTTGGGTATGTTGCTAGCTGGGGGAACCAGGAAGTACATCCTCTTGGAGGCAACATTTGAGCTGAGTTTTAAAAGAAGCAAAGGATTCTAAGAGGCAGAAAGAAGGGAGCTCATTGTAAGCCCTGGAGGTAGCTTCTGCAAAATCGCAGAGATGGAAATGAAATATTGTTTGGGGGAAGAGCAAATAGGCCGGTCTGGCTTGCCCAGAGCATGCATAAAAGGGTGTAATGGGCAATAAGGCTGGGAATGTAGTCTGGGCCAAGATCGTAAAGGGCTTTCAAAGTCAGACTGCGTGATTTCTGTTTTTATCATAGAGGCAATGGGGCGCTACTGGATCTTTTTTGAGAAGGGGAGGGACATTTTATTCACAAGGAATATCAACTTGGCAGCCTTGTGAAGGATGGTTTGGAGAGGGGAGAGGCTGGAGGAACACCAATGAGAAGATTATTGCAATAGACCAGTTGAGAGGAGATTAGGGCTTGGGCTAGGGTATTAACTGAGAGTGGAAAGGAAGGGACACATATAAGAGATGTAGAGGTACAATTAACAAGACTTGGCATTTGGTTGGATATGGGAGTGGGGTGAGGGAAAGTGAAAATTTGAGGATTTCTCCTAGGTAGCAAACCTGAGTGAATGGAAGGGAAATGGTATCCTTGGCAGGAATGGGAAAGTTAGGAAAAGGGGTTGGGAGGGAGGACCACCATATGAGCTCTGCAATGGACATGGTAAGTTTGAGATCCCTACAGGGAGGACATCAAGCATCCATCTGGAAATGTCCAATAAATAGTTGATGATTCAAGGATTGGAGCTAGGGCTCTTAAATATAGATCTGGGAATTGTGCACATTAAGGAGATAATAGATGAGTTAATGAGATCACGGAGCAAGTTTGCTAAGAAAGGAGAGAGCCCAGGGTGGCCTGCAGTGGATAAAACACTGGCTCTGGACTTGGGAGGACCTGAATTCAAATTTGGCCTCAGACACTTGACACTTACTAGCTGTGTGACCCCAGGCAAGTCACTTAACCCTGATTGCCCTGACCCCCCCAAAAAAGAAAGAGAGAGAGAGAGAGAGAGAGAGAGAGAGAGAGAGAGAGAGAGAAAGAAAGAAAAAAAGGAAGGAAAGAAGAGAGCCCAGGACAGGGTTCTGGAGATATAATCACAGATAGGCATGCAGTCCTGTGGTACTTCTGTTCTCCATGATCTTTCAAAGATAACCTTGAAGGATTCAGCAATCTCATCTTCCTTTTCTTTCAGTGCCTTTGGATATGTTTCATCTTGATTTGTAATCAAACTGATTTGAATTAATTAATTAATCTGAGTTTTCTCTTATTAGCATCTTACTTATCCTGAGTCTCAATTCCCTATTTTTGTTCTGACCTTTCCAGCTTTAAGAGTGTTCTTAGCAGAGAAAAAAAGCAACATGAGTAAAATAGGTCTGTTATCTTTCCATCATCTGTTACCACCTCTCATCCAACTTGATCAGTGGTTGCATGTCTTTTTTCAAAGGGTCATAGATTTAGAACTACAAGAGCAAAAAAAAGAAAAAAGAAAGAACTACAAGAGAATATAGAAGTCATCTATCCAACATCTTTACTTTATAGGTAGGAAACTACCAGCAATGTTAAGGGACTTGTCCAAGGGTCATACAGGTAGTAAGTGAGTCAGGATTTGAACCAAGGACCACTGACTCCAAATTCAGTAGTCATTCCATTCTACCATGCTGTCCTCTTCAAGCCTCTTATTTTCCCTAGAAAAACAACCACCACAGCAAGAATTAGCATTCATAAGAGGGTTTTTAGGTTTGCAAAGTATTTTACATATTTTAACTCAATTGTTATGCACAACAACCTCATTTGGTAGATGTGAAGTACTGTTTTGAGGTACTATTATCCCCATTTTATAGGTGAAGAAAGTAAGGTGCAGAGAAATTTAAATGATTTGCCCAAATGATTTGCTAATAAGTCTCTGAAGCAGGATTCAAACTCGTCTTTTTTTTTTTTTTTTGGCGAGGCAATGAGGGTTAAGTGACTTGCCCAGTGTCACACAGCTAGTAACTGTCAAGTGTCTGAGGCCAGATTTGAACTAAGGTTCTCCTGAATCCAGGGCCAGTGCTTTATCCACTGCACCACCTAGCTGCCCCCAAACTCAAGTCTTCTTGACTCAAGATTTACTTGACATCTACTATATAAGAATTATTTTTGTTGTCCTTAGCCTTCTTTGCCAGGATCAGTTCATCTTGAGCTTTAAGTCCCCTGACATTATTTTGACAGGACCATGACATGCTTCTGTATTAATTCTTCATTACCTGCTCTTGCTTCCATTCTTCTATGCTTGTCTTTTAAAAACCTAATTTGATTAATTAATTCACTGTGTATTCATAGTATGTGACACTGTGTGTCATTCTTTTTAGACAACTCTTTTCCTCTTCATCAGAATTGTTCTTGTTTGTGTATTTAGGATTTCATTCTTGAGAATTTCCATCTCTCTTGGACCCACTTTCCCTTGTACAATGTACAAAAATATTTATAGCAGCTCCTTTTGTGGTGGCAAAGAATTGGAAATTGAGGTAATGTCCATCAGCTGGAGAATGGCTGAACAAGTTGTGGTATATGAATGTAATGGAATACTATTGTTCTATAAGAAATGATGAGTAGGCAGATTTCAGAAAAACCTGGAAAGACTTAAGTGGACTGATGCTGAGTAAAGTGAGCAGAACCAGGAGAACATTGTACACAGTAATAACAGCACTGTGCTATGATCAACTATGATAGACTTAGCTCTTCTCAGTAATACAATAATCCAAGACAATTCCAAAAGACTCATGATGGAAAATGCTATCCACATCCAGAGAATGAACTATGGAGTCTGAATGCAGATTGAAGCATACTAGTTTCACTTTTTTGTTTGTTGTTTTCATAATTTTTCCATTTTATTCTGTTTTCACAACATAACTAATCTGGAAATATGTTTAACATGATTATTATTGCACATGTATAACCCATATCAGACTGCTTGTCATCATGGGGAAGGGGGGAAGGAATGAAGGAAGGGAGGGATAAAAATTTGGAATTCGATCTTATAAAAATAAGTGTTGAAAACTATCTTTACATGTAATGGAAAAAAATAAAATACTATTTACAAAAAAAGAAAGAATTTTAATCCAAGGAATCCTAGCTATCTTTTCTCTCACTCTCTCAAAATATTACTTCCTAGAATCTAGGGTATTTGCTCTTCTCTCTTATGCCACAAATTGCAAGATGGAACAGTCATTTCTCCCCAAAGTTCTCATAATTGTTACTCTAACAACCAGTTTTGTTGGTTGGAGTTAGGTCCAGAAAAGTACTTCCTTTTGGCAATTCTTCTACTTTTAATGCATGAAAATATTAAGGCAAGCCTAGAATATATCAGCTACTCTGCTTTTGGCAAAAGAACTCCAGCATATGTCCAGATATTTGAAGTTCTCCATCACAGAAATATTAGGCCTCCCTGCCAGGCTTGTAATTTGGTTCCAAATTCTTCATCTATTTTTTTCCTCTATCTAGCTGATTGACAGTATACTCTTACCATAATATTGCTTCTTTTTCTCCCTGCTTTTATCTTTACCCAAACACACTCCTAGACTTCTCTCCTTTGACTCCATCTTTTCCTCACATTAGTATATCTTTATAATTTACTATGCTACTCAATCCCACCTGCACTTTTATCTATTCCTTTGCATGAAATACACACTCTCCCAGAGGTGCACCCAATTAGTTACCACCCCACCAAGTCTGTTATGCCTACAAAGTAAAATTTGCCTCTATGATTTAAAATTTCTCATTTTCCTGACTTTTTTCTTTATGTATTTGTATATGCATATTTGACACCATGGATTTTATTTTTGACTCGTTTTCTTATATTTTATGTCTTATGAATTATTGGACGCTTCTAATCTTCCTCTGTTTTGAGGCTAATCTCTATAGCAGGGTTCTTAACCATCTGGGGGTGGGGATCATAGGCACCTTTGGCAATCTGGTGAAGGCAATGGACCCCTTTACAGAATAACATTTAAAAAAAAATTTTTTTGCAGGGCAATGAAGGTTAAGTGACTTGCCCAGGGTCACACAGCTAGTTAAGTGTTAAGTGTCTGAGGCTGGATTTGAACTTGGGTACTTCTGAATCCAAGGCCAGTGCTTTATCCACTGCACCACCTAGCTGTCCCCCAGAATAACATTTTAAAATGCATTAGATAAAATATATAGGATTATAAATTATAAATTGTATTGAAATATAGTTATCAAAATACATCTTAAAACAAGTTCAAGGACTCTAGTGTAACCCTTCCCCATAGTATCTAGGTAGGTAGCTGTAGGTAGACAATTTCTCCCTTTTCCTTCCTTTTTCATTTAAAGCCCTTTTGAGGTATAAGAAGAGGAAGGAGGTGGAACAGCAGCTATGACAATTAAATTCCAGTGAGAAAAATTACTTGGTGGGCAATTGTTGAAAATTAACCAGAAATATATTTTGACCATTATAACCCAAGTTTAACACAAATTTGTTTCTAATATACTACAAGTTTATATCCATCCCAATACCACATTCAGCTTAACCCTCTCTTTTATGTCATAGCTATGACACTGCTAATATATAATGAACTTGAAGTTGTACTGGACTTCAAATTAAGTATATATTAAGTATGTCATAACTATGACAAAAAGCTAATCTGATCTCATGCTATACTAATAGAAGCATGGTATCTGGTACTTAAGAATGAATAATTCCGGGCAGCTAGTTGGCACAGTGGATAGAGTGGCAGGCCTGGAATTAGAAACAATCAACTTCAGGAGATCAAATCTAGCCTCAAACATTACCAATTGTGCAACCCTGGAAAAGTCGCTTCATCGTGTTTGCCTCAGTTTCGTCATCTGTAAAATGAGCTGGAAAAGGACATGGAAAACTACTCCAGTATCTCTGTCAAGAAAACCCCAAATTAGGTCACAGAGTTGGACACAACTGAAATGACGTAACAACAAATTAAGATTTGCAAAGAGCTTTATAAACAACTTCATTTTATCTTCACAACAACCCTAGGATATTATTATTATTATTATTATTATTTCCATTTTATAGACGAGGAAACAAAGGCTGACAGAATGATTTGCCCAAGGTCATGCAGCTAGTAAATATCTGAGGCAGGATTAGAGCTCAGGCCTTTCTTATTCCAGGTCCAGTGATCTAACTGTGTTCTCTAACTGCCATATGAGAAATGATTGTAGGAATTAGAAATGTTTAGCTTGGAGAAGAAACTATAAAGAGGGGACGGGATAGACATCTTCACATATTTGCAGAGCTGTCGTGTGGAAGGGAGATTAGAATTATTTTATAATGGCATTGGGGGTAAAATGAGGATCGACAAATGGAAAATATAGGAAGATAGAGATGGGATCACTTTAAGGAAGTGCTTCCTATAAATTAGAGTTATCCAATAATGTAAAGAATGTTAGATAATGAACTCCCTGTCATTGGAGGTGTTCAAGAAAAACTGAATGACCATCCATTATAGAGGTTATAGTAGGGTTTTTGTCTTTGAGTAGAGAGCTAGACTAAATATTCATCAAAATCCCTTCTAACGTTAAGATCCCAGGATTTTATGATTTTCATCTGGTTGTTCTCCCTGGGAGAGCCTATCCTGGAACAGATAATAGACTTCCCATTTACACAAATATTTCGTTTCTTTTCCAAATGCTACCAAAACAAATCCCTTTCCCTCTCCCTCTCCCTTTTCTGCCCCTTTTTCCCCTCTTTCCATATGGGGAATCATACGCTTACCTGCAGGCACTCTGCCCAAAGAAATACAAGTTTTATTGCCAAAACCTCACAAGATGTCTTGGGGTTTACCTGCAAGATATCTTCCACTCTTTAAACTGAAATAACTCTGGTCTTCATTGATTGGTCAACAATAGGTCCCAGTCCAGGCCTCATTTTGCCATTGTTTGGCCTCTTGATGGCTAAGAGTGGGCCTAAATAGCAACTGCTTCTCTTTTGACCCCCCTCACCCCCTTTATCTATTCATTTATTTTCCTTTTTATTTGTTATTTTCAGGCAGCTACATGGTGTAGTGTTTAGAGCACAGGTCCTGATGTCAGGAGGATGTGAGTTAAAATGTGGCCTCAGACACTTGACACTTACTAGCTGTGTGACCCTGGTCAAGTCACTTAACCCTGATTGCCTCAAATATCCCAGGACCCATCTCCAGTCACCCTCATCTATATCTTGCCACTGGATCCAGATGGCTCTGGAGGAATGAGGCTGGTGACTTTTTTTGTTTGTTTGGTTTTGGTTTTTGCAGGGCAATGAGGGTTAAGTGACTTGCCCAGGGTCACACAGCTAGTAAGTGTCAAGTGTCTGAGGTCAGATTTGAACTCAGGTACTCCTGAATCCAGGGCTGGTGCTTTATCCACTGTGCCACCTAGCTGCCCCAAGGCTGGTGACTTTGCACAGTCTTGCCTCACTTAAATCCAATTCACTGCAAGTCATGACATTGCCCCGATGTCATGATCCTCTTGGAGAAGGAAGGACAAACAACAACCAAAGCAATACAGTGGCTACTATTTTTCTCTGTTCCCACGTGTTTTTCAGGCTAGATATACTTTCCCTGTCAAAATTTCTTTTGATGTTCATTTTAACGTGATTTCACCTGTTTAAAAATGTTAGATGGGAAAGTTCATATCTCCTAGGACACTGGTGCTCCCTTGGTTAACTATTGTTCAGTTCTATTTAACCAACATGCCCTTGGACCTTATGGCTTCTCCTCACGAGGCACTGCACTTTCCAGTTTATATTATTGACTGCTAGTTTATGTTAATGTTTCTGATCTCTGTGCACTCATTCACTGAGTGTTGGGTCAGGGATCACATTCGACCCAAATCTCTGAGGACCAAGATAGTTCTAGTTCCTTTTGTCACTGCAGACATAACATCCAAAATTAATTTCTAGGTGATCTGCAGAAATCTCCCATAGGGGGTTTCCACTCTGGAAAAAAAGACAATCTTATTTCCTCTTTAAGGCAATCCTAACTCATTGAAGAAAATTCTAGAAATTTCCCAGCATCCTGGAAACTGCTGACCTGGTACAAGCATAGGACTGCTGTTATGAGAAACCATCTAAGAGCCTACTCCCACCTGAATTTTGTTTCTGGAGACCACCCTGTTGCCTTAAGCACTGACCCAGGCTCTGGGCTTCAAGGAGCGCTAACTATACTGACAATTTTCATTCTTGGTTTTTTTTTTTTAATTTTGATTTTTTGTTAGCACCAACATATATAGTGATCTGATTTATTTGATCAGCTAGACAGAACATAGGTCATGCTGTGGCCTGGTGGAATGCCTGATTCCATATCTCCTCACTCTCATCTTGTGTCAATTTTTCTCCACGCCTGTCCAAAGAGACCCAGACAGGAAATTCCTCTTTCTGGCTCTGATCAGTTTTGCTGTGTGTTTTGTTATTTGGATGGACTCAGGCTGGAATTCCAGGAACTCCCAAATGGAAGAATTGGTTTCAGATAAATGAGAACTTCAGGAATATGAGGAAGGGGTTTGGGGATCTTTTGGGATTAGATAGCAAGTCACAGAGTTTTCTTATTAGTCCCATGTTTTTATTGAAGGATCTATGTAAATTCCAAGTTCAAGCATCTCACCCCTCCCCCACCCTGTAATCTATTGCACACCAGTTCAAGTACATGGATGATCACATTACTTTTTTTTAAAAAAATACTTTCCCAGAACCTTCTATCTAAAGATTGCAAAGTGCTATGCAATTGTGCCTTACTTTATGGAATTTGTGGAAAAAAAGAACTTTTGTAAATAAGATGAAAATTTAAATTGCCCTCACAAGATTTTGCAATAAACAATTTTGTAAAATGATCCCTAAGTGTGATTTATTTTTTGAAGTTTGGGTAAAGCCAGTTGGATTTTCTTAAAGGGGACATATCTTTAAGGTTAGACTGGAACGAATGTTATCATCCCTAAATTCCAGATAGAGAAGTGGAGAGCCGTCTAAAAGGAATGACTTGCTTACTATCATATGATGACTTGGAAGAGTAGACTAGAGCTCCAAATCTGGATGCCAGGTTGGTTAGAATGTGCCTCTTGTCTTTCTGATCAGTCTGTAAGCTCCCTGAGGGCAGGAACTGTTTTTGTGTTTCTGTCTTTTCGGTATCCCTAGCACTTAGCAAAGGGCCTGGCACAGTGTTTGCTAAATAAATTCTTGTTAATTAATTGAGTTGTAGGTTCAGCAAACCTCAAGACAACGGGGTTCTGCAACATCTAATTTTCCACTTTCATCACCATTCTGGTCTTGCTCTGTGAAACTGAGGCAGGATGAAATAAGTGGCATTCAGAATTTGAGTTTGAGTCTTTTAGACAGTCTTTGTTTAAGAAAGCAGAGGTCAGTAAACCTCAGAGGAGGAATTTCCTTTTCTTTTTTTTTAAATAAAAAGTTTAAAACTATTCATTTAAACCATCAAATAAGAACAAAAATGTATACATAAAATTATAATCTTTATTCAGTCTCTTTTAAAAATATAGTTGTTAAATTTAACAAAGTCATAACAAAATCATTCCTATTTGTTTTCATATCCTCCCCCTTTCAACTTCTTCTCCTTTTGTGCATTTTTCTAGACTTTGTTTTTATCGTTATTACTTTCAAAGTTGCAATCAACAGCAATTGAAAGAACATCTATAACTGCTATTGACCAATAGGACTGTTTCGTCTCTAAAATCTTTATTACAACAATCTATGCACATATAGGGTTTCTCAAAAGTCTTAGTACTCAAGAATTTTAAGCTTAGTTTGAAGCTCAGACTTTTGGGACTCCTAATATCGAAAGCATGCTTGATGAAAGCATGAAATGTAAACAGGCAGATTTTCATAAATGAAAATTTTATGTCAGGCAATATCTTTACAGTTAAATGATTGAAAGCTCTAGAGTGTACAAAATCCCACTATGCTTATTGTTTATTGATTATTTAGAAAAAGCATTTGGTTCTGTAGAAAGAAATGTAACTTTATGGACTGGCCTCCATCAATGTGTTTCTCTCTCTCTTTCTTTCTCTCTCTCTCTCTCTCTCTCTCTCTCTCTCACACACACACACACACACACACACACACACACACACACACTGTCTCAAAAACAAATTGTATGGGACTCTATTGTTGAAGATGAAAACTCTGCCCTGTGTGAGGGTTGGGATAGAGTTGGTGAGAGCTTCAGTTCTCAGCCATTCCCCACTTTGGGGACTCCTCAAGAGGCAGTGCTGACTTCTAGCTTCTCGACAAGATAGAAAAGAATAGCCCCACTTCAGGCTGCTGAAGAAAAAGAAACTAGGAAGACATGAGATGAGTAGGCAGTATCAATCATGCCCTTTTCCCCAACTTGATACTCTAGACACTTTGGGGAGTCTTCCCTATGGGTGAGATCCAGGATCCTCTCTCTTGATTGAGCTGAGTTATCTCATTCCCAATGTAAGTGATCCTTCATTCTGCATTATATAGTATATAATCTCTGATATATTTTCTCTGATGTCTGTGCTACTATGATTTGGATAAATAGGCTTCTTTGCTATTTGTTATGCATGTTCACTGTGGAACTTATATTAGGTAGGGGAAGGGATCAAGCCTTGGATATAGAGCTTAGGGTACTCCTTCCCCCACAAAAAAGACAAAGTGATTGAAAGTTAAGTGGAGCCCAGTTAGACTAATAATGTTTAAGGGAGCAGACAGATATAATTTTAGTCTGGTATTCCCCAATCCGTCTGAAGAGAGCAGAGTGGTGGCCTCTGGCCCCAATTTCTTGCTTCCCCTCCTGGTAGGAATGAAAGTCTCCCTTGGAGAAGTGGGGGGCGGTGCTCGCTTCAGCAGCACATATACTAAAATTGGAATGAAAAGTGTGGGGGGAGGAGAGATGAGAGATGTCTCTTCTGCCTCCCTTCAAGCCACACACAATGACAGGACCTCACAACACGTGGGACCTCTTTATACATGTGAGGCCCCCACTCTCTCCTCTATTGCTACATACATACATGCATACATACATATATTTACACACACACATGATTCTTCCATAGATTTCTAAATAGCAAAATCAAGGGTGGTATAAAACAGGGATCTGTATGCCCACCAAAGTCATTTGCCATTGTCATAGAGAATTCCCAGCACAGAATTTAAGTGGAAGAGGAATTCCAGATAGATGGGAAGATCTTCCAGATGCTCCAGTTTGTGAACTGCAGCAAGTCCTGAAACAGTATTGGAAATACCCATAACCACTCAAAAGAATTTGGCTCAAAAATATAATCAAGAGATGAAGAATGTGTCTTATCTTGATTATAATATACAGTTGAATAGGTATCCTGTTGAACTAGTCTATTCATCCATTAGGGCAGCTAGCTGATGCAGTGGATAGACTGCCAGGCCTGGAGTCCGGAAGACTCATCTTCCTAAGTTCAAAACTGGTCTCAGACACTTACTAGCTGTGTGACCTGGGCAAGCCATTCAACTTTATTTGCCTCAGTTTCCTCATCTGTAAAATGAGCTGGAGAAAGAAATGACAAGTTACTTCAGTATATTTGCCAAGAAAACCCCAAATGGGGTTATGAAGAGGTGGACATGACTGAAAAATGATTGAACAACAATAATATCCATGCATATATTTATCTTAGACTTATCCACTTCCAAAGAAGGAACTGATATTAACGGAACAGACTGAAGCATGCTATTTTTTTCTTTTCATCAAGTTTTCTTGTACCAAATGACAAATATGGTAATGTTTTATATAATTATACATACATAACCCATGTTCGATTGTTTGCTGCCTCAGGGAGGGGTCAGAGGAGGGAGGAAAAGAGGGATAAAAATTGGAACCCCAAACCATAAATAAAAACATTTATTATATTTAAAATATATTTTATAACTATATTTCAACATATTTAATTTCCTTTGTTATCTTATGTATGTTATTTTTGCATTTAAAAACATTATTTTAAGGAGTCTATGGATTGCATCAGATTTACAAGAGGTCCATAATACCAAAAAGATTAAGAGACCGCCTGTTGTAGGCAGACAATGGAAATAGTGAGCTGGTGACCAGAATTGCAGAGAGAGAAAGTAAACCGGATTACTTTGGAGAACTTAGCATGGCGCTTTCCATGAGCCCAAACAACTTCCTGAAACAAAGAAAACCCTCTACATCTTTTATCCAATATTCTTCTGGTGATGCTATATGATTGCAAATCATAGAATAGACAATCCTTAAGGAATCACAAATATGGGTGACCTAAAAGGCTACGGACACACAATAGACATAGATAGACTTCTGCATACTACCAACAATGACTTACTTATAAGAATTGCCGCAAAAGATACGATCCTGGAAATGCATGTTGGGAAAAGGTGGTAGGCTGATCAAGTAGCAAGGTCATACATAGCTTGAGCCAACAGATAGCCCAAATGCTGAACCTGAAGTCACATGGCTTAAAGAAAGGCTATATGGTAGATTTCAATGGAGGATATAAGTTGGCAGAGACAAGAGTTGAATGGCATCTGAAGATGTGAATAGTTTGTGATCTAAATTACTGGAGGCAATGACCAAAGCAATGTATGTATGTGCATTGGTATACTCTGGCTTTGTTTCCACTTTCTTCATTGCATCACTTTCTATTTGCCACTTTTTGGTGGAGTATCTGGACCTATGATTTCATCAGGGTGGGGAACTCTCTGGGTGGATACTCCCTTTACAGATGGAGGTCAGCAACTACTCTGTAACATATAGTCATAGCTGCCTGGGTCACTGTGATTTGTTCATTGTCACATTACGGTATGAATTAGAAGGATTTAAATCTAGGCTAGAATATCCTCTGTGCCCTACTCTGTCCTCCAATCACTGCTCTGTAATGCTTCTTGTCATTTATTATGTTGCAAGAATATTCACAGAATCATCGTTTAGAGATGGAAGGGCACCTTAGAGGTCATGTCAGCCAACCTCCTCATTTTATAGATAAGGAATCTGAGCCCCATAGAGATGAAATGATTTTTCCAAGGCCACATAAGTAGTAAGTGGTAGAGTCAGGGTTTTGTTTTTGTTTTTGTTTTTGTTTTTGTTTTTGTTTTTGTTTTTGTTTTTGTTTTTGGTTTTGGTTTTGGTTTTTTGCAGGGCAATGGAGGTTAAGTGACTTGCCCAGGGTCACACAGCTAGTAAGTGTCAAGTGTCTGAGGCCGGATTTGAACTCAGGTACTCCTGAATCCAGGGCCGGTGCTTTATCCACTGTGCCACCTAGCCGCCCCCGTAGAGGCAGGTTTTGAACCCAGGATTCTAGATACCCCAATCCAGTATTCTTTTCATTGCACCATTCTATTACACTTATATACTGAAGTTTTTTCAGACATCATAATCACTGGGCTCATGGATTGTTTTCAACTTTTAAAACAATGCCATTATGTATAATGCTGGTAGGAATACTTTTGTACAGACAGGTTGCCCCTCCCCCATAAATAATGTCCTTATGGTACGGTACAAGAAATGAGATCAGTGGGTCAGAAGGTAATGAACACTTTTGTAACTTTTATCATATAATTCCATATTACTTTCAAAAAATATAACACCACTTTCTAACTCTACTAGCAGTGTAGCTTGCCTGCTTGAACAATATTTTCTATGAGACTTTTTTGCTTGTCATCAGCCAGAAATTAGTGGTCAGGGGAGGTTCTGGACAGAATGATTGCAGCTGCTGACTTCTGAACACAGATGTGGGCAGGAACATCCTGTTGTCCTGCAGGCAGTGATGGAGTTGAATTCTCCAAAGACCATAGGTCTCCACCCTGGCCTTCCCTGAAAAGGCCCCTCTTCATGTTCTAGAAGTTTTCATTTCTCCCTGTCCTGGAAATGCACTCTAGAGACCCGGATAATAGGTTGGTCAACACAGGACCCACTAGGCTGCTTTGATTTCAGCTGTTGTGTTGGAATCAGAGAAGAAAGGGACAATGCCATGTGGCCACTGGAAAGAAGAGGGCACGTGCAGAACTCAGAAAAAGTGTTTTGAAGAAGGCTTTTAAGGAGGGAGGTGATATGGGTGACTGGAGGTCATTGTGATCAAGATGGCGAGTTTCAAGTGCAAAGAAGACGTGAACACTGCCAGTGCTTCCCATGTCCACGTGCCAAGCAAAGACAATGCTGACTGAGTATACACTTGGCAAATTCTAGGCAATTCCCTGTAACACCACAGGATCCTCTCTGTCCTTGTCCTGTCGTCTTCTTATCTTCTAACTAGTTCCTCTGCCTCCATTTCTCCCATGCCAATTCATTCTCTATTCCACTGGTGTCAGACTCAAATAGAAATGATACTTATGGGCTGCATATTGATTCAGAAAATCACAAATTAGCATTAACTATGTTGTATTGCCTTATTATGTATTTTGTTAAACATTCCCAGTTACATTTTGATCTGGGCCACCAATGGCAGTTTCCTCTTCTTTATTTGCTACTATTTGCCCTGCTGGTTGAGTATAACACTTCTACCCTATTCTACTAACAGATTAATCTTCCTAAAGTACCACTTACATGTCACTCCCTCCTCAAAAATCTTCAGTGGCTCCCCATCGCCCACAGGATAAAATTCCTTAGCCTGGAATTCAATTCAAGATCATTCATGTATGGTCAAACCTAACTTCTGAATCTTGTCTCCTATTTTTCATTTCTATAAATGCTGTATCACCTTTGTGTTTCCTTTTCCCCTTACTTAGAATTACACTTCTTATGTGCTTCTTGTCTAATTCAAAGCTTCATTTTAAGGCCTGGACAATGGCTGGTAAGTGTTTAATAACTGCCTCTCCGGGGGAAGAATGTATTCAAGACTTAACTTTAAGTTTAATCTGCATTATTAATATTTTCTCCATAATTTTGTTAGGTCTAGAAATCAATAAATCAAGCCCTGGTTCGTAGTATATAAGTATTCACACTGAAAATTTAACAATAGGTTTTGTGATCCAGTATGAACTGGCTCCAAAACACCTCTGGCCCCAGATCAAGCCCCCCCCCCACCCTCCTCTGTGAGCTCTTCCTGGTCTCCCCATTCTCAACAATGTGTTCCTCTTCTGAAATCCTGGAGCATTCATTGTTTATAGCAGTCATTGGCACTTAGTATAAGCTTCCCTGTGTTATTATTAGTCACTTCTAGCATATATCCTCTCTCCCCAACTAGGCTGTAAGTCTATCAAGGGCAGGGGCTAGGTCTTAGTAATCACTGTTCTGTATTACCAATGGCCCACATAGTAGGTGTCCTCAATAAATGATGATACTGTTGATAACGACGGGAAGAGATATCCTGGGAAAGCAAATAGTTGGGACTATCAACCAATCAACCTGTTGTTAATGGATTAGGGATACACACACATTTACATATGTGTATATGTATACACAATACCACATGTATATATGCATGTATAGATACAAATATATGTAAGTAATATATAATAACTGTGTGTGGAAAGCCATTCATCTGGGATTCATCTTTAGATGATGAAGTAATGGTGACTAGGGGATTAACCTGGAGGAGAGAGTCAGAAAACTTTCATGAGAGGAATCTGGTTATGGTATTAATTGACCCTGCTGGGATTTTAGCTAGCTAGCATAGGATTATTTCTGTCCAGCCTCTGGTGCCATCATGCTAGTACCTCATCCCTTTTCTGTATTTCTCACTTCCCAAAGGCTCACTTCTCTCAAATGTCAGACTTGAGTTGCTTTTTATTTGGAGCTTGGTTACAATTAAGATCTTTCCATAAATGTTCCCTGATCCTGGGGTTGGGAGGTAGAGTGGTGGTGGAGTGGCTCTGTCATTTACTATGCTATCTTGGGCAAATAATTGACTTTCTCTGAACCTCAGTTTCCTCATGTGTAAAATGGAGCACAATATCTGCCTTGTCTACCTAAGAGTTTTGAGAATCAAATAAGAGGTACTTTGAAAAAACTGTGAACCTTTCATAGGATAGCACAACAGCTCTGTAAATGTAAGGTGGCGGTGGTGGTTGATGTGTAAAGAAGAAACTCGGGCCTAGACAAACACAGTCAGCTCATCTCAGTTACCTAATGAATCTCCACAGGATATGAGACTCATATCCATAGCAAATTTAAGTCTTTATTTAGGGGTAGCTCTTTGATAGGTCTTGGGTAATCTCTGATCTCTAGACCACACAGTGCCAAGGGAAGGTGGCACAGATTTGACCAATGGTTTGGCTCAGCAGTGAGTTTGGGGACCCAGAGAAAGAGGGCTTTGTTCCCTCCCTCCCCCTATGGTTGGCAGGAGCAGGGCTGCCTGGCTGTGCCTGCTTTCTCTTTCCTCCGCATAAGAGCAAAAAGGGACTCTCTGCCAAGCCCTGATGCCAGTCCTGTCCAGTTGGTATTCCCCTCCAAGGAAATGGCTCTCAGGCCTCTTTTTTTGTCCATGCTGGGAGATGGACAGCTGGGGAAGACCCCTGCCAGGGGGCAAAGGAAGCCTTGCCACTCAGTGAATGCTCATCTGATCCTCAAGCTGGATTTAATTGCTGCTCTGGGAAAAGATCCATTGTACCCAGTCCTCAAACCAGGTCCTCTGGGAGTTTAGAAGCTATGACGTGTTAATTCATGGGATGGGGGCTGCTTAGCTCTGACTAATTAGGAGATTGCATTTGTAGTGACACTTTTTTATTTGTGCTTTCTCCCCAAAATGAACCTCATTTTTGGCTTCCCTATCACCTAGTTCAGGCTGAATGGCCACCTGTAATGCCCAAGCTTGCTTCCTGAGGTTAACTCCTCTACCAACAGACTCTACATTTGGTGCAGGAACATCCCCAAATCCACAAACTCTGCCTCGACCACATATATAGATAGAGCTTAGTGCTGTAGGAAGAGATCTTTTCCAAGCATTGTCTCCAGTTAACAGCCCCATAGACTGGCAGCCATTTAACTTTCATATAGGGATAACCTTTTTTAAAAAATCCCTTTAAAATTAATTTAAATTTAATTTAAAATCAATTAAAATTTTTTTTTTTTTTTTTTTTGCTGGGCAATTGGGTTTAAGTGACTTGCCCGGGGTCACACAGCTAGTAAGTGTTAAGTGTCTGAGGCCGGATTTGAACTCAGGTACTCCTGAATCCAGGGCCGGTGCTCTATCCACTGCGCCACCTAGCTTCCCTAAATTATATTTTAATATCCCTTTTAAAATTCCAGTTACTTGCCTCACAAACTGTGATGTATTCATTGGAGTGAATGAAAATGAGCTTGGTAGTGAGGGACAGAAAACCTAGGTTCTAGTTCCAGCTGTGATACTTAGTTGTATGACTTTGGATGGATCCTTCACCACTCTGCATTCTTAGTTTCCTTACCTATAAAATAAAGAAATTTAAATAGATGACTCCAAAGGTCCCTTATGACTCCACCACTTCATGTGTCTATACCTATCCCATGTACTACACTAGTATCCATATGGAAGGGAATAAAGTGCAGTAGAAAGAATGTTGGGTTTGGGGTCAAAGAGCTTGGATAGCTCTGCCACTTGCTTACCTATGGAACTTTGGAAAGTCAACTTCACCTCTGTGGGCCTCAGTTTCCCCATCTGTAAAGATGAGGGGGTTGGAAGAGATGATCTCTATGGTCTCTTCTAGTTCTAACATTTTAAGACTCTGCTACTCTATTATACCATATTCTATGCGACTGTGATTGAAGGAGGGAGGGATGATGTATGGAAAGAATATTGAATTTGGAGTAAAAGGACATGGGTTCAAACCCTGGTTCTACCAATTACTACTCATGTGACCTTGGAAAGTCACTTCATCTGTGTGGGCCTCAGTTTCCCCATCTATGAAAATGAAAGAATTGGACCAGATGACCCCTATAATCCCTGTCAGGTTGAAATTTTGTGAGTCCACTGTATTCTCTGTCTACACTAGAAGCAGCATGATATAATGAGAGGAACACTTCCATTGGGTCCCAGGTGTGACACTCACTTACTCAGTCTATATCATAGAACCTCAGGGTCAGAAGGGACCTCAGGGACCATCCAGCTTAACCCATTCTACTCAAATATTACTGTTTACAACATCCCCAACAAGCAGGGAAATCCAACCTCAGCTTAAAGTCTATCAAAAAAGAATACACTAGGGGCAGCTAGGTGGCACAGTGGCTAGAGCACCGGCCCTGGAGTCAGGAGGACCTGAGTTCAAATCCAGCCTCAGACACTTAACACTTACTAGCTGTGTGACCGTAGGCAAGTCACTTAACCCCAATTGCCTCACACACACAAAAAGAATATACTAGTTCCCTTGGCAGATCATTCTATTTTTAGATGCCTCTGAGTATTAGGGTTGTTTTGAGAAAAGTATTCTGTAAACCTTAAAGCTCTCTATAAATGTGAGTCATTGATATGATCATGACTTCCAAACTTCTCCCCAGCCTGACTCAGTTGTAGGGAATGTGTTATTCATTCCTTAAAGAGATTAACACAATGCCTCAATATCTACCACAGTTCTATGCAAATAAAAGACTCAAATTGAATTACTGAATTTTAAAAAATGTGTCTTCTAGGGCCCATGCTTGGAAGTTGAAGGGTGTGATATAAATAGCAATGGGTTTGTGGTCAGAACATTTGGGTTTGAATCTTCTCTCTAATATTTATTATCTATGTGACTTTGGACAAGTTATTTAGTCTCTCTGGATGCTCATTTTCATGTTTTGTAAAATGAGAGAGACTAGATTATCTCTAAGATCAATTGAAATATCAGACACTCACTAGCCATATGACCCTGAGCAAATCAGCCTCTGTCTGACTTAATTTCCCCATGAGTAAAATGGGTAGAATAATATTACACTTCCCAAGGTTTTTGTGAGGATCATATGAGATAATATTTATAAAGTGCTTAGCCTAGTGTCTGGTACATAGTAGGTGCTTAATAAATGCATGTTTCCTTTCTTCCTATTATCCTGTTACTGAGCCTCACTCCCGCTAAAGATGATTGTCTTGATTTTGGCTGCTGACTCATTTCCAGCTGGAGAAACCAAAGGGTTTGCGTGCCTTTGAAGCTCTCTCCTCCTCACTGAAGCATCAACAGGACCTCCTCCATCCCTCTTTCTCTTCATTCCTTATCAGGCCAAATGAAGTCAACCCTGCCCCCAGTTTTTTATTTCCTCTGCACAAGGAGTTACTTCTTTTAGCTTGTTTCCAATTAGAGTGACTTCATTAATATTTTGTTCTCTGGGTTCACAGTTAATTATCTATTGATTTTAATTTTGAGATTGATATTATTTTACAATATAAACAGTAACTGTCAATAAAACAAACATTCAAATAAACATCTGTCCCCACAGGATTAGAGTGGGCAGCTCTAAGGCAAGGGCCCCAGTCTAGTAGATCATGGGGTTCCCCTGTTAAACAAACATATTTTAAAAGTAAATCATATACAAAATAAAAAATCCCAAACTATATCTAAATTGATCTTAAAACCAATTTTTACTAATTTCTTTTAAAGATATAAGTACATTTATTAAAATAATAACCAAATATTTTCTTTGCTCTTCTGTCTACTGATGGTCTTCTTTTCTGCCGTATGCACGGTCAGATTTCATTCCTGTTTTTATAAATATTTACTTTCCTATATCAAGAATTAGTTAGAAATGCAAAGAAGTTCAAGACATGGTTTCTGTCTTGTATTCTCAGTGCCTGGAACAGTAAGCACTTAAATTCTTGTTAAATCGAATAAAAAAGAACTGACAATTTAATTCAGATGATATAAAATCCTAGGATCATAGATTTAAAGCTGGACAGGATATTAGAGGTCATGCAATCCAATCACCTCATTTTACAGATGAGGAAATTGACTTCTAGGAAATTACAGCTGAAAGGAAACTGAGAGGTTACCTAGGACAAACCCTTCATTTTATGGAGGAGGAAATCCACCGATTTACTGGTGGAAGGTCATTTACTGCTTAGAGGTCATTTAGGTCAAGTCCTTCATTTTACAAATGAGGAAATCAAGTTCCAGAGAAATTAAGGGACTTGTCCAAGATCATGACTCCAAATCCATAATTCTTTTTTCCACTGTACCCTTCTAACTAAAAACAACAAGCCATACTGGACAGTATGATACATGTCCCAAAGTGCTATAGAACTTCAGAGATGGAGGGGAAAGAGAGAGGGAGAGGAGGATGGAGCAGAGAGAGAGAGAGAGAGACAGAGACAGAGAAGAAGGGAGAGGAGAGGAGAGGAGAGGAGAGGAGAGGAGAGAAAAGAGGAGACAGAGACAGACAGAGAGACAGACACAGACACAGACAGAAAGACAGAGACAAAGACAGAGACAGAGATTGAGAGACAGAGACACAGAGAGACAGAGACAGAGGGACAGAGAAAAAGAGAGAGACAGAGAGAAAGAGACAGAGACAGAGAGATTGAGAGACAGAGACACACAGAGAGACAGACAGAGAGAGAGAGAGAGAGAGAGAGAGAGAGAGAGAGAGAGAGAGAGAGAGAGAGAAGCATACTCTCCTGACTGGTGTGGTTGTGAGAGCTTGCTGGAGTAGAAGGAATTTGAACAGGACTAATTTTCAACCATTAAAGAAAAAAAAGTAGCATATAAGGTACCTTGCTGTAATGGAAATTGGAGGGAGCTGGCATAGAGATTGTTAAGAACTGCTTTATAAATCATGCCTCTATCTATATTTTTCGGGAGTCACAGTTTTGCAACTCTGTAACTACTTGTTAGGAATTACTGTCTATAATAACTTTGTGGCAGCCTATGCAGACCAGGTTGTTTATCTAGTTTTTTTAATTCAAGGAAGACAAAGAACACCAGGACGGGAAGCTTCAACTAGGTCAAGGGTTTAGGATTCTGCCCTTGAGCCAGGACTTGAGAGTTTCAGAAAAGGGGCTGCTACAGATGTCATTCCCCCTTCCCCGCCCCACCCCATAGTCATTTAATAAATCTTTGATAAAGAGATAACAATCTAAATTTTTAAACATTTGATGATAATAAAGATCCCTCCTAGCCAGCAAAGCTGTCTCTGAAGGGGTATATGAACTCTGATAATCCAGGGGCTGGGAAATGAAAAGATTCTGGGAGCTGGGTGCTTCGCGAGTTACCTTCTCTAACAAGATCCAGGCATTTGGGTTATCTTCCAATTTAGACCTGGTTGGAATGTCAGAAAACGCATCCTTCAGTGATTAACACAGTGCCTGGCACATAGTAGGCACTTAATAAATGTCCACTGGATTGGAATTGGATCTTTGGTGTGGAGGGAGTCAGGGAGGACAGAAAAGCTTGATCCAGTGTGTGTGTGTGTGTGTGTGTGTGTGCGCGCGCATGTGTGCACGTGTGTGCGTGTGCGTGCGTGTGTGTGTGTGTGTGTGTGTGTGTGTGTGTGTGTGTGTGTGTCTGCCCTCTGGAGTTTGAATAGCAATAGGCAATATTCAGAACTGAAAAATCTCTGTGAAACTTCTCCTAAATTGTACCCAGCAGGACTTTTGCTATCAACACCATATCTGGGGCAATGAAGAGGAGTGGATTAGCTTATCTAGATGTGGTGTCAGAAGGATTCGAGCATTGTCTTGCCTCAAATATTTACTTATTGTGGTTTCAGTGATATAGGGAACTCATGGATGAGGGACATCATTTCTTCTACCAATGCAAGTCTAGTACCTTCTCTGTAATTTATTAGTCATTCAGAACTGTCTGGAAGGAAGATCAATGACAACTAGAGTTATACAGCCAATATGTATCAAAGGCAGGACTTAAAACTTAGTCTTCCTATCTGCAATGCCTGTTTTGTAGCCACTGCACTATGTTTTCTCTCTCTCTTTCTGGGTTGTCATGAGAATAAAATGATAGAATGTCCATGAAGTGCTATAGAAATGTCCGCTATTACTTTGGAGTATTACAACCATCTGTACGTAATTTTCATCCTAATCAGTCTTCATAGCTACAAAAACAAACAAACAAGCAAACAAATAGCTTCTGTGTACTCTAGACAATCAGACTGGGCATGTAGCATTATTGACGCTGTAGTGGCAAGAAGGAATGTAGAGGACTAGAAACTTTTTCCAAGGCCATTGATCACAAGTGAGGGGGTGTTAGAAGTGAGATTAGGCTCTTGTAAAGGGTTTCTTTAGTTCCTTGTAAATGAATATCAATTGTTTTTTGCTGTTGTTTCATCATTTCAGTTGCTTCTGACTCTTTGTGAACGCAGTTGGGGTTTTCTTGGCAAAGATCCTGGAGTGGTTTGACATTTCCTTCTCCAGCTCATTTTTACAGATGAGGAAACTGAGGCAAACATGGGTTAAGTGACTCATCCAGGGTGACACAGATAGTTATTTTCTGACGTCAGATTTCAACTCAAGTCTTCCAAACTCCAGGCCTGGCACCATATCTACTGTGCTACCTAGCAGCCTGAATATCATTTTCAAGGAATCAGTAAATTGTGAATTTCAAATTAGGTGCTAGGGTAGCCAGGACTCAGGATTTGGAAATCACAGTGCCATAGTTTAGTATTGACTGACAGGTTTACATGTGTTTTTTGATACAATATACACATATTATACATACATATAATTATTTCATCAAATTTTCTACTTACAAATTACTTTATAATTCTTTTTGTTGTCCTCCATTTTGTTTCATGAGAGTTGGCATGAGGGATATCATCTCAGAAATGTATGATCAGAAAAGGAGATGGACTGGTCATATATTCTGGGCAATGGGTAACAGATGGATGGTCTCAGGGCTGTACTGGTACCTGCCAAATGTTAAAGAGAGGAAGGCCATTAGCATACTGGGCAGCTCCACTGGGAAGACTTAAGGGAGGACATGGATGGAATTGGAGAGGATGAGGTGAGTGGATATATTACAGTGTGTACTTTAA
This sequence comes from Dromiciops gliroides, assembly GCF_019393635.1. Lineage (NCBI taxonomy): Eukaryota > Metazoa > Chordata > Mammalia > Microbiotheria > Microbiotheriidae > Dromiciops > Dromiciops gliroides. Next base: position 122,852,502 of record NC_057862.1, read on the forward strand.
GGGAACATCCATAGCCTATGAGATCATGGGCCCATTCAAGTATTGACATTCACTTGGTGAGATAAACTATTTTTGCTAGTCCCATTCTTACAGAAGAGCTGCTGTCACATGGGAAAATGAAGGGAAATTAAGGCTTTAGCCTTAGAGTAAATCACTAGCAGAATTAGACTAACTCAGATTCTGAAAACCCAGTATTTTGGGTTCAACCAACTGAAAGAAGAAAGCCATGAGAAGAAATGGTCTGACTTAGGAAAGAAATGAAAAAAAAAATGTGTCAGGAAAAAAAATCACTTCCTCCCAGGGTGGGGAGCATAAGAAGTAGAGGATAAGGGGCAGCTAGTTGGTGCAGTGGATAGAGCACGGGCCCTTGGGTTCAGAAGTACCTGAGTTCAAATCCGGCCTCAGACACTTAACACTTACTAGCTGTGTGACCTTGGGCAAATCACTTAACCCCAATTGCCTTACAAAAAAAAAAAAAGTAGAGGATAGGGAAAGTCCTACTGCCTCTAAAGGGGTTAGAGGCCTTTTCTCTTTGATTATAAAAAGTTCTTTGAAAACCCTGAAATGACGGAATCAAACATGGTGACTTCTAAAGGCCTCTTCAATTATTCTGCCATGCCCATCCTAATCTGGGTGCGCCTTTCTTAGTAACAAAGGATACTGAATAAGTTTGACTGATACAAATCAAATAGTTGGATATGCATTGGATATAATGATCATCACTTGTTCTCTGGTCCCTGTACATGCTATATATGGAGTATGAGGAACCATGGCTCAGGATCAACTGAGATACCTGTGTCTACCCCACCCACTCACTGCAATGAAAACACAAAACCAAAAGATATAGATCCCTACACTAGAAGCACGCCAGCAGTAGTTTCTGTCTCTCTGTGTGCTCTGTTCACCACCACTGTATGATCAATACACACCAGCTACATTCCCACTCTCTGACTTCCCTAAATACCCTGGTAGAAATGTTGGTATGATCAGCCTCCTTATCATTCATCTACTCCCAGCAGCTCTGGCACCATGGGAATATCCCAGCAGGGGATTCTCCAGCAGGCAGAGCAAGGTATCACTTATTCCCCCTTCTGATTCTTGGTCCCATAGTGCTCTATTCTCTAGGCTCTACTGATACCCACTATGACATTCTTTGGACCTATGAAATGAGAATGGAGATGCATGGGCACAGTGGCTATGCTGGGGGGTAGGCACATACCAATAATCATAGCTCACATTTATGTAAAGCTTTGCAATTCAAAAAGTGCTTTCCTTATTTGCATCATTTCCCTCACAGGCTTATCCCCATTTTAAATGCCTCTAATGCCTCTCACTTGGTTCATTCACTTCTTTCTCCACACCCAGAAACCTAGGCCCCAGTCCCAAACTTTTTACAAAAATACATAGACCAAAGGATCTCTCTAAACCTCTTCCAGGGCTGTGATCTTTTGAAGGGACTTGGATTTCTTTCCAAAATGGCTTCTCTGTAGGCTGCAGTAGCCAAATGTATTTTCCAGATGTCCAGCTGGCCATGTGAGAAGGCCTCTGACCATGGAACTTTTCAAAAATAGATATAAAAATAAATTTCTCCCATGTTACTTTTAACTCTTCAGACCAATTTCTCCCATGTCTGAGGTTATGCAATCTCCTATTCTATAGCTAACAGCAACTTCAATAGAAACTTTGAATGCCAAATGAGATTTTTTAGAGTACATGAATAAAATCTAATATTTGTATCTTTGTATCTTTGTGATTTTTGTATTCAGGAGGTACCAAATCTTCTTAAACATAGTACAATTTGAGATCAGAAGAAATAACATGAACTAGAGTCTGGGTGACTTAGGAAAACCATTTTACCTGTCCAGTCAGTTATGTAGTCAACAAGCATTTATGAAATGCCTATTATGTGCCAGAGACTGTGCTAAGCACTGTGGAAATGAAAGCAAAAGACCAGTGTTTCTTCTCAAGTAGCTCACAGTCTAATGAGGAGACAGTATGCAAACAATTATGTACAAATAAAATCTAGACAGGATCAAGTCGAGATGATTGACCAAGGGAAGGCGCTAGCATTAAAGGAGATTGGGAAAGGCTTCTTATAGAAGATAGGATTTTGTTATTGTTTGTCCTTTGTTTTTGGAGAGGAAGTGACACTATAGGTGATATCTTGACTTGCATTTGGATTGGATTTTGTTTTTGTTTTTGTTTTTTTTGGGGGGGGGAATGGGGGTTAAGTGACTTGCCCAGGGTCACACAGCTAGTAAGTGTCAAGTGTCTGAGGCCGGATTTGAACTCAGGTACTCCTGAATCCAGGGCCAGTGCTTTATCCAGTGTACCACCTAGCTGCCCCCTAAATGATTTTCCTTAATGGCAGATCTGTCCCTGTCACTACCAAACTCAATAAACTCTTAGTTTCCTCTGGGATCAATGAATTGGATTTAAGTGAAGCGGAGTTGCACAAAGTTGTCAGGCTCACCCTTTCTTCCAGAGCCATTGAGGTCTAGTGGCAGGACAACAATCAAGAGAACTTTGGATGGCCCAGTTTGCCATGGATGACCTAGGTATCTTTGATGTCTGACCAAGTTCTACGTGCTCCACAGTGACTGCTTTAGCTACCTTCGTGGCTTTGGGATTTTAGCTGAGGCTTGAAGGAAGTCAGGTGAGGCCAGGAGGTAAAGATGATGAGGAAGAGCATTCTAGGTATGAGGGACAGCCAGTCGCAGGCAGCTAGGTGGCACAGTGGATAAAGCACCAGCCCTGGATTCAGGAGGACCTGAGTTCAAATCTGGCTTCAAACACTTGACACTTACTAGCTATGTGACCCCGGGCAAGTCACTTAACCCTCATTGCCCCGCCAAAAAAAAAGAAAAAGAAATAAGAAATAAAAGAAAATGCATGTAGTCAGGAGATGGAGTGTCCTGGGAGGAACAGGAAGGTGTGACTAGATCATAGAGTCTTCAGAGTAAAGTGTAAAAAGACTGGAAAGGCAGAAAGGGGCCAGGTTAGGAAGTGTTTTAGCAACCAAATGGAGGATTTTATATTTGGATCCTGGAAGTGATAGGAAACCACAGGAGTTTATTGAATGGAGTGAGTGGGGGTGACATGGTCGGAACTATGTTTTAGAAAGATCACTTTAACAGGTGAATGGAGGATGTACTCTAGCAGGGAGGGACTGAGGCAGGGAGACCAACAAGTAGGCTGTTGCAATAATATAAGTATGAGGTGATGAGAGCCTGCCAGGGTGATGACAGCATCAGAGGAGAGAAGCAGACATATATAAGAAATGTTTCAAAGAGAAAATGAACAGGACTTGGCACTGATTGGAAATGGAGGGGCAGCAGTGGAAGAGAGTGAGGAATTGAGGATGAACCTAGGTTGTGAGCTGGGATTACTAAAAGGATTGTGATATCCTGAACAATAATAAGGAAATTAGGGAAAAAGGGCTTGAGTGTGGGATGGGGCGGGGGGCAGATAATGAATTCAGTTTTGGACGTGTATGTCTATGGGACATCTGGCTTGAGATGTCCAATAGGCAGTTGGAGATAAGATTCTGGAGATTAGGAGAGAGGTTGAAGCTCGATAAGTATATCTGGGAATCATCAGAATAGAAATGATAATTGAATTCATGGAAGCTGATGAGATCACCAAAGTGAAATAGTATGAAAGGAGAAGAGAGGTGGTTCCAGGATAGAGCCTTGGGAGATATCCATGGGGGCAACCTGGATGAAGATCCTGCTAAAGAGACTGAGAAGGAGCAGTCTGACAGGTAGGAATTGTTGGAATTGAAATTAAGGTAAACCGAGTCAACAAAGCTCTAAGCATGTTCAATTTATTGGTAAAACTAGCAGTTAAAGGAGCAGTTAGCTCCTGAACAAGCCAAAAGTCCTCCAATGAAGACCGACAGACCATTTTTAAAATAGAAATAAGTAGCATCCAAAAACTAGAAGGCAGCATTGCATCGTAGATGGGCAAAACAACATGATTGGTTACAAAGTCAGAAGCATTATAGGTGTGGGAGACATTATGAATGACTGGAGATTGGGAATGCAGGGCTAGCAACAATCCCTCCTTCCATCTTGTTGAAATGATTTAGTCCACCTTCAAAAATAACTAACAGTATATAGATAGCAGATTTCCTCTAATTGTACAAGGACAGCTCGTGGTATAAAGATAACTGGTTTCTTTTAAATAAAGTGATTTATAGGGAAACTGAACTTTTAAACAACCCAGAGAGGAAGATTGAACTTCTGAACCTAGGAACTTCTGAACTTAATTCAAAGACAAAGAAACATAACTTAGGCAGTTATACAAAATGTCAGCAGTGATACAGAATAGACTCAATTACAAAATAGAATCAAATTGTTTTCCAGAATCTTGGCCTCATTTTCCAAATCTCTAAAATGAGACCATTGACTTATATGATGTTCCAAACTCCTTCCAACTTTAATATTAAATTCAATAAGTATTTATTAAGCGCCTATTATATGCAAGGCATTGTGCAAAACAGCTATGGAATCCAAAGACACTAAAAACAGTTCCTGCTCTTAAGGAGCACATATACTATTGGAGATACAACATTTAGACAGATAACTAAGTACTGTGAAGACAGAACATTGACACCGAGGAGATATTAAGGAAGGACCCAATGGAACCTCAGCTACTTACTATTATTGGACAGTCAACAGAGGAGCGCTCTGCTTTACGGGAGCTTGACTTTTCTTCACCACCTGCCCTCTTCTTCCCCTACTCTGCCGACTCCTTGGGCAGAATTTACATGTATAAGCTCTACTTTTAGTATGTCTTAGTATGCACTGTGGACTGATCCAATGCATGCTGGATCTCCAGAAATCTTCTTTCACCAAAGTCCAGTTTGATTCTAGAATTCCTCATCTCTTTCCCCAAATCTCCAAGTAATAGCTGGCTCCTAAGCTGTATAATCTCTGGGGACATCTTTTTAAAAAATAATAAACATTTTTATTTATAGTTTTGAGTTTCAAATTTTATCCCTCCTTCTCTCCCTCCCCTCCCCCTTCCTGAGGAGGTAAGCAATCAGATATGGATTATACATGTACAATTATGTAAAACATTAACATATTAGTAATTTTGTACAAGAAAACTTGAATAAAAGAAAAAAATGAAAGAAAGTAAAAAATATCATGCTTCAGTCTGTGTTCAATCAATATCAGTTCTTTCTTTGTAGGTGAATAATACGCTTCATCTTTAGTCCTTTGGGATTGTCTTGGATCATTGTATCATTGAGAGTAGTTGTCATTCACAGTTCTTCATCAAACAATATTGCTGTCTCTGTGCACAACATTCTCTTGGTTCTGCTCACTTTACTACATATCAATTCATACGAGTCTTTCCAGGCCTTTCTGAAATTAACCTGTTTGTCATTTCTTAGAGCACAATAATATTCTATCACCATCATATACCACAGCTTGTTTAGCCATTCCTCAATTGATGGGCATTTCTTTGATTTCCAATTTTTAGCCACCACAAGAAGAGCTGCTAGAAATATTTTTGTACAAATAGGTCTTTTTCTCTTTTGGAGTATGGGGACATCTATCTTAAATACCTGTTATCCTATGATATACCTGATGAGCCAAATATCATTAATCATGTGCTGGGCTATAGACCTTGTTTCAGTTTTATATATCTTTGTGAGTGCATTCCACTGTAATTCTGTCCCTTCTTCCCCTTCTTCCCCCAATGTACTTTTTGGAAACTCTCCCTTCTCTGCCTCCCCCATTCTATCTGATAAAGTGAAGTGGACAAGTTAATCATGACACTATTAATCAATCAAATGAATAAGCTATTTGATGGGCATAGAGTACTATTATTTAGGGAAACAAATTAAGACACAAAGTTTATACTGTCTTTGAGGATGAAGCAATACCAATAACAGATAATTCAAGATAGCATTTAAATAAGTGTTGAAATGTGTATAGAATAACAATCATGGAAAAAAAGGATATAAATGACATCTAGGGGAGGCAGGAAAAGTACAGGTCTAGATTATTACAGGGAAAGTGAAATCAAGGTGCTTAAGTAAATACTTAGTTAACTGACATGGATTCCTGTTGAAAAATCTTTTAAACCGAGGAAACACACATTTATTCTTTGCAAAGAAAAATCTTTAGTTCTTGGTCTCTGCATCTGGGACAAAAAAGATGCTGTTTGGTCATGAGTTTATATATTTGCTTGTGGATTAATATGTGTACTGTCAGGATATGGTTTGGGCTAAGTCATGCTATATTTGTGGTGTTAGAGAGTTTATGTTTGTATGTTAAAGCTCATGGGATGAATGCTTTCATTTATACTAGAAGAGGTTTGGAGGAGGAGGAAAGGGAAAATTCAGCTTGATTCAATTCAATAAAAATGTTTTAACATTTGAAAGCAGAGCATCTGGAAGGTCTCCGTTCCTTTCCTGTCCTATGGATCTGGTTAAAGTGGAAACAGAATCTTGGAGTTGAAAGAGATCTTAGTGAATCTCTCATCCAATGTAAGGATTCCCTCTACAATATCCTTGATGGATAGGGTACCATCTAGGCTCTGCTCAAATACTTCCAGGGATGGGAAATTCACTACCTCAAATGGTATTTCATTTTCATTCTTGTGAGAAAGTTTTTTCCTTATACTGAACTAAAAATTACCTCTCTGGATTTTAATGCACTGCTAGATATACCCTGAAGAAGTCAAATCCCTCTTGCACCCAACGGGTCTTTAAACATTTAACAACCCTTGTGTCTCCTCTCCTCAAAGTATTTTATTCTCTAGGCTAAGCATCACTGGTTTCTTCATTCCTTATTTGACATGATTTCTGAAACCTTTGTCATTTTAGTTGTGATCCTCTGGACATGTTCCAATTTCTCAGTATCCCTCAAAGTGAGATGCCCGAAAAGGAACTTAGTATTTCAGTTGTAGTCTGATTGGTGCAGCACGCAGTGGGCCTATTACTCCCCATGGACGAGGAGAACCATGTGGTTAGAGCTGTAAGGGGATTTAGGAGTAATGTAATTCCACTCTTTCATTTTGTAGATGAGGGAAACAAGGCCCAGTTTAAAACATTCGCCCAAGTGGTTGGATTCAAAAGTCCACTTCAGCATTAACTCTCAGAGTTTTGATATGATTCCCTCCAACTCTAAATCCTATGACAGATCCTATGATTTGGACTCTGGACAGTGAGTCCCAAAATTTTTAGTGCAGTTTTTAGCCTTAGTGGATTAAATCATTCAGTTTCCACCATAACTGGGTCTATGGGAGAAGAGAGGAAATGGGACCCTACTGGTGCTCTTCTTTCAAATATTAAGAAATGTTGGTTGAATCGAATCAAATTGAATTTTCCTTTTTCTCCATCTTCTCAATCCTTTCTAGTATCAAGGAAAGCATTCATCAATGAACTTTTAGCTTACAAGCACAGAGTCTTTAGCACCTCAAACACATTACTACTTACCCAAAGCTGGACGATCAATAACAAGTTTCAATGGCTTAAAATTGCACTAAGACTTTCGGGACACAATGTGCTTCTTGTAATGTAGCTGGAGATTTCAGTACCTTTTTGGAGGTAAGGGGGAGGGAATCTTTATCACTTTATTGGCTTATTTTACATTTAAGATTCACTTAAAAAACCCATATTTAAAGAAACACATGCAATATTTTACTGATGCCTTTAAATCACAACCCTTCTCCAGAGAGAAATCGGTTTTGGCGTTGTGGAGTCAGGTCTGACTCTTTGTGATCCCATTTAGGGTTTTCTTGACAGAGGTGCTGGACTGGTTTGCCATTTCCTTCTCCAGCTCATTTTACAGATGAAGAAACTGAGGCAAACAGGGTTAAGTGACTTGCCCAGGGTCACACCATTAGTAAGTATCTGAAGGTGCTTTTGAACTCAGGAAGATGAGTCTTCCTGACTCCAGGCTGAGCACTCTGTCCACTGTGGTACTTATTGCAACTCTTAAAAAGAGAGACAATTAAGCAAAAATATCTAATACTGAAACCTTGTCTGTCAATGTATATAATGTTCTGTCTCAGTATTCATCCATCTTTCATGCATAAAGGAGGACATCTATTCCAAGTCTTTTGCACTTGAAACACCTGGACAATTGCAACATTTTGGAGGTTGATTTCTTTGTCTCAAGTACTTCCCCACTGCAGCTCATCCTCCACTTAGCTGTCAACATTATCTTTCTAAAGCTCAGGTCTAACCATGTTACCCCCTACCTCACCCCATTCAATAAACTCCTGTGGCTCCCTATCACTTCCAGGATCCAAATACAAAATCCTCCATTTGGCTCCTAAAACCCTTCCTAACCTGGCCCCTTTTTATCTTTCCAGTCTTCTTAACACCATACTCTGAAGACTCTGATCCAGTGACATTGGTCTCCTTACTGTTCCTTCCACAGGATACCCTCTCTTCTGACTCCATGCAATTTCACTGGCTGTAACTCATATCTAGAATGCTTTTCCTCTTCCTTTTTACCTTCTGGCCACCCTGGCTTCCTTTAAGTCCCAGCTAAAATCTTGCCTTCTACAAGAAGTCTTTCCTGATCCCTTTTAATGCTAATGCCTTCTCTTGGTTGATCACCTCCAATTTATCCTTTATATATATTGTTTGTGCATAGATGTGTGCATGTTATCTCCTCGATGAATTGATTCCTTGAGATCAGGGATTGTTGCTTTATTTTATTTTCTTTCTTTGTATCCCCAATGTTTAGCACAGCTACAGACAAATGGTAGGTGCTTAATAAATGATGTTGATGACTTGATTTGGCTTGACTTTTTCAGGAACTAATACTAAGCTAGGTCTTCCACCCCTAGTACTTGGACAGGTGACTTTTTGGAACTAAAAGTAGAACTTTACATTTATTGCTGTTGAGTTTTCAACTTGCTAGTTTGGAGTCAGTATTCCAGCCTATGAGACTTTTTTGAATCTTAATTCTTCTATTTAATGTATTAGCTAGGCCCCCAGCTCTGTGTTATCCATAAATATGATAAGAATGACTTATGACTCCCTGTAAGCCTGATAAAAACTGTCAGCCCTGGGCCAAGAACAGAGGCTCTGTCTCCTTTTTTCTTTTTCCAGTTATCTGAATTCACTGCCTCCTATAAAGTCTAGTTTAAGTTCTCCGTCCTCTGGCAAGCCTTCTCTGATCACCCCCAGCCTACAGAGTAATCTCTAACGTTTATCCCCCTCATTGCCACTGATTCACTGCCTTGTATTGTGAGCTTGCCACCCCAGTGAGACTGTAAACTCCTTAAGGGCTGAGACTAGATTTTATCCATCTGGGTATTCTACATTGTACCTAGAAAAGTGCTTTGCACATAGGAAGCACTCAATAAATCTACATGTATAGAGAGGTACATTTATAGTTAGATAAATAATAGCTAAGGCATAGTAGAAAATGGGTGAGAACTCTTAAATCGAATTCGGGGAAACTCCTCATGGGCCACTCTCATTGGCAGTGAATCAAGGACCCCCTCTTTCGAAGGTTCACACATCCTTCTCACAATCTGTATTCTCTTCAGGACCCTCCTAGTAAGAACCTTTGTTTTGATTCATGCCCAGAACTGGGCATCAGCAGAGACGGGGTGGGAGTCCATGACTGGAATAGCAGATGATCCTGGTCCCAAGCAGGGGTGTCCGGCTGCATTTCTGTACTTGGAGAACAACTTTCCTTCTGGCAGACTGAGCTTCCCAGACTAAGTGCTCCTCATTCCTCACGACCCTTGCTGCTCCCTGAACTCTGCAGCTGAGCTCAGCAGGATCCACACAAGTGGGGCGTGCCCCCACCCTGCCCCCACAGCAGCAGTCAGTTCAGCCCCTCCAGCTGGCTGAGCCCATCCTAACAGCTCCCTCCCGCCATTGGTCCATCCCGGGAGGAGGCGGGACCGGGGGCCCTATAATATTCAGGCTTAGCGTTCAGTAGGGGAGGGAGTAGCTAACTGACTCATTCTGTGGCTCCCGTCCCCGGAGAAGTCAAAACACAAACAGGCTTCAAGAGCTTGCAGAGTCAGCCCAGCGGGGCCAACGCACAAGCCCAGGCAAGAGTGCCCTCTCAGCTCCTGGCTGATAGCATGAAGGGCCCCAGCCTCCTCCAGACACTTTGGAGACTCTTGTTCTCCCTGTCTGTGGTCGTGGCTGCCTCTGGTGAGTTGCATTGCTCTCTTCTAACCTTCCCTCTGTATTCTGAAATGTTCTGAACTTCAAGAGAGTTTGGAGACTCTCAAGGAAAACAGTCGCTACTTGGAGAGAGGGGGGTGAGATGAAGGTGGGGCACTTGGCTGTTGATCTTCTCTTATCCCAGCTGCCTTCTAGCCAGGACGCTTCCCCTACCTCCCCTCCTTCACCATCTTATCTTGTCCAGAGAGGATGGCGGATTTATGCGGTTCGGTGGCCCTGGCTTTTCTTTCCTAGTCTGATTTTTCTAAGTGATGTGTCCTGTAGGATCCTTCCCAATCTATATTTCTCAAGAGAAGAGTGACTCAGACTGTATATATTTCAGCTCTATCCCAAGATTTTCCATCTCCCCCATCCAGAACTCAGGACAGAGACGGGTCTGTTGTGATGTGGGCGCAGTCAAGCAGGGCATGATCCAGGGACTTGGCAGAGCAAGGGGTGAAGCCCATGGTGGTGGTGGGGGGGAGGGGATCCCTAACTGGGACTCTAGGAAAAAAAGTGAGCTCCTGGATGGGAGGCTGGCTCAGGAAGCTCCTATTCTGATTTGCTTCCTGGGTCACCTTGCGTAGCTCTTCTCTCTTTTCAGAGCCTCATCAGCCTCCATGGCAGAAAGGGTAAGGAACTGGTCCCAGCCCTGCCGAGTAGACTTTTAGAAGGTGTGAGTGAGGCACCTTTTTCTCATCTTTTTTGTGCTGCTCCATTACCAGGTTCCTGCCCCTCTGCCTTGAAGTTACAATGCTTCAGCCATATATGGTTGTACTCAAATGGTTGGTAGGGATCAACCCTTGTGTTTGGGAAAGGTGTGCACGGGGAGGTGAGGAATTGGAGATTTGCAGGAGGAAAGGGAAAAGGGAGGCAGGAGTTCCAATCATCAGCCCATCCATTCTTTCTGAGTGAAATGGTGATAGGAGAGCTAGCTAATGATAATAAGGGCTCTAAAATTTGCAGCGTGTTTTACATACATTTTCTCATTTGATCCTGTTGACAACCCTGTGAGGAGAGTACTATTATCACTCCCATTTTACAGAGGAGGGAACTGAATCTGAGAAATTGTGACTGAGCCAGTAGGCCTGCCACACAGCTAGGAAATGGCCAAGGCAGGAATCAAACTCTGGACTTCCTGACTCCAAGACTCTAGCTAATATGCCTAGCTGCTTCCCAGTGAGATAGGAGGGAGCTGAGTCTGGCTTCAGGCCAGACTTGTCTAAGTTATGGAAAGGTCTCACGCTGTGGTCAGGTCCCCAGGGCATAAAGAATAGCGACAGAAGGGAAGCACTGGCTGTTCCAATACTTGTGAACAATTTCCTAGGAAGGCTTTGGGTGAGGGGAAGGGAGGAGGTACTAGACTGAAATTCTGGTTCTTCTCTGGTAGTCCCCCAGTGAACGAAACATCTGAACATAGGGGCTCTTGGTTCTAGCACCCATCCTCTAATTTAGGATGAATATGTGACCTGAAAAAATAAACCAGGAAGTCGGGAGCCTCTGTGACCTTGAGCTAAATATTTCAAATATATTAATGGATTTAAGATCTGTAAAGGAACCTTACAGATCATGTAATCCAATTTTCTCATATTATAAACAAGGTGTATAGACATGAATTGACTTGCCCAAGGTCATACAGCTAGTTGGTGAGGTTTCACTGCCACTCAGAAGAGGAGAGATGAAAAATCCTGACCAAGAAGTGATTCTTTCTCATAGTTTCATAGGTCAGGAGAAAGAGACCCTGCAGTAGAATATCTCTCTTCCTCTTTGTTAGAAAAGGCAAGGGGGCAGCTAGGTAGCGCAGTGGATAAAGCACGGACCCTGGATTCAGGAGGACCTGAGTTCAAATACGGCCTTAGACACTTGACACTTGCTAGCTGTGTGACCCTGGGCAAGTCACTTAACCCTCATTGCCCTCTGGAAAAAAAAAAAAGAAAAAAGAAAGAAAGAAAAAAAAATGCAAGAACCTTTAGTTCATCTGCCTAGACGGAAGAGGCCAGATCAAATGCATTCTTTATTTCCTTCTCAGCTATATGGTTCAGGTGTATCAGAAATCTTTCTCTTTCACTTTCATTACCTTCCTAGTAAATGCCTCTGCCCTGCGGCTAAGGTATTTGAGGAGCACTTGGTATTGGGTTGGCCTAGACGGCCTGGATATATACTGTAAGGTTTTCCCTACTAGTCTCTTTATAGTCTAGCCCATCTGCTACATAGTCTCAGCCCTCTGGAGGGTCAGGAAATGGGATTAACCTGCTATTTAAAGAACAATGACTAATAGCTTGTTAAGAGTTGACTTAGTCTCAATGCCCTGTAAACTGGAGCTGGCAAAGTTCTATTCCTCTATTCCTCTTTGCTCCAGGGACAGGCTCTCTTTCTGGGATCCTTGAAAATATGGAAGATCCCACCAGCCTTGGATGGAGTGTATTTGGAAGCTGGGCTTGTAAAATTGTAGAATGTTAGAGCTAGAAGGATCCTTAAAAATCATCTAGTCCAAATTGTTCCTTTTATAGCTAAGCGAACTCAGATCTAGAGCGGGGAAGAGCCTAGTCCAAGCCATTTAGCAAATTGAGGTTTCACATTGCTAAGTCATTGTTTGGAATCGACTTCCAACCTGAAATTTGTCCAGCTCCCCTAGGTAAATTCATGTGAGTGGCCTCAAAGCAATACTTTATGAGTCCCTGACATGTTAAAAAGCAATCATCAGGTAATTCTTTACCTGGTAGACACCTTGAGCTATTAACTAGTAGGTGTAGAGCAAAGGGGGACACAGGCAATAATAGTCTGGTCTATTGGGAATCCCAGTATACAGGAAATAGCTGCTCATGAAGTTGTCTCTAATGGCCAATTTTCATTCCAGGTGAGGACTGTGATCCTAGCCTCTGTCTGAACGGAGGTACCTGCCTGAATGGAAGCGAGAGCTCCACTTTCTACTGCCTCTGTCCTGATGGATTCACTGGGCAGAACTGCAATGAGACTGAACAAGGTATCCTGGCAGGGGTTGATTGCCTAAGATTTCCCTGAATTTAGCCCTAGGTTTCGAGGATTCTGGAGGGCAGGACAACTCCCTCAGATGACATCGTCATACTACCATTAGATTGTAAGCTCCTTGAGGGCACAGGCTGTCTTTTGCCTCTTTTTGTATCCTTAGCGTTTAGCATGGTGCCTGCACATAGTAGGTACTTAATGAATATTGATTGATTGATTGATTTTGGGCTAGGCTCATTATCAGAGTGGTGAAAATTATTTGGGGGAAGAGAAGAAATTGCATTTGTAACCTCTGCTTGCTGTAGCTGCTTCATTGAATGGTCAAATATTTTCCCTTGAGCCATGTCACCATTCATCTAGCTCCCAACCAGGCCTATTTCCCAGTGGGCTGCCAAGTGTTGTGATACTTGAGGTGGTGGTGTAGGATCTTAGGAAAAGTGTGCTTTTATTTTTATTATTTCTTCAGTCCTCTAACCATCCCTAGATCCCACCTAATCATTGGGTCTCTCCTGGTTTCTCTTGTAGGGCCCTGCAGCCCTAACCCTTGCCAAAACAATGGCCACTGCCGAGTGGTGACTGAATCCCGTCGAGGAGATGTCTTTGCCCAGTATGTCTGTGACTGTGCTGAAGGATATGAGGGCCCTCATTGCCAGAAAGCAAGCAGTCCCAGTGAGTACCATCAGGGTTGCTGATAGGGGAGTGGGAAGGAACAAAGAGTATCCCTATATTTTGGATAATGGTGATAATGCTGATCCTGCACAGGGTGGATTCTGGGTGAGTCTTCCAGGGAGATGGTAGGGGCTTGGTTAGATTTAACCAGAGGCTGGTAGTAGGAGAGAGAGGGGTCATGTTGGTGAGTTTTTATGAAGTGCTTACTACATGCCAAGCATTATGCTAAGCACTAAGGATACAAAGAAAGGCAAAAGCAAGCTTTGCCCTCGAGTAATTCCCAGTCTAATTGGAGAGACAACATGTAGACAGGTTAAATTAGAGGCAATCTTAGAGAAAAGGTGCTAGTATTGGGGGGTAGAGTAGGGTAGAATTTGGGCTGAGTCTTGAAAAACTCCAGGGAAGCCAGGATGAAGAGAAGAAAAGGGAAAACAGTCACAATGACACTGTTCAGATATTGTAAAGGCTTTCCCTGGACCTGGTTAGTTCACCCATACTTGGGGTGGCTTAGTGGTTGAGTTTCTTTAACCAGGTTTCCCATTCAATTAAATCTTTTCTCTTCGAGGTAATTCTTCCATAGGCTTGTTTGCTGTCTCTAGGCAGCAGGCCAATTCCTGTACTCAGGTGAGTTGCCGTGGAGACACATGAGGTCATTGGAAGCTTTGTATAGGTCTCTTCTAGAAAGAGATGAAGCCCAAGGCCAAAACATCAGGATTAGGGTTAATTCTCTTGGACTTTTCCACCGGAGGCAGGAATGAAAACAAGTGCTAAACCTTTCTGGGTCCAAGGAGACCATAAATAAAAACTCCAGGCTTGGGGCCCAGAGCATAAAGCTGTGACATCTTTGTCATGGGAATGTGATAAAGAGAGAAGATTGGGGCGAGCAGGCTGCAGTTAAATTTTTCAGATATTCTCTCTCTATGGATTCATCCCATATTTATATACCTTTTCCCATCTTTGATAGTACTGGGATATAAAGTAGTCCTGTTTTTGACTATGGTCAGACCCTGCTGATGAGAACAGTTATCCCCATAGCCTGCCTTTTGTCCCACCCTAGTAAAATATCCCCACTTTAAAATCTTGCAAAAAAAAAAAATCTTGCAATCTTAGCCCAGGGATTCTTTCTCCCTTACTTCAGAGCTGACTATTTGACACTAATCCTAAAAGTAACATAGAGCCTGGAATATACCTTGGATTTCTTTCTTTATGGGGGTTAGAGAGATGCTTCTAGCCTTCTATGGACCAGTTATCTTCTCAGCATCTCTAAAGGAAGAAACATTCTTCAACAGGATGACTACACAGAGAAAGCAATCTGAAAAACTCCTTTTTTTCCTATGGTGGGGAAGGCAGGTTGTGGAGCATTGATCAGGAGCTGAGGCTTTTCCAGTCTGACTTGATACTGGATCCAATAGTCCTGGAAGCTCTTACATAAGAAGAACATTTCACCTAATATACATATATGTGTATATATATGTATATATATATATACACATATATGTATATATATATATTATATATATATATATTTTTTTTTTTTTACCAAAAGCTATTTACTGAAGCCAAGAAGGGGCCCTGGATTTGGAGACCTGGGTTCAAATCTTGCCTCTGATAGACATTTATCTAGTGACTTAACCTCTGGCCCTCAACTGTAAGCTAAGCAACTTAGATTAAATGACCTCCAAGGTCCCATCATTCCTAAATCCTGTGATTATTCAGGATATCAATTTGTAGATAAGGTAGAAGATTGATTTCTGATTACCACTGACTCTTCCCCTGAGGAAGATATGACAGCAGAGTATAACCTCTGCTGGGAGTACCTGGCAGTGCATCCTTATTCATCAAAGTCCCTATTCATTCCCTGGGTCTCTTTGGGGACTTCTCAGAGGAAGTGGTTTTGGAGGGAACACTCAGAGATGGAGAAGAGAGATCTGGCTGCACAGGCAGTGACTTGTAGACTCCCAGAGGAGGCTCCTCAGGGGTCCTCCTTATCCTCTCACCTTTTTCTATTGTGCGTTTTTTTTAGGGGTAGACTAAAGCATGAAAACATATGTTCCTCTGAGGCCTTCCATGAAAACTCTAGACAGTTTTTCTCGACAACTAGGAAGGCAAAAATGGCACCATGGGAAAAAATCCTAGATTTGGCATTAGGGGCTATGTGTTTAAATCTTAATTCTGATGTTTAAGACTTCTGTGACATTGGGAAAGTCCTTTATCCCCTCTGAGCTCTAGTTCCTCATCTGGAAAATAAGGGAGTTGAGGGGCAGCTAAATGGCGCAGTGGATAAAGCACCGGCCCTGGATTCAGGAGGACCTGAGTTCAAATCCAGCCTCAGAGACTTGACACTTACTAGCTGTGTGATCCTGGGCAAGTCACTTAACCCTCACTGCACTGCAAAAATAAACAGATAGATAGATAGATAAGTAAATAAATAATAAAGTAATAATAAATAAAAAAAATAATAAAAAAATAAAAAGTAATAATAAATAAAAAAGTAAATAAATAAATGAATAAATAAACGAATGAATTAATGAATAAATAAATAAATAAAATAAGGGAGTTGGACTAAATAGCCTCTTATGAGTCCCTTCTGGTTTTAAATATATAATCTTAAATAATAAAATACTTTAAAAAATAAAATAAAATGATAGCATCTAAAAAAATCTATAATCTTATGAACCACAAGCACCCAGGCTCTAATTAGACAACTATTTAGAGTACAATGAGGTATAGATTTGAGATATTATCTTTTAAACATATATATATTTTTATTTAAAATTTTTCCCTCAAACATATACATATTTTTAATTCCAGGAGATATTCTACCTCATAGCTCTTATTCCCATTTATTAGTGATGAAGCAGTTCTGAGAAACTGTAGATCTAGGATATAGTGTGCCTGGAGGTTTATTTTGGGAATCAAAGTTCCCATGTTAGGTTGGAATCCATTCCAACTTTGGGGGTATAGGACAGAGAATATTTCATTGATATCCTTCCCAGTGTTGGGTTGATTTGTTCTAATCTAGGTTAGGCCTAGCATGGAATATTCTAGAGGTTTGAGAGAAAGAACAAAACTGTTGTCACTGCCCCTTTTAATGAAAAATGACAAAAGTAAATTCGTTTTAAAATATTTAATGTTAAATGTTCATGGACATCTAAATCCTTCCTCCCCACCCCCCGCCCCCGAGCTCCCAGTACCAACCAGGTTTTGTTGGGTTCTTATAATGTGGGACAACCACAGAGTCCAAGGTTGGACTCCAAAAGTGTATTTAATCAGTGGAGGGGGCAGCTTGGTGGTGCAGTGGATAGAGTGCCAGGCCTGGAGTTAGGAAGACCCATCTTCCCGAGTTCAAGTCTGGCCTTAGACACTTACTAGTGGTGTGACCCTCGGTAAATCACTTAACCCTGTTTGTCTCAGTTTCCTCATCTGTAAAATGAGCTGGAGAAGGAAATAGCAAACCACTCCAGTGTCTTTGCCAAGAAAACCCCAAATAATGTCACAGAGAATCAGACACACCTGAAATGACCGAACAACAAATCAGTGGAGGGAGATCCCACTCTGATAGGAAGTAGAGCTGAGTCAATTCTGTTCTCTTCCCCCAACCCCTCTATTCCTGAGCAGTGAATGCGTGCAACACACAACCTTGCAAGAACGGTGGCACCTGCTTTGACCAGGAAGAAGGCTACACCTGCAAATGTCCTTCCCTGTTCATAGGAAAATCTTGCCAGTCCCGTAAGTGCTTGACTGGCATTGATCTCTTTTGTCCCAGTTATTCTTCCTATTCTATAGCCTTAAACACTTCTTTATCCTGAAGGAAGAATTAGGTGGGTATATGTAAGCCTGGGGCTAGAAAGGAGTCAGAATTCAGCTAGAATAGAAGTGTGGGGGGGCTGGGTAATGGTGAATAAACTGAGTTAAAATTAGAAGTATCTTCCTTCTTTTTCTCAATATTTTTTCCTCTTTTTGGCCTTCACAACGCCCTGCCCATTATATTCCTAATATTATGCTTCCTTGTTGGAATGCTTTCTCCTCAGCTCTCCTGACCAGTCTGTCTTTTACCTCAGATTTATACTACCTGCTCAAGGTCTCAAGGAGGCCACATCTAATTAGTTTCACCCAACCCTGATTGGTTATGTCATTTATTTGGAGTATTGTTCCTCCTTATAAATTAAATTGCACTATTTTATGTTTTATGGTGTTTTATATGTGTGTGTATATGTATCGTTTCTTCATATAACATATATTCTCTGAGAATAGGGCAGGGATGGGGCAGCTAGGTGGTGCAGTGGATAGAGCACCGGCCCTGGATTCAGGAGGACCTGAGTTCAAATCCAGCCCCAGACACTTAACACTTACTAGCTGTGTGACCCTAGGCAAGTCACTTAACCCCAATTGCCTCACAAAAAAAAGAAAGAAAAAAAAAGAGAACAGGGCAGGGAAAATGTAGTATGTTGTCTCATTCAACTCCTTAGTGCTGACCCCTGATTGGCTGTTTGTTTTCTGTCACCCCAGGTTGCAACATGCCACTGGGCATGGAGGGAGGTGCTATTGCTGATTTCCAGATTTCAGCCTCATCTGTATATTACAGCTTTCTGGGCATGCAGCGTTGGGGTCCAGAGTTGGCCCGGCTCAATGCTAAAGGGATTGTCAATGCCTGGACTGCTAGCAACTATGACAAGAACCCCTGGATACAGGTGCTGGAGAATACCAGGGACTCCTGGGAAGTCATTAGCTGGGCATGGGGGCCCAATGCCAGGGTTGAGGGAAAAGAGTTTGGAGGTGGTGTTCATGAGTCAACATGATAAAAGAGGAGGTCAGAAGTTTTTTTTTTTTTTTTTTTGTCAGTCCTTCTCCCTGTACATTTAGGGGACTATTAATAGACATTTCTTGCATTGGGAATCTAATCTAGAAGTTACCTACTTTCTACAAGTTAGAGTATGTGCCTGCATAATGAATTCAAGAAACATTTATTAAGCTTCTAATATATATGAGGAACTGGGCTTAAAGCTGGTGATAAATGGATGAAATAGGATCTACCCCCAAGCTTTCAAGGATCTTGTAATCTAATTTGGGGAAGGAGGAAGAGCTGGAACAAGTTGTATTTACAAAGAACTTTGATGGTAGGTAGAATGTAGGTAAAAGAGGGATCCAAAATGTGCTTTTAGAAATGGAGGAAGAAGAGGTCAGGGGAACATATGGTGGAATCAGAGAGGACTTTACAGTTTGGCCTAGAAAAAAAGGAAGGAGTTTTAGCAGGATAGGAGAGTCCCTTCCAGGTCTAGAACGTTGAGAGCAAATGTTTTAATATGAGAGAATGCTAGACAACAATGGGGATGGCAAATACTCCAATTTGACTAGAGTGTAGAATATATGAGGAGGGGTAATGTGAAATAAGGCAGAAAATGTAGGTTGGAGCTAGATTGTGGAAGACAAGCAATAGGGAGCCACTGAACATTTTTCTGTGTGTAGAAGAATGATGTTAGGGAAAATTAACAAGTAATATGGATTAGACAAGGGTTAGAATGGAGTTGGAAAGACTAGTCCAAGGAAGAGGGGGTTAGAGTCTCCATTAAAGCAGTAGTGGTGAGAACAAATGGAAGGAACAGATGTTAGAGAAGCTGTAGAAATAGGATCAATGAGATTTGGCAATTGATTGGATGTGGAAGATGTGGAGTCCATTGTTTTTGAACTTGAGTCCTGGGACGATGATAGTGGGATCAACAGAAATGGAGATGTTAAGGAGAGCAACAAGTTTTCAAGGTGGAGTGAAGAGGAGAAAAAGATGATTAGCCCAATTTTGATTCTGCTAAATTCGCTGTCTCCATATATCCTAAAGGACTTCTTTACATCGACAGCAAATTCAACAACTGCTAATGTGATGCTAGAGGCCTGGTGAGAGATCAGGCCTGGAGATATTCATTTTTACAAAATGTAAGGGGCTAAAATTCTAGCTATACTATCTAAAATATAATGAGTGGTTGCCAATAAATTAGAATCTTTAGCAAGAGTTTGGACTTTTAAGCATTTATTAAGGAGAATAAGAATTTGGTGGAGAGAGTGAAAAAGGCCTAGATTCATCTATCTATCAAAGGGAGAGTGCATTTTAGCTCCACTCTCCACCAGAGTCCAGACAAAAGAGCGTGAGCCACACCTCCTTCATCCCACAAGCCTCCCGTGAAACTCGCCATATCCCATCCACATGCACGTACATCTCCAAGCTAATTGGCTGGTAGCCTTGATTGACAGTACCCATGAGCAAACATCACTTCCTAATGCCAAGGACCTGACCGCATGGCTTGCCCTCAGATGCCTTCTCCTCATGGTGGAGCTTTCCTACAGTAACTCCCCAGCAGGTGGTGTCATTCCAATTGTTACAAGAAGTGGTAACTGAACTCAAAAGAGTGGATTAGATTATCCAGTGGAGTATTAAAAAGAAGATCAAAGACAAAACTTTGGGAGACATTCATGTTTGAGGAGACAAGAAGGGAATTAAAGATGTAGGAATTCAACTGTGACAGTACAGTATCATGGAATCCAAGAAAGGAAGGCATATCAAGGAGGGGTTGAAAATAATGTGAAGTGCTACAATGAGGTAAAGGAGGAATAAAAACTTAAAGACCATTGACTCTGGTGATAAGAAAGTGACTTGGAGTACTTTCTGTACAGTGATAGGATGGTGCCAAATCAGAAGGGACTAAGGAATGGGTGGATCATGAAGAAGTAGAGGCTACTAATGTAAACTAGTTTTTCTTGAAGTTCATAGTGAAAGGGAGGAGGAACATAGGAGTATGGCTTAAGAGGGCAGCAGGGCCAAGGAAAAGAATGTTTTCTTTTGTTTTATTTAGGCTAAATATGTGTACAGAGTATGTGAGAAGAAGTCATTGGAGATGGAGATTTTTAAAATACCTGAAATAGAGGCAATTGATAAAATCAGATTGTTGAAGTTACAGAGATAGGACCAAGAATAAATCATTTTAACTATTATAAATACACAGATGAACTAAAAAGGACCTATGAAGGAAGACACTATCAACATTCAGAGAAAGAACTGATAGAAGTATATGTAGAATGATTTTATATATATATACACATACATATATATATTACATATATATTCATATTTGTATCTAATAGTAGTTATTTCTAGGTTGGGGGTAGGAAAAAAAGAAATTTACATGATAACTTTATTATATATTTAAAAGGAATAGCAAGTTGTACATAGTAGATTTGAAGTTTCACGTATAATAATATTTTTATTATACCATGTTATAGAAATGCCTAGTTTATTCCATAAATTAAAAATAAAATAAATACAATACAATAAAGAAAATAGAATACAAAAGGAGAGCTACCTCCTCCTGAGATTAGAGGGAAGGATAATAGGTTGTGTAAGATATAGAAAAGTGTTAGAGTTAGTGTTCTATTTGATTCAACAAACATTAAGCATCTACTGCGTTCAAGGCATTATTCTATATTCTAGTGATACAAAGACAAAAATGAAATCATGTCTTCTTCCAAGTAGCTCACCTGCTATGGGGGAAGTAACTGTTTTACAGATGAGTAAATATAAGATATTTTGAAGAAGGAGAGCACTAATTTGGGAAAACAGTGGAATCTTCATGATAGAGATGGCTGAGGAAGAGAAGGATTCTGAGAGGAAAAGATGCTGATGGGATATTTTCTAGGCTTCAGGAACAGCATGTGCAAAATGCACAGAGATGAAAGATTACATGTTAACTTTGGGGAAACAGCTAGTAATTCAGTATGGCTGGAACATAGCATGAGGGTAAGGGTGTCAAATGAAATAATCTTGGAAAGGTAAGTGGAAGCCAAACTGGGAGGAACCTAAAAGCTATGTTTGTGTTTTATCCTAAAGGCAACAGGGACTCACAGAAGGCTTTTAGATTGGGAGGTGACATGGTCAGATCTGTTATAGCTTAGGAGATTATGGTCTTAATAGTCTCAATAAAGTAGCAGGCAATGCCATCTGCTTAGAATAAAGGGTAATAATGGTGGATTTGGGGGCTGGAAGACAAAGATGAGGATTTGGAACACCAGGTTGAATCACGTGAGTCACTAAAAGATTCCTAAAAGGATTGTGGTACATCATTTATTTCCTGGTTGAGTCTAGATAGCAAATATTTTCATAATTTCTTGTCATTGTTTAGGAGTAAGATAAAAGATGTAGATTTTAGGATTTGCTTAGTGTTTAGGGTTAGCAGAGCAGAAATGGTGGGAAATTCAAGTGTGGAGGAGAATATATGATTGACTGAGCTGACAGTAAAGGAGGGAAGTGAGGCCAAAATAGGCTTGATGAATTAGCACAATCAGTCAGAACTGTGGATTCTAATGTAATTTGATGATTCACTTCAACAAATAAAATCTGACAAATTGATTGCCCAGTTTGTGTAGAGAACTGTGCTAGGTGTTGGGAGAAATAAAGTTTAGAAGGTGCATCGTCTGCCTTCATCAAGTCTGGTTGCGCTTTTGAAAGCTATATCTATCTATAATTAGAAAACAACTAATACAAAAGTACCCCTACATGATATTGGTGGCTAGAGATGAGAAAGGATCCTCACAGGCTTGGACAATCCAGCAAGGTTTTGTGGAGGATATGACATCAGAATTGGGTTTTAAAAGATGAATGGGGGGGGGGGCGGCTAGGTGGCGAAGTAGATAAAGCACCAGCCCTGGATTCAGGAGTACCTGAGTTCAAATCCGGCTTCAGACACAGCTAAGGCTGTAAGAATGAATGAGACTGCCAAGAGATACAAGAGGGCTAAGGACTGTATCTTGGAGCACTTCCTACTTTCAAGGGTCAGGAACAGGGGCTATCAAGAGAGGAAGTCATTGGAGAAGTATAGGAAGGACTGGGAGGGTGTAGCTCTTGGAGCTGAAACTAGATTGCAGGGAATAAAGGAGAGAGTAGGTGATGAGAAAGTTTGAAGCTTTCTATGTAGAGGTTTTTTTTTTTTTAAGTTTAGCAGCAAAGGGAAGGAAAGATAGGATTGTATGTGGATAAGATGGAGGGTTAAGGGAAGATGATTTCAGGTGTGGGGATGCCTGAAAATGTTTGTAGGCAAATGACTAAGAGCCAGTGGAGATTCAGAAATAATTGAAAATATGTGTGAGAAAAGGGACAATTACTAGAGCAAGGGTCCTGGAGAGGCATGATGGGATAAGATGAAGGGCATAGTAGACAGAAGAGAAAGAAGAGAGAATGGGTAATGATGCTGGGAAGATCCGAGAGGACAACTCAATGTCCTCATTGAAATAGAAGGCTGAGTTATCAGCACATGGAATACAGTTTGGGGTCGAGGATAGAAGGAGAGAGTTAGAAAAATTGCTGTGGAGTTTGAGTTAGGGAGGCAATTAGAGTCCCATAGGGAGGGCCCCACTGAGGTTATACCATAAATCTGTCATGGGTAAAACCAGTTCACTATCATGACCGTTCACCTAGTAACAATTCAGTATTCTGGAAGTAGGAGCAGGGAATTTACACAATGGAGGTTATCCAGGGTTGAGTTTGAGAGTGACAGTTTGGGGGTGGGAGGGGGGTGGTGGTGGTGAGGCATGCCAGGGAAGTGGTTAGTGATTCATTAAAATGATAGGCCACTGGAATAAGGCTGAATATGGAGGCATGTGAAGCCAGAGTTAGGGGGAGATTAAGGGATGAGTCAAGGATCCAGTGGTTAAGGTGAGAGTAAAAAAGTGTTTATTGGGAATTAATGGGATTGGAAGGAGAGGAGACTGTGTTTGGGGTGGGGGGTGGGGATTTCAGAGTTCATAATCTCAAATTTGCACCAGTTTCAAGCCACCCTTGTGAATGTCTGAGGTAGAACAGAGATGGATCCCAGGAGTTCAAGGAACTACGAGTTCTAGTGTTTGAATGATCAGCAATGTGCATGTTAAAGTCTAAGAGAAGAAAAGAGAGGAATGGGGTGTAGACATCAAGCTATGTACTGAATTCAATGAAGAATGTGAGTGTCCAAGAGGTCTGTAGAAGTAAACAGGAGGAAGCTTGGGGTTGATCCTGCAAGGCATTTTGGGACAAATGTCCAGAGACCTGTGGTCTATAGAGACCAGGCTTCAGAGAGGAGACTTTACATGGAGAACCTGATAAAATCTTGCAAACTGAGGTTTCTGTGAGGTGGGATTGGGTGGAGAGTAGGGAAAGTAGAACTAGAAGAGCAATGTCTGATGGGTCTGGCTCTGCTGGGGTACTCAACCTGATTTGTGTGTATTTGCCAATTGAAGAGCTTGGTAGTATTATTGCCTAGCTTAGTTGACTTCCTGTCGCGGCAGGGGATAGATAGCATGAGATGACATGCCAGGAAATAGGGTCATGGGCAAGAAGGACCTTCATTAAAAACTCCCCTGAAACTCAGGATTCTCTGCTCTGTTCTCAGGTGAACCTTTTGCGGGAGATGAGAATAACAGGCATTAAGACACAGGGTGCCAGCCGGACGGGCAGTTCTGAATATCTGCGGACCTTCAAAGTGGCATATAGCAATGATGGGTACATCTTTGAGTTCGTCAAGGAGCCAACCCAACTCAGGGACCAGGTAAGAGACAGACTGGTCCTGGAAGGAGAGATGGGGATACTGTCATGGAAGGAAGAAGGACATGTCAGATTGAGGGGTGGTGATCATTAACTGTGGGAGCAGCACACAAGACTATCAGTAGGAAGGTGATGGTTTGGGGGACCACACTGATGAGTTGTAAGCAACTCCTGAAAGAGGAGGAGGCTATAAGGAGGGTACAAGGTAAATAGGTATCTAAGGTGCCAGTCAGTAGTGGGAGCATTGGTTCAAATGTTCCTATGGTACATCTTTAAAGATGGGCCCTGTTCTATTCCCTCAGAAACTACTTTGAAAATATTTTGTATTTAATTTTCTATGTACGTGTTATTTCCTTCCAATAGAATATAAGCTTCTTAAGGACAAGAACTGTTTTATTTTTGTAATTATATCCTCAGCACCTAGAACAATGCCTGGCACATAGACATAATTACTTAGCAGCATTTGGGAAGGCTCAGAAATATCCATGGGCAGCTCTAAAATGTGTATCTGAGCTCTGGTTGTAAGGTGGGAAAGAGCATCTAAGGTGACAATGATTGGAATGACTGAAGGATATGTGCATGCATGTGTGTGCGTGTGCGTGCGTGTGTGTGTGTGTGTGTATGTGTGTGTGTGTGTTTATGTTGTGTGTGAAAGTGTCTCTACAGATGGAGAAACTCCTGGAAGTTCCAGAAAAGTACAAGGAGCATGAGAATGAATAGTTGTGGGGTCTGGACCTTAGGTGTAATTCACAAACAAATCACTCCATGAAGTTTCTCTCTTAGGAACCATCCCACACTTTTTTGCCTAATTCATTTTTCCCTCATCATGCCAGGTCTTTGTGGGGAACATAGACAACAATGGTGTGAAGACCAACGTTTTTGATCCACCTCTGGTGACCCAGTTTGTGCGTATTGTGCCTGTTGTCTGCCGTAGAGCCTGTACCCTCCGGTTTGAGCTTTTTGGTTGTGAAGTGGAAGGTGAGTCATTGGGGGTGGGGACGTGGGGAGTGGGAATTGGGAAAGTAAAATATGTTGTTAGATTCCTTCCCTTTTTTCCCTAGCTAGGTAGTGCTAAAAGAATTAGAAGAAGGCCTCTTGTCTACTGGGTAGATCCTCTGTGGAGGGTTTATAGAAAGATGTGAGCAAGAAATGCACTGGAAAAGAAAGCATGGAGGGTTGCTATTTGCATCATTGGAAGAAATTCTGTGAGAGGGGTGATCTACTGATATATTGATTTCTGAATGGAATTAGTCTAGGTCAGGCAAAGAATTTGGAGGACAGGCATGGGCTGACTCTTAGGACTACAATAGAATAGGCAGCTGGTGACACAGTGGACCGAGCACTGGATCCAGAGTCAGTCAAATTTGACCTCAAATACTTACTACCTGTGTGACTCTTGGCAAGTTGGCCTCAGTTTCCTTATCTGTAAAAACGGGGATGATAATAACACCTATCTCCGAAGGTTGATAGGAAGATTAAATGAGATAAGATTTGTAAAGCACACTGCAAATCTCAAAGTGCTATATAAATGTTATTGTTATTATTATACTTGTGGGCAGCTAGGTGGCGCCATAGTGGATAGAGTGCTGGGCCTGGAGTCAGGAAAGCTTATCTTCCTGAGTTTAAATCTTGCCTCAGACACTTAGTAGCTGTGTGATCCTGGGTAAGTCACTTAACCCTATTTGCCTCAGTTTCCTCAAATGGGGTCAGAAAGAGTAGGACGCAACTGAGACAAATGAACAACATTATACCTGAAGTGTCATAGTAAGGCCTAGAGACCCTTGCCCTAAAGGTCAGGGTTGTGACTTTATCCAAGGAGTTGACATTCTAGGAGATGAGGCCAGGAATCCTGAATTGCTTTAGTTCATTTTTTTCCTCTCATGGAAACAAACAGAGGGATAACTTGCAAGTGGAAATCTGGAATGCCTCCTCTGAGGACTAGTGAAGATGCAACAATTAAATATACCTTTGTCTTCTGGTTTTTTTTTTTCATATCTGGTTCTCTATGATTCCATCTTCTTAAGGGAGTCATCTGCTTAAAACAGTGTGGGACATGATGTGGTTGCTATATCCTTACCCTTCTACCTCTTTTTTGGAAAGGTGGGTCTACGTAGATCTTTAAGGGTGTGAGGTGTGCAATTCATTTTGTTTCAATGCATTTATAGTGGAGCAAATAAATATTCTGGAGGGGGGGTCACAGAATCTTAGAAGTGGAAAGGACTTTACAGGTCATCTAGTCGAGTGGTCTTCAATCTTTTTGGTCCCAGGACCCTTTTACAACGTTTAACCTCAAAGAGCTTATATCTTTTGATATTTACCATATTGGAAGTTAAAACTGATAAAATTTTAATTTTTCCAATTACATGTAAAAAAATGTTTAACATTCATTTAAAAAAAATTTTGAATTCCATATTCTCTTTCTCCTTCCCTTCCCTCCCTCTTCCTGAGGTGGCTAACAATTTGATATAGGTTATACATGTGCAATCTCATAAAATTTAAAAATACTTATCATTAATTCATGAAAATGACAATAATAAATCCATCATATGTTAGTAAAACATATTTTTATGAAAATAATGTTTTCCAAAACATAAAAAATAGAAGAGTGGCATTTTTTACATATTTTTATAAATATCTTTAATGTGTGGCTTAATAGAAGACAGGTGGATCCTCATATTTGCGTCTACATTCAACCTGTTGCAATATATTGTTTTGGTTGAGGTATATGGAGAAAATTTGGCTTTATACAGATACATAATTGAAAAAGGGAGGAATATTTTATAGGAAAATAATATTTTGGTATTATTATGAAAATAGTTTTGATCTTGAGGCCCCTCTGAAAGGGTCCAGGATCCAGGGTCCACAGACCGCACAGTAAAACCCTGGTCCAGTCCAACCCAATCATTTTAACAAATGAAGAAAATTGATATGCAGAGAGTTTAAGTGACTTACCTGACATCAACTAGTGAGTCCATGGCAGAGCAGGGAGACTAGTCCAGGGTTCTTTCTGCTATGATCTGACTTTTAAATAATCCAAGAGATAGCATGGAAACCTCAGAGTGAAAAGAAGTAAAAGGATTGAAGGAAAACTTTCAGGATCATTTTGTCCAACCCCATTGGTGCTGTAGATGAGGGACTGAGGAGGAGTTAAGTGATTTGCTTGAGGTTGCCAGAGCTGGGATCTCTGATTCCAAATGTGTCTTCTTTCTAGAGATGAGGTTAGCTTCTGTCCCTTTTTTATCCTCAGAGAAAGTCCTGAACCCTTCAGAAGGTCATATCCTCCCAAACCTGGAGGGGACAGGTGTTAGAATGGAATAAATATTGAGGATGCTTATTTATTGACCCTCCCTAAGTGCTGGCTTGGAAGAGGGCAATACTAACTGGAAAGAATGATGGCTTGTGAGGTGGTGCCTCGGTGGTGAGCACTGCTGTGGAAGTGATAATGAGTTAGCCCCCATGCATGAATAAATCATTTCTCTCCCTCAGTGACCACACTGACACCTCATGGCCACAAGTAGAACTGCAGCATGTTCCCTGATCTGTTGGGAAGCCTTTGAATAATGCCAGGCTTCTTCCCACACTATGAAGTCATAATTGCTCTCATATTCCTCTGCTTCTTCCCGTGCTTCCTGTTCTGTGATGTATATTCTTGACTATCTCTCCCACTCTCTATCCTTCTTTCCCTTTTTAGTTCTCTATTACTTATTTCTGGGTTTGAATCCAGTGTCTAGTGATTTCTAATTATTTGATTTAACTTCTATGAGCCTTGGTTTCTTTAATTTTTCAATGAGGATAATTCATTTCAGTTCAGTGAACATCATTAAGTGCCTGCTATGTGCTCGGCACTGTGCTAAGCACTGTGGATACAAAAGGAGGCAAAAGACAGTCCCTGCTCTCAAGGAGCTTACAATCTAATGGTGTAGACAACATACAAGCATATATACAAAGAAAACTACATATGGGATAAGTGGAAAATAATTAAAAGAGGGAAAGTACTGGAATTAGGAGGGGTTAGGGAAGGCTTCTTG
Source organism: Dromiciops gliroides (assembly GCF_019393635.1). NCBI lineage: Eukaryota > Metazoa > Chordata > Mammalia > Microbiotheria > Microbiotheriidae > Dromiciops > Dromiciops gliroides. The sequence goes on from NC_057862.1 coordinate 122,880,901, forward strand.
TAGGAGGAGGGATTTTGAGACTTAAAAAAGCCAAGGAGCTCAGTATTCAGAGTAGAGGAAAGAGAACATTGCAGGAATGGGCAACAGCCAGAGAAAATTCTGGGAGATGAGAGATGGAGTGTCTTGTTCGTGGAACATCCAGGAACCAAGTGTTACTGGATCAAAGAGATAGTAATATACCACCTGCCCCATGGATTTGCAGTGATGGAAAAAATGATTTAGAATCTCAAAAGACCTCTAAGGCCTTTCAGTTCTAAAAAGCCATGATCTCTGGAGGTCAGCTAGTCTAGCTCCATTGTTTTACAGACAAATAAATTGAGACCCACAGAAGTGAATTAGCTTACCAAGGCCATGGCACTAATAAGTGGTAGAGTCCATATTTAATCCTGGTTTGTTTGACTCTAAATTCATTGTTTATTCCTCTACATAGTGCATAGCAACTGTTGATAGGGGAAGCAGGTCCAAAGATGAAAACAAGGTTTGTTGTTGTTTGGTGAATTAGTCATGTTTGACTCTTCATGACCCCATTTGGGGTTTTCATGACAAAGATACTGGAGTGGTTTATCATTTCCTTCTCCAGCTCATTTTACAGATGAGGAACGGAAGCAAATGGGGTTAAATGACTTGCCCAGGTTCATACAGGTAGTAAATGTCTGAGGCTGGATTTGAACTCAGGTCCTCTTGACTGCAGGGCCCCACTCTAACCATTGTGCCACCTAGCTGCTCCATAAAAGTAAGGTAGTCAGATTTATCCTGTTTATAGCTTGTTTGTACATAGCGTTTTGCCTGTTGTTTCCCCCATTAGACTGTAAACTCCTTGAGAGCAGGGAGTCTTTGGCTTTTCTTTGTATCCCCAGAACCTAGCACAGTGTCTAGTACATAGTAGATGCTTTATAAATGTTTATTGACTGTCCGACAGAGAACTAGGTTTAAACATTAGCTGCAGATAACCCCTTGAATGGACGTTCCATATGCCAGTAATCAAGTTTTTTTTTACTTGACTATAGTATCAGAGCAGGAAGAAATCTTAGAGGTCTAACACTTTTTTATAGGTAAGGAAACCAAGGTCCCAGAGAACTGGAGTGACCCAGTCAATGTCACACATAGATTGGCCTAGCCAAGACTGGACCCTGAACCTCCCATCTCCAGTCTACTTTATATAATAATGCCACCACTTTTCATTTATAATCCAAAAGGGCTTTTAAATACATTATCTCTTACGACATTTATATAAAATTGCATCTTTCAGTTGTAAGTGTTGTACTGCTCTAGGTTTGATAATAATCTCTTGCTTTGGTAGGCTAGTGCATAATTACTTACTTACCCCTTCATTTATCTAACATTTACTGAAGGGGCAGTAGGTATTTTAGTCTTTGGGGATTCAAAAAGGAAAACATAAAATTCCTCTCCTTGAGAGTTTTATAGTCTAATAGGGGAGATGTCAGGTACAAGTGATGTTAATAAGAGACAATATGGGGTAAACATTACGTAAGAGGTACATGGAGCTACAGGAACTCAGGTAAGGGAACTTCCTACACTATGGCTTTCAGCCTGCATCCCAAAGCATGGGTAGGATTGGAACAGGCCTAGATAAAAGGGATACATACACACACACACACACATATATATAAAATTAGCAAAAACAAGTAACAGTTAGGCAATGACACAAAGGCTAGTTTGGAATCTGGAGTTCATGTAAGGGAGAATGGGGGGGAAGTTAAAGTTGGGGAGATACATAGGGCCTAATATAGAGTATCTGGACCTTCGTCCAAGGAACAGCTACCCCAAAGCTAATAAGTGTATTGAGAGGTTTGGTGTCCAGAATGAGAAATGGGATAGTTCTGTTATAATTATAATTGCATCTGGTCAGACCCCATCTGGAATGCAGGTTTTCATTCTAGGAGCCATGGTTGAATCTATTAACAAGCATTTATTAAGACCTTACGGTGGAGGAAAAAAATAGACAAAGTGGAGCTCATCGAGAAGATGGCAGACAGGATGAGAGACTATGCCAGGCACAGCTTGCTCAAAGAAATGAGGGATATGGTTTGGCTTAGGGAAGACTTAGTGAAACATGATGCAGCAGTCTTTGAGGAGCGGAAGGGCTGAAGAGCTGAACTAGGGGGAGTAGACAGAAGTTGCAGAAAGGTAGAATGAGGGTGGAGTTATACTAAAGTGGAACAGACTACCCCCCAGATCAGGAGTGACCCATTACTGGGGATCTTCAAGAGGAATCTGAATGGTCTCTTGCTGAGAATGTCCTATTTTTGGTCAAGTACAGATCCCTTCTGATTCTGGGATTCTTTAATTCTGAGTCTGGGCTTTATTCTCTAGGCAACAGGGAGTTATTATTGAATTTTTTCTTTAAGCAGGAGGGTAATATGATCACATTGATATTTTAGGAAGGACATTCTGGTGATTGTGCCTGGAGCATAGTAGGCACTTAACAAATGTTTGTAGGATGAATAAATGGTAGACAGGATGGACTGGAGCAACAGCTCCTAAACCTATTCGTCTCAGAATCCCTTTATATTCTTGAAGATTATTGAGGTTCCCCCTCCCCAAATTGCTTTTGGTTATGTGGGTTACATCTATCAGTTGTTACCATATTAGAAATTGAAATATTTTAGTATTATTATGAAAATAGCTTTAGCTCTGTAGACCCCCAAAGGGGGTGACCACCAGGGGTCCCAAGACCACACCTTGAAAACTACTGGACTAGAGGAAGGGAGACCAGTTAGGGGCTATTGCATTTGTTTGGTGTGAGGGTCTGCTCTAAAGAGGAAACAGAAGAAAGAGAGCAGATGTGATGAATTGAAAGAGAGATCAGGAAGGAAATATCAGAATTTGGTGACTATGTGGGATGTGGGAGTGAGGGCAGTTTGTGAGGAAAGGGTGATTTTGAGGTAGTCCACTTAGGTAACAGGCTTGGAAAGAGACTTTGGGAAAGATGTCGAGCTTCAATTTTGGAAATGCCTGACAAACACTTGAGGATGTGGCCCTAGAGTTTTGAGAGGTCAGAGCTGGCGATACAGATTTGAGAGTGATTCTCAGGGAATGATGGTACAAATCTTTAAAAAAAGATAGTGTGTAAAGGGAAGATAAAAGGGCTGAGGGTCTTCCCTTTGGCGGGGGAGGGGGGGTAGTGTGCCCACACTTAGCCAGTGGAGAAACAAAGAGGAATTAGTGAAGAGGAGAGAGCAGCCAGAGAGGTAGAAAGAAAACCTGGTTTCCAATGTAGTACCAGGTCACAGAAGCCATGGGAAAAGAGTTTCAAGATGGTGGTGATCAGTACTGGCAGATGCTGCAGAGGACAAAGAGGATAAGAACTGAGAAAAGGCCACTGGCCTCAGTGGTTAGGGAATCACTGGGGATTTTGCAGAGAGCTGTTTGTGTACAGTGGTAGAGGTAGGGAAGGTTGGGAAGAAACCACATGGAGGGTTTGGGTGAATGGGAAACCACTAGGTTTGGTTGAGAAACTGAGGGCAGTATGATCAGAGCTACTGTTATTCTCAGCTGTTCATTGCCCCTCCCTTCCCTAGAGTGAGGTTGTTATTTTTCTTCCTTCTGCTTTTACCATCCCCCCTTGGCTCTCTCTGTGTCTGCTGTTGGGTTACATGGTACATTCAACTTTGCAGGTTGTTCTGAGCCTCTGGGTATGAAGTCTGAGATTATTCCTGACAGTAAGATCACAGCTTCTAGCACCTTCAAGACTTTTGGCATGGATGCTTTCAGTTGGCATCCTTATTATGCTCGATTGGACAAACAAGGCAAATTCAATGCCTGGACAGCTGAGAGCAAGGAAGACACTGAGTGGCTGCAGGTACATCCTAATCTTTCCTTGACTTTTTTGGGGGAGGTGGGGGGGTGGGGAGTGGGGCATGGGAGGCATTTGGAGTTAAGTGACTTGCCCAGGGTCATATAGCTAGTAAGTGTCTGAGGCTGGATTAGAACTCAGGTCCTCCGGACTCCAGGACTGGTGCTCTATCCACTGTACCATCTAGCTGCTCCTGTCCTTTGACTTTCTGAGTCCCCACATTGTACCTCTCTGGAGATAATTTAAAATCTCCCCTATTTCCCCCAAGAAATCAGCTTCCCACTGGCTCTGTTGACTTTACTCCAGTAATTGCTCCTGACTTCAGAGTGGGGAGGAGGGGGGCATTTCAGAAAAAACACACCCAACACAACAACTTTTGGGTTGCCCTTTCCCATCCCCTTCCTTTTGCCTTTCCTTGCTTTTCCTTTCCTTTCCTCCCTTGCTCCCCCAGGAAGGACTCCAGTCCTATACCTTCTAATATCTCCAGGAAGAAAGGAAATTCCTGAAAGAGAGAGAGAGAGAGCCCTGCTTCCCGATTGCAGCCAGTTGTCTCCCCAATTAGTTTGTAAGTTCCTTGAGGACAGGGACTATCTTTTGCCTCTTTTTGTATCCCTGGCATAGTGCCTGGAATATAGTAGGTGCCTAATAAATCTTTGTTGATTGATTGATTTATTGATTACTTTCATGGTTGATCAGGTCCTATTGTTTCTATGGCTCAGTTGAGATAGGATAGAAGAGGAAGAGTAGGGCAGGTTTGAAGGTTTTTCTGGGCCCCATGTAGCTCCCCTTTAACCAAGTTCCCCCTTAGATTCCCTCAAACGAGGGAAGTGGGAGAGATGGATCTATGAGGACAATCCAGGTAGCTGCTGTACCTGACCACATAGGGGGACTCTTTGTAATGGCTCTCTTATACAGGGCTTCCTATGAGTAGCCACTTGATGCCAGGACCCTAGGATCTAGAGCTCACAAAACCTCTGAACCCTTAAATCATTTAGTCTGTTCTACTGGTTTAACAGAGCAGTGAAGTAATTTGTTCAAGGTCACATAGGTGGTAAGTGGCAGATCAGGATTTGAACCCAGGACCCCAGCTCCTAAATCCAGTGTTTTTCCACTTGTACTAATGGAAATATATGTTCAATTTTTTTCTACAGATTGACTTGGGCACCCCAAAGCGGGTGACAGGCATCATCACTCAGGGGGCCCGGGACTTTGGTCATATCCAGTATGTGTCAGCATACAAAGTGGCCTATAGTAACGATAACAAATCTTGGACCATATACAAGGACAAAAGAACGAACACTAGCAAGGTGTGTCTTCTAGGGCTTGTGGAATAGGAGGAAGAGGGTCAGGAATCCTCTGCTCCCCAGTACTTTTTCTTTTTTTTTTTTTTGTGAGGCAATTGGGGTTAAGTGACTTGCCCAGGATCACACAGCTAGTAAGTGTCAAGTGTCTGAGGCTGGATTTGAACTCAGGTCCTCCTGACTCCAGGGCTGGTGCTCTATCCACTGCGACACCTAGCTGCCCCTCCCCAGTACTTTTTGTAGGTCCTTCCCAGTGATGTAGAAAAGCTAGAGGAGATGAAGAGGAATGGACAGAGTGACTAGACTTAAGCTACTTGGTTTGTGGGAGGTGGTGGTTGTGGTGGGAGGGTACAGTGGTGCGTGACCCAGAACAGTGATTATTCCCTGGGGTTTGAAAACTTGCTCCTATCTGAAGGGAGGAGTGTGTGTGTGTGTGTGTGTGTGTGTGTGTGTGTGTGTGTGTGTCTCAGGGGTGGGGTGGGGACTTTTGTGGGATGAATGCAGGCTGCTGACCTTAGGGAGAAGGAGAAGGAATGTCCAGGCCATTCATCACTTCCTTTTTTCCTTCTACAGATCTTTTTAGGAAATTCAGACAACAACTCCCACCAGAAGAACATATTTGAGATCCCTTTCTACTCCCGGTTTGTCCGGATCCTGCCTGTTGCCTGGCATGGGCGTATCACCTTGAGGGTGGAGCTGCTGGGCTGTGAGGAGTAGAGCCCCTCCAATCGTGGGAGAGACTGGAGAGGGGCTGAAGTGGGTGTGAAGTCCAAGGCCAGCCTTGCCTTCTTCCTTCCCCTAACCCTGCCTCCAGTCTCTGTGCCTCACTTGCCTCCACCTGCATGTCCCATGCCTCAGCACCTGGGGATAGGATGAACAGTGGAGGTTCACCGCCTGATTGTAGTTGAAACTTGGGGTGGGGTGGGTGGGAGGGGCTTCAGGGCCCCCTGTTTTTTCTGTAGGGGACAGGCTTTGCCTAGGGTGACCCTCACCCTCACGCTCACGCTGCTGTGGCCCCCCCACAGCTGTTGCACACTGGGGACCTGGGTCCGTAACCCCTACATTGGGAGTTATTCCAGATTTATTTAGTTCTGATCATTTTCAGAAATCTCGAGTTCTGCATAGAGGGGTATGATTGGTATGAAAGAAATCTATGTCTGTATGTATGGGAATGGATAGTATGTATAAATAGGGTCTGCGTGTTATGAATTGCAGTGGAGAATATGTGTGTGTGTGTGTGTGTGTGTGTGTGTGTGTGTATGTGTGAGAGAGAGAGAGAGAGAGACCGACCTGTTTTTCTTCACCCATCTACCTTTCTCCTTCCCCTCTAAGGCTTGTTTTTAGAGCCAGAAATGCATGGAGAGCTGGTGGTAGAAAGACCCACTCTTATCTTAAGTTTTCACTCCCTTCCCTGACATCCCTTCCTCCAGATGTCTAGAGAAAAAGGATCTGCAGTAACTTTCTGTGTGATAACCCCTGGCTGGGATCCTCCCCCTACCTGTCAGCCATACATTCTGAGGCAGGAGTGACAGGAGGGGGAAGGCATCTTCTAAAAGGCTGACTGACAATTGCCTCCACCCCTCCTATAGACTCTCCAGTTTCAGTCTTCTCTTTTGATAACCAGAAGAAGGGGATATTTTTAAAAAAGCTCTCCAGAAGGAGTTGGAGATGGGAGTGGAGACACTGCTATGGGGCTCAGGAAAAGGGTCTGAGAAAGATCACTTGGGGCCAAAGTATTAGTCTATTACCCTCAAAGAGCTGACCAAGAGGGGTCAGATGGATGCAGGGGCTCTGATGCCTTCTCCTTCTCCTTGTGATTGTAACACAGGGTGGGAAATTTCTCAAATATATTTATACTTACCAACTCATCCATTTCCTGGTGCCGTGTCTCATTGGAAGTGCGTAATCAGAAGTGTTTCTTTGGGTCTCCCCAGTCGGCTGTGTTCTCTAGGAGGGAGCGAGGGAGGGAAGAATCACCTCCTTCACACTCCCAGAAACCAGTCACTTGCCCACATCCTACTGGTTTCTGCCATTTTTGTTTTTGTTTCCCATGTGTTTAACTCTTGTCCTCCACAGCTGAGTCTTGTCTGAGCTATCTTTCCCTGCTCTAACGCCAACCCCCAACCTTCACCTGCTTAGGATGGGAGTGATCTGATCCAATCCAAAAAGCATTTATTAAGTGCTTATTATGTGCCAGGCACTGTGGGCACTAAAGACATAACCCAGAAGTGGTCCTTGATTTCATCAGCTTATATTTTACTGGGGGCACTACCATATGGAGAGAGATAAGTTTGATTTGAGGAAGGAGAAAGTACTCAGTGGGGTGGGGGTGGAGCAATCAGGAAGGCCTTCCAGGAGGAGGTACCATAATGCTACCGCTATAGTGGTTCTTAAAATATTCCTCTTTCAAAGAATTACTCGCCCACACTACCCAATCAAAATTTAAGTGAAAGTTTTTATTATTTGGCAAACAGAGGTATGGCCGGGAGAAGTTCTCTAAACTCCAACTCCCCGAACAAAGGAGAGGGTAATAGTTTTATAGAGGAGAGAAGGGGGTTGGGGGGGGGAGACTTAAAAAAAAAGTTTTAAAAGTTAAAAAAGTTTAAAAAAAAGTTACAGCAGTTTGGAAAATGATGGTGCTAGCTATTTGGATACATGAATAATAAAAATTCCACATTTCTAACGAGATTATTGTCACTACCTTGTCCTAATCACACAGCAAACAGGACTGGCTCCTAACTAAGCTCATGCTATAAATTCAAGGTGCCCAGCTCTCTGGGTGTCCATGACATGTCTTTTATCATCTGTTTGACTAACCACTACCTGGTTAATTAATTACTTTGCTTTTCCAAGGAAAGAGTAATCTCTAACTAAACCCTAGCAAGTTCATCAACCATCTTTCTTTATGGTCAGAATGTCCTCCTCAGGGCTAGAGCATCCCTAACTGGACCCAGGTCTACCAGGCTGCTACTACAATATGAATTGCCTGGAAGAGGGCAAGGGATTCTAGGAGGCAGTGCAGAGGATAGAATGCTAGATTTGGAAGACACTTACTCTCTGGTTGATACTTGGCAACTCACTTAACTTGGGTCTGCCTCAGTTTCCTCATGTATAAAAATGGAGAGAATAATAACACTTATATCCCAGGGCTGTTATGAGGATAACATGAGGTAGGATTTATAAACATTTTGCAAACCTTAAAGTGCTATATAAATGCTAGGCATTAATAAGAGGCCAAATGAGGAGGGAGTGCACTCTAGCCTCTGCACTGGAGTAGGAGAGGAGATGCTGGATTTGGGCAACAGGTAGGGAGGAAGGAGAATCGTGTAACTAGTTCCAGATCCTGGCGTATTACCCAGTTTGTCTCCCACTTGCTGGCTGGAGGAGAGCCCAGGACTGGGGCTTGCACATTCTTAGCAAGCTTTCTTCCAATCTCATAACCATCCTTTCACCTGTCCACAGACTCCTCCCTTGGGCAGGCAGCAGGTAGATCCCTACTGGAAAGAACACTTGAGGAGCAAAGCCTTTAGATTTTCCCTGTTGAGGAGAGGGTTAATGGGGAGGGCTCAGATCTCCCTAACTACTTCATACCACCTGTCTTTGCCTTCCTTCCAAGCCCATGGGGTGATACCAGCTCCTAGAATTCTTGGCCCACCAGATGTTTTGTTTTGTTTTGTTTCCTTTTTTACTTCTGAGAACTTCTATTTCCTTCCAGGATCTGGAGCCTAATCAACAAGCTTGGGGCAAAGGCAGTTATTAAAAACCTAGAAAAACTGACCTGGCCAGTTTCTCCTGCCCACAGAACTGCTAAATGCCTACGGTTAAATGGGAAAGGGGGGATAGTCTATAGTTCTGGGGAGTGAGGGTGTCTTCTTCACACCATTTTGCCTCTGACTATCATCTTCATGAAATAGAGTGGAAAGAGTTCTGGAGTTGGAGACCCTGCATTCAAATCAACACCTCTTACAGGTGCTAACTGTGTAACATTGGGCAAGACACTTAACTGACATGGACCAGAGATGAGTTTGGCCATCTGTCCAATGAGGGACCTGAACTGGATGGTCTCTGAGGCCTATTCCAGTCCTAGATCTATGATTTCCTGGAAACAACACTGGCTTGGGAAACAGGAGACCTGGCTTTGAGTTCTGGCCCTAACACTATCTGAGTGACTGTGGGAAAAGGATGTAAGTTTTCAACCTCAGTTTCCTCAAATATCAAGTGGAATCAGGAAGGCTTGAGTTCAAATCCGACATCAGACACTCACTACCTGTTTGACCCAGGGAAAGTTACTTAACTTCTTGGTGCCTCAGTTTCCTCAAGTGTCAAATGGTGATACTAATACATAACCTACTTAGGTGACTTGCTGTGAGGAAAGAATCATCATATAAATTTCATTTATATCACTCAGAGTGATCTTGAGCTACTTTCTGCTTTCTCATCATTGCAAAACACCTGGAGGAAACCAGTAGTAGATACAGATCCAGCTTTGTATCTTAATGGCATCATACAGGACGAGAAGAGAGCCCTTTCTAGGCAAGTCAAACTGGGTAGACAGGTTGTCAAAGGGTTAAAAGGATTTAGTGCTGGAAGGGACTTTAGAAATCATCTAGTTCTGCTCTATCATATTATGCAGGAGGAAACTGAGGCCCAGTGAAATTCATCTTCCATAGATATTAAGAAGCAGGGTTAGGATTTGAACCTGGAGCCTTAGACTTAGTGCACAGTTGATTGGAACCAGAAAGAAAATCCCAGGACTACTACTTAGCATCTGCAGGACTTTGGGCAAGTCACTTGAGCTCTTTGGCCTTTAGTGGCCCACTGTGAAATGAGAGGAGGGGTGAAGCAGATGGTTCTTGGGCTCCTCCATTTCAGCTCTGAATCTATGATCCTCTGCCTTCTTTTCTTTGACCACCTGAGGGAGATTGACGTCTGCCTCACTTCAATCCAATTCCCAGGCAAATCAAGACATCACCTTCTTGATGTCACTGGTCCTCTTTGAGAAGGAAGGACGAACAACAAACAAAGCTAAGAACCTTTGGTCCATGGGTGAACATAGAGCCATGGTGATGGTGGGTAAATCAACACTTACTAGGTTCAGTGCCTGGCACATAGTAAGTGCTTAATAAATGCTTATTGGCTGACTGAATCATAGGACTTATAAAACTCAATAATTCTATCTAAGGGTGTCCTTAATCAAAGAAGGGATCTGTAGAGATGCCTTTTAGCCTGTCTTGGGGAAAATGGTTCTTTGATATTAATCCAGGGAGGGCAGTTGAGACTATTGGAGTCTCTTAAAACAGAAATAATCAAGAAAAGTCCTGCAGCTGGAGAGATGGATTAATATAATTTTATTTCCTTTTCTTTTCTTTGACAATGAGGGTTAAGTGACTTGCCCAGGGTCACACAGCTAGCAAGTGTCAAGTGTCTGAGGCTGAATTTGAACTCAGATCCTCCTGAATCCAGGGCTGGTGCTTTATCCACTGTGCCACCTAGCTGTGCCCATAATTTTATTTCAAGAAGAGGAAGCAGATTTCCATTGGCTACTCTTGGAGGGCTCATTCAAGCCATCAAGCAGTTTTTCAAATCAATTCACTGTGTTTATTTTTTTCAACAATTATTATCCTCATAATAGTTCATATTTATATAGTGCTTTCAAAAAGCCTTACAAAGTGCTTTCCTCACAAACCTGTGAGATAGATGGTACAAATAGTATTATGCTCATTTTGTTGAGACTTGGGGACATTAAATGACTTTTTCATGATTCCAAAGTGGCAGGAGGGGTATTTGAACTTCTGGCAGGTTTTATAACTCCCAGGCCAATACTCTTTTCACTAAACCACTCAGCCCCGTGGACCTCACAGATCTGAAGAATTTCTCTCTCATCTTAGTTATCACACCCTCTTGGGTGTGATACAACGTAACTGATAACTACATAAATGCCTCTGGATATGGAGAGCACCATCGACCCTGGGAGTCACGGTCTCTATGAAGCTAAAGTTTTCTTATTTGTAAAATGAGCCAGTTGGACCAGATAATCACTTCCAGCTTGAAATCCTATTATCCTAATCACTGCATTCCATTTCCTCTGGCCTCTGATAACAGCCTTGCTACTAGTAGTTTCAACTTTCCCTCCCCCCTCTCCCTCCCCCTCTCTCTCCCCCTCTCTCCCCCTGTCTCTCCCCCTCTCCCTCTCCCTTTCCCTCTCTCACCCTCTCTTCCTCTCTCTCTCCCTCTCCCCTCCCTCTCTCCTTCTCTTCCTCTCCTGTTTCCATCTTCTTTTCCCCCATTTCTCTTCCCCCTCTCCTCTCTCCTCCCCCAGATACCATCTCTCTCCTCCCTCCCTCTCCCTCTCTTCTCGGTTCCCCTCTCCTTCCTCTTTTCTCTCTCCCGCTCTCTTTCCCCCTCTCTCTTCTCTCTCTTCTCCCTTCCCTCCTCTCTCTCCTCTTCCTCTCATCTAACCTTCATCTATTTTCCCACCTACTGAGTAAGTGGGGGGTGGGGGGCAGGGGTCCGGGAGGCATCTAGGATCTAGACAAAGCCTTCCTTTCCTGGCCATGGAGGAGACTCTCTGATGTGATAGGGAGGGCCTCCAGACTGCAGGGAGGCCTCCCACAACACCTCCTTTCCTATTCAAAACGTCTGCTGGCCTATGTTCTCTATACATTCACCTCACACAGGCTCGACCCCAGGACTTCTTCACAAAAGTCACACAATGCTCCATTCAATCTATAGAATTAAAACAGAGAGGAAACAAACTGACCAAGACAAGAGCAAGGGGGCAGCGATTAGAACGAGTGCAAAAACACAACGATCCAACTAACCCACTACTCACCAGCTAAAGGCCTGGTGAGGAGGGGCAGGAGGGGAATGAGGCACTCTTCCCTCCAAATCGGACAGATCCCTGGTTCTGGAGTCGAAGAGCTGGGTTCAAATCCTCTGATCTCTGACACTCCCTACTTTTGTTCACCTGGGAGTCACTTCACTTTGGCCCTCAGTTTCCTTTTCATCTGTAAAATGAAGGGGCGGGACTGGGCCTCTGAGGTCCTCTATAGCTCATAGGAGCTCCTCTTGTAAGCTCCTTAAAGATAAACCAAGCCTTCTTTTTTCATATCTCCTCAGGGGTGGGTGGCCAGCATGCCTGGGTTGTTGAGTTATCTTTTTGGTTCAGCACCTGGCCAGTGGCATTCCTGGGGGACAATACTAATAATGTAGACGGCTGGTAGCACACAGTGGAGAGAAGGCAGGGTCCACAGTTAGAAAGACCTGAGTTCAAATCCAGCCTCAGCCACTTATTAGCTGTGTGACCCTGGGCAAGACACTTAACTTCTGTCTGCCTCAGTGGTGATAATTACCCTACCTCGTAGGATTGTTGTGAGTCTCAAAAATAAGATAATATTTGTAAAAAGAACTTAGCATGCCTTAGATTCAGGAAGACCTGAGTTCAAATCTAACCTCAGACACTTGACACTAGCTGTGTGACCCTGGGCAAGTCACTTAACCCCCTTTGCCCGGCAAAAAAAAAAAAAGTGTTCTGACTATGAATATAATCTAACAAATCGGTAGTTTTGGTCTTGCCTCTAGGGATGTTGTTTAATTTATATATCAAAGAATCGAAATTTGAAAGGGAATTTAGGGAACATCTAGTCTAACTAGTCCAGCTCTCTCATGTTACAGATGAAGAACTGAGGCCCAGACAAGTGAGGTGATTTGTCCAAGGTCACACAGGTCTAAATCCAGGTCGGTTCCAAATATGTTACATCCTGCCACCTGGTGGCAGATCTGGGTATTGGAGATTCTATAGGATATTACTCTACAATGAGTGGGGCAAGATATGGCAAACCCTCGAGTACCCCAAAGATCGGGAAATGCTTAACAAAACAAATAAAAAGACAATAAAACATAGCTAATGTTACATTTTAATTCTAAAGTCAACATGTAGCCACAGGCATGAATGGATTAGTGGCTACAGTATCACTACTGTGGAGATCTTTTCTCTAGTGCTCTTCCATTTCCCTAAAAATCTTTAGGCATGGAGTTCCTAGGTCATTAAGACTTAGAGCTGTAAAGGACCCTAGAAATCATCTAGCCCAACTGCCTCATTTTACAGATTTGGGAATATATACACACACACATATACACACATATATATACATATGTGTGTATGTATATATATATGCTATAGATGTACATTTTTTGTTTCTTTTTAAAATTATTTTTGTTGGTAGTTTGTTTTTATATCAGACTATTGTGTTTTCACTACTATGTGTTTACTCAGTTTCTTGATGTCTCCTGATAACCACCCCTTATTTTGTTGTTGTTCAGTTGTGTCCTATTTTTCGTGACCCCATTTGGGATTTTCTTGGCAAAGATACTGGAGTGGTTTGACATTTCCTTCTCCAGCTCATTTTACAGATGAGGAAACTGAGACAAACAGGGTTAAGTGATTTGCCAAGGTTCACATAGCTAATAAGTATCTGAGACCAGATTTGAATTCAGAAAGATGAGTCTTCCTGACTTCAGGCCCTGGCATTTTATCCTCTGTACCATCTAGCTGCCCAGCCACCCCTTATAATAAAGAATAAAAAGGAGGGGGGAAAAACAGACTAGCAAAACTAACCAAGATTTTAAATAAGTCTGATATTATATGTAGTGTTCCACACCCTAAACCTCTCCCTTCTCCCATACCTGCTTATATTTCTTTTTTATAATCTAGCTCAGACATTATAGTTTTATATCCATTTCCAATGATTTTGTATTGTTCTTTCATTTTATACTGTTAAAGTATTTTTGTATGTTGGTTTCCTGGTTCTGCTTATTTTGATTGTCATCAGTCCCCATGCTTCCCTGTATTCATCATATCCATCAATTCTTATAGCCCAGTAATATTGCATTTCAGTCAGGTATTACCACTTATTTAGCCATTCTCCAAATGATGGATAATAGATATTAATTTTGTTTGTTTGGTTTTTGTGGGGCAATGAGGGTTAAGTGACCTGCCCAGGGTCACATAGCTGGTAAGGGCTGATGCTGGTGGCGGTGTCAGCTAGGTGGCCTAGTGCATAGAAAGCTGGGCCTGGAGTTAGGAAGTCTCATCTTCCTCACTTCAAATCTGACCTCAGACACTCACTAGCTGTGTGACCCTGGGCAAGTCACTCACCTTGTTTGCCTCAATTTCCTCATCTGTAAAATGAGCCAGAGAAGGAATTGGCAAACCACTCCAGCATCTTTGCCAAGAAAACCCCAAATGGGGTCGCAAAAAGTCAGGCATGACTGAACATAAGCCAAACAATGGATCTTATATTGGACGGTGATAAGTATAAAGAACATTGGACTTGAAGTCATAAAAACCTGTTCTAGGCTCTGAGTCATTCCAGCTGTTCAACCTTAGACAAAATACTTAGGTTCTCTGAACTTCAGTTTCTTTATCTGTAAAATGGGGATAATAATGCCAGGCCAAGGGACAGCTAGGTGGCACAGTGGATAAAGCACTGGCCCTGCATTCAGGAGAACCTGAGTTCAAATCCAGCTTCAGACACTTGACACTTACTAGCTGTGTGACCCTGGGTAAGTCACATAACCCTCATTGTCCCGCAAAAAAAAAAAAATGCCAGGCCCGCTTACCTCACCAGCTAGTCATGAAGATCAAATGGACACGCACTGTAATCTGTAAAGTATTTTATAATGGTGAGGCCTTACTATTAGGTCAGCCAGGGCTACCCTGCCTCAGGATCTTATCTGACTGGTTGTTTTTAGGTTCTAGCTCTGAACCTGCCTTGTCTTTCTGGAGGAGTTTAAGTATGGCTTGTCCCTCAGGATGGTGGTGGAGGAGTGCTCTGGTGCTGGGCCCAGGAGCCAGCCTTCTGTCAGAACTGCCATCCGGATGGGTGGGCCTCAACTCACCTCGCAGGATGGGTCTATTTGGACAGTGTTGTTTTCCTTCCCGTCCAGGCAGGACACGGGTCCTGGCCCGAGATGGCTCATTTCCTTAGCACAGAACAACAAACCTAAGTAGAAGCTGCTGCCCGGGCCAGGCTGGGGGGGAAGGGTCACAGGGTCACGGAGTCCAAACAACCCCTGCCTTCTTCCCTTGTGCCCTTTTTATATCTTTACAGCTTGGGATGATAGAGCGGCCAGAGCCTTGTGGGGTTTATAGAGTAGAAAGAAGATGGAGAAGATAAATCTCCCTGAGTGAGGTGCTCACATTTCTGATCGAAAGAAGCTTTGCTAAATCTTGACTTTGGACTTTCTTCACTCAGTTTATTCCAGGGTAGGAACAGGAAAATGAGCGCAGACTCTGGAGTCAGAAGGCCTATGTGTGAGGGGTGTGTTGGTAAATGTTTAACAACTGTCTTTCTAGGGGGGGAAAAGTACCCACAACACACTTTTACGCTTAACCTGCATTATTAACAGTTTTTTTCACCACTTTCTTGAGTCTAAATCAACAAAGCAACAAACCAAGCCTTGCTTTGTAGCTACTCATGTTGAAAATTTAACAATCAACTGTCCGGAGCCAGTTTGAGGTGTCCCCAACCTATTCCTGCCTGTGTTCAAATCCTGCTTCTGACGTCACCTGTTTGATGTTGGGCAAGTCAATTCACCTTTCTAGGCCTCAGTTTGCTCATCCATAAAAAGAGAGCTGTACCAGATAACTTCTAAGGTACCTATCTATGATTCTTGTTATTCCCAGAGAGGAATGAAAATAAATAAATAGTCCCGAGTCCTCTCCCCACCTCCCTACCCCTATCCCCAATTCCTGAAATTAAGGAAAGATTCAGGGCCAGGTTCCTACTGGATCACCTCTGCCAATGCCACTGATAGCCTGGTTGCTCCTTTCCCAGTGACTCTCACCCCATCTTTTAGAATAGGGCATTGCTACAACCAAGCAGTGGTGGAACTCTTGCACCCTTTTTTATTTTAAGAGGTATGAATTGAGTCTTCTGCTCTGGCAAAGCCTGCTTCCTCCATTTGGTTTCTGAGTATGCTAACTCTGGGTGCAGAGTGCAAATGCCCTCCTTCCCAAAGGCTCTGGTGCTGGCCCCTCTTTCTTAGGAAAGAGCTCAGCACTTTGGTGGCTACCCTATCCTCCAGCCCAGCCAAAGCCTAGGAAAGGGGCGTGTGTTCCTTTAAGAGGCTGGCCCAGGAGTGGTGGGGTTTGCTCTGTGCTGTTTCCTTTCTGGCCATTCAAGAGCCCCAAACATATCCCGGAGCCCAGTAGCCTCATTCACTGAGCCGGGACTGTGGGAAATCTCCCAGGAGTTGGACGGGTAAGTCAAGCGGCTGAAGTCCTGTCCCAGGGAATCCAGGCAGGTACCTTTGCAAACCTGTATTTTCTTGCAATCCCTTTTTTCTACTTGAGGCTCCCTTACTCCTGCCCCTGGTTCAGGAGAGGCTGGGCTGGGATCTGAGACAAGATGCGGGACAAGAATAGGGACTGCGACCAAGACACTGAGTGGTGGGGAAGAGCCCTCCTGGGCTTTGGGACAGGGAACTGGGCTCTGGGGCAGTGGCCTCTTGGGGTTGGAGGCACAGTGTGAGACCTGGCCAAAGATGAAAGCTTGAGACAGGGGATCTTGAGGGACAAGCTGCTTAAGATTTAGGGTAGATGTCCAACTTAGTGCCCAGGGCAGAGTAAAAAGGGTTTGCAGTCGGCTGTAATATTCTTCAGTGTGAGAAACTGCCTGCCACGTGCCAATTCCACAGACATTTGCCTGCTGGAGTGAGGTGAAGAGGTAAGTTGGTGGGACTGTGGCCAGTTACCATATGGGGCTACTTTCAGTCACTTGGGGGAACCTGACAATAGCTAAGAGCGGGAAGACGGGCTAGAAATGACCCTGTTGGCTGGACTGGGCTGTGGTCTCCACCCCAGCTCTTCTACCAGTCCAGGAGACCCAATTTTTTCAGCCTGCCTCATTTGAGGAAAGAAGAGAGGGAGATCTAGAGCCACAGCAAAGCAGAGAACACAGCTCCACGCTTCCCTGGCCCCTCTCCTCGAATGCCCTCCAGCAGTGGGAGGGGCAGGCAGATTGTTCTGCGGGGCGTTAGAGAACAGGGCCAAGAAATCCCCGTCTCTGTCACAAAGTGGAACTTGGTGGGAGGTCCCTGGAATGTTTCTAGGGTCTGACAGGTCTATTCGATAAGCAGAGGTTTGTCTAATGAAACTCTGTAGCCTGGAGGATCCTTTCCTTGGGGATCAGGGCATCTAGCCCTTGGAGGAAGAGGCTTTCCTGGTGTTTTAGGGGGAAACTTAATTAGGTTCCTTTGTCGGGCTCAGGGTGAGTGCACAGGGAATGTCAGGAGGGACCGGGATTCCCCTCTCAGCTCACCTCCTGCTTCCACTTTCCCTTGACTGATAGTGGCAGTTTCAAAGGAACTTATAAACCTTGTCCAAACAGGGGGCACAGATGTCAAATTCCTATCCCAGTGCCCGGGGGGCTGGAGGCTGTTGAGAAGCTTGGTAGGTACATGGCACCCTCTGCTGGTACTTTGGGGATTTGCAATCACCTGGATGTGGAAAGATACTTGGTTTGGAGCCATAGATCATAGGAATATAGATTCAGAGATGGATGGTCATCTCATCCCCCTCATTTTATAGAAAAGGAAATGGAGGAAAAAGGTTAAAGGGGGCAGCTAGATAGGCGCAGTGGATAAAGCACTGGCCCTGGATTCAGGAGGACCTGAGTTCAAATCTGGCCTCAGACACCTGACACTTATTAGCTGTGTGACCTTGGGCAAGTCACTTAACCCTCATTGCCCTGCAAAAAAGAAAGAAAAAAAGAAAAAGGAGTTAAAGTAACTTGCTCATGATCACGTGGGTAGAAAGTATCAGAACTTAGAATTAAACCTAGATTTCCAAATCCAGGGTTTTTTCTACTAATACACTTATAAAGCATTTAGCAAACCTTCAAGGGCTATATAAACGTTGTTTCTCATCCTTCTCGTCCTTCTCCTCTTCTTCTTCTCTTCCTCCTCCTCCTCCTCTTCTTCTTCCTCCTCCTCCTCTTCCATTTCCTCCTCCCTCTTCCATACTGCCTCTTCACCAGGGAGGCTTAAGTTGGTAGAGGAAAGGCCAGAAATGAAGGGAAAGTTTTAAATTTGAGAAACGAAGAGATATGTGATGGGAGGGAGTGTATAAGACTGAATCTAACTCAGTAGAATCTTGCCTTTCCCCTTAATGTGGTGGGTATGGCTCTTATGGCCCATTCACATCAGTTGAGTTCTGGATAGGGGTTCCCTTGCCCCACAGTATGCTCTGTTGCATCAAAGTATAATGAAAGTAGCACAAGGAGTCAGTAGATGCAGGTTCTCCTCCTAACTTTGCCACTAACTGGCTGTGTGACTTTGGACAAGAAGCAGCTAGGTGGCTTAGTGGATTGGGCTTCAGTCAGGAAGACCTGAATTGGAATCCTGCCTCACTCTTACTAGCTGCATGACCTTGGAAAAGTGCCTTAATCTCTCTCAGCCTCAGTTTTCTCCTCTGTAAAATGGGAATGTTGATAGCACCTTCCTCCAAGTTTTTTGTGAGGATCAAATGAGATAATATTTATAAAGCACATTGTCAACCTCAAAGTACTCTATAAATGCTAGCTATAAAATGAGGGGGTTTGGTAATCTCTAAGGTACTTTCCAACTCTAATATTCTAGGAAGTGGTTTTATCCTCAGTCCAAAGGATGCCAGGAAGATGAGAACGGTTTTGGGGATCAATCTGGAGCTCCAGTTTATTTCTTTGAATGATTTATAATCAGGCTGGATCCTGAGCCCTCCTTGTTTGTATCTCTAAGCCCAAGGAAAGTCAGATCGTGGGAGGGAAGAGCAGAGCATTGTGTGCCTTCTCCTTGGATTTTTTTGTTCAACTGGATACAGAACATGGGCTGGGTAAGAGGATAAGGGGAGTGTGGAATGAAGTCCGTGAGAGCAAGGTTAAGAAAGGAGTGTTCTCCAGTGACCTCGTGTAGGCAGAAAGATATTTCCATCTCAGCTTCAGAATTTCAAGAGTGTAAAATCTGGAAGAAACTTTACAGACCATCTAGTCCAATACTTTGATTTTACAGAGGAGGCAAGTGAGGCCCAGAGAGGTGTGATTACTTGCCCAAGGACTTACCTTAATGGCAGGACTGGGATGAAGGCCCAGGTCTTTTACCTCCTGCCTTAGAATTATTTCTACTCTGCCGGTCTGCCTCTCCAGCTTATGCTGTGACTAAATTAAGGACTTTTGTACACTTGTTTCAATTTAGAATATTCAAACCCATTCTTTCCCCCAGCTTGGAACCAAAGAAATGGGAGAAGGGAAAAGCTGTGAGAAACTAGGGTAGGAAAGACATCAGAGCAGAAGAGAAAGAATGCTGAACCTGGATGGAAAGGCTAGGAGTAAAGGATGACTAGACGTAAAAAAAACCTGGGTGTGAATTCTTAACACGTATGAAGTTTGGAAACCTTTAGTTAGTCACAACCTTCTGAGCTACAGTTGAGTCATCATCCTCCCAGGTATGTTGTGAGGAAAATGTTTTGCAAATTTGAGGGGGGGACCAGCCAATGTGGGTCCAGTTGAAGGATGGTTCTTGTGGAGCCCATGTGGATAATTGGTGAATTTGTTTCTGGAAGTGTGTGATGATGCTGAATGGAGGTCCTGGCTCTCAGCTGTTTCCTGTCTGCTGAGTAATGGCAAAGAGGGGCCTTTTGGTTAGCCAGCAGCTGAGCTGGAACCAACAGTGTTTACCAAAGGTTTCAGTAGTTCAAGGTTGGAGGAGTCATTGGAGATCCAGCTTGGGAAGGTGGCATCCCTGAGGAGTGACATGCTTGACCTAGCCCAGCTGTGGACTGATGTTGTAGCTGAGATGAACTCAAGAAACTCATGCATCAACCCGGAAGCACCCAGAAGTGAATTCAGTGGTGGGAAGAATGTTCGAAGCTGCCACTCAGTTTGAGCTCACTCTCCCCAAGGACTGAAGCAGTTCTTCCAATTTTCTAGCCCTTACAAAGCCCTCTGCCAAAAAAAAAGAAGGACAAATGGGTCCCATCCAGGACACAGGCTTGCCAAGGGGGGCACGTGCTCCAGAGTTTGGAGGATCATTCTTACTCCTTGTGTGGAGCAGGAAGGAAAAGCATGAGCTTCTCCATTGGAGCCTTCGCGATACTCTCAGTTATAACTCAGTGGCCAGCCATGCATCAAGCAGTCAGGGAACAGTTACAGAATACCTGAGGTCTTCTATCATTGCATCATTCCAGAAGCAGGCTCATCAAACATCCACGTGGCTCCACTGGACTTCTTCCAAGGCTGGGCTCTCATTGGCCATTACGAAGAACTTATTAAAGACCCATATAAATGTAAACTGCTGTTGATTCAGAACCAAAGTCAGTCCTTCTTTTCCTGTTTCTTCCTGGTTCTATGCAACTGCATATGAATCCCAAAGTACCTAGAACAGTATGTGGCACACAGTCGGCATTTAATAAATGCATGTTGATTGATTGATTGTGTCTTGCAGATGCCCCTGAGAACATAAACAGGGCCTAGTGCTCAACTTCACGTTCCCTGCAGTCTTGACTCTGAGGGCATCTTTTGCCTTTTTTTTTGGTATCCCCAGAGCTTATCATAGGACTTGGCACATAGTAGGCACCTAATAAATGCTTACTCATTGATGGATAGACTGTGGAGAATCCAATGAATTCACCAAGTGGGAAAGAGATACAAATTAATTCCCTGAGTTGGCTAAAGAGGATCCTTATGACTCCAAGTCTCCCTGTGGGGTAGAGAAGAATTTGGGGGTAAATGGAGTCAGGGACCCACGTCCTGGAGGAGAACCAAAGTATGTTCCCTCTAGCTGTGGGCAGACTTCCTGACAGACAGGGCATAGTTCAGTGGGGCAGCCAGCTGGACCACACTCAGCCTAAAGGGGTGGGAGGGCTGGCTGCCAATCTTTCTCAGCAGGGAGGCCAGACTCAGGGTTAAGCAAGACATGAAAGGCTTAGCTTACCACCCAGGGCTAAGAAATAGGCAGAGAGGAGAATGAGCTGAGCCTGCATGGATTCTGGTTTCCTTGTGGCTTCAGAGTCTTGAGCAAGGGAGAAGGAAGCCCAGGGAGGGCACCTTGGATATGGTCAGGGTGGGCCTCTGAGTTGGGCCTCTGTTGCTTGATCCAAGCTGTCTAGACATCATAAGGATGTGTCCTGTGTTCCTCTTCCAATGGAGTCATTCTCTAATCCATGTGCACTTTTCTTCTCAGCTGGCTCATTTGGAGCCCTCAACCTTGAGCCAAGAGCAGTTGAGTTTGTCTGGATGAGAAATGCTGCTGGTGTTGTCGATTATGCTCCTGCTACCCTCTGGCTGTCCTGCACTGCCTTTCTACAATGGCTTCTACTATGGAAATGTAATGAGTGACAGAAGCTACAGAAATGGCAATGGAGAAGGTGGGTGTGCCTTCCAGGGCTGGCAAGGAACCTTATTTGTGCAAGGCAGGGAACCTCAATTTTGACTGTTTAACCAAGCAATCAATCTGCAAGTTCTTATTAAGTGCTTACCTGTTGTCTGGGCTGGCAGCTGGGTAGTGCAGTGGATTACACGCTGGGCCTAGAGTCAGGAAGACTCATCTTCCTGAGTTCAAATATGGCCTCAGAGGGGCGGCTAGGTGACACAGTGGATAGAGCACTGGCCTTGGATTCAGAAGGACCTGAGTTCAAATCCGACCTCAAACACTTGATACTTACTAATTGTGTGACCCTGGGGTAAGTCACTTAACCCCAATTGCCTCACCAAAAAAAAAAAAAAAGAAAGAAAGAAAGAAACCAATATGGCCTCAGACACTAGCTGTGTGACCCGGGACTAGTCATTTAACCCTGCTTGCTTCAGTTTCCTCTTCTGTAACATGAGCTGGAGAAGGAAATGGCAAACCACTCTAGTATCTCTTTCTTTCATTTTTTTCTTTTAATCAAATTTTCTTGTACAAAATGACAGATATGGTAATGTTTTACATAATCATACATGTACAACCCATATATGATTGTTTGCCACCTTGGGCAGGGGGGATGGGAGGGAGGGAAAGAGGGATAAAAATTGGAACCCAAAACTATAAATAAAAATGTTTATTATTGGGGCAGTGGATAGAGCACCGGCCCTGGAGTCAGGAGTACCTGGGTTCAAATCCGGCCTCAGACACTTAGCACTTACTAGCTGTGTGACCCTGGGCAAGTCACTTAACCCCAATTGCCTCACCAAAAAAAAAAAATGTTTATTATTAAAAAACCCTAAATGGGGTCACAAAGAGTTGGATATGACTGGAAAATGACAACACAAATATTATAGGCTCTGCACTGGGGATACAAAGAAAGCAAAAACAATCCCCGCTCTCAAGGAACATATTTTTTTATAAAAATTGTTTTAATTCAGAACTTAACAGACATCAAACACAGTTCAGAGTTCTTAAAAATTCAAGGTTGTTTGTCTTTACAATGCTATTTTTATTATACAAATTGCTCTCCTGTTTTTGCATCAGTTTATAAAAAAAAGGCTCTCCAGATTTCTCTGAAACCTTCCCTCTCACCATTTCTTAACAGTGCAATCATATTGTATTACATCAGCAATTCTCAAAGGGTGTGCTGCTAGTTCCATTGGGTGTGCCATGAAATTTTGGATGTTATATCAATGCAGATAAAAGAAAAATTTGAAATTATTTTGTTTAGATGCATTTTACTTACCCACCCATTACATGGAGTATTGCAAAGCACAGTATTCATAAGATAAACAAATCGTGCCAGTTATGGGTATGTACTAACTTTAAAACACATCAACCTTGAACTCAACTAGAAATCAACAAAAACAGCTGCTCTTATTTAAGGGAAATGGTGATTGCTAGAATTCTTGACTCTCCTGTAGTGTTGCTAAATTAAATGTTCAGCCCTTTGAACAAAAGAGTTTGAGAACTAGTGCATCACATTCATGTGCCACAATTTGATCCTTCATTCTCTAATCAATGAGGATCTATTTATTCTGTTTCCTGTTCTTTGTTACCACAAAAGGGTTGCTATGAATATTTTACTGTTGGGCCTCTATGTTTTTTCAATAAAAATTCATTGTAATCACAGTTCATGGACAACTCTTTAGCCTTTAGGTTGGGCTGAAGGTGTAGTTTGTCCTTGTTCCTTTCTCCCACTCTCCTTCAGGGAAGAAGGGAAGGTAGTGACAGCAACTGACTCCTTGGAGCTGGTGATTGGTTAATGCTTTTAGGGGTATCTTTGCTGATAGGAGGACATTCCTTCAATGTGTCTTGTAACTAGGCAAGGTACTAGTCTGGGAGCTGGCTTCTTCTTCAAGCCGACCCATCTCCACTAAAAACAAAATCCTTCCTGTTCTTAGTTACATGGTATTTAGTCAGAAGTTTCGCTTGAATATCTTTTTCTTTTTTGTTATTGATTTTGTTTTAACATTTTTTTATTGATAACTTTTTGTTTTGTTGTTCTTCTATCACCTCAGAGAGAACCATCCCTTATAACAAAAATAAGAAAAAGTTGCAGGGTTGAGGGGGAGCAGTTTAACAAAATGAACTGATCCATCTAGCCTGACAATGTATACAAAGTTCTGTACCAATACTCTCCCACCTTTGCAAAGATGAAAAATGAAAAGAGGTACATTGTATTCATTCTTCTTCCCTGTCAAGGTCAAGGTTGCAGGTTGTCTTTTTCTTAGGACCTTTTGAGATGCTTCCTTAGAGTTTTAGTCACTCTAATTTAGCTTGGGAGCAGTGGTTATGAACTGTAGCAGAATGTGATCAATACCAAGGGAGGTACAAATAAGATACAAATCTTGCTTCTTGATGCTGGCCTTAGACAGTTCCTCATCTTGGATTCCCATCTCTCCCAAAAGGCTTCTTCAATGGAGTGAAATTGGTGGTAGAGACACCCGAGGACCCCCTGTTCACTCACCGAGGTGCCAATGTGACCCTGCCCTGCCGCTACCACTATGAACCTGCACTGATCTCCTCTCGTCCTGTTCGGATCAAGTGGTGGAAACTTGGGGAGAATGGGGCCCCTGAGAAGGATGTGCTGGTGGCCATTGGGCTGAGGCACCGAAGCTTTGGGGAGTTCCGCGGGCGTGTTCACCTTTTACAAGAGAAAGAGCAGGATGTCTCCCTGGTGATATCTGACCTGCGCCTACAGGACTATGGGCGCTATCGATGTGAGGTCATTGATGGGCTGGAAGATGAGAGTGGTGTGGTGGAGCTGGAACTGAGAGGTGAGCAACTGGGCAAGGGAAGAAGAGAGAGACAGAGAGACAGAGGGAAAGACAGACAGACACAGAGAGAGAGATGGAAAGACAAAGAGACAGACAGAAAGAGAGAGACAAACAGAGAGACAGAGAAAGAGAAAGACAGAGACAGAGAGACAAAGACAGAGACACACACAAAGACAGAGACAGACAGAGACAGAGATGGAGAAGTATAGTATTGGGGGTAGGGGAGCCAGGGGAAAAGGGATGGGAATGGATTGACCCTCCTCTGCTCCTAGGATGGGACTATTTTCAGAGTATCATGGGATTTAGATCTTGAAGAGACCTTAGAGATCATCTAGTTGACCCCCTTCAATTATAGGTAGTGCCAGGGTAAGAAATGGGGTCATTCGGGAGCTGGGAATGATTAGACTCAAAACGTCTCAGAGATAGGAGAGAGGAGGATATTAGTTGGGACAAGAGAAAATGAAGTTGATTGGGGTCAGATGTGTGGTTGAGGGCCAGACGGCTCATGACTGCAATGAGAAAGTAACCTTTATCTCCTCTATCCCCTCTCCCAGACCTCCTTTGACCCCAGCCCACCCATCTTATTCCTGGTATGTGCTGCCTTAGGCTTGTCTGGTTCATTTTTTTTGCTTTAGGATGTAACCTGACACTTGGTGGGCGAAGCCAAATAAAGGCTATGTGCATTCCTCAGAGATCAGGCCAGTAGGCAGGGTTTCTAGGGTCTTAGGCCACTGCTGATTGCACCCTGCTGCTTCCTAGAAAAGAACCAAAGTTGCCTAATGAGGTCACTTGATCTAGTAAAATGATGAACTAGCTGCCCCCAAGCTGAGAGATGAAAGCTGCAAGCACTGGATTCCTGAACTGATTCCTCCATGGAGGCCTTTCTCAGGATAGAGACTCACAGGACTGAGGGTACCATAAGGCATCATCCTTTTTAGCACTTCTGTCTTTCCTTCTCTCTTATCCTCCTCTGGACTTTTTCCCTCTTCACTCTCTCCACTGGTTTCTTTTCCCCTCATATTTACTCATATCATAGACACCTACCTTTTCTACCTCCTTCACTACCTATACATTCTGCTAATGTACAGTATAAAGATAAAGTTTTTCTCCCTTCTTTCACCCTTTGTGTAGATAGCTCACAAGGACCTCCTAGGTAGACTGACTTCAGTCTGTCTTTCCCTCCCTCCTTCCTTCCTTCCTTCCTTCCTTCCTTCCTTCCTTCCTTCCTTCCTTCCTTCCTTCCTTCCTTCCTTCCTTCCTTCTGAGGCAAACAGAGGTTAAGTGACTTACCCAGGGTCACACAGATAATAAGTGTCTGAGGTCAGATTTGAACTCAGATCTTCCTAACTCCAGGGCTGATAACTCTATCCACTGAATCACCTAGCTTCCCCCAGGTGCACTTTCTTCAGAAGCCAGTCCTAACTTATCCATCCAATTCTTCCTTTGGTCATGACTCCTTGTCCTCTCCCTCTCTTCTCCTTGCTAGGTGTGGTGTTTCCCTACCAGCCACCCCATGGTCGCTATCGGCTCAACTTCCACGAGGCACAGCTGGCCTGTGAGAAACAAGATGCTGTGGTGGCCTCCTTTGAGCAGCTCTTCAGGGCCTGGGAAGAAGGACTGGACTGGTGCAATGCAGGTTGGTTGCTGGATGGGACTGTGCAGTATCCCATCACCCTGCCTCGGCAGCCATGTGGGGGGCATGGCCTCGCACCTGGGATCCGCAGCTATGGCGAGCGTCACAAGAGACTGCACCGTTATGATGTCTTCTGCTTCTCGTCATCTGTGAAAGGTGAGAGTGCCCCGGGAGAGCCTCGGCTTCACTCTGCATTTGTCTAGTCATAGGTCTCCGAGGAGGCCCTTCCTGGATCAGGGAAGAGGTGGGTATGGGGCTGTGTGACATTGGCCTTTCTGTAGCAAGGAAAACAGCCCAGAGGCTGTTCCAGGGATCTCTAATGACTAAATCAGAGATCAAAGAATCATGAATATGATATGATATGATATATATGATATGATATAACTGTTATAGTTAACATAATATCATATCATGTTATATCAATATATCCTATCATATTATATAAAACATCATATATCTATATAGATGTATATATCTATGGAACTACATATTTAGAAATACACACAGGGGTACTTAGGTGGCACAGTGGATAAAGCATCGGCCCTGGATTCAGGAGGACCTGAGTTTAAATCCAGCCTCAGACACTTGACACTTACTAGCTGTGTGACCCTGGACAAGTCACTTAACCCTCATTTCCCTGCCCCCCCAAAAAAGAAATACACACACATGAATCTTGCTTGTACATCGTTGTTTGAATATTTGTTCCCTCATTGTACTGGGAGCCCCTTGAGAACAAAGCCGGTCTTCTGCTTTTCTTTGTATCTGCCACAAATAAACAAAGTGCCTAGCACAAAGTAAGTCGATGTTTGTCGCAAATCAATGTTTGTAGACTTATTGGAGTAATAATAAATAATAGTATCAGTAATAATGATGATGATTAATAATGGGCATTGATAAAATTCTTTAAGGTTTGCAAACTGCTTTACTAAATACAAAATTATCTCATTTGCTCCTCTGTCCAAAATTTGTCCCTTGTCAGTGAGCTCTGCATACGGTGTTTAATAACTACTTACCAAATTGAATTGAACTATGATCCCTGTTATGTTGGTTGCTTTAGTGCTCATGGCTCCCCTCCTCCATCTCCCCCACAGGGCGGGTATATTATTTGGAGCACCCAGAGAAGATGACGCTGGCTGAGGCAGAAGAGGCTTGTCAGGAAGATGGGGCCAGCATTGCCAAGGTGGGGCAGCTCTTTGCAGCTTGGAAGTTCTATGGCCTGGACCGCTGTGATGCAGGCTGGCTGGCTGATGGCAGCGTCCGCTACCCTGTTACCCGACCCCGGCCTAACTGTGGATCCCTTGATCCTGGTGTGCGAAGCTTTGGCTTCCCTGACAAGGAGAGCCGAAAATATGGAGTCTATTGTTACCTATCGAGCTAGGGCTAAGGGGCAGGCCTCCTTTGGCCCCAGCCTTGCTTCCTTTCCTTTTTTTCCCCCTCCTTCCCCGATCCCCTCCCTCCCCTCCCCCTGGGCTGGTGTATTTATTGCAAGTCTCATTTACCCTGAGGGTTGAGGAGATTTAGATGAGTTTTTTACATTTTTCAACAATTTCTTTAAACAATAATATTTTTTATTACGTGTTTTTGAAAAGCAAAAGAGGAAACTGAATTCTTCTAAGACAGGTCTTCTCACATGTCTTTCTTACCTCTGGGCTCCATCTCTCCTCTAGGGCATTCAGTAGGAGCACAGAATCTTAAAGTTAGAAGGAACCTCAGAGATCATCTAGTCTAATTCTGTCGTTTTGTGGTGAGGAAACTAAGTCCCAGAGGAAGGGAAGTGCCTTGTCTAAGGTCACACAGCAAGTCGGTGGCAGAGCTGGAATTAGAACCCAGATCTTTAGACTCCTAGTCCACAGTTCTTTAAAAGTACCCTGGGTTCTCCCTTTTCTCTCTGTTGATGGAAGTGGGGGCTATTCCTTATGTGGGAGGAAAGAAGTGATTCAGTGGGATCCTGATCCATTGTATGTTGCCATACAATGAGACAGTGGATTCCAAAATCAAGAATTTGGACAGCTCTTGCTAACTTGGCCTCCTGCCTCTTATACTTACTTTCCTCCTCTCTTCCCATTTCACTGGGGACCTTTTTTGTCCAGGTGAGTCCAAATCAGTACATCCGGGAAGTCAGTGCTCCAGACAACTTCCCAAGCTCCACATCCATGCCTGGTCCAAGGATTTTTGTGTCTCACTCCCATTTTTCTACTTCCTTTCTGGGGAACTGTCACTAGGTATATGTTTTCCAAGAGCAATAAATGGTGCTATGACCTTTTAAACCAATTCTAGTTCCTTCTTGGTCCTTTTCCCTCTCTTTGCCTCTACCTCTCTACCTACATTTTTTTTTTGTCTGAGCTGGAAGAGGGATAACAGTACTTTTTACTCCATAGTGAGGTATAGTTCTGGGGAATGATGAGAGAGAGAGAGAGAGAGAGAGAGAGAGAGAGAGAGAGAGAGAGAGAGAGAGAGAGAGAGAGAGAGAGAGAGAGAGAGAGAGAGGTGTGTTAGGGTGCCCATGTGTGTGCATGTTCATTGGTAGGAGGTGGGGAAAGTATGGGAGAAGTACTGCTCCCTTGACTTGGGGGTGGTTGCCATGGAAATGTTTTCTTAAATGCACCTAGTGAATTTGTGAAACAAAGTGATGGATCTGAAGGGAGGAGAGAGAGGTGACATTCCCTGTTGTCTTAGTGAGCCTCGGCTGCTGCTGGAGGCTGGATTCCAGGGTCAGATTTGTTTTTATTGCCCCTTTAACCAGAGCTGCCACTCTGGTCTGAAGCCATCTTCAGGGTCTCATTACAGAAGCACTCTCTGCTCCTGGAGACGGTACTACATGGGAATTCCCTTTTTTCAATCATACTATAAAAATGTAAGAGAGGGAAGGGTTCAAGCTGAGAACCAAGTGTGGCCTGTGTTCTACTTCAGACTCAGGCCTTCTAAGACCAGCTGGACAGTCCTCCCTCTCTGTTCTCCCCAACTTATCTCCTGTGGGCCCTGGAAATCAAATGTGAAGGATGGATTCAAAGTTTGATCTCCATTTGCTGCCAATATCCCTCTGTGATTTCTCCCATTTTCTTCTCAGTGTCTAGTCCTTTCCTTATGTCCCTTCCAAGGACATTCACTATCTTTCTTGAGTACATTCTGTTTCCAGAGCCCTGTATAAAGCCCAGTTCATAAGCCCTCACTCTAGTCTTATTTCTTGACCTCGTGTAACATGTGTCCATGGAGACACACAAAGAAATATTCATATGCACACATACACACTCTATCATGTTAGCCTCAGTTTTCTTATCTGTAACATCGAGGGGTAGATGAGATGACCTCTAATATCTCTTCTAGCTCTAAATCTATGGTCCTACAGAAATCATCTCAATATGAATAAACTACAATAGGATTTTGCTGTATATGGTTTATATTGTCTGCTGTACACACACCTAGTTCCAAGTTTCCTTTGAATAAACAGGATTTATAACCTTTGGGGAGTTAACCAAAGAGCCTTTCCATTTCCCCAAAAGTCCCTTCAATAAACCCTTAGTTCTCCGGCGCCATCTCTTAAATTATAAGGAAAAAAAAAAAGACTCTTCCAATTTTTTTTATTATCATCATTGTCAGTTTTCAAAAATATAAATAGGCGCATGGAACCATGGTGGCCTGCACGGTCCCGGGGGGTGATGCTCAAACCGTGGATCAGGAGTGCCCCCCAGCCCTGCTGTGACACTGGAGGAAGCCAGAGAAGCTAATTAATCATAGAGTGGAACCAGCCCCAGAACCCATCCTCCTTTGGGCTTCCCCTCTGTATCTCTCCTTCAATTTTGCTCTTCCCATGCACCTTCCTCCCTCTTCCCTCCTCCTCTCTGACTCCTGCCCTTATCACAGACACCCCACCCCTTCTACCCCCTTCTCTTCTGATACATTCAACTACAGTTCACTAGTACAGTATTCTTCAGGTCCTCTGTCTCTGGAACATCCACATGATCCCACTCTCCCTCTCCCTCTGCTAGCCCTTCTTGGAGATTAAATAACAAATAATTACATTGTTCTTGGATAAAATCAGGAAACAAAAAATAATCTTCTTTATTTAACTTAACCCCCTCCCTGTGTTCCCTCCTCCCCCCGTCCCTGCCCTGGTCCCTGAAATAGGCACAACATGAAATTGAAGAAAAGTACCTAAACTCAGACTGTGGGGAAAAAAAATGTGGCTGGAATCTAGTTTGTTTGCTTTAGTGCTTTGCTAAGAGAAAATGAAACAAAATATTTGGGGGGATGATTTTTTGGGGGGTGGGTATATACATGATGTGGGTTTTTTTCCTTTTTAATGTAATTCCTTATATGACAGAAAGCAACAAGAAGGTGACAATGACTCCATGAAATAGTGTCAGTTCTGTAAGGTCTGTCGGCTCATTCTGTCCTTTTTGGCTCTCTGGCAGGGGATTTACTGTCTAGTGGGCTGTGCTGTGGACCTTGCTCCTCTGGGGCTGAGAGTTCCGCCTTTGTAGTCGTCGCTTATAGGTGGCAGCTGTGGGATGGGAAGAGAGTATGATAATTACTCAGTGAAGGGAGAACAGGACTGGGTCCACCCTAACCCCATTGATGGTCTTCTTCCATTAGTTCAACTCCCCTTGATCCTGGCTTCTATTTGATGATGTGAGCTTCCACTGGGATCTCTGGGCTTTGCTTTTCCCCTAAACCTACCAGACCTATTGGGTCTCAGTCATTGTTAACAGATGGGCAGAAAATCTCCCCTTCATCTATTGTGTCTCATATGTTTTACATTATAAACACCCTCATAGACACTATGATTCTGTTTAGCTTTATGGACCTATCAGGTCCTGGGACCAAAGAAGCAGCTGGGATTCCAAGAAACTCCTCTAGCATTCCATATCTGGCAGTGGAAAGAATATTGGAATTGAAGTCATGGGATCTGGGCTCCAGTGCTGTCTCTGCCACTTACTACCTGTGCAACCTTGTATGAGTCATCAAACCTATCTGGGCCTCAGTTTACTCATCTATAAAATGAGGGGTTTGGCCTATCTATAAAATGAGGGGGTTGGCCTGGGAGACCTTTAAGATCTCTTCCAGCTCTAATTCCATGATCATATTTTTCAGACTCCCTCCACTCATTGTTTTTCTAAGTAGAATCTGGGGCATTTTCAAGAGTAAAATTCTAGAAATTCTGGAGGGGTAGGAGGAGGGATTCCTTATGTTGAAACCCTTAACTCTCTATGTTCAATCCATTGATCAGATACTCCCAGGATAGTGTGGGAGAAGAAGGAGCATTGGGTAAACAGAAAAAACCATTACTTACGGTCTATGCAGGCTATCTGTGGCTCTTCCCAATGTCCACTAGGTAGGCATCGGATTGTAGGCACATGGCGCTGGACAAAGCCCTCTTTGCACTGGTACCGGACCAATGAGTTGATTTCATACCGGTCCTTTTTCTGTCCAAAGGTCCTAGCATGTTCAACTGCAGGAGGGTCTCCACAAGCCACTGTAAAATTGAGAAGGTGTGGTGAAGCAGATATATGTTTTAATTTAATATTTTATTTTCCTCCCAATTGCATGTAAAAATAATTTTTAGCATTCATTTTTTAAAAAATTGTTGAGTTCCCAATTCTCTCCCTCCTTCCCCTTCCTCCCTCATTGAGAAGACAAGCAATTTGATACAGGTTGTACATGAGCAGTCATGAAAAATATATTTGTATATTAGTCACGTTGTGAAAAAATGGATTTTTAAAAACCAAGAAAAATAATGAAAGTAAAGAAAAAGTATGCATTGATATGCATTCAGACTCCATCAGTTCTTTCTCTGGAGGTGAATAGCATTTTTCGTCATGAGTTCTTCAGATTTATCTTAGATCATTGTATTGCTGAGAATAGCTGTCATTCACAGTTGATAATTGATGTTGCTGTTACTGTATGTTCACCTGGTTCTGCTCATTTCACTTTGCATTAGCTCATGTAAGTCTTTCCAGGTTTTTCTGAAATCCACCTGCTTATTGTCTTTTACAGCACAATAATATCCTATTTCATTCATATACCACAACTTGTTTAGCCATTCCCCAACTGATAGCCATCCTCTCAATTTCCAGTTTTTTGCCACCACATTGAGACCTACTATAAATACTTTTGCATATACAGGCGCTTTTCCTCTTTTTAAAAAATCTTTTGGGGATACAGACCTAGTAGGGATATTGCTGGGTCAAAAAGTATTGATGGTTTTATAGCCCTTTGGGAATAGTTCCAAATTGCTCTACAGAATGATTGAGTCAGTATAGAACTTCAACAGTGCATTAGTGTCTCATTTTCCCCATATCTCCTCCAACATTCATCATTTTCCTTTTCTGTCATATTAGCCAATGTGATAGGTGTGGGGTGGCAACTTAGAGTTGTTTTCATTTACATTTCTTTAATCAATAGTGATTTAGAGCAGAGTTTCTTAAACTTTTTCCACTAATGACCCCTTTTCACCAAAGAAATTTTTATATGATGCCCTGTATATGGGTATATAAAATAGGTATACATAATCTTTTACTGTTGCCAAATTTTTTGTGATCCCCACATTCAATGGGTTGTGACCCACAGTTTAAGAAGCTTTTATTCAGAGTATTTTTTTCATATGACTATAGCTAGCTTTGATTACTTCATCTGAAAACTTTCTGTTCCTATCCTTTGACCATGTATCATCAATTGAGGAATGGCTCATATTGCTACAAATTAAGCAAATATATTTTTGAATGGGCTAAGAGATTCTGGGTAGAGCTCTGGTTGATGAGGACTTCCAGATTAATGTTGGACTGCATCAATATACAGCCACTTCTGGGATGAGAAGGTTAAATGAATGCAGAGAAGGATGATAGAGCACAGATCAAAGGCACACATTATCTGTGGGACCCGAGGCAAGCCACTTCACCTCATTATGCCTTATTTTCCTTATCTATAAAATGAGATCTGGAGTATATGAACTCTTAGATCCCTTCCAGCTCAACTAGCCTGGTTTTCCATGAACTTCTGTTCTTGTGAAGTTGGTCATTGCTGGCTCTATGGCTTTGCTCTCTATGTCTCTTTCATCTGATATTTCTTCCTTCAGTCTCCCTCTGTTCATCAACATCCTATTTTCTTTCAGGCTCAGTTCAAATCCCATCTCCTCCATGTAGTCCTCCCTGACCTTGTCCCATAGCTAATCTTTTCCTCCTCTGAATTCCTGTAACCCTTATCTTCTACTATATATCATACAATCTAGTTTATCATGTGCTATTTTATATAATTTTCTAGTTTTTTGACTGTAAGTGCCTCAAAATCAAAGTCCAGATTTTCTACCTCTGCCCCCTCATAGAGCCCTGGCCAAATAGTGCAAGGCACAGAGTAGGTAAAACAGAAAATATTTCTCGATTTAGTCTAGTGCCTCCCTGAATAGTGTTCTCCTGTGTTCAGACTCTGAGGTAACATTTAACCTAGAAGGTAGTTTTAAAAAAGGATATTATTTCAGCATTTGGTTCAGTGGAGAGGGACTTAGCTCTGTGAGCAGAACAGGATACTGGGTGAGCTCCTGGCAGCTTAGGGTCTAAACAAATGGACCCCTTATTGTAGAATTTTTATCTGGGTTCCTCTGGAATTTAGAGGAGTATGAATAAATGCTCATGGGATTCTCCCTTTTCAAATCAGAGCCAGAAGATCATAGATATAGAGCCAGAAGGGAATTCAGAGGCCATCTAATTCAATCTCCTTATTTTACAGATGAAGAAACTGAGGCTAAGGGACTTGTACAAAATCACACAGGGTAGTAAGCATCAAATGTGAGATTTGATCCTAAGTCCTCTGAATTCAGAATCTTGAACTCTTTCCATTGTACCATGCTGATTCTCCTAGTTTACACATATAGAATCTGTGTCCCCCAGAAAGTTAAACATTTGCCCATGATGCTAAAGCAAGTTTGGGGTAGGGTGTGAACTAGACCCCAGTCCTCTTGGTTTCTTGTTTCCCAGGTCAGTGGCTCAGAGGCAGAGAGAACAACTAGGTTGTGAGAGAGAGAGAGAGAGAGAGAGAGAGAGAGAGAGAGAGAGAGAGAGAGAGAGAGAGAGAGAGAGAGAGAGATCGAGCGCAGGCGCATATTGTTCCATTCTTTGAATCATCTTGATCCATTCAACTAGGACAAAATCCCTCCTGGGAAGTGGATGGGATTGTAGGATCACAGAGGGATTTTGGAGGCCACTGAGTGCAATGCTCTCATTTTACAGGAGAGAAAACTGAGGCCCAGGGCGGTTGTGATATGCCCAAGGTCACACAGGTAGCAAGTGTCTGAATCTGGATTTGAGCCCAGGTCCCCTGACTCCAGAAGCAGTGTTCTTTCCTTTGTAAGCTTTAAGAGTCTCTCAGTGCTTGCTGTGGGAATGGCCTTAACTTACCTGTACCCTTTTTACATGTGAACGGCAAGTGATAGTTGCAAGGGACATCATTCCATTCGCCCTTCTCATGCCAGATCATCACTACGCAGTCTTCCCCAGTGGCAAAGAAGTTGTCTGGTTGGTTGGGCCTCCAGTTCTCAAATTGCTGGGGACAGGATATGGGACAGAAAGTGAGAAGAGGGCAAGGAGGAGGACGGATCACTTGCTTCTATCCGTATTCAGTCCTGGCTTTCCCCTATCTCCCTTCTCCACATTTTCTCCATCTCATTCCTCATGTAGCGAACCTTAGTTTGTCATTAGATCAAAGGCAGCTTACAGCCTGGCAGCATTCTTCCTGGTAACCTGGAAATGCCCTTTCCTGATTATACAAGTTTGGCCTTCCACACTCATGAACTCAAAACATTCAATAAAAATTCACAGACTCTGATGATGAGACATGCTATTTTTTCTCTTTGGGGGGAAACTAAGGTGGAAAATCAGTGATCTAATTTGTCCAGTTTGTCCTGAAATTTTTTTATTTTAATTTTTTTTGGCCTGAAATCTTTAGATTAGAAATATGGATTAGAACCCATGAGAAAGTCCTCCAAATAAGATTCTATGGGGTTTTCGTTCCAGTAGAGAACACCCTCCTTTCCCTACCTTAATGAAGCCTGCTATGATCATCCCAGCCAGCAGCTATTGACTTTCTTTCAAACCACATTATACTTCTTATTTCTATCATTCACTTGGCCTTTATACTGTCTCATAAACTACCTTTTCTTGTTTTTCTGACTAGATGAGAAGCTTCTTGAAAGCAGGCACTCTGTATCAGGCTCTTTTTATCTTCCAGAATGCTTGAACACAGTGTAAATGATCTTTAGTTATATATTGCTTTCTTTCCTTTCCTATGATCTTTTCCACAAAGCTGAATCTCTTCCCCAAGCTTTTTAACTAATCAATCAACAAGCATTTATTAAGCACTTTGCATGTTCCAGGAACAAGCTTGGGATTTGAAGCAGCAGCAAAAAACATTCCCTGCCCCCAAGGGGATTAGGGGAGATGATATTCAGTGTGAATTCTTTTTATTATTACTCTGAGTCCCTCTCTTTCCTTTTTTCTTTTTCTTTTCTTTTCTTTTCTTTTCTTTTCTTTTTTTTTTGGTGAGGCAATTGGGGTTAAGTGACTTGCCCAGGGTCACAGAGCTAATAAGTGTCAAGTGTCTGAGGTTGGATTTGAACTCAGGTCCTCCTGACTACAAGGGCCGGTGCTTTATCCACTGCACCACCTAGCTGCCCTGTCCTCTCTTTGCCTTTTTTTTTTTAATTTTTTAAAACCTTTTTTTGCAGGGCAATGAGGGTTAAGTGACTTGCCCAAGGTCACACAGCTAGTAAGTGTTAAGTGTCTGAGGCTGGATTTGAACTCAGGTCCTCCTGAACTCAAGGGCCGGTGCTTTATCCACTGCACCACCTAGCTGTCCCCTCTCTTTCCTTTTTGAGGACCATGGTACAACTAACTCACCAAGGGGTGTCCATCTGACCAACGGAAATCACCTTC
Organism: Dromiciops gliroides; assembly: GCF_019393635.1. Classification (NCBI taxonomy): domain Eukaryota; kingdom Metazoa; phylum Chordata; class Mammalia; order Microbiotheria; family Microbiotheriidae; genus Dromiciops; species Dromiciops gliroides. The sequence goes on from NC_057862.1 coordinate 122,916,792, forward strand.
GATAGTTCTGTCATTGAGTCCAATCCATTGGTAGTCCTGGGCATTGTCTGAGGGGAGAAGCAGAAACAGTGGGTATGACACACTGAAGGAGCTCAATTAAATTTTTTTTTTGGTGAGGCAATTGGGGTTAAGTGACTTGCCCAGGGTCACATAGCTAGTAAGTGTTAAGTGTCTGAGGCCGGATTTGGATTCAGGTCCTCCTGACTCCAGGGCTGATGCTCTATCCACTGCACCACCTAGCTGCGCCAGGAGCTCAATTTAAAAAAGAATGAACATAATCTGAGAAGAATGGAGCTGTGGGAAAAGTTTAATAGGGAGGCCAAGCACCTTACATTTTCAGGTCTTGGGGAACTCATCCAAGAGCCCAAGTCTGAGCGTCTAAACAACTTTCTAATGAAGGTATAGGCTGGTAAAATACATATGAGTGACCCATACTGTCTTTGGAATGCCTTAATATGATAATAGGTTGTTCTAGATGAAGTGAGGTGGTCTGACTCAGAAGACCTAACTGAACCACTTGACAGGGGCACACTACCTTTTTTTTTTTTCCCTGAGCAATGAGGGCTAAGTGACTTGCCCAGGGTCACACAGCTAGTAACTGTCAAGTGTCTGAGGCTGGATTTGAATTTAGGTCCTCTTGAATCCAGGGCCGGTGTTTTATCCACTGTGCCACCTAGCTGCCTCCCACTACCCTTTTTTGGGAGAAAACTTTAGATATTGGAGCTTTGACTTACCCTCACCCCAGAGTAGACCCAGGACTCTTAGACTTAGCTAGTCAGACTCTGCTCTTAAGATACTGTTCTCTGTACTTGTTTACCCTTAACTACCCAACCCTGGTGGTCCCCTTTGCACTCACTGTTGACAAACTCCTGCTCTTCAGGTGTGACAATGCTGCTTAGGTGAGATTGATGCTGTCGACATTGGCTCTCTGCATCTACCCAGGTTTCCCGATCAGGGAAGTGCCGGTAACAGTGTCCCTGGAATTTGGTCCAGCCCTCTTCGCAAATCTCCTGGTCTGAAACAAACATCAAGGAAATGAAGGAACATCTCAAGGTTGAATTGAGATCGTACTCTTGATCAGGGCACCTCAAGTACTAGGCCCCCAAGTGAGGAGAGAGGCTCAGCCAAAGGATTCTAGGGTCTCAATCAGGAAAGGACTGGGCTCTGTTCACAGGAGTCTCAGAGCTCTGTCTGTGAGATTCTAGAGACCCTGCATCTGTGCCATTGGCCTAGAAATATCTCTTTTGTTGGAGACAAGTTCTAGAGTAGAGGTGTCAAACACATAGCTGGCAGTCCACTCCTGAGTGAAGTCTGAACTAGATTAAATTATGATTGGGAAATATTTAACAAAATAAATAAAAATACAATAAAACATAGTTAACAGTACATTTTAAAAACTAAGTCAATACATGGTCCACAAACATCCTAATGTACAATTTGAATTTGACACCACTCTTCTAGATGATGGGCATTCTCTTCCCAATCTTACCTCTTTCTCAACAACAGATTTTAGTTTGAGAAGTGGAGAAGAGAGGGAGTGAAAGGCTGGAAGTCATATGGAGGGGATGAAGAAGTTTAGAGAGCCTACAAGGTGCCACAGTCCTAGGTGAACACATCAAGTTGGTAGGGGCAAAGGCTTGAAGACAGTGGAGGGATAAATAGTATGGGACAATTGGCATAGAGTTGGCACTATTATTCTAGCCAAGTCATGAAATGCTTTTATAAGCAGAAATGAAATAACTCAACTTCATGGAAAGAGAGGATTCTGAGCTCTGGAAAGACTTGTTCCATAATGGGCTCTTCCTTTGGGTCTACCACACTGCATGTTATATGAGGGACACAACAAAGTGAGGAGAGTTGGCCCTTTGGCCTTGTTCCCAGCATCAGGAATATGGTGAGGGGATTGATTCATTGACTGTTCCTAGGGACACACACTGAACCCTTATGGAATACAATGGAATAGAGGCTTATAGAAAATTATGGGATCTAGGGAAAGTCATAAATCATGCTGTTCCCTCATTTAACTAAGGAGCTATATGCCAAGGAGACTTGATTGTTATTATTATTTGTATTTCCAATACCAATTTCTTATTTCCCCCCATACCCTTTCAATTGAAATGGTTGAGCCATGAGGATCCTGGGTTTAGGAATAGTGGACTTTCTTCTTCTAGTGTGTATGCAAGTTTACTTTGTTGGATTCCTACCTTTATGGGCTAAGGTCTGCCTGTCATGCTGAGAAAGCAGAGAACAGAAAAAAGTGGTAGCCAAAGAACTAAAGTCTAACTTAGAAATGGAGACCGTGGGCAGATTTGAAGGCAAGAGGAGAGGTGTTTGTGATCAGTAGTAAAAATAGAGAAGTATGAAGGGGGTTAATGAGAATAGTAAAAGTTTTAGAGCTGGAAAAAACCTTAGGTTCTTTATTTTTACAGAAGGGAAAACACTGAGACTGAGGTGAAGTGACTTGTCCAGAGTCACAGCTAGTAAGTGTCAGAGGTGGGCCTCCATTCAATGACTCCTGTTTTGTCCAGTGGTCTTTCCATCATGTTATATGGATCTCTTCATACCTCCCATTTCTGATGCCCACGTTTTTGCCATGAGACAAAATGAGGTGCTAAGGAGATCAGAGCAGGGATGCCATTTCCACTCCCCAAGATGTTTGGCTGGATCTTGGACAATGGTCCATCTTGACCCATCACTTCCTACCCAGCTTAGGAGTTGATGCTCAGAGTCAAACTAGCAAAGCAAGAGGGAGCAATAGTTCAAGGAAGGATGGAGAGGAGAATTTATGAAGGAGGTCATTTAAAAGGCTGAGAGGCAGGGCAAGCAGAAGAGGAAGTCCAAGCAAGGCTTGAGAAGGAATGAGGTCTAAGTTGAGAGGATTGTTAATATCATTGCTATTAAAAACAGCACAGTCAAGATGGGGCAGGAGTCTTGGGAGTGTTTGCTCTATGATGCCAATGACCAAGAAGACCAATTCAACTCTATCTGAATTCCCTGTCTGCAATTTTTATTTGGAAACAGAGATCTGTCAGTGCCCCCATCCTCATTCTGGAAGATTTCACCTCTCTCTCACCTCTAGGGTCAATATTATTGTCTTTGTGTGTATTGGAGAAAGCTCTCCCTCATCCATTTTGCCATTCTTCCCTTAGGGGATGTTGTGAATACCTGAACAACCTTGGGGAGAAGATCCTTGAAGCTCTTCTTTTCCCATCCAAAGTAAGTTTCCAGGTACCAACTTCTTGGGGTCTTAGAGTTAAGAATGACTGGGGCATTTTCTTCCAGAAGTATTACATTCCATTGTGAATTCTATCCTTTTGTATCAAAGTGTGAGGGGACATGGGTTGTAGTTACCACATGTCTTCCATCCCATCCCTTCCCAGTACTATATTCACATAATGGGACAATGAACCTCTGTCTTGGGACCTAAATGGGCCTCAGCTGAATTCTTAAGAGTTTTCTGATGCTCTCCCTCAATAACTGCTGGTACAGTTCAAAGAAAAGGGTCTATGCAACTACACACTTCCAGCTCTGCATGTCACACTGCTACTAGATCCCAAGGATCTGCTCTTTCCAAGATGAGATGCTTTCTGAGATCCAGGAGCTCTATGATGCTTCCATTTAGAGAGAAGGGATTGGAAGGCACTGAAGATAAACCAGGTAGGTGGTCTCACTCAGGAATCTGGAAAAGTCTGCAAGGCCAAATGTTACTTAGCATATAGTGTGTTAGCAGTGTTTTTGGGAAGCCCTAGAAGAGGAAACCTCGTCAGTGTCCAGCTAAAACCAGGCTCTTTCCTGATCAGTCAGCATATCTCCTTCCATGAGCTTCCAAATCCACTTGTATCAGAGGAAAGATGGCAAAGGAGAAAGAAAGAAGCTGAATGAGTGGCAAATGCAATGCCTGTTGCTGTTGCCAGCAGAAGTTATGGAGACGGAGGCATCATGCAGCTATCCCCATTCATGCATAACCCTAATTCCCCTCTCATGCTTGAGGAACCAGAGAACTCCAAGATGGCAAATCTGGGTTTTTTTCTTGAGAGAAGAAAAAAGGCAGCTCAGCCTTGGTGACATGGTGATTCCCAGGGTCAAGGAAGGTCCCATGGGAATGTCAAGAGGGATAGATGCCATTATTTCCATCCAGGACGATTCAAGGTCACCAGGGAGAAAGCCAAATCTTGCCACCCTACAACTTCCTTCAAGACAAATGCGTGAAATTAGCACCTTCCCTTCAGCCCGATGCATTCCTGTCTTGGTGAGTTTTAGGAGAACAGGGTGGGTTGGAAGTCCTGGGGAGGATTAGTGCTCCAAAGATCCCACATAGACCCAAATTCCGAGATTGTAGGTTGGCCCACACATCCTTTCTTGCATTCAGATTTGCTAACATCCAAAGGGGGGTTTTCTAGTTGTGCAGCAAGACATCTCAGTCTCTTCCTCAAAAACAGTTGCTTGGCTGGTGTGATGGGTCACAGCCCCATCTACCTGAAAATAAAGCCATCCCTCAGTGGAGAGCCTATTTATTGCTTAGAGTTAGAAGCTAGATTGGAAACTCTCAGGAAGAAGAAAAAGTTGGGGGAGGTGAGGAGAAAGGAAGGAAACATGGAATACGGTGGTTAGTAACATTAGCTGAAGCTGGGGTGGCCGTACCGATCTTACACAGGTCCCCTCCGTAGCTGGGAAGGCATAAGCATGTGAAAGAGTCGATGCCATCCACGCAGGTACCTCCGTTCAGACAGGGGTTTGAGTGGCATTCATCGATGTCTGTAAGAAATGAAGGGCTGCCATTAGGACCTCTGGCAGACAAATCCAGTATGATGATGGCCCGTTGCTCCACTTGTCCAGGGCAAGGCCTGCTGTTTGTGGAGAGGACTGGATGGGGATTGGTTTGGTGCCCTAAGTACTGTTGTTGCTGCTGCTGCTGCTCCTCCTCCTACTGAAGTTTTAAATGTCATACCAAGAGATTGAGGATAGATGTTATCCCAGTGGCAGGAGGAGGAGGTTGTAGGGAGAGACTCAAGTTTCATAGTTCATCCCAGGTCATATTGCCATAACACCAAATGATTTGTATGATACCAGCAGTAAAGCTCCTCCAACATATTGCATCTTCTTAATGTTCCAATAGGCAATCGATCTGGCTTCCAGAAAGGGCTCACCAAGAGCCTAGGCTCCTGCAGAACAAGGTGATTTACTCCACACTCAGAAGAGGCTCTCAAAAACCAGTCATCACATTCCATTTCCTACTAGACCACAAAGGTCTTTAGTCTTTCTGGAGAACTACTCATCTTTGAGTTCTGGACCAGTTTTTGACATAAATAAGTGAAGAGGGGCAAAGTTGTAGAGCAGTTACAGTAAAAAAAAAAAGTTTGCAAAGATGATACCTGTCATTTTAAGAACTGTTGAATGATCCTATGAGTAAATGTAGGACATGTTAGCAGATGACATTTGCATAAAAGAAAATACATCCCTCTTTTGCAATTATTTTCTTCCTTTTAGCGATCTCTTCTTGAAGTTCCAGGGTACTTCCTAAGACTGTGGGCACTAAATTTGTTGGGGTCTTTAGTGGAAAGACAGTAGGGAAAAAATGATTTGACTTTGCAGTAATCTTCCATCATCAGTTTCTTTCATGCTCATTGTTCCAGAAGGTGAATTCTCAAATGAGACACAACTTTAATGGTAGCTTGGAGAACTACAAGCTTTGTCCTTACTAGCTGCTTGCCAGCTCATACTAAATGCCTCAGGAGGTAGTTTTATGGAATCTTGTTATTATTCAGCTGTTTTCAGTTGTGTCCAACTTTTCGTGACTCCATTTGGCATTTTCTTGGCAAAGATACTGGAGTGGTTTGCCATTTCTTTCTCCAGCTTATTTTCACAGATGAGGAAACTGAGGCAAACAGTGGTTAAATGACTTGCCCAGGGTCACACAAAAGTGCCTGAGGATGAATTTGAACTCACTTCTTCCTGAATCCAGTCCCAGGGCTCTATGCAATGTATTACCTAGCTGCCAGTTTTATTCTGTAAGCATGATAACTATTGAGTTCTGAGATCTTATACTGCCAAGTTCCAATCTCTTTTGCCTCTAAGAGACTCTTCCACTCTTCTGTTCTTCTGAGATCCAGATGATGCCACCATCAACCCCCCTCCCCCATTTATTCAGGCAGGTGGATTAATGCTATTAATTTACCCAGTGTCTCTGGACAAATTAAAATGTCAAGGACAAAGGTATAGATAAGAACTAAATAACCATGAATGGTCCTCTTTGACCTCTATACCCCACAATAACTCAAAAATATCTTCTTCCATCACCTGAATTTGACTGCAAAGGCTAAGGCTACCCAAAGAGTTCAGTTTGATCCAGACATGTTGTGATCGATGAGTATCTATCCATCTTCCTTTTGCCAGGCTAGAGAGGATAAGGAAATGTTTCATCATTTTCCTTTTCTCATGGGGTCATAAAATGATTGTCATAAGCTGTCACATTTCTTCATAGGGTATCACTGGAAGTGAATGGTTATTTTTGGTTTGAAGGAACCACACTTTTCTCTATATGTTTGGACTCATGACAGCACACAAGGACCATGACTTATAAATATGAAACCTGGGGGGAAATTCCAGGATGTCAAGATGCTGCTCTCATATGGGGTTATATCATCATTGGGCTCTTCTGTCCATCATTTGTTTGGGTCATATTGTTGGAATAGGATCCAGGTGTTGCATCTCCACTGATACAAATGTACAGAGGGAAATGTGTTAGACTTTTCCCTTAGTAATTTAGGGAGGTCAAAGCCAGATGAAAATCATATTTGAGAAGGCCAAGAATCTCAAGGCTCTGGTAAGACAATTAAGGAACCTTCCTCTTGATCTTGCCATTAGCTTTGGGTCTATAGGAGGCATCTTCTTGGGATAGAAGATCAGCTCACTCAGTGTGCAGGTTAAACATTTTCAGTCTTATCCTTAAATTCTCTTATGTTTTATCATTCGGGAAATTAGAGAATGGGTCAGAACCTGATTGACCCAAGCTAAGTGCTGAAATTCACCTAGTTGAAGATTTAAACCCTGTCCAACCAAAAAACAAAAAACAAAAAACAAAACAAACAAAAAAAAAAAAACCCAAAACCAAAAAGGGAAAAAAAAAAGGCAAATCTCAAAATGCATGGAGGGAGTAATGACAATCCCAACACACACTAGGATTCCCAGCAGCAGCAGTAGCAACAGTAGGTGACACCAATCTGCAAGGTGGAAGGCTAAGGTAGGGAGAGCTCTCACCTGAATAGGAAAGTAAAAGTTCTTTGTCCATTAGCTTCTATTGTATGCCAGGGTAAAGTACCCTATTGGCAATGTGAATAAAGCAAAAAAACAAGAGCCAAAGCAAGATATACAGCAGGGAATAAGGTTGATCTCTTGAGTGGACAGAAACATTCATTGATTGATTTTTGCCATGGTCAGAGACTTCTGACCAACCTAAGGTCAGGGAGGAAGGGAGGAAGACACAAAGGGAGATCATATATGGTCACTCCCAGGTGTTCACAAAGGGTGGGCTATAAAGAGGAAATATTTAGCTCATCACCTCCATCCCACGGCCATCAATCCATGGAATTGTTCTACATATAACTTTACTCTAAGTGGATCGGGCATTGTACATGATCCAGTGCAGACACTTGGACTGATGGAAACTACAATGAACAGAATCATAGGCTGAATTCTCAGAAGCCAAATGTTCCATGGGGATCTCAGAGGCAGTTTATTAGGCCACATATTCTTGGTTGATGCTGCAGGCATTCCCTTCTCCGGCCTGGGTATGGAAAAAAAAGGCATCTCAGATTTTCAAAGGTTTGTCAGTTCTTCCTCTGGTCTGGAGTTAGTGAGGTGCTGACAAGCTCCCTTTTTCTCTTCATTTCTTCTTTTATCCTCTCAGATAAAGAGGCTCAGAAGGTCTGGGATCTTTCTTAGTTTCTGAAACTGTGAGAGGAATTTAGCTCCATCAGATTTCGTCGGAGAGATGAAAACTCCAAACAAGTCAACAAGAGCTGGGATGGAGACTTGGCTATGGATGAGACATATATTAGGCTATCCTATGAGACAGGATTTTATTATATCTCAGCTTCGGGAGATGGGGAGGTTCCTGTGGAGGAGGGGGATGCAAATCAACTATTGTGGGAAAGAAGTGTCCTATGGGTACAAAAAAGAAGTGGGTGAAGTTCGGGAAATGACATTAGAAGTTGGGTCTCTGTTGCACATGGAGGAGGAAGTTCTTGGGGTTCATTGTATTGAACTCAGAGTTTGGCATTTCAGGATTTTATGTCTGGTTTACACAGTGGGAGGGTAATGAACATCTTGTGAACATTGATTGGGCAATTCAAAAGGGGTCAGAATGCTGACTTCCAGTCTCCTCTCACCAAATGGAATGGTTTTAATTAATGACAAATAACTCTTCATCCAAAGTACCAATTGGATCTCATTCATCTTCATAGGAACCCTCTAGCAAAAGGGAAAATTCAGCTTGGGTCCCCATGTTAAGGCCAGGGGGAAACAGAGGCAGAAATGGAAGGGGATTAGCAATGGTATTTTTACCATGACATCATCAGAAACTGTGATTTCTCCCAGGCCAATGCTCTTGCCCTGTGGTCTGCCCATGTCAAAATTACAGGTTGAAAAGTTATTTTGAGCTCAGAAAGAGGTGGTATTTGACCTATAAGAAGGGCTGAAGGAAGTTCTACAGGTAATGTTTTTTACCTCTCGTATTCTGGATATGACAGGGGAAATTCTCCAAACTCAGTAGTGTGAAGTTAATTGTCTGGCTTCATAGATATATCTGTTTTTTTTTTGCAGAATATTGCCCCTATACTATTTATATCTTATCAGGACTAGGAAGAATAGGGAAAATTTGACATGAGAGTAACTGACAAATACAAAGTTTTTTTATAATTTACAAAGCTTCATCAGAAGCCTTATCATTATCTATAATAAAAGCTAAAATTTGTATAGTGTTTTTACTATGTGCCAGGCACTGTGCCAAGCACTTTATAATTATCATCTATTTCATTTTGTCCTCACAATAACCCTGAGAGGTAGGTGCTATTATCATTCCCACTTTCATAGATGAGGAAATTGAGTCAAAAAAAGGTTCAATGACTTGCCCAGGTCACACAACTACAAAGTATCTGAGGCTTGATCAGGTCTTCCTGACTTTGGGTGCTCTATCCACTAAGCCACCTGGCTGCTTTATGTCTCACTTAAATCTTCACAATATTCCTGTGAGGTAGATTCTAGAGATATTATTATGGGTATTTTAGAATGAGGAAACTGAGGCTCATCGAATGTGACTTGCCCAGTATCACTTAATGGTAAGTATAGGTGGAGGGGTTCAAACCCCTCAGGTTTTTCTGAATTCCAGGCCAGGACTCTATTCAGTACAGAAAGGCCTCCTGCCTCTAATTAAATAATAATGCAAAACATACACTCATCTTGGTAGGGTCTGATTTTTGTACATTTGTGAAAACATCGATCATCTACAATTCAGCTCAACTAGAAGTTTAAAATGCGTATTTCTTTTCAGCAAAACCAATACAAATGGTAATACAATGTTTTAATATGCCAGGGAGGATCTTTTCCCTCACAGGGAGAAAAAGTTTCTTTGAAATATAAACTTTCCCTAGGGAAAGAGGAAATGCCAGATCTTAAGCTCAGAGCATGAGAGCTAGAAAGTGAGATCTGGCAGTTAACAGAAAGAGAAACTGATTAAGTTTTATGTTCAAGGCCCTCTTAACTACCCAGTTAAGTGGAGCCCAAACAGCTCCTTTGGCGAGCAGAAAATTAGATGTGAAATCTGGTTTCAGTTTTAATGCCCCCAGGTGCTAGTTAGCAATGGAAGGGAGGATTCTGAAATGGATTAGATTAGTGCATACAGTTCTGCTTTTAATCACTTAGGGATCAGAGAATTCATTCAATGGATGTTTATTGCCCTGTCAAAAACACTGATTAATAATTTATCAAGTACTTGTTTAGGGAATACTTGCTAAACAAGACAAAGATAATTGTCAAGTAAGTCCTTTCTCTTAGGACTAATTAAAGTCTCAAACCCCCAGCACTATGTGGGATGTTTCTTTAGTTATTCAAATATTGTAGTAAGAAGAGTGCTAAGTCTTTGAAAACAGCCTGGGCCTTTGGCCCCATTCTGAATGATGAATAGTCATGGAACCCAAGTTAAAGTTCCTGCTTCTGTTCAGGATCTGCTTTTGGAAAGTGAGTAAATAATGAGCCATCTTAAGGACAGAAATGCTATTTAGAGCCCTTCCTTCCTTCCTTCCTTCCTTCCTTCCTGCCTGCCTGCCTGCCTGCCTGCCTTTCTATCCTCCATTCATCACTTAGTTTTAAACCTTCACATGTGATGCACTGTGCTAGCTTTAATGGTACAAAGGTCCTATGGCTCCCCTAGAGCTGAACTGAACATGTCTGTTATTCAGTCATTTCAGCTGTCTCCTACTCTTCACAACCCCATTTGGAGTTTTCTTGGCAAAGATATTGGAGTGGTTTGCCATTTCCTTCTCCACTTCATTTTTTTTTGGGGGGGGGGCAATGAGGGTTAAGTGACTTGCCCAGGGTCACACAGCTAGTAAATGTCAAATGTCTGAGGCCAGATTTGAACTCAGGTACTCCTGACTCCAGGGCCAGTGCTCTATCCACTGTGCCACCTAGCTGCCCTAATTTATTATTATTATTTGGGGGGGGGGGCAGTGAGGGTTAAGTGACTTGCCCAGGGTCACACAGCCAGTATGTGTCAAGTGTCTGAGGCCGGATTTGAATTTAGGTCCTCCTGAATCCAGGGCCAGTACTTTATCCACTGTGCCACCTAGCTGCCCCCTCTACTTCATTTTACAGATGAGGAACTGAGGCAAACAGGGTTGAGTGACTTTGCCCAGGGTCACACAGATAGTAAGTATTTGAAGTCAGATTTGAACTCAGGTCTTCCTAACCCAATGCCAGGTGCTCCATCCACTGCACCACCTAGCTGCTCCAGAATTGAACTGGCTACTGAATTTTTAGCTCAGAGAAAACATTGACTTAGGGCTTAAGTTAGGCTAGCCCCAAATGGGGGGGGGGGGCTTTACCATTTTACCTCTAAGGAAACTCCAAGCTTCACAAATTGGGCACCATGCCGGCACCTCTTTCAGACCAGAAGCTGTTTTAAATGCTCATCTGGGAGCTCCCATTAGCACTGTGGGCTAAGTGGATGAAGACCTCAGTTCTGGTTCTGATTCCATCATTTACTCATTCATTGTGTGATGCTGGGTAAGTCACTTAGCCCCTCCCCTCTGTTCAGCTCAGTTGCAAAGTAGCTCTCTCTCCCATCTACCTCATGGGGATGTTTGAGGAGTAACAGAAAGCCCTGTGGAAACATAAAATGCTGAGCCAGTGCTGAATAAGAAGGGCTATGGTAAATTAGGCAAGGTCCACTTACCCCCAATCTCCTTATTTCAGGCTGGCTTGCTGCTCAAGGACATTAGTCCCGCAGAACCGGCTGGAGAGAGATGTCTGTGACTTCTTTTTTCGATTAGCATTTTGGTATTAAGTTTCAGGCCCGAGACAGTTACTGAGTATCAGGAGGAGTCAAAAGGACAGAGCACATTGTTCTGATCTTGAAAGTCAGCGCTGGTTTTCTTAAGATTGATTTTGTTCTCTTAAGTCCAAGGAACTTCTGAGTAACCCAGGGTGAGTTGGAGGGGAAATTAGGCTGCTTTTAAGTACAGCAAAGCATTAACCTCTGAGTTAACTTTCTCAGGTTCTCTCTGTCCTACCCCTCAACAAGTGAGTTTTATGGAAGGTACCCTGGAAAAATGTCCTGAAAAATTTCTTCCAAGATTAAGATGTTTGAAAACTGAACTCATCCTTACTCAGGGCTCCTTATCTCAACCTCAGTCCAGCCATCAGCAGCTTCTAAAGCCCAGTCCCAGAATGCTGGAAAACACAGAGCTATTCTCTCTGAGCTCCCTGCTAGTATATTTCATGCCCTTTTCATCCCAAATGGGAGGCAGCTGGGGAGATTTCAGGGTATGTGCCAAGGAGAAGAAGTCAACCCCATCCCTGGGGTCACCAGTCCCCCATGGAAATGCTGATACCTTTGTAGTAAGGAAATGAATGTTGCTTGTAAAAGCCATCATTTGTTGCTCAAAAATTAAATTCATTGTAATCAGTCTGAACAACATCCTGGGAATAAACTCTTCCCACCCCCATACAAGTGATTCCTCTGGAATGGGGGAAAGGGTTTAAGGATGTACTCACATATAAGGATATATTCATATATAATCACAGTCAAGAAAAAAACTATTTTTACTATATGTACCATATATTCAAATGTCTGTTTATATATACATATATATTTCCTGTATATACTATATACAGTATATTTATTATATATTATATACCTATATAATATGTAATAAAGATGTTAGTTTGAATATATACATATATATAATAAGCACATTATACCTTTCTGCATATGCCCTTGATATTGGAGGGCAAACATATACATCACACATTGTGTACTTGATTTTGTTTTGATTTTCCCTTCCATAACTTTGCATTTATTCTACTAACTCAGTGTGACAAAACATATGAGAGCCCTGCTACAGAGGCAGAGACCCCAGCTTTTCTGAGATTGACTTACCCAGACTGATTCAGGACATTACCTGCAAACCAGGTAATGCGTCAATAACAGTGGATTCCTAGGATCATGGGTTTGGAGCTGGAAGGGTCCTGAGAGGTCAGCTATCCCACCCCATTTCTCAAGAGTTGAAACTAAGGCTGAGAGGTGGATTGACTTGCCTATGGTCACACAGGTAGTAAACAGAACAGACAGGATTTGAACTCTGATTTTCTGATGCCAAGTCCAGCATTGTTTTTCAGTACACCATATTGTATCTGTGGATGAACTTTGCAGGGAGGGTCATGGGGCATCTCTTCTTTATTTAGATCATGTAAACCTAAGTAATGCTATTGTCTAGAGGCATTTGGGGTTACTGATGCTGCTTAAAAGGAAGGTATGTTGATTTTAAAAACACTACAACAACACTGTATATAACTGTGGTATAGAAGCCGGGCTGTTAAGGATTTGGTGTTAGAGAATCCGAGGTAGGACTCTGATCAGCTCATTTTTCTTACTACCCCAAGTTGGAGGATCCATCCTGGCCACCTCCTGGTCCCCTTTCTACCTCTTGTCCCCCAGGAAAAGCAGCCCAGCTTTTTGGGACATTACATTATAGGCCTTCCCTAGTTAGGTGTTCACAGTGTTTGTCAAAAGGGATGTGGGAATTCATCTATCTTTCTCATTTCTACAGGGGTTCATAAGGATATTGGACTCTACAGAACCTATATCCATGAGAATATCCCAGTTCTTCCAGCTGCTAGTGCCTTCTATAAAGTTATCATCCATCTTCTCTGTATGTATCTTATATGTTTCTATTTATACATGTATTTTCTCACCCCTAAGAATGTATCCTCCTGAGGGTAGCAAGTGTGTATGCTTTTTTCTTATGAAGAAGGTCCCAGCACCTAGCATAGTGTCTAATAAGAACAATAAAATCCTTGCTGATCGATGGATTTACAACTTGGCTCTATCCTACTTCTCTAGTCTTATTCTACATGATCCCCCTTCATATACTATGGCCCAAACTGGCCTTGTTTTTCCTTCACATGACAGTTTATTTTCCATCGCCATGCCTTTGCACAGCTGTCTCTCATGCCTGGAATGTACTCCTTCACCTCCATCTTTTTAGAACCCTTAGTTCCCTTCAAAACTCAAATACTATTAGATCTTCTCTGACCACCCCAGCTACTAGTGCCTCTGCTCCTTTCCCAATTACCTTGTACTCATTTTGTATGAACTTATATGTATTCATATTATGTATCCTGATAGATTGTAAACTCCTTATGGTCAGAGGCTGTTCCATTTTATCTCCAACGTCTTAGCATCATGCTTAACATGCGGTAAACACTTAAAAAAAAAAAACCTTATGGTTGATTGAATACCAGTTTAACAAACCCTTGAATTCATTCTGTAGATAGAATTCACACCCCAAACCCAATCCTGAAATTGGAATAGAAAGGCGCTTCTGGAAATTTCCTCTTTATTTTCCTCTTAGTCTAGGAGAGGGCTTGGGAACTTAGTATCTGTTTTGACTCATGCTGTTGGATCTCTGGACTCAGAAGAGAACCATGGGAACAGCAATGATGGGTAATGCATTTATCTTCACTGTTTCAGTTTGTTTATTCCAGATGCCCTATTTCTCTTCTTATGTCCAGGTAAACTAAACTAGGGCTAAATGGTAAATGCATACTCTTCTTCTAAAGCTGGAGGAGTCCACCTGCCCTCCCCCATTTAGGCTAAAGAAGGAGCTTACCTATGTCACAGTGATTGCCCATATACCCAGGGGGGCATAGACAGATGACAGTCCCCTCCCTCTCCTGGCAGGTCCCAGCTCCACATGGCTCTTCAGCACATGACCTGGGGGTGGCTGTAACCAGCAGGGGAAGAGCAGATCAACCAGATTATCTTGCCACTTTGGGCAGCCTGATGGATTTCTCAGCTAAAGGAGCTGAGGTCTCTGGCGTTCTTAGCACACCTGTTTTGAGTCAACATGTTTCTGCCCAGTTTTGCTTTGTTAGATGTCTAATCCCATTGATTCTGTGTGGGCTCTAAAAAAAGACACTTTAAAACAAAAAGGAGAGGTGGAGAGTGCCCCAAAGAAGTAAAGAAGGCAAACTAATTAGTACCACTTTTTTATACCTAGTGGAGGGGTCTACTCCATCATTCCTAATGATGTCATTCTCATTTGTATTTTGAATCTGGATCAACTCAGTCTATCTCTACATTATGAATAGCTCCCCTCCCCCAATTCATACATTCACTCTATTTGAAGTCAGAAAAAAATAACCATACCTTCAGTTGTGGATTCCGATTCTTCTTTCTTGTCTGGAGAGACTTGAGATGCAATGGAAGCGGCTGTCGGGGAGGGCACTGTTCCAGATCTTTCAGTGTCTTCTCCTGATACTAAGGGACTAGAGGACTCAATTTCTGTTTGAGCCTCTTCAGGGCTTTGGGTCTGATGCCTGAATTCAGTCTCTGAAGTACTGGTGCTAATAACTACGTCTGACAGAGAGGTGTCACCTGAAATATCTGGTAGGGGAAGGGTTGGAAGTCCAGAAGCTTCCCCACTAACTTCAGTCCTGTCTTCTAGACTCACAGGGGATTCACCACTGGCCAGAGGCACAGACGGTGTTCCTAAGTCCACATTTCGGGGGCTGGATGTCTCTCCACTAATGTCATGTGTGGCAGATGTTTCCTCGGAGACCTCAGGAAAGGCAGATGAGTCTCCACTCAGGTCAGGTGTGGAGAATGGTTCACTGGTTACTTCCTGGAGAGTAGATGTTTCCCCACTTCCATTCGATGATGAAGATACCTCGTGGTCAGTTTCATAAAGTGCAGAGGTTGTGCTGCTTACATCCGGGGCAGCAGATCCTTCAGGATATGCCGAGGACTCTCCACTTACCTTGGGAACTGCTGTTGCCTGTACCTCAGTTTCATAGGTTGTTGACATTCCACTGAATTCACCAGAAACAGATGACTCCCCACTGGCCTCAACAAAATGAGGGAGTGTCACGGGAGATCCTTGACCGAGTTCCTGCAAAGCTGTTGGTTTGGTAACTGCTTCCACTAAATCTGTGGTAATCAAAGTGACTTGCGGAAATCCTGAGGCCTCTCCACTGCTGCTAGTGACTGCCAATGATTCTCCACTTATATCGGTGACCCCAGAAAAATCTCCACTAAAAGATGGTGTGCTAGATGATTCTCTGCTGGTCTTTATCAACCCTGGCTGTGACCCACTGAAGTCTGGAGTTCCAGATATTTCCCCAGAGGCTTCAGCTTCTCCTGAAGAGGTCCCACTGATTTCTAAGATCCCAGAAGGTCCTTCTCCTGCCTCTTCTGCTGTTGGAGCTGGGCTTGTAGATTCAACCAAAGTTCTATCCACAAGATATACTGTGGGGAAACCAGATGAAAGTCCACTACTGTCATATTCTCCAGATGGCAGGCCACTTACAATCCCTGTTCCTGAGGGTTCTCCACTGAGCTCCACTGACCCACTTGGCAGGCTACTAAATTCTGGGGCACCTGAAGCAAGCCCACTGGACTCTATGGTTCCAGAAGATTGCCCACTGAAATCCACAGTTCCAGAGAATTTACCTGATATATCTGCTTCTCCAGAAGGAAAGCCGCTTATTTCCACAGAACCTAAACCTTCTTCTTTTTCCCTGAATGCAGTTGGGGCCACTTCAACAAAACCAGGATCAACAAATGTTACACTGAGAGATTCACCGCTGCCACTTACAGTCCCAGAACCTGAACCACTGAGATCACCCACCCCACTCAGATCAGAGATTCCAGATGTTTCACCACTGAACCCAGGTACTCCAGATGATTGCCCACTGATATCAGATACACCAGATGTTGCTCCACTGAGGTCAGTTACTCCAGATGGTTGCCCACTGCCAAATAGTACTCCAGGTGTCTCCCCACTGATATCTATTACACCAGAAGGCTCTCCACTGGCATCAGGTAATCCAGAGGGTCGACCACCAAGATGGGGTACTTCAGATGGTTTCTGAGTTAAGTCAAAAACTCCTGATGTCTCTCCACTGGCAACAGAAAAGCCAGATGCCTGTCCACTGATTCCAAATATTTCAGATGTTTCTCCACTGACCTCTGGAGTTCCAGATGCATCCCCACTGATGTCAAATAGTCCAGATGTTTCTCCACTTGCTTCAGGAATTCCAGACACCTGTCCACTGAGCTCAGTTCCTGAAGGTAGTCCACTAGTTGCTCCACTAATGTCCCACTCTCCAGATGTTAGCCCAGATATTTCTCCTTGACCGCTAATTCCAATGGTCCCCTTCCCTTCCAACTGACTGGCAGTGGTTGTCGTGACCACTTCCACCAATGTAGTTTCAAGAAGAGAGACAGTTGGGAATCCGGATGGAAATCCACTCAAATCAGGCAGTCCAGATGAGAGACCACTTTCAAAGTCCACCCCAGAGTGCTCACCACTAAATCCAGATGGCAAACCACTTGTTTCTGGAGTTTGGCCACTCCCTAGAGTTCTAGAAGGCAGTCCCCCAAGGTCCAAGTGTTCAGAAGCAGACCCAACTATGTCATCTCCTGAAGATAGTCCACTCACTTCCGTGGTGCTAGACCAGCCACTTCCATCCGTTTCCCCTGAAGCCAATCCACTCTCCCCAGGTAGCCCAGAGACATCTCCAGATGAAAGACCACTGAAGTCCAGGTCACCAGAGGGCAGTCCACTTACACTACCCTCATAGGGCTCACCTCTTGTTTCAAATTCTCCTGAAGCTTCTCCACTAGCAATGAAGTCTCCACTCCCATCTGGAACACCAGATGACTCTGGAAAGACTGATGGCTCTCCACTGGCACTCACATCTGGAACACCAGATGGCTCTCCAGAGGCTGATGGCTCCCCACTGGCACTCACATCTGGAACACCAGATGGCTCTCCAGAGGCTGATGGCTCCCCACTGGCACTCACATCTGGAATACCAGATGGCTCTCCAGAGGCTGATGGCTCCCCACTGGCACTCACATCTGGAACACCAGATGGCTCTGGAAAGACTGATGGCTCCCCACTGGCGCTCACATCTGGAACACCAGATGGCTCTCCAGAGGCTGATGGCTCCCCGCTGGCACTCACATCTGGAACACCAGATGGCTCTCCAGAGACTGATGGCTCCCCACTGGCACTCACATCTGGAATACCAGATGGTTCTCCAGAGGCTGATGGTTCCCCACTGGCACTCGCATCTGGAACACCAGATGGCTCTCCAGAGACTGATGACTCCCCGCTGGCACTAACATCTGGAACACCAAGTGGTTCTCCCCAGGTTGATGGTTCTCCACTGGCACTCACATCTGGAACACCAGATGGTTCTCCAGAGGCTGATGGCTCCCCACTGGCACTCACGTCTGGAACACCAAGTGGCTCTCCCCAGGTTGGTGGTTCTCCACTGGCACTCACATCTGGAACACCAGATGGCTCTCCAGAGACTGATGGCTCCCCGCTGGCACTAACATCTGGAACACCAAGTGGCTCTCCCCAGGTTGATGGTTCTCCACTGGCACTCACATCTGGAATACCAGATGGCTCTCCAGAGGTTGATGACTCCCCACTGGCACTCACATCTGGAACACCAGATGGCTCTCCAGAGGCTGATGGCTCCCCACTGGCACTCACATCTGGAACACCAGAAGGCTCTCCAGAGGCTGATGGCTCCCCACTGGCACTCACATCTGGAACACCAGATGGCTCTCCAGAGGCTGATGGCTCCCCACTGGCACTCACATCTGGAACACCAGATGGTTCTCCAGAGGCTGATGGCTCTCCACTGGTACTCACATCTGTAACACCAAATGGTTTTCCCCAGGTTGATGGTTCTCCACTGGCACTCACATCTGGAACACCAGATGGCTCTCCAGAAGCTGATGGCTCCCCACTGGCACTCACATCTGGAACACCAGATGCCTCTCCAGAGGCTGATGGCTCCCCAGTGGCACTCACATCTGGAATACCAGATGGTTCTCCAGAGGCTGATGGCTCCTCAGTGGCACTCACATCTGGAATACCAGATGGCTCTCCAGAAGCTGATGGCTCCCCAGTGGCATTCACATCTGGAACACCAGATGGTTCTCCAGAGACTGATGGCTCCCCACTGGCACTCACATCTGGAGCACCAGATGGCTCTCCAGAGGCTGAAGGTGCTCCACTGAAAGAAGACTCTCCAGTACTCTCTTCTGGAATAGCAGTGGTAGCAGGCCAAGATGAAGGACTCCCTGAAGGAGGAAAGGAAAAAAAGACAAGATTTTATTGATAAGCACTGATAGGACCACATGACCCCTACCACCCAGAAGCTTGGGCCCATTGCTACCATTCTCTTCAGTATACCTACTCTATCCTAATGTTGGGATTCTTAACCTAGGGTCCATGGACCCCTAAAAGATTCAGAGGGTCTGTGAACTTTTACAGAAAAGGAAAACATTTTGATAACTGTATTTCAATACAATTGGCATTCTTTCTATGTATTTTACTTTATGTATTTAAATAACATTATTCTGAGAAGGAGTCCATATGCCTCAACAGACAGCCAGAGGTCTCCATGACAAGAGAAAGGTTAAGAGCCACTGAACTAACGACTTACACCATCCCTGGAAGGAGGAAAGGGGACTTACTTCTGACATGAATTCACTCTGTGTTCTTGCACAAGCCGCTCAAACTCTGAGGGCCTTCATTTTTTCAAAGTGGTGGTGGTGGCGATAGTAGAGACACTAAAAGTAATCTGTAAGGCCCTTTGTATCTCTAATATTTTATGGCTCTGACTAGCAGTACTATTGCTACTAATATCATGGTTTTTTATTTTATTTTTTTGGTGAGGCAACTGGGGTTAAGCGACTTGCCCAGGGTCACACAGCTAGTGTCAAGTGTCTGATTCTGGATTCGAACTCAGGTCCTCCTGAATCCAGGGCTGGTGCTCTATCCACTGCGCCACCTAGCTGCCCTGCTACTAGTATCATGTTCAAAAATATTTCCACAGGTATGTTCTTTCTCCTCACCTCAGGAGTAGGTATTATTTTGTGGCTAGGGAAAGTGAGGCACAAGAGAGGTTAAATAAATTGATTCAGACTCATAAACTTAATCATTCTCTTATGCTTACAGATATCCTTCTAGTCATTTTCCATTAGTAGATTCAAATGCAGTCTAAGTCCACCTGCATTTTCTCTTCTAGTAGTGACTGTTTTTACTGAGCCCCTATGGGAGTATGGGGCTTTCTCTGTCTCTCATCTCTCTGTCTATCTGTTCATCTGTTTCTTTATTTTATATTTTTATTTTTTGGGGTGAGGCAATTGGAGTTAAGTGACTTGCCCAGGGTCATACAGCTAGTAATTGTCAAGTGTATGAGGCCAGGTTTGAACTCAGGTCCTCCAGGCTTCAGGGTCAGTACTCTATCCACTGTGCCACCTAGCTGCCCCCATCTGTTTCTTTATAATGACTCTTCTACCCTATTTTTAGAGAGCAGTGGAATATAATATCAGTGCCTGGCACATAGTAGGAGCTTAATAAATGTCAATTGGATTGGATAATAGTGCTACAATATGCATTCAATTCACCAAACACTTATTTACTATATATAAAACATTGTCCTAATACTGAAAGTACAGAGAGAGATGCCACAGAGAACCTATTCTCAAAGAGCCTTTAATGCTTCATTTATGTAGTTTGTCTCATAATGGACTAATTAAGGCAGATATAGGACAGAGCTGTTTCCTGGAATCAGTAAGCAATTCAGGAACCCCAGAAGGTCCCTTGCTCAAAAATCTCTCTCTCACACACATATCCTATTAATTGGAGATTCCTATGGGAATGAGACTGGTCAAATATATTGATCATTCACACTTTAGGGTCAAATATTTTAATCAGAACAACAATTGGCTGAAATTGTCCTCGGTGAATGGGAATTTTTATTAGGGAGGAAGGTGGGGAGGAGAAAGAAAAGGAAAATTATGGAATTTTAGGACCCCAAAGACCTTCGGTCATCTATCATTTACAGGCAAAAGTAGCATAGGTCAGACACCTACCCATATAACCCTCTTCCCCTTGGCCCTGCCCCAGTGCCCCATCTCTATTTTCTTTTTTTGTTTGTTTGTTTGTTTGTTTTGTAGGGCAATGAGGGTTAAGTGACTTGCCCAAGGTCACACAGCTAGTAAGTGTCAAGTGTCTGAGGCTGGATTTGAACTCAGGTCCTTCTGAATCCAAGGCCAGTACTTTATCCACTGTGCCACCTAGCCGCCCCCCCCCCTCTATTTTCATACTCTCTTCTTTGGTGGACTATGGAATACAGAAGGTTATGAGGTGAAAAGTAGTCCTGAATATTTGAAGATCATGAAAAGGAGGTACCATTTCTATTTCATTTTCTATCTCAGCTTCACTGAAGTGTTATGCATACAGTATCATAATTGATTGGTAAATTAATTAATGGTGTTGTGGATGTTAAACATTCTCTGAGTTCAGAGCCTCAGAGACATACTGAGATGATGATAGCTGTCCAGGACTGTATAAAGAATCAATACTTGATCTGAGAAATAGAGCAGAGATCTCTGGGATCCCCTTGGAAAAGTATTCTCCACATGAGTAGAGAGGGCATTGCTAGCATTTTAAAAGGCAGTATGGTACAGTGGATAGAGACCTGAACTTGGAATCAGGAAGACCTAACTTCAAAACCCACTTCAGACCCTTATTAGCTATGTGACCCTGGACAAGTCACTTGCATTCTGTCTGCTTCAATTTCATGAGGGAGTTGGATTAGATGGGCTCTAAGGTCCCTTCCAGTTCTAAATCTATGATCCTTTGGTCTAGATAAAGATGTTTCCTAGGAGGCACAGGTTCATACTGACCTGAGAGTAATGAAGTATTTGTTGGAAAAAAATCTGTTTCCCACTCCGTCTGATTCTCAGGGACTGTGGTAACATCAAATTCTCTGAATTGGACTCCTGTCTCCTCTGGAGCCACCTGAGTTGGAATCAGTTCTTCATCAATGATGGGGGTCTGTGTGCCACCTTCTCCTTCCTCCAGAGAAGGTCCAGCTGAAATATCCAAGAGGAGATGGTGAGCGACTTGACCTCACAAGCAGGAAGCTTCTATCTCAGATTATTCAAGGGTTTACCCCAGGGGATCCATTTAGAACATAGTTCTTGGTCCCTGAAGAAACAGGGACAGACAAGGGAGAGATTCCTCTATAAATACTCACGTTGCACTTAGGCAACGATTCACCTGGACTTTGATGGAAAGGCAAGAAGAGCTGAGATAATAAGCTCAGTTTCACTCCTCCCTGCTTTTATCCCATCTCTGTCTATCTGTCTCTTTGTGCTGACTCTTCAGCTCAATTTTTAGGTTGTAGGAACATCTAACAGGTACATGACCTGGAGGGGCTATAGCGGCATGGGGGTTGAGGGAAGGGACTATAAAAAGAGTAATTCCTTAACATAAAGGGACCTTTCCTACTGCATCAGGGAAAACTAGGCAGTGTGAAGAGGGTGGCACAGTACCTTGGAAACAGAAAGCATGGTGCCGGGACAGGGGATCAGGAAAGCCAGTCTGGTTGGAGTACAGGTAGACAGTTCTAACACCTGGCTTGTCCCCACCACATGCAGAGCGGGGGGTGATGATAGGGTAGCGGACGCTGCCATCTGCCAGCCAGCCAGCATGGCATTTGTCTAGGCCCCGGCGCCAGGCAGCATAAAGCTGCCCTGTAGAAGCCAGGGTGGCATTGTGATCTTCACAGTATTCTTGGGCTTCTTGGAAGGTGAACAGCTCCAGTCGAGTGGCAAAGAACACCTCACCTATTGGGAACATACAATTAGATTAAATTGCTCTCAGAGCCAAACACCCTGTCTAGTGGCACCCTGCCCCCCCATACCTCACCTAGGTTCTTCCAGACATTTTCACACAAACATACACACATATTCAAAGGGTCATCACACCCTGCTTCACACATCCACTTATGATTTATACAGAGTGTGGCTCCAAACTACCCCAGCACTGTGGAGAACCACTAGGGGTGGAAGACCCAGAGTCTTAGAGAGTAGGTTGGGGCCACTTGCCCATGGCCACGCAACTAGTATGTGTCAGAGGCAGGACATGAACCCAGATCTCTCCAATTCCTACATCCTACTGCATCTCTTAAAGGACACATTCTCTTATGACGAGAAGCATTTTCCTCATTGGACGTTATGTAAGTGCTGCACACAAGTGCAACATATAATGGAACTCTTTTAGGCCAATTAGCAATGCACGCATGAACATGGGCAGAGAATGGATTGATGCTGATGATTTTCTTTTCTCTTGGTCTATAGTTCCTGCCCTGGAGTCAACACCCTCCCTTGTTTTATACTGGGGAAGTGAGAGATGGAGAAAGAGACAGAAAGATAGAGGAAAAAGATTTAAAGACAGAGAAAATGAGAGAAATACAGTGAGGGACATAGAGAGACATCGAGACAGTGAGATATAGAGAAAGAGATAGAGAAAGAGACAGAAAGATAGAGGAAAAAGATTTAAAGACAGAGAAAATGAGAGAAATACAGTGAGGGACATAGAGAGACATCGAGACAGTGAGAGATAGAGAAAGAGATAGAGAAAGAGACAGAAAGATAGAGGAAAAAGATTTAAAGACAGAGAAAATGAGAGAAATACAGTGAGGGACATAGAGAGACATCGAGACAGTGAGAGATAGAGAAAGAGATAGAGAAAGAGACAGAAACAGAAACAGAGAGAAAGAGCATAAGGGAGAGAAGGGAAGAGAGAGTAAGACAGACAGACAGAGGCAGATACAGAGATAGACAGAATATGGTGGTCTAAGAGAGAGATCAGTCCACTTTTTTCCCCACTTAGATCTTTTCTGACTCAGAAAGAGGTGTAGGAAGGACAAATGGTACTTCTGGGCTATTTGCCCATTGTTAAGAAGCTCCATCCCCAATTCCTCATGCTGATCCCTCAAACCATACAGACCAGAACTTTGGGGATATTGATTTCATACCCAGCAGCCAGTCTACATAGCAGTATACATCATAGGTTTCTGATGCAGGGCGCAGGCCATAGCTCCTGACCCCTGGGCTGCTGTCCTTATCTCCGACACACTGGGTCCGGGGACTCACAATGGGGTATCTGCAAAGGAGACAGTGAAAACATGCTTAGCTCCAGGCAGTAGGAGATGGGGTTTTTGAAGCTGAGGATATCAGTCACTTACGGACTTAGGGGATGAATGTCTTTGGCTCCTCTAATGGAAACAAGATAAATAATCCTGGACCTAGGACTTGTGAGCACAGAGCAACACCTAGCTTTGGTAAAATATCAGCGTTATCATTAACTTTAGTGTCAGTTGTGAGGATGGGTTTGGTGGCTTCATAGATGACCCCTGATTATTGGTAATTATTGATTGGGAATCAAAATCACCAACTGAGCAGGAAAGGATTAAGAATGACCAGGGCAGTTATCCAGAGAAAAAGCAGTAGGAAAGGAAATAACTTCTCCCCATCTACTCAGTACTTTTGGAGAAATAAATTGTGAAGACTGGGTGAAAACCTTATATTAAAGAAAAACCCATTTTCCATTTTTGTCCTGATTGTCCTCTGTTTTTTTTTTTCCCTCTTGGCTGTGGAGAGAAATCAATAGCTATAACTTGAATCCCAACCCTGGACTCCTAAGAGGCTGTAACAATGTCTCTTGAACTCATTTCCTTTGGCCAAATTCAGCTGTACCAAGAACGGAGATCACCATGGCTGGAAAAGGGCCTAGGAGTGTTTCATTGGTAGAGCTACCCCCAGGAATGGGCTGCCCTAGAACAAACTGTTCAAGTAGAGTGTCAGAGGACCACTTTTTCCAGATGCTGTAGAGATCATAGGGGCACTGGCATGGAGATGCAAGAGAACAGAGAGGTCATTTAATTCAACCCCCTCATTTTACATTTGTCCTTGAGAAGTGAAGTGACACATTCCAGGATTCCTGATCGTAAGACCATAGCTCCAGAACCAGAAGGGACCACAGAGGGCACTTAATCCAACGGCCACATTTTAATAGATGAGGAAACTGAAGGTCAGAGAGGTCTCATGACTTGCCTGAGGACTCCTGCTCAGATATAGGTTGGCCTAGATCTTGGAGGGTCTTTCTAGCTTGGAGATTCTGTGACTTCTATCTGAAAAGCTAAGGGGAAAAGGGAGGCCCTGCCTCTGGGGCTCACCTGACTGTCTGGTCCTGCAGCCAGCCAGCGTCACATTGCTCGTAGCCGGCCTCATAGGATGCCTGTAACTGTTCAGGTGTAGCAATGACAGCTCCCGTGGCCCTGCAGGCTTGTTGGGCCTCTTCATAGGTGAGAGAGTATCTGGTGGAACCTGGACGGTAGTGGAACACAACTCCTTGGGAGAAAGAGAAGAAAAAACAGGAAAAGTCAGCCTCGGCCTCAGCTTGGGTGGGGGAAGGTGGTGGTGGTAGGGATGTAGACTGAGGCTTCTCTTCAGTCAGCCTGGCTATGCTGAAAGCATACTTCCCACTTCTACTCCAAAGCCCCAACATCCCAAATCAGTTTTATTATCGTGTCTTGCCTCCTTATGGGTAGGTAACCAGTACTCCACTGGTAGATTCCCTGTGTCAGTAGAAGTGAGAAAGGCCTCCAGCACATTGGGTGGGTTTCCTGTGGTATATTTATGGGGGGACATGGGAAAGAATCCCTTAGAATGGGCAGACATGGAGGGGTTATAATCTCAATCACTGGAGAGAACTCTTAAGTCAATGAGATAATTTATCCCTCTTGAGTTTTTGAATATTTGAATATCAATTCTTTATTGCCAGATTCATCGATCCACTATTTTTATCTGCCTAGTAGCATATAGTCTTTGCTGATGCTTCCACAGCGGTATTGACCTTCTTAAATCTTGACCTAAAAGGACTGGGCCTAATTCTCTTAATGTAGAACCTGTTTATAGGGACATTGAAAGTTGATTCTAAATAAATAATCATAGTCCATCTGTTGGTGCCAGGCCTTGTGATGGCTATCCAGTGCACTGGGAGGTATTTCTAGGCTTTCTTGGAAGCCTGATACTAGCAGACTATCCAAAAACTCTCTAAGTTCCCTCAAAACTACAATCAAGTTAGTATAAATGATTTGGAGGAGGTGTGGCTATGTAAGGATATCTAATAATGGCAAATCTTGCTTATCTCCCACCTCTAGACCCTTAACTAGGGAAGGGGAACTGGTTTTCAATCAATCAGTCAGTCTGTAAACTTTTATTGAGCTAAGATTTAGAGACTGACACCCCCAAATTAGAAATTTTGTCCAATAGAGAAAAGTTTGGGAGTGAATAGAGATTTAAAGAGCAATATTCAAGTGGTAGAGGAAGAAGGGAGATTGGGGAGTGGGCCTCACCTAGGATGCAGCCTGGGTGGGGAGAAAGCAAGATCCAGACAACTGAAGTTGCCACACTACTGAAAGTCCAATTGTTGAGGAAACTCTCATGAAACTGGGGTTGGCAGAAGGGAGCTGGTTGGATGAGAGTGAGATGGAGAAGGGAGGAAGCACTCATGGGAAAGTGCTATGAGTACCCTTTAAATATGTCATCCAGGGGCAAAGGATGCTTATCACAGTGCCTGACACATAGTAGGTGCTTAATAAACATTTCCTGGCTGACTGAATGACTGAAGACCAACTACCCAACTCTAGTTGGGGATCTGGCACTGGGAGACAGGCAGTTGTGTCCCACAGATCGTGAGCCTGAGGTTGCTAAGAGAAGACTGAAGAAAAGCGTGACGTTCTGCTTCTATAGGCATTTTTGAATCCCTAGAAGTTTAGCTAAAAGCACTTTTAGTCTGACTGCCTCCTCTTACATCTGGAGTGACTGCAGCTCTGAGAAGTTGTGATTTGACCAGGGAATAGACAGGGCAGGAACTTGGGTCTCCTACCTCCCAGTCCCATGTTCTTTCCATTGTACATTATATTGTGCATAGCACTGTGAATTGCCTGGTGACTTACCTGTTGGTGAGAGCGGTCGCTCAGGGACAGCAGCAACACCTGGAACAACTGTCACTGGTGCAATCAAGTCCTCTCCTGTGAAAGCTATGGCTGGTTCCAGCTCAGGGGTGGCAGTGGCAACCCCCTCTGTGACTTCACTGGGGAAAAGAGCATGGTGGGAAGGGGCAGTGACCTCTGGAAGGAAGCCCCATGGTCTGGTGGCCTTGTCAGTTTCATTTTCCATTTCTGGGAAGCCTGTGCCACCCAGTGTCCAAGTGAAGGCCTCCTCAGCCTCAAGCCCAGTAGGAGTGATGACATTCTCTGAGGTGATGATGCTTCCTCGGGACTCCTGCTTGGTGACATTTTGGGGCAGCTGCAGTTCCACATCAGGCTGAGTGACCGTCTGAACAGTGATCTCCCCTTCACTGCTCACATCCTCTGTAAAATTTTCTGGTATGATCTCAATAAAGTCCCCTCCTAGGGTAGAAAGCAAAGGCCAATGGAAAATCAGGGAAGTGGGTCTGTTCAAAGTCTCCCTCATCTCCCCCTTCCTTTGCCAGTCTCATCTGGCTCATCCAAGGTGGACACGGGGACAGGTTGAGTGGGCCCCATATCTGGAATTATCAACAATCCGCATTGTACCTGGCATTTATCTCTTAGATGTTGGTTTTAATGTTTGGGCAGTGCCATTTATGTGCTAGTGGAGTGAGTGAAGACACCATATGATAGCCCCACATTTGCATACAAGTGGCATCTGCTGGGTCATGTATGGCATGCTGCTCAGAGACAGATTATCTCTGCTGGAAAATTCTTAGGATATCAGAACTTTGGAAGACCGCTCATTTCCTCTTATTTATGTGGCATTTTATGGTTTTTACATTCATTGACATCTCACTGAAATACATTTATCCATAGAAGATGACAAGAAATCAATAAAGTAGGTATTTCCAATGCCTCAATGGATAGGACTAAAATAAAAACGTTGCAACTGGAAGGACCATTAGATATCACTTAATCTATTCCTTTTATTTCTACATATATGGACAAAGGCTTGGAGAGATTAAGAGGCACAGTGACACAGTTCAAAGGGCACTAGATAGGTGTTCTTAATCTGGGGATTCTGGACCATCAGGGGGTTCATGGACCTGGATGGGAATAGCTTTATTTTTACTATTTTCACTAACTTTTGATTGCCTTTGTAATACCATGAATCTTATTCTATACATGATTCTGAAATAAAATCCATAAACTTCTCCAGAAGAGGTTGATGACACAAGAATGGTTAAGAATCCTTATTTTAAGGAGATTATCAGTTGGAACCAATGCTCTGCCACTAACTAGCATCGTAATCTTTGGTGGATCATTTAACTCTTCTGTGCCTTAGTTTCCTCATTTATAAAAAAAGGGGACAAGAACTCTGAACCCCAAATATATGAGGTAATTTTTAAGGATCAAATGAGATAATATATGTAAAAGTGACTTCAAATTAAATATTACTATTATTAGTGAGGCAGCCATTGTGTCATATAGAAAGCTGGTCCTGGAGTCCAAAAGCCTGGAGTTTAAATCTTGCCTCTGAAACCAATGGGCCTTGTCACCCTAGGAAAATCAGTCAACCCCTTGGTGCATATAGTTACTATCCCCTATTACTAATATTAATTAAAATGCTAATAATAATGATGCCCACGGTCACAAAGCTACAGAACTGCAGTTAGAACTCGGGTCTTTCATCTCCCTGTCTGGTGATCTTTCCACTTGAAACAAGGTATAGATAAAATTCAACGATGAACTCTTACTGTCCCTAACTGGCACCCCAAATCCCAAATTTGAGCTACGTTGTGGGTCATGGAGCAAATGCTGAAATACCCTTGGGAACTGTGTAATCTTGGCTACACTCTCTTTTTGCTCTTGGTTACCACTGCATGGAGGGTTTCTCCTTTGATACTAGGATCATAGGACATAGGGGCCTATAGTCAAGGCTATGAGATATAGGCTAGGGGCAGCTAGGTGGTACAGTAGATAAAGTACCAGCCCTTTATTCAGGAGGACCTGAGTTCAAATCTGACCTCAGACACTTGACACTAGCTGTGTGACCCTGGGCAAATCACTTAACCCTCATTGCCCTGCCAGAGAGAGAGAAAGAGAGAGGGGGGGGGAGGGGCTAAAATTTTCTGGAGGATATAGTGGTATGGTAGAATAGATAGAATGCTAGACTTGGCATTGGAAGGCTCAAATTCCACCTTTGGCATTTCCTAGCTATGTGATTCTAAGCAAATCATTTAACCATTCTGAACCTCAGTTTCCTCATCTGTAAAATGGGAATAAAAACCCTATAGGACCTACCTCCTATGGTTTTTGTGAGGTTCAAAGGACCTAATGCATGTAAAGAGCCATGTAAATCTGTGATCTCCTGTGACATGGATGTGTAAGAGAAATCTTTATATAAGGTTGGGTGCTTTCTAGAGTATGTATCCTCCACTGGTTGGGATCAGGAAGGCAGAGATTGGGTACCATTCACAGGTGATAGGATTGTTTTACAACGATGAGCATAGCTGGGTCTCTTGAATTTAGTGGCCTTTAGTTTTAGAAGAACATTATTCATTTTTCTGGAAACCAGGCTTAGTCCCACGGCTAAGGTTAGAATGTTCCATCCCTAGCTCTCTAAAGAAAATCTGGGTTTTTTTTTTTTTCATTCAGGGTATTCCTCTAGCAACAGGGGACTCAGTAGTTAATTAGGTCTGGTTCTGAACTTTTGTTGGCTACCTCTCTGAATTGGTTAAACTGAAGACACTTCCCCCTTGCTGGTCTGCACTGCCCCTCAGCGTTGACATGGTAGAGCTGCAACACCTCTCCCTTTCTTGTTCTGTTTCGAATTGGAGCGTGGGGAGACAACCACCCCTCGTCACTAGAGTAAGAATGATCGGGCCCCATGGCATGCAGAGGTGAAAAACAGGATAGGTGCACCTTTCTCTGCCCACAGAAGATTGTCCGGAGGTGCCCACTACAGAGTCAGGGCTGTGGGGTGTCGAGTGGGTTGGTTTTTCTGGGGAATTTAAGAGAGGCAGATAAGGGCAAAAAGGTTTGTGTGTCTTGGATCAAGCAGTCTTGTATTTAGTGGTGAAAGGTCAGTGATTGTAGGGGAGAGAGCATTCAAGGCTGGGAGCCATGAAGCTGCAGCTTTGCTTGGTCCTGAGTCTCTCTGTCCTTTGTATTGTCACTATGGTTTAGATTGGATCTGACTACAGCCTTTCAGTTCAATTCAATTCAATTGACTTGTTCAGTCTCTTCAGGCTTCTGGGACACTTTGTGACCCTATTTGGGGTTGTCTTAGCAGAGATCCTGGAGTGGTTTGCTATTTCCTTTTCCAGCTCATTTTACAAATGAAGAAACTGAGGCAAACTGGGTGAAGTGACTTGCCCAGGGTCACACAGTTATTAAGTGTCTGAGGCCAAATTTGAACTCAGATCTTCCTGACTCCTGACCTGGTTCTCTATCTAGTGCGGCTCCTAGTTTCCTGGTAGGTAGGTAGGTTTACCTGTCTAGATGCTACCAGCTGAGCTTACTCCTGATTCCATCCTCCTATAAGAAGGATGTATCTAAGGGGAGATGGTACAGCTGGAAATGATCTTAGAGATCTTCTAGGTCAGCTCTATCATTTTACATATGAGGAAACTGAGGATCAGAGAGGACCAGTGATTTGTCCAAATTAATTCCACAAATTAGTGGCAGAAGAGAAATTAATACTTGTGTCTACTGATTTCCTCCCCAGTGTGAAGTAGACTGGTGTGTAGTGAGGGGAACTGAAGGTATGCGCATTTATTTGATTCGTGTGCTAAGCCTATACCACTTCTTTTCCTTCTCCCCAGGAAGTATTTGTTTTGTCCCCCACCCCAAACCCTGAAATTGCAAGAAACCTACCTGTGTAGCAGATGGCATCGTAGCGGGATGAGGGATCTGGGTAGCCCGTCTGATTGGCATGCCGGTACACAGTCCTTACCCCTAGGAGGTTGCCTCCGCAATTGGGGCGCGCCTTGGAGATGGGGTATCGGACACTGCGGTCAGCCAGCCAGCCAGCACTGCACATGTCCATTCCACTCTGCCAGGCTAGGTACAGCTGCCCTGTGGTTGCCAGCCGGGCTCCCAGGCGCCGACACTCATCTGCTGCCTCATCAAAGGTGAATTTGTCCGGGGATGTAGAATAAAAGACTTCTCCTAGAAAGCACATGTCAACTAATGTGAGCATGTCCCCCTCTCTGATATGACCTTGCCAAAATCCCTGGTTCTCTAGGTGCCCAAAGTCTCAATTTTCTAGGCCCCCCCCCAATTCTCCTAAAGCCACATTTTTTTTTTCTCCAGGTGCTAAGAATTTCAGACTCCTCTTTATCCATTACTCACATTCCTAGGCCCTCATTTTAGTAGGTCTTTGAAAGACTCAAACCTTGGCCAGCAACCCAAAGAGCCAGCTCCCACAGATTTGAGGCTCCTGATCTCCAGTCCTTTGGTTAGGCCAACATCAAGAAAACAGAGAAAGTCAAAGAAAGAGTAGCTAAAATGACAAAGTGCTGGTTGAAAGCAAAGCTGGCTGTATCTGTGGGCAGAGTAGGTGTGATATGAAGGGTAACAGGAAGGCTCTGCTGCCTAAATATATCTCTTCTGCTAGCCTCTTTCTAGTACATGAATTCCCATGCCTGGAAATGAATTCCTGAGCTCCTTTTAAAGTAGAAATTATCCTGGGAGTCAAGTATAGTAAATAAAGGATGAACCCAATGACCTCTGAGGTCTCTTCCAAATAAGATGCTGTTCATGCAATGCCTGCCACCCCAGTATAAACAAGTTTATCAGTTCTTTTCTCTAAGGCAAGAGGACGGATGTGAAAGTACTGGGTACCTGGATTGGAGTTTGCAGGAGTACCCTCCCAAAAGGGTAGGAATTGGCTAGTGAAGGGAATGCATGTCTACTTCAGTTAGAACCATAGCTTACCACATTTTCCCAGCCAAGCCTGAGAATTATGCAGTTATTCCCAAACTTCCTTGTCCCCATTCCAATTCATGCCAAGGTCATAGACCTTAAAGTAATTTATATTGCTTAAGTAAGGCCCAGGCTGAGGAAGTGTTACTACCTGAGTATAAGCATGAAAATGGGGAGTTAGCTCTTCTGAGATGGAGTTGGGAGCATTTACTGGGACAGGAGGAAATTCTGGTTCAGGAACATATATTATGACCACAAAGCAGGAGGGGTGAATTCTCTGGGTGGGAGGGCACTAGGCAAAGTATTAAGGGAGAGCCGGCTATGCTGCTTATTTCATACCTTGCTAGAAAAACAGAACAGGATAGATTACCCCATAGACCCCTGGGTAAATGCCCGTCTATTTTGTGGAACAAATGGATCTTTCTCTGATAGGCAATGGCCCTGGTCCTCAGACACACTTACCTTCCATGTCCTCTGCAAAGCAGTATACATCATAGGTCTCATTGGTATCTCGAATACCATAGGTCCTCACTCCAGGGAATTCATCCTTGTCTCCATAGCAACCCTCCCGGGGGCTGTGGATAGGGTACCTAACAGAAACAGAGTGAGAGGGTGTAGAAGACAGGATGAGAGGGGGATCAGCTACAGGCTGGAAAGACCCTGCCTGGGAATATATGTACATGTATCAATGTAGCTGCAGATCTGCAGTTCAGTGGGGTCAAACAAAAATGGGGGGCACTAACCTATACAGAAGGATCCTTGTGGGCCACATAGTTTTTGTTTGTTTTTGTTTTGTTTTGCAGGGCAATGAGGGTTAGGTGACTTGCCCAGGGTCACACAGCTAGTAAATGTCAAGGGTCTGAGGTCAGACTTGAACTCAGGTCTTCCTGAATCCAGGGCTGGTGCTTTATCCACTGAGCCACCTAGCTGCCCCCTACATAGTTTTAAAATGGAATATTATTTATGTCTTATTGAATTTTTATTTATTTAAAAATATTTCCCAATTATACTTTAATCTGGTTCAGGCCACATTCAGCAGTCTTGTGGATTGCATGTGGCCCGAGGGCTGCATATTTGACAACTCTGGTATAATAGTTTACCTGTTTATTCAACTATTTTTTAATATTTGTATTTTTTTTAAAAGTATTTGGGGGGTAGCTAGGTGGCACAGTGGATAAAGCACTGGCCCTGGATTCAGGAGTACCTGAGTTCAAATCCAGCCTCAGACACTTGACACTTACTAGCTATGTGACCCTGGGCAAGTCACTTAACCCCCATTGCCCCGCAAAAACAAAACAAAAAAAACAAAAACAAAAAAAAGTATTTGGGAGGCAGTTAGGTGACGGTGACCAAAGTGTTAGACCTTGAAGCCAGGAAGATTCAAGCTCAAATTCTTCCTCAGACACTTATTAGTTATTTGGCTCTGGGAAAATAACTAGACCTCGGTGAGCCTCAGTTCCCTCATCTGAAAAATGGGGATAATAATAGTACCTACCTCACAGAGGTGTTGTGATGATAAAATGAGATAAGTGCTTTGCACACCTGAAAGCACTATAGAAATATTAGCTCTTACTATCTGGTCTTCTTGCCTTCTCTGTCTGCTTTGTTCCAACTGGACTGTGAGCTCCTCTAGGGTCAGAATACTGCCTCTTACCACTCTTTATTGCTATGTATTGCTGCTAATGCAGCAGTATTCACTCTCGGGGTGTTTGAGAAATTTTATTTGAATTTACTAAATGCTCACTAAGAACAGTACTTGAATCTAGCATCTCTAAGATAAAATAATAGTTGGGTTGTTTTTTTTTAAGGAGGGTCTGGACCTATGATTCCACCTGTGTAGGGTATTTTTGGTATGGAAATGTCTTCCACCAATGTAGATCAATAACCTGCAGCTATCATTATAACTCTGCAGTTATAACTCAACTCTAGCTGATTCCTGTAGAGGATTAGTTGAGGCACAGAAAGGTTAAATGTCTGCTCCTGTCCCACATCTAGAGTATATCAGTGGCAGAATGTAAACCCAGGCCTTCCAAATTCCAAGAAATGCCTTCTCTCTAGTATAATATACTTATTAAATATGTACAATGCCCTCAGCACTGTGCTAGACAAGGTGTTCTCCCAACTTTCTCTTCTATCCCCATTTCCCAGTCCCTAAATCTATGCCCTCTCTCCTCTTCTTCTCTATGACCTCATTTTGATCCTGCAGTGAAAAGCCTACCTGACGGTTTGGTCAGCCAGCCAGCCAGCATCACACTGGTGGAAACCATCGTCATAGGCAGCCTGCAGCTGCTCAGGTGTGGCGATGACAGCACTATTCTGTATGCAAGCCTTCTGTGCATCCAGAAAATCCAGAGTGTAGCGAGTAGAGATCGCCCTATAATGGAACACGATGCCTGGAAAACACACGCGCACACACATGAGCATGTCAGCCTGAATCTCCGATGCCTGGCTCTCATCATGTTTGGAGGCTACCTCTTTGTTCTGGGGAAAAGGACTCTCAAAGTCTCTTAGAGAAATAAAAACGGCTCCAGGAGATTTCTCTTTATTTTTAGATTCTAAGATGGGGATTCTTTGCTTCTTTTTGCATCATGATTCCCTTGGGTAGCCTGGTGAAGCCAGTGGACCCCATCTCAGAATGTTTTTAAATGCATAAAATAAGATACATAGAACTTCAAAGGAAACTAATTATATTGAAATATGGGTTTGAAAATACATGTAATTTTAAAACTGAAGCTCAGGAATCCCAGGTTCTCTGTTCTATGGATCTTCAACTGGGATTATCTTTTGAGAAAGACATAGAATTGGTCTTATACCCTAGTTAGAACTTCCTGTCTTCTTGTCTTCTTTTGGGCAAAGCCTGGTGACCCTGAAGCTTGGTATATCGTAGTACCAGAAGCTTTGTTACCCAATAAAAATCTTATGTTCTCTTTGAGTTCATAAATAAAATAGACAGGTAATATGACTTTAGTCACTTACAGTGGCTTCTGGGGTTATCCCCGGGGTGGGGCAGCACTACATAGTAGAAAGAGTGCTAAACAAAGAACTGTTATTGTCGTTCAGTTGTGTCCCCATTTGAGATTTTCTTCTGTGTCCCCATTTGGGGTTTTCTTGGCAAAGATACTGAAATGGTTTGCCATTTCCCTCTCCAGCTCATTTTACAGATGAGGAAACTGAGGCAAACAGGGTTAAGTGACTTACCTAGGGTCACACATCCTAGTAAGTGTCTGAGGCCAGATTTGAACTCAGGAAGAGGAGTTTTCCTGACTCCAGGGCCTGCACTTTATCCACTGTGCAACCTAGTTGCCCTGACAAAGAATTAGGAGACTATTCTAATCACAACTCTGCTACTATCTTGCTAACATGCTATAACCTGCTATGTAACCCTAGCTAAGCCACTAGATCTTAGTCTCTTCATCTGTAAAATGGTAATGTTTCATGGTATTTTCTGAGGAATAAGCAAGAAAAAGGATATAAATGTACTTTTACAAGTATAAAACACGAGATATTATTATTGTTACTTCAGAGGATAAAATTGCTTCCTTTGGGCAAAGAAGGACAGGTCTTGAATACCCAGGGAAGTAAATGGGGAGAAAAAAGAAAGTATCTTGGAATAATTCTAGGATTGTAGGTGGGCCATAGAATCATAGGTTTAGAGCTAGAAAGGATCTTAGAGGCCTTAAAGTTCAATCCTCTCATGTTTCAAACATATGAAGAAATTGTTGTACAAGGAGATTAAGTGACTCGTTCAGGGTCACATGGCTAATATGTTTTTGAGGCAGGATTTGAATTCAGGTCCCCCCTGACTCCAACTTTAGTTCCTATTTAATATACCTCAGTTAGGATAGAGGGTTTCCATGGGGAGGAGGCATGGGTCCCTCACCTTTCACAATGACTTCCAGAGTAGCCTGACTGTCCTCGATGCCATGCATCACCTCACAACGGTAGATGCCTGAGTCGTTGGAGTGAAGGTTGTTGATCTCCAGGGTAGCATCACTGGGGATGGCAGGGTAGTTGGGCAATGAGATTTTGTCTTGGTAGGCACTGTTGACCCGCACACGACCCTCAGTGGCTACCAAAAGGACCACCTCCTTCTCCTTTGAGAGGCGGCTCCACTTGATCCGGGGAGAGAGTGGGGGTGTGGAAGGGGCTGTTGTCACAGGGTGCACAGGATCAATGAAATAGCAAGGGATGGTAAGAGAGTTCCCCAGGAGGACACGAAGGGGAGAAGGCTCTGGGATGCTCACACTCAGTGAGTTACCATGGTCTAGAAGAGGGAGAATGGGAGAAAGACAGGTCATTAGCACCTTAGGAACAAACTGACAAGTTCAGAACATTTAAGGAGTGTGTTACTCTAAATTAGAAGGAGCTTCCCCCCTCAGATTCACCAATGGGGTAATGCCTTTGAGTCTAGGGCAAAAACTTGGTGTGTTCTTGTTGCCCAATAGATTATTCTATTTATTGCCCTTTGCATCAGCTCTACAACTGAACTGAGAGGCATCCTTTTAAAATTCCCTGTAATAATGATTCGTGAGAAAATGAGGCACTGGGGAGTTCTGGTCAGTGAGCCTTCAGAATAGCATTATGGGGTTTAAAAAGATCCAGAGAAGGAAAATGTAAATATCAGAGACACCGGAGATCAAAGACTAGGAGATAGGGCTCTTTGCCTTGGAAAGACAAAGACTGAGAGAAAATCAAATCAAAGACCACAGAATCATAAATATTGTCAATAAGATGAACACAGACTTATTCAACAAATCCTAGGACACTAGAAATATCCCTTACTGCTTATAGAAGGTAGTTGGCAGATAAATAACATTTTGAACAATGAATAGTGGAATTATTCCTAACTTTTTGAGGCAAAAGGCATGAATACTAACTGCTAATTGAGACACCAATCAATCAGCTAGCATTTATTAAATGCTTACTATGTGGTAGACATTGTACTAGATGCTGGGGATAGAAATACAATAGTGAGAGAGTCCCTGCCCTCAGAGATCCTGCCTTCTAGTAGGGGGATAAAACACAAATAGGGGAGTGGTAACAAAGGAGGGGAGTTTTGGCTTACTTAGTCAGGGATTGTGAGTGGAATCAGAGGGTAGTAGATTTTCATGCCCTCTCCAGCAGTACTATGGTAGTTTTGATATAAGTAGTTGTAAAAAATTCATTGTTTTGTTGTTGTTGTTTTTAGTGAGGCAATTGGGGTTAAGTGACTTGCCCAGGGTCACACAGCTAGTAAGTGATAAATGTCTGAAGCCGGATTTGAACTCAGGTACTCCTGATTCCAGGGCCAGTGCTCTATCCACTGTACCACCTAGCTGCCCAAGAATTAATTGTTAATTGAGGTTTTTATGCCTCCGCGCGCACTGGCCTGGGGCTCCGCAAACTGCACGGTGCTCCATCCACTGGTTGTAGCCGTTGCCATGGCGCTGGCACCTCATGTCATCACCACTCGCTGATGCCTACATGGGTCTGGCAAAATTATAATGATTGGAAGCCTAGCGAGGGCAGTCATGTGACTGTCAGAGTGGCCATCCCATTGGCTGGGGCGGTATGGGGTTTTCTGGGATTGGGGGAGGGGAATTGGGCATTCTAGGTGGAAGCTGGAAGGCGACAGGCGTTCTGCTGCGTATTCTCAGCTGATTCCTGGGCGGTGGTATTTTCTCAGGTTGGATAATTTCCCTTTCCCATTTTATTTCCTTTCCCTTGATCCTACTGATCTTGTTTGTGTGTGGGTTTTTTTTTTTAAGTTCGTTCTTGTTAAAATAAATCCCGTTCTGTTTTGAGGGAGGCTGCCGGTCTCCTTCCTTGCCCCAGTGTTGTGGCAAGCTGCTTAGCTAACACTCCCCAATTAAAAATTGGTCCCCACATAGTGATGCCAGAACAAGAATAAGATGTGGAAGGAGGGAGGGAGAGGTGGTACAAATATGGTGATGGGACACATGGCAAGTTGCTTGAGATGGGTGGACCCTAGTGCCTTGGTTGGTGAAGGAACACTGCTCCTCTGACTGTGAATAACATTTCTTATGTTCTGATGAAAGAACAGAAGACAACTGCAAAGTCCAGAAAGTGATCAAAGTTCCCTCCTAATCTCAAGGAAAGGGTTTATGACACTGATTTACTCTGAGTAGTTGAAGTTTTGCCTGGATGTTGGATAATCCAATGGGGCTTTATGATGGTATCATAGGCTCTTAGAGTTAAAACAAACAAACCTCAGGGATCATCTTGTCTAAGCCCTCCCTGAATAAAGAATCCCTTCTACAATGTTCCTAATCATCATTTAGCCTCTGCTTAAACAGATACAGTGATGGGGAACTTACAACCTATTTGATTGATCATTTAGTGGGTTCCTTTCTACCTGTTTCATATAGTTTCCACACACCCCCCTCCTTTTTGGATTTATCTACACCTTTTTTTACCTTTCTCTTTTGATTTATCTATGTCTTATCTTTGTCTAGGCTCCATCTCTCTCCAGTTTAGCTTGTTAGAGCTATTGGTATGTACCAGTGGAAGTATTGGTGGTATTGTAGTTGTATCAGTGAAAAGGCGTCTGCCAAGATCTCTCTGAATGACATGAGATTACCCAAAATAGAGGCCAGTAGATGGTACTTCTGCTGTTGTTGTTCATCCTTTGTTCTTTAAGAGGACCAATGACGTCACAAGGATGATGACCTTTCCTTGCCACTCTCTTAACCCAAATCCTCTAACCAGGTAAAGTTATGTGCTATTACTGTGTCTTGTGTCTGTGCCAAGTACGGATCAAGAAGGAGGGAGTAGAAATCCATCTCCTCATTAGTACTCTTCATGTACTTTCTTTGAATAATTCTTACCTGCTTCTATGTTGTATCCCCTCAGTAGAATAAGGAAGCTATAATAATAAGTAGGGACTACTGGTTTTGTTTTGGTTCTGTATCTCCAAGGTCTAGGACAGTGTCTTGTACCCGGTGAGTGCTTAATAAGTGCATAGGGGGTTGTATTTGTACTCGTCAATGCTGAGCAGATGAGTGCAGGTAGCTTTTGAAAGGTTTCAATGTCTGGTATACAAGACCAAAGCACAGACCCAGGGCTTAACGAATGGATTCTTGGATTAGATGGTATTTATGGGTCCGTGATGATGCACACAAGAGCTCCTCCATACTTTGGTCTTTGGGCAGGGGCATGGTCAGAGAATGTCATTACCTGGTGGCCAGCCTTGTGCAGATAATGCTCTCTGAATCTGGCTAGGCTGGCTCATGGTCCTGTGACAAACATTTAATAGACTCATACTTGACATTTTTCCATCTGGATAAGTCCTGCCAGGACCAGCTCTCTGCTGATATAGTCTTTGAGAAGCTAAGATCACCTTGGCCCCTGAATCAAGCCTCTGGAGCACCTTATGGGAGGACTCAATCACTACTTACGAAGTTCAGGAATGCTGGAGCCTTACCTGGAACTTCCACAGAAATGGCTGCAGTGATGACTCGCAAACTCACCAACACTAAGAGTAAAGTGGTCATAATTTACCTGAAAGAGATAAAAAAAGAAACCCAGAATTTGGATGGTTAGCAAGGAGTGAAGCCAAGAAATAACAAGAAGACCCCCAGGGAAGATCCTCTAGGAAGACACTGTAAAGCCAGAGGTGATATAGTGGATAGAATGTTGGCCCACAAGTCAGGAAGACCTGAGTTCAAATTTGACCTCAGATATTTACTTAGTATATGATACTAGCCAAGTCACTTAAGTCGGCTTCAATTTCCTCATCTGTAAAATGGGAATGATAAGAACACCTACCTTTCAGGGTTAGTGTGAGGATCATAAGATAATATTTGTGAAGCACTTTGGATCTTAAAAAGTGCTATATAAATGCTAGTTGTAATTATAATTCCTTCAGAAAACCTAAGTTCAAATCTGGCCTCTGACACTTACTAGTTGGGTGACCCTGAGCAAGTCACTTAACCCTATTTGCCTCAGTTTTATCATCTGTAACATGAGAAGGAAGTTCAAAGTACTCCAGGATCTTTGCCAAGAAAACCCCAAAGAGGGTCATGAAGAGTTGGACATGACTGAAATAACCACAACAACTTTACAGAAGCTGAGGAAAGAAGGAAGGAGCTGAAGGACCTTTAAAGGCTAGGATTTCCTATTAAATGAAGATCAATCAAGTATAAGATCATAGATCTAACATTGGAAAAGTCATTTAGTCCCACTCCCTCATTTCACAGTTGAGGAAACTGAGACTCAGGGAAATTAAGTAACTGTCCTGAAGCCACATACCTAGTCAAGGGTCACGAATTGAACCTGGCCCACCTACTACAAAGCCAGTGTTCTTTCTCTGGTTTGATAGAGCCTCCAGTGTCTCATAAACTATAATGTTAAATCAAGCATAAAATAGAATTTAGCTATGTTCTTGCTAGAACTGCCTTCCAGTAGATGTCACTATTCACTTATCCATTAGCCACTGAAGAAACAGCTAATTTCTTGAAAAGAGCTTGTAGAGCTAACAACTTGTAGTTCTCCTTGACAGAAAGGCCCAGGAGGGGGCGCTGGGGGCAGCATAGTCATAAGGTGTAGCCCCCACACACCTCATGTCTGCTCATACTTAAATCATGGTTTTAACTTCAGCAATGGAAAATTTGGCCCACATAACTGCAATTATATTCCTTTAGACATCAGGGGATTCTGTTCCATTCAATTCAATCCAATCCATAAAAGCATTTACTTAGTGTCTTTTATGAATAAAGAACCAATGAAAGATTAAATACCCAGTGATCCTTGACTTTAAGGATCAGGTAAGATTATGTCCTTAACAGTTTAGTGGAAGGAGAAGACAGACACAAATAACTAAAAAAATTTAGAAAATAGTTAAGTGAATACTTCAATATCTTAAGAATGTTCACTTTAAGGAGCAGCCAAATGGTATATGATGAATTGGGTTCAAATCCTTCCTCTGCTGGTTACTACCTGTGTGACACAATCTCCTCTCGGGCTCAGTTTCCACATATGTAAAATGAAACTGTTGGATTAGATGGCCTCTGACATCCCTTTTTTCTCTATATCCAAGATCCATGTAAATGTTCCCTGCCTCATGCCCATCACAGTCCCTCCATCACTTTATTTTATTTTAAAAATAATTTACATTTTTATTATTGTGAATTTGGTAACCAACAAAACATGAAACATCTTATATCATTATGTACTGCTATTCTGTTGGCCATTTCTCCTTCTGAACCTCAATGATCCTCTTTTGTTTCTTCCTGCTACCCCCTGTATCACTGTTTCCTTTCTCCCAAATCTCCTTCCACCCCTAAAATAAAGAAAAAAACCCTTGTGACAAAGAAAACTAGTTAAGAAAAAGCAATACAAGCATTGGTCATGGAGATGGGGATTCTATGTCCTTCACCTTTTTGCCAGGTGGTCCTCACTACTTCAGAAGTTACTCTTTGTGAGTTGTGGTGGCTAAGAAAACCTATTCCTTGGTAGATGAAGCTGTGATGTTGAAGCTCTCTGAACTGACCTCGTCCATTTTTTTCCTTTGTTCTTGAGGAGGACTAATGACGTCAGGGTGATGTCCTGATATGCAAGTGAATTGGATTTAACTGAGGGAGGGCAGTGCAAAGTAACAAGCCTCACTCTCTCTTCCAGCATCATCTAGGTCCAGTGGCAAGATATGGATCGGGATGACTGGAGACAATAGCCTATCAATGATGGAAGGCAAAGCCTTTCCAGCTTGGTAGAACTGCTGGCATTCGTTGCTGTGGGGCAGGTAGGTGGTACAGTAGATAAAGTGCTGGGCCTTTAGTCAGGAAGACTCATCTTCCTGAGTTCAAATCTGACCTTAGACACTTACTAAAATATATGACCCTGGGAAAGTTACTTGATCCTGTTTGCCTCAGTTCTACAACTATAAAAAGACCTGGAGAAGGAAATGACAAACCACTCCAGAATCTTTGCCAAGAAAACCTTAAATGGGGTCATGAATAATCAGACACAATTGAGAATGACTAAACAACAACAACAAACAACAATGGCATTATTTGACAATTCAGTTCCCATGTGAAAGACACTGCACCAAGTCCTATGGAAGATACAAAAGTGGCCATGACAACTTCCGTGCCAGAAATGCAATAAGACAAAGGTTACCAAAATTAAAACAAAAAAACCCTCCAGACATGATAATATCTAAGAAACTGCCATGAACAGGGCATGATTGTCAAATTTTGACTGATTGGCGATTCTAAGGCTGACTTGAGTGAAGGCTTAAGTTTTTGGGAGAGGTCAAACAGAGTGTTCTGAAGTTTAAGGAGAGAGAAGGGTGATAAGATAAAATGGAGTCTGCGGCCCATTTTCATAAATTTTGAAGCTTGTAGGCGACAGGTGGTGAAGGGACATATCAT
This sequence comes from Dromiciops gliroides, assembly GCF_019393635.1. Lineage (NCBI taxonomy): Eukaryota > Metazoa > Chordata > Mammalia > Microbiotheria > Microbiotheriidae > Dromiciops > Dromiciops gliroides. The sequence continues at coordinate 122,958,731 of NC_057862.1, forward strand.
GGAAACTGTTCCTCCAAAATACATGATTAGATGGATCCTTTTCTTTATTCCACCCCCCTTTTGCTTTGTGTGAAGTATCTTTTGCTAGTATCTGTTCATTAAAGCAGAAGTGTCAAACTCATGGGCCCTGGAACTACTCTGACTGCAGCCAACAAGATAAAAATATAATTGTGAAGTATTTAACAAAATAAATAAAAATATAATAGAACATAGATAATGTTAATATGTAGTTTTATAAGTTGATGTGCGGCCTGTAGGGGTCCTTATATATGGTTTAGTGGCTTGTTTCTATTCGACAACACTGCATCAAACCATGTACTGAGCAACTCCTATGTGAAAGGCACTGTTCAACAACCTATGGAAGGTTCACAGATGACCAGAGCTATACAATTTCTGCCATCTTGGAAAGTTGAGTCAATTCCAGAGCTCCAAAGAATACTACCTATCTCTCAATTCAATTCAACAAAAATTTATAAAAGGTCTACTATGTTCAAGGCTGTATGTTGTATACTGGAAATACCAAGAAGGAGGTAGCATTTAAAGTCAAAGGTTCAATCCCAGCTTTGCCACTCATTATTTGCATGACCTTGGGCAACTGATTTACGTCTCTTGGCCTCAGTTTCCTGACTTATAAAATGAGGAGTTGCTACTTGGTGGTCTAAGGTCCCTTCCTAAATCTATGATTCTATAAAGAAAAATGACAGTCTTTGCTTTTAAATAGTAGTAGTTTTAGGGGATGACATGTATAGAAATAGCTATAATACATCAGGTACATAAGAAAATCCAAACTGTGGTCTGAGAGGTTCAAGAAAGGAGAGATTGCTTTAAAGACCAGAGGTACTTAGGGATGCCCTGATTTATGGAAGGAGATGGTACCTTAACTGAGCTTTGAAGAGGGGAATAATGGCAACTGGATAGGGGCAATCCATTCCAGAGTTGGAAGGCAGTATGCCCAGGCACAAGATGGAGGCTAGTGAATTGTCCAGTTAGGCTAGGTCTTATAAATGGAGGTTAAATACAGTTGGAAAGGTAGATAGAAGCCAGAGGAAGCAATATGTTGTAGTGTTGTAGTGTCTGCAAAAATGGGCATACTAATACTACCTATTTTGCAGGGGTCTTTGCTATATAAATATGATTTATTTTGTAGGAATGCTTGGAAGCTGGTGCTTTGCCCTTGTAATTTGGGGGGAGGTGCTGGTCATCACCCCTGCCATCTCCACTCCTTCCAAACCAGCTATCAATCCAGGACCAAAGACCCTTCTGAGTTAAGTTCTCCAACCCTGGCTAAAATAATCTGTTTCATAGTGGAGTGAGCCTTGGGGCAGAGACGACCTAGTTAAGGATTAGAAGGTGAGTGTTGAAAAGTTTAAGGGCAGCTAGGTGGCACAGTGGATAGAACACTAGGCCTGGAGTCAGGAAGACCAAAATTCAAATCTGGCCTCAATCGCTTACTAGGTGGGTGACCCTGTTTGCCTCAGTTTGCTCATCTGTAAAATGAGCTGGAGAAAGAAATGGCAAACCACTCTACTATCTTTGTCAAGAAAACCCCACATGGGGTCATGATGGGTCAGACACAACCGAAACAACAACAACAACAACCTGAAGAGCAGTATCCTCCAAACCAATTGCCTCTCTGAGTGTCCGTCACAAGAAGTGTTGGACACCAACTCATTCCAGCAAGCATATACCAAACACAAATCTAAATGCCTCATATTCAAAGAAAAAAATCAAAATGGACCCTGCCTTTGAGGAGCTTATATTCTATTGTACATAGAAATGAAAGACAAAGCAGTATACCAGGGAAGGACACAGGTCTAGTAGGAAGACTAGTTTTAATTTCTCTATTTCTATTGAGGGCAACACCATCCCACCAGGGCTAGCAACTTCAATGTCACCCTAGACTCCTCACTATCTCTCACTTCCCAATCTGTTGCTAAGGCCTGTCAATTTCACCTTTGCAGCATCTCTGGAACCTGCCCCCTTTTCTCCTCTGACACCTGTGAGCTCTCATTTTTATTATGGCAATGGTCTGTTGGTGGGTCTGCCTGCCTCAAGTCTCTCCCCACTAGAATCCATTCCCCATTCAGCCACCAAAATGATTTTCCTAAAATGGAGATCCAACCATGTCAATAAACTTCAGTGGCTCCCAATCATCTCTAAGATCAAGTACAACATTTTCTGTTTAACATTCAAAGTCCTTAAGAAGCTAGCCCCTGCCTACCTTTCTCTCTTCTCACATTTTACTCTTACATGTAATCTTTGATCCAATAATACTGACCTTCTTGTGTTCCATCAACAAAACACCGTCTCTTGGTTCTGCCACTGTTTTCTCTGGCTGTCCCTCATCCCTCCTCATCTTCATCTACTACCTTCCTTGGCTTCTTTTAAGTCCCAACTAAAATCCCATCTTTTACTGGAAGCTTTTCCCAAGCCTTCTTAATTCTGGTGCCTTCCCTCTCTTAATTGTTTCCTATTTATTCTGTATATAGCTTATTTGTTTGCCTGTTTTCTCTCCTATTAGATTGTGAGCTCCTTGAGGGCAGGGACTATCTTTTGACTCTCTTTATATTCCTAGTACTTGGTATAGTGCCTGGCACATAGTAGGTGCTTTGAAAATGTTTATTGACTGCCAGGGGAACAGTATTTAGTTGGCCTTTCTGCTCTGGGAGAGGAATTAGACTTTTACACTCTGCTGTTGAGAACCCCTTGATCTCTACCTACTGAATCTGTCTTCCCTCACTTCATCTGCAAGGTTTTTTTTTTTTTTTTAAAGGTGTTGCCTGTTCCTTTACTCCCTGAACAAGCTTGACATTGTCCTGAGATGCTATATTTCTTCTGAGGGCTCAGTGCCTTCTGTTCTCAGCTTAGGCCAGGAAATGGGAAGGAATTAAAAGAGAGGGGGATTTTGGGGAGGGAGTAGAGTGGGCAGAGAACCTAATTTTATTTCTTTTTAAATTTCACTTTAAAAGACAAACTTTGGGATAGAAATATCTCAATAAATATGCTCTTGTGCTTGTGTGTGTTTTCTCAGCTGTAAAGAAAATAGGGAGAAATATTCTATTCTGTCTGAGTTCCAAACCATTCCAGGACTAACTAACGCCTTTATGCAGGGCTGTTACCTTTGCCAGGCCAGTCCCACCACAGGCCAGGACACAGGGAGGCCTTTCTCCACTGAAAATGAAACGTGGCAGTGACTTCTCTAACATTATGTGGACAAGAAATGGTGCAGTCTGGGATGCAGAAGGGGAAGGGAAGGCATTCTGGTTCTTGCCTCCATGTGCTCTCTGTTCTTGGTCTTACACTTGGGCTATAAACAGAGGTGGGTTGAATAAAGTGGGGAAGTGGGAGGAAGATATAAAGAGGAGCATATGGGGAAAAGGGGCTTCCTATTAGAAAGCAGGAAGGTGTGAGGTACCAATAAAAACCCAGGTTCTGTTCTTATGGGTAAATCTTCTGGAAGCTCTATGGGTGGCCTCTTTGGAAATCTCCAAATTTTGCATTATTCCTTAAGAAAGAATTCTTTTCAGGACTGATTGAGAAAGGTAAATGGATGAAGTGAGTGGAGCACCCTATTTCTCCTCACCCTAACAAGAAGATGTGTATTGGAGGAAGAGAGAGGTTTGGGAAGAAGAGTTAAGGAAGGATAAAGCACCGGCCCTGGATTCAGGAGTACTTGAGTTCAAATCTGGCCTTGGACACTTGACACTTACTAGCTGTGTGACCTTGGGCAAGTCACTTAACCCCCATTGCCCCGCAAACAAAAAAAAAAAAAAAAAAAAAAAGCACCAGCCCTGGATTCAGGAGGACCAGAGTTCAAATCTGGCCTCAGACACTTGGCACTTACTAGCTGTGTGACCCTGGGCAAGTCACTTAACCCTCACTGCCCTGGGGATAAAAGGAAGGTAGTATTGGTGTTAGTGAGGGATTTGGTTTATGTCACATCCTAGGGCCTGGATCCGTACTGGGAAGGGATGTGAGAGTTGCAAGGTTGTTCCAGTGCCTTGGGGTCCCAAATTCTCCCTCTATCACAGATGACTATCTGGTCTCGTATATGAACTCTCTTCTGTTCTCTGTCCTAGAAACTGGAGGTCATATTATCAGCCAGCCAACTAATCAAGCAATCAATAAATATCTATTATTATACCAATATATGGCAAGCACTATGCTAATAATACAAAAGTGAAAGGCCTCGCCTTCAAAGAGCTTGCACTTTATCACTCATCCATTGCAGGAACACCTTCTACATCACAGGATCATAGAATCTATGAAACCATCAAATGGAATGCACACTCCTTTTTTTGCCTTTGCATCCTCAGGATCTAGCATAATGTTTGTCATAGAGTTGGTACTTTAATTTTTTAATATTATTTAATTTTTTCCAATTACAAGTTAGTTGGAACTTCTAATAAATGCTCGTTGATCAGCTGATTGTGATCTTGAGTTTGATGTGACATTAGCTATCTTGCTTTCCCTATTAAATCATGAAACCTCACTATCAGCCATACAGTCCAACAGAACGACAGCATTTCAGAGTTGGAAGGGAGCTCAGTGGGTTTCTAATTCAACAGATGCCTGAAAAAAGAACTCCTGGGGCAGCTAGGTGGTGCAGTGGATAGAGCACTGGCCCTGAAGTCAGGAGTACCTGAGTTCAAATCCGGCCTCAGACACTTAACACTTACTAGCTGTGTGACCCTGGGCAAGTCACTTAACCCCAATTGCCTCAGTAAAAAAAAAAAAAAAAAAGAACTCCTTCTATAACATACCCAACAAGTGGTCATCCAGCCTTCGGTCGAAGGCCTCCAATGAGAGTAAACCCACTACTCTCCCAGGGTGGCCCATTCCAATCGGGAGATCTCTAATTATTAGGAAGTTTCTCTTGACATCAAAAAAAAAATTCCCTCCTTGCAATTTTGACTCATCAGCTTCCAGTTCTACCATAGGCTGGCACCAAGGACTATGCTAGAAGATTTGATATAATCATGGTCCTGTGCCTAGGAAGACAATATACAGTAGTACAAACTCTCCCTTTCCAAAGACAGGTCCTACTCACTATGGCTTCATTAAGTCTCCTTGCCTTTAACTCATAAGGACATAAAAAGACAGAATGAGAAAAGTATTTTCCACAGACTTGGCTAACTGGGTCCCATATCATCAGGGGAACTTGTCTTCCAGAGTTATTTTCCTGTCCAAATAACAATTGTAGTTCCTGGCAGTATAAGGAGAAGTCTTCAGAAATGGGAAGGGGAGGAGGAGCATGGTTGGGCTTGTGCCTCCTTAATTGCCATGCATCAAATCAAGGGGTTGCTTAGAAATTCCTTTAAGGCTTTGGGGTGACAGTGTTTAAACGGCCCGGAGAGACAAATGGTTATTTTCCCCACGGGCTTGTTGGATGAACTTCATTCTCTACAATTTGGTTGATGGAGAAGCAGAAACAATGGCCTGCTGTCCCTGAAAATCCCATTTAGTGACCTGAGAAGTATTTCCAGTCTCTTTCATGGAGGTCACTCAGCCCTGTTATGACCATCTCTTCCACCCCAATGCCATCATTTCTTCTTCATCTTTGCATATACTACTTTGCTGGCTACCAAAGCGTTTTCATATCTATTTGATCCATAACAGTCTAGTGAGTTAGGCAGGACAGATATGACCATAATAAAAATAAGTGACATTTATAGAGGGAAGCCAGATAAGGGAGTGTTACTGGCTTCATGTAACATATTACCAAGGTACAAATCAAGATGTGTGTGTACGTATATATGTATGTACACACAGATATGTATGTATGTGTTGTATATATATCTGTATATATAAACCATCTTCATATCTTGTAACGATTGGAATGACGCCACCTGCTGGAGACTTACTGTAGAAGAGTTCCGCCCATGAAGCGAAGGTCTTTGAGGGCAAGACCAGGAGTCTTTTCTTTGGCATCAGGAAGTGACGTGGGCTAGTGGGAGGAGGAAGGAAGAGACTGGCGCTAGCTCTCACTCTCTTTCCTTTGGACTCTGGTGGAGAGTGGAGCTAGAAATGTGCTCTCCCTTTCATAGATAGAGGAATCTAGTCCTTTCTTCTCTCTTTACCAAATTCTTATTCTCCTTAATAAATGCTTAAAAGTCTAACTCTTGCTAAAGCTTATAATTTATTGGCGACCACTCATTAGATATTTTAGACAGACTAGCTAGAATTTTAGCCCTTAACAATCTGAAGGAGAATACCTATTTTAATAATCTTGTTGACAACAGCATGCTTATGGAGGTGTATTCACTGTTTCAAGTCATAAGAGGACTATGTATTCCCTAGCACTGTGGGAGTAGAGGAAAGGAAACACCAAAGCATAGAATTCAACAAATCACAGGTATTTATTAAGCCCCTACTATGTTTAAGGCCCTGTGTTGGGGACTGGAGATACAAAAGATTTCTGCTCTCAAGTTGATTATGGTCTCCTGGGAGGACACAGAAGAGTATGATAACAAGCTAAGGAATGATGTCATCAGAGGAGACATCCCGATCCAGGACTGTGGGAAAAATGTGCAGATAGACAATGGTGTTGGCAAGGAAGATCTCCCTGGGGGCTGGTGAGTGGAGATACCTCTACATGCTTCTCTTGCTATGAAGGTGGGAGGAACGAGTGGAGGGGAGCAGAGTATACATCATGACAGCCAGTGGCAATATGATTAGCTTAGAAATAATAACGCAGTTTAAGGGCCCTTTCCCTAAATTTAACAAAGTTGGCCTATTTCTGGAGGATACAAAGAATCCCCAAGTTTCCCTCTGATATGTTACATTGAGTTAGATCTGCTGTGCTGGGTTGTTTTGATCACGGGAGCTGGAGTTCCTGGTTACTTTAAGAACTTGGCACGCAACAATTTCTATCAGGGATCCTTAACTTGGTGTCCATGACTTTATTGTTTTTTGTTATTGTTTTTGAGACTTAGTCCCCCTATCTCACCCAGAATGGAAGTAACAGGGGTCATTATTGATTGACACAGGATCCTTGACCCACTCCCTTTCCAATCTAAGTTGGTTCAGCCCTCCCTAGGCAGGCTGGTACCCCCTCCTCCTTTCTTGGGGGTAAGGGGTGGGGGGTGGGCCTCATTGTATTGTTAGATTTAGTAAGGACACCTGTTCAGCATGAGCAGCTAGGTTAGTGCAGTGGATGGAGCATTGGCCTGGGAATCAGGAAGACTTCACTTTCTGAGTTCAAATCTAGCCTGAGACACTTACTAGCTGTGTGACCCTGGGAAAGTCCCTTAACCCTGTTTGCTTCAGTTTTCTCATATATAAAATGAACTGGAGAAGGAAGTGTTAAGCCACTCTAGTAACTCTGCTAAGAACCCCCACTCCCCAACCCCCCCCCCCAAAAGGGGTCATAAAGTCAGACTTGACTGAAATGCCTCAACAACAACAAAACCTGATCAGGCTAGGCCACTGCAGCTCAGAACTTCTGAGCTCAAGTTATCTGCCCATCTTACCCTTATCTGCCTCAGGAACCACAGCTGCATACCATCACACTTGACCACGAACTTATTTTTAGAAATATTTTGATAACTGTTCTTCATATGATTACTTTCTTTTTTAATACTATGTGTTTAATTTTTATTTCTATAAAAACATTATTCTGAAGAGGGATTCATAGACTTCATCAGATTACCAAAGAGGTACCTCTCACTCATATTTAAACTTACAGCTAAGGGGCAGCTAGGTGGCGCAGTGGATAAAGCATCAGCCTTGGATTCAGGAGGACCTGAGTTCAAATCTGGCCTCAGACACTTGACACTTACTAGCTATGTGACCCTGGTCAAGTCACTTAACCCTCATTGCCCCACCAAAAAAATGAAAAAGAAAGAAACACCTCCCCCACCCCAAACAGCTAAAGCTGCAGCTCCTCTATGAGCCTTAGTTGAATACTTACTACCTGTGTGACCTTGTATAAGTCACTTGACCTTTCTCAGCTTCAGTTTCCTCATCTATAAAATGGGTATAACAACAGTATCTATCTCCCAGGGTTGTGAAGCTAAAATGACATAGGATTTGTTAAGTGCTTTTGCAAATCTTAAAGCACTGCATAAATGCTATTATAGAGTTGTTGTTGTTGTTGTTAATTATTATTGTTACTATGGTTCAAGAAGAGCTCTTCCTCTTTTGGACTCTTCTTATAGAGTTATATAGTGGATTATTTAGTATTTAATTGTTTTCCAGCTGTTTCAAGTCTGTTACTTTTTCTCCCCAATTAGACTGTGAGCATCCCAAGAGAAGCTAGGACCTAAACTTCTTTAGCTCCCTTCACAGTAAAAGTAACAAGTGTGGGCATAGAAGCACACCACAAATACTTGTTGAATAGATGAACAAACATCTTAAGTGCCCACAATATTTGCAGTTGTTTGAATTGTTTGTACAATAACAAACCAGTTTGAGCAGCATCATGGGAGTTTTCCTCCGTGGGTGTCTTGGGCACTTGGCAGGGATTTTAAAGAGAATCAATACCTCTCCCAATGTACATGATTTACTCATGGGGAGTGGCTTACTCATTAACAAGATGTGTCCATTTAAGTATAAAAGGTCCTTAGAGATTTCACTTTGGGGTTTAGGTTTCAAATCCAGAGGAGGAAAGATGCCAAGAATCATGTATTAAGAGGGATTTCGTTGAGACAGAATCAAAACTGTAGCCTTTTCTTTTCCATAAAATTAATTATAAGATGTGTGACAAGCCAATACGGTGTGGTGGAAAAGGATACAATCTAGGCCAGAACTCAGGAGACCTAGGTTCTAGTTCCAGTGACTCCCTGTGTCATTTTGGGTAAGCCACTGAATTTATCTGGGCCTCAAATTTCCTTCAGTAAAGTGGGAATATAATAACAAAATCTGCTCTATCCACCCCTCAGTATTATTGTATCACACCAAGTCATACAGAACATATCCTGCTCCACCTAGCTGCCCTTCTAGCTCATTTTACAGACAAGGAACTAAGACAAGCAGAGTTAAGTGACTTGCCCAGGGTCACACAGCTAATAAGTATCTGAGGCTGGATTTGAACTCATGAAGATGAGTCTTCCTGACTTCAGGCTTGGCACTCTATCGACTATGCCACCTAGCTGCCCTAACATTTCTAAAGCACTTCTTATGTGGGAGGCACTGTGCTGAGCACATTATAATTATTATCTCATTTGATCCTCACAATGACCCTAGGAGGTAGGTGCTATTATTAATCTAGTGTCTGAGGCCAGGGCAGCTAGGTGGAGAAGCAGATAAACTTTTACCTTTACCTTAAGCCTTTACCCCATGAGGTAGACAGTGTATTAAAATCCCCTTTCACAGGTGAGGAAACTGATTACCAGAGAAATTACGAGTGGAGGTATTATAGTAAGACTGATAAACTTGGTATCAAGAGAGATCTGGGGGGCAGCTAGATGGCGCAGTGGTAAAGCGCAGGCCCTGGATTCAGGAGTACCTGAGTTCAAATCGGGCCTCAGACACTTGATACTTACTTGCTGTGTGACCCTGGGCAAGTCACTTAACCCTCATTGCCCTGCAAAAACCAAAACAAAACAAAACAAAACAAACAAAAAAAGAGAGATCTGGGTTCAAATTATGCCTCTGACACTTATTAACCATGTGACCCTGGGCAATCATCATCATCATCAATCATCATCATCATCAATTTACAGAGTCAACTTTAAAGTTTGCAAAGCACTTTTACATGCATCAAAGGCCTATAGAAATGTCAGCTATCATTATTATTATTATTATTTTTTTTTTAGTGAGGCAATTGGGGTTAAGTGACTTGCCCAGGGTCACACACTCAGCTATCATTATTACACTTGTTCTTTCCATCCCCCAGGATTGTTGTAAGGAAAGAGATTCACAAATTTTAAGAGTTATCTACAAAATGGAGCTGTGATCATTGTGATGATGGTGGTGGTGATATTGATATTTGTCTGGGCTCACCAGCTTTTTTTTTTTTTTTTTTTGTGAGGCAATTGGGTTTAAGTGACTTGCCCAGGGTCACACAGCTAGTAAGTGTCAAGTGTCTGAGGCCACATTTGAACTCAGGTCCTCCTGAATCCAGGGCTAGTGCTTTATCCACTGTACCACCTAGCTGCCCCGGCTCACCAGCTTTTATGTGTTAGAGCCAGGACTTGTTCTCTGACCTTCTGACTCTCAAACCAGTATTCTTAACTTAAAAGCACACCAGATACAGGGTTTGTAATAAAAAAGGACCAATGCATCATGCACTGAATGAGGAGTGCCCAATCTGATGTTCGGGAGGCTGCCTCGGTAGTCCCAGGAAAATCTTCCACTTCACGGAAAGGAAGGAGGCATTGGGGAGTTTCATGTAAAACAGGCACTGGGGAGTAAGAGTGTATACATTGTTAGACAGTGTGAAGATAATTTTGATACCCTTACTCAATTTAATCAGTATTTACTCAGTTCATTGTGATTTAGTGAATGTCAGTAAGTATATTAGTGACTTAGGTAGGATAAAGTTTAATTTACTTAATGATATAAGTATAAGACACCTGTAGGCTAAGGTTGAATTAATAAATCATTAATTATTGTTAATACTAAGTAATACATTATTAATTAATGACTAATTAATATTAATTAATAGATGCCTCAATGATTATATTACTCATATGTGATGTATGGATTAGATTTATAATGTATTAACTAGGCCTGTCATAAGGATTTATATTAACTTGTTATGAATTTGCCATAGTAGCACAATCCACCCCCTCCTAGGTGAGAATTATGCTTAAAAAAACACAGTTGGGGGCAGCTAGGTGGCGCAGTGGATAGAGCACCGGCCCTGGAGTCAGGAGGACCTGAGTTCAAATCTGGCCTCAGACACTTAACACTTACTAGCTGTGTGACCCTGGGCAAGTCACTTAACCCCAATTGCCTCACTAAAAAAACAAAAAACAAAACAAAAAAAATTAAAAAAACACAGTTACTTTGTCATAAATGATCTTCCTTTTGCCCCTTTTGCTGACAAGTGGAAAGCTCTAAAACCTTGCTGACAAAAATCTTAAGGCCCATGGAAAGTCCCTGAAAGCTATAAGCAACAGTGAAGGACTAGATAAGGAAGGGAACGAGTTATGGAATTGAAACTACCTTGTCCTGAAGGAATACCTCTGAATTGTTTGCATAAGACTCTTCTCATTGGTGGAGAGGGTGCTCACTCAACCCTCTGTGCCCTCTCTGAAGGGCAGAATTGATGCAGCTTTCAGTCAGTATCTTTTCCAGCAGTGAGGAATCTCATATGATTCAACTCAGGTTTACAAAGGTACTTAATATATGCTTGTTGGAGGGGGATAACAAAATAAAGAGAAATGATTAAGAAAGGATGGAAATGATATTAGGTAGAATTAAGTTACAATTCCCCCTTTTTCAAAGTATTTACCATCTGGTTCCAACCTCTCCAGCCTTAGCTCCTCCCACTGCTTCCGATGATGGACCGGCCACTACAGATACTCTCTGGAGTCTAACAGCCTTTTCCTGCCTTCATGCTTCTGTTCATGCTAATTTAACCACCTGGATTGCCCTTTCCTTTTCTCTTTGCCTATCTAAACTCTACCCATCATTCAAGCCCAGCCTCAAATCTCACCTCTTTCATGATGAGGGAGATGAATAATTATTATCCTATTTAGAAATAATAGCTGACATTTACATAACTTGAAGGTTTGCAGAGCACTTTATAGTAGCTCACTTGATCCTTACAATAATCCCATGAAATAGGTATTAGAGGTCTCATCCCTATTTTATAGATGAAGGAGCTGAGGCTCAGAACAATTAAATCATTTACCCATGGTCACATAGCTAGTGAGTGTAAATTCGATCTGGACCTAGTTCCTTCCTTCCCACTAAAGACCATCTTCCTATTTACTATACCATACTGCCTCTTATTTAAAGGATCCTTCTCTCCTCTGAACTCCCATTATCTTTTACTGTTGGTGTAATTCATTTAGCAATCTATGTATCATATTTTCTATTGCTGTCATGAAGTTATCTTTCATTCATTACTATTTGACTTTCCATTTTTTTATCTTGTCCTCCCTAACTGGAATATAAACTCCTTGAAGATGGGGTCTTTATCTTAAATTCTTTTTGTATCCCACAGTTACTAGCACATAGTAGATAGCCTAAGTGTAAAAGATCACTGGGTGGAGCCAGGAGATATGAGTTCCTGTGTGTGATCTCTCATAATGTGAGCTAGCACTGTGCCTTAAACTTCATAGTCACTCATTAAATGATTTGATGAGATTTCATCTCAGGGTAATTTATAGTTGTCCCGTTTAAGAGATTATGCAAATGAATGGAGTCAGACTTTCTTGATAATTGCTACCACTTACTCTTAAGCCAGAGTCAGTTGGAGAATTTGGGTTGAACTAAAATCTTCCAGGCTGGGAGGTAGGATTCTAATTCTCATTAACACTTTTTGTTTTTGTTTTTAGTAAGGCAATTGGGGTTAAGTGACTTGCCCAGGGTCACACAGCTAGTAAATGTTAAGTGTCTGAGGCCGGACCTGAACTCAGGTACTCCTGACTCCAGGGCCAGTGCTCTATCCACTGCACCACCCAGCTGCCCCTCATTAACACTTTTAATAGCAAGGGGCCCATCCCAGGACTCTCTGAGCCTCAGCTTGTCCCGCCTGTAAAGTGAGTAACCATGACTCTTCTACCTTACAGAAGTGAGGCATTCAGTGGGGGAATTTGTTTTGCTGGATTTAGGCAGTTATATATGGAGAACTCTGTTTTTGTTTTTTAAAATTTACTCAGTGGGAGGTAGTGGGAGGGACAGATTAACAAATGCATGAATGAATGAATGCATGAATGCATGAATGAATGAATGAATAAATAACTCTGGAGAAAAGAGGAATGAGCCATTTGGGATTCAACCCAGGGGAACATGGGTGATTCCATTTTTATGGTAAGGTAGTCAATGAGAGAAAAATATGGATAAAGATATAGATAAAAGAGTGAGCCCTTATCTTATTCAAGGCTTTCTAGGTGGTCTGGAAAACAGGAAATTCTATAGAAATGTTAAATAAATAATAATGGGGAGTTTAGGATGAAGAATATGTATTCACCTACAAGAGCCTAGCCTCATTATTGGGTTCTTTATCCAGAAGTTCAAGGCTCACTTTCCAGACTGAAATGTGTTAGGCGTTTGTGTTCATAAGTAGTAGTTTCCCTCTTTGCTCCCCAGCATACATTCCCTCTCCAGAATCTCACCCCCTACCCCAGACCCCTCCCTACAGTTAGGTCAGGCAAACTGCCAGAAGGCGCCAAAGAGAAGGCAGCAACGAGACAGATTCATCCCCCGACGCCGAATTTGGAGACAGGCTTTTTTGACTGCCGTCTAGAGAATTGCAAAATGGGCTTTTAAAGAACTTTAATCAAGCTGTCCCCAATTAAACAGGTCATGTTTCAGCAAACACCCCCGTGAACGTGAACATCGTTTGCTCAGAAGCATCCTGAATCCTCTCTGCTGACTCTTCTGAAAAGATAGTGGAGTGCTCAGCAGCGCTGAGACAGTGGGCATAAAGGGCTGGGGATGGGGGTGGGGGAAGGAGTGTAGGGTGGGAGATGGCGGGGTGGGGGAGACCAAGATATCAAGATATTGGTAGCCTTAGGACCTTCTCCTTTGGCAGGGAGAACATCATGTCAACTTGCTCCTTCCCAAAACACTCATCCCCAGAGGGGCAGGAAGAATCAGAGCCAAGAAAACAAGACCAGGGCCTTTGGGCTTTTGAAACAAGCCAAATGGAACTGGTTTTGTTGCCAATGGCAATCTGTGGCCAACCTCACTGACCAGAGCCAGAAGGAGATTGGCCAAACACTAAAATGAAACTGGTTTTAATTTTATGAAGGGGTTGAGTGGGCTTGTTGTGGGGAGAGAGGTCTGTAGGAAGAGATGTGTGATCAGTACCACGGGGAATCTGAGAAATCAGATCTCAGCTCAGGACATTTTGCCTGGAAAATATTTTTAGGAAATGACAGCAGTTTCTCCCTCTCTGGCCTCTTTTCCTTGGCTTAAATCAGCCTCCTGACATATAGGAACTTCCTCAGGTCTCCTCTCTCTTCTGGCTCTATTACCTGACTTGGAGCTGTTCTAAAGTGTCACAAGCACTCCATTCCATCTCCTGCTCTGCTGGTGTTCACTTTGACCCCAGACTCTAGGAAGCTCTCCCCACCTAAATGTCTGGAAACCTCAGTGGGGGAGCTGAAGCCTGTACCCCAAGGAGCCCTTTCTATCTAGTTTGTCCTCTTCAGACATAATGCAGGAGGAATCCCATCTCAAGGAGTAAGGGAAAGAACACAAAGGTTTTTAATGCTATAGCATCCTTCTACTTACTACCTGTTAGATTTTGGGCAGGTCATGTAGCCTAACTGGGACTCTGATTTCTCATTTGTAAAATAAGGAAGGTGGACCTTAAAGATGTTCTTTAAAGTGTCTTCTAGCTCTAACATTCTATGATCCTTGCTATGGTCGAAAGGACCTGGTCAATATAGGCCATGGGGGCTTATTTGCTTTGGTTTTTAAGAGTTGTATTATTTCCTGGTTCTGAATTTATTTGTATCCTTATTCCACTTGCTATCTTCCTATGTGTATATAATAGAGTTACAATAGCAGGCAGTGTCCCTGCCATATCTGTCCAGGCTTTAATATAGAAATGCAATTGGTCACATTTCAGTTTTCAGTTGTTTTCAGTCATATACAACTCTTTGTGACCCCATTTGGGATTTTGTTGGCAGAGATGCTGGAGTGTTCTGCCATCTCCTTCTCCAGCTCATTTTACAGATGAGGAAACTGAGGCAAACAGGGTTAAGTGACTTGCAGGGTCAACACAGCTAGTGTCTGAGGTCAGATTTGAATTCAGGAAGAGGAGTCTTCCTGATTCTAAGCCCAGTACTCTATTCACTGCACCACCCAAGTGCCCTTATATTGCAGTACAGTTAACTCTCCCGCATCGTGGAGGTTAGGGTATAGTGCCCCCTCAAACTGAAAAATCCACATAGAATTTTTGGCCCTCCCTTTGTATCAGAGAAGTTTGAATTATTATGGTATTAAAAGATAAAATATGTTCATGCTATGTAATGCTATACGTATATTTTATGCATATCATAGTTTCAAAATGTTTTCTGTGTTGTCTGCTGCAAAACTCCCCCCCCAAAAAAAATTCTCATTTAATTTCTCATGCAGACCTGTGATATATGGAAACCACAATGGGGAAAGTCAAGATGTGGAAAGGATAACTGTAGTTGATCCCCACAGGGCCATTCTTTATTACTGTGCATTGATCGACTTGGAATTTGTGTTAATACTGCTAACTGTATGAAAAACCTTGATTGCATTCACCTTTGGGGTAACTGATGGGATCAGTCCTCCACAATACCCGGCCACTTCCAGGGTTGGTAAATGATCTGTCAATATCTGCACAAGTATATATCCTAGTATTCTGGAATCTTTAGACTAAAAAGTGTGTGTTCCTAACCTTATATCCTTCCCCTGTAGGAGTCAGTGTTGTTCAATGGAAAATGTGTTGGCTACAGCTTTCCAGACCCTGGATGCCAATCCTGACTTTTTGCCACTTGTTACCTTGTGATCTTGAATAAATTACTTAACCTCTCAAGGCCCAAGTTTTTTTCAGCTGTAAAATGAAGGTGTTGAATTAGATGGCTTCTGAGTTCTCCTCCAGCTCAGAATCTGTTCTTCTATTATTTAATTAACAGCCTGATTTCACCTGCTAGTGGTGTTTGAGGCACTACCTCACTTGGGTAGGTACCTAATACTTGAGAGAAATACAGGTCTTATTGGGGCAGGCTTCCAGCCCCGCCCTGGACTCTAAAACACAGGACCCTAGATATTCCTCAGTGTCTCAATGCCTTGTTTGCTAAAGTGCTCCTCTTTGTTACTTATTGGGATTGCAAAGGGAAGGGCAAAAATGATGTGCTAGGCAGCTAGGTGTATTAGTGGAGAGAGGACTGGAAGAGTTAGGAAGACCTGAGTTCAAATCTAGCCTGGGAAATAGTCTAGCTGTGTGACCCTGGGTAAGTCACTTCACCGCCTCTCTGCCTCAGTTTCCTCATCTGTAAAATAGGGATAATAATAATATTTATATAACATGGTTGTAATAGGAATCAAATGAGATACTTACAAAGTTCTTTGTAATCCTCAAAGCACTATAAAAACACCTGCTATTATTCCTTATGATTATTATGATTGTGATATGCCCACAACCTGATCTGAAAGCCTCACTAATTAATAGCTGTTAGCCAATTTCAGTACTTTAGGTACCTCGGTGAGGCTCCTCAGCAGTCAGAAGAGAGCCTGATCTAAGGCTCATTTCTTCTTGAATTGGAGGTAATTTTCGGGGAAAGGGACAAGAGGAACAGTTGTTTTACATTAGTCATAATTCACCCCGCCCACAGTGGCTACTTCCTTTTCACTACTCTTGTCTACCACTTTCTGCAGAGTTGAATGATGCCTGTTTAGTCAGCAGAGCAAATTTCCATGATCACAGGCCAGCTCAATAAACAGTTATGGATTTATAGCCATTGGTCAGAACTTCCAAGGGTAGAGTTTCTAGGATTGGCTGTCACACTGTAATGTCACTGAGAAGCCATTCTATGGTGCTTTGACTTTCCCCTACCCTTCCCCAAAAGGTGTAGACTACCCTTCAGACCACCTAAGAATATTCAAATAGCCTTTGAGGATCATAGGAGCCTGATGGTTTGAGAGCTTGTACTATAATGATCTTTGGAACTAGGCAATGCGGTCAAGGTTCAGAAAGCCAATGAAGGTTAAAATGAAGGTCCAACCATGTCACCCCCTTACTCAATAAACTCCAATGGCTCCCTATCACCTCTGGGATCAAATATAAAATCTTCTGTTTGGCATTCAAAGTGTTTCATAACACTCCCCTTGCCATGAAAACACACAGATACAGGTACACACACACACATATACACACACACACTTCTAGTCATTTTACTCCTTACTCCCTACCACATACTCTTTGATCCAATGACACTGGCCTCCTGGAAGTTCCACAAAGAAGACATTCCATCTCTCTGTTCCTCAGACACTTATTGGCTGTGGCGTGGTGGATAGAGTGCTGGAATTGGAGTTAGGAAAACCTGAGTTCAAATCCTCCCTCAGATAGTCAACTAGCTGTGTAACTTTGGACAAGTTACATAAGATATGTCAGCCTCAGTTCCCTCCTCTCTCAAATGAGGGTGATAATAATAGCAGCTATCTCACAGGGATGTTGTCAGGATCAAATGAAATAGCATATAGAAAAGTGTTTTGCAAACTTTAAAGGTCCATGCATGTGTTAGCAAAATTATTGTTGTTGTTGTTGTTATTATTATTATTATTATTATTATTACTATTATCAGAAGGGATTCTACCTCTTGATGAATTCTCAAGCCCCATTTGAACTGATTCATCTTTTTAAAGTGTTTTATCGGCCTAGTTGTTCCTGGAGCTGGTGCTGCTTGTATTGGAGAATGACTTCCTCTTCTTAGCTGGGAGTTCTGAAGCAGCTTCTCTTTTCCTTTGGTCCTTTTGTCTTGCTCCATTGTTCTCCCACACTATAATGCCTCTGTTGACCCTCTCAGGAGCCACATAGAAACCATATTTAGAGGGAATACTTGACTAATGTCTGTGTATACATGCCTCCCATGGTATGAATTTTTATTGGCCAATATCCTTGAAACTGACTGGTATTTCATAGGTATCATTCCCAGTCATCTAAAGGGCCTGCACCAGATCATAACTAACAATTTGAGAACCTGGAGCAAATAACTCAAAATATACCCTTGAAGCAATTTCTTAAGTCAAATCCAATTGGTAGGGAAGAGGGAATTTTTGAATGCTGTCAGAGTGGGGAGATAGAGACCCTGAGGTACTGCAGAACAGCCTAGGGTTGGGAGTGGGGCTGGTAAGAGCCAAGGCAAAGCTCAATGGGGTACAGCAGCCACAGAGAGGAAGTCATTTAGTACTTTCCAACCTAAACTGATTAAATTAGGTGATACGCTCAGTTGTTTCTATCCTGGTGAGGGAGAACAAGAACTAAAAGTATCCTCTATATTTCTGAGCCCCGGAAAAATATCCCCAGGTTTCACTTAAGGATGGAATGGATTCTGCTTGCCAAAATGTATTTCTCTCCTCAACCACAGTCAGAAAACTGATAAGCAAGTTTGCAATGCCCTATGCCCAATTTCCCTTGTTTATTAATCTCACTCTGAACATACTCCAGAAAGTAGATCCCAGCATCTCTAAGCTTCAAATCAAAGTCACGATTCCTTAGTGGTAGCTTCAGACTTCAAATAGAAGCTCAGGTTCTATTATAACTATTAATATGAATGATGCTTAGCCTGGCAAATTGCTTTCCAAAATTATCAGGCTGCCAAAATTCTATCTGGCAGGGTTTGAACTGGCCCCCTCCCACATATTAATACTGTGTCTTCCTATGTTCTTTCCATTCCTATATTCTTTTAGGATCCTCAGAATTTCCAAGCTGAATCAGCTAATAAATAATCATAAAAATGATGACAATAGTTCCTATTCTACTGAACTCCTCCTTGGAAAATTTATCCAGGGCTGTTTGTAGTATTTCAATGGCCATGTGCTCAAAAAATTAGGACAGTGGAGCACAAGGTCTGGAAACTCCTATTATTTTGGAAATATTTTGAAAATGACCTTGCAATGGGTTTTAGGTGTATCTTCTAAGTTTAGCCTAAGTTTGGAGGGTTTCATTTCTGGAAGGTTGCCCCACCCCCAGGGGATTTTTCTGAAACTACAATAACTCATGAAGGTTGTTTACTAAAGTATGGAGGGATTAGATATCCGATACTCCATCTGTATGCAGATGGAACACCCATACAGATAAGAGCATGGAAGAAATGTAGAAAGAATTTGTAACCAGAGGTCCCGAATCCAAATTTCAGCTCCATTATTTACTAGTTGGGTGACCTTGGGCAAATGACTTCATCTCTTTGGGCCTTAATGTCTTCGTTGGTAAAATGAGGTGCCCAGACTAACCTCTAAGGTCCTTTTCAGTTCTGAATCCTATAGTCCTATACACTGATCTCCCCTTTACAATATAATAAAAAGTGTGGGCAGCTAGGTGGCGCAGTGGATAGAGCACTGGCCCTGGATTCAGGAGGACCTGAGTTCAAATCTGGCCTCAGACACTTAACACTTACTAGCTGTGTGACTCTGGGCAAGTCACTTAACCCCAATTGCCTCACCCCCCAAAAAACAAAAAAAAAAAAACCAAACCCAGCAATATAATAAAAAGTGTTCGAACATTTTCCTTAAGACAAAGCTGTGAAGCAGGTAACACAAGTCTATTTATCCTCATTCTGTTGTTCAGCTATTTTTAGTTGTGCCCAATTCTTCATGACCCTATTTGGAGTTTTCTTGGCCAAGATACTAGAGTGGTTTGCCATTTTCTTCTCCAGCTCATGTTACATTCTACAGATGGGGAAACTGAGATTCTAAGAAGTCCCAAGCTTTCTTACCCCCAAGTCTAATGCTCTTTCCATTATACTAAAAATATTCCTCAATATTTCTAGGTTCTTCCCCTTCTGTCCTCCTTTTCCTCTCCATCTCCTCATTATTCACTCAAACATAGCTTTCCATGAAAATCAAACTGTAAAAGAGAAACATGTGGACCAGTATGCCTGCCTGGCTAGTGACCAGGACCTCAAGTGACATGAAGTCATTGCCTCTGCTCTACATGACCAGGGAAATCCAGCTTTCCCCAACCCCATCTGCAAAAAAAAGGAAAAAAGTGCCTTTTACTTGATATCTGCCTCCTTCCTGTTCTTAAGTCTTGCTGTCCAATGTTGGCACCTGAAAGTTTTCTCTGCATTAATTTCAGACTTTGTGTAAATATTAGACCCAGATTTTTTGGAAACGAGTACATTTCAACCCAAACTTTCCATCAGGCACAAGCACCTTCTCTGTTGTAGAAATCATGGGCTAGTGGTTTACTTCTTAATCCTGCCTGACCCCTATTGCCAACTCAGGGGCAGTTTTGAGAGGGGAGCTTCTTTCATGAAGTAGAGTCTTGAGGAGGCTGAGAAGGGACCTGGAGGACAAAATGGCAACATCTTGGTCCACACTCTGAGCTGCATGTTGCCAATTCATTCTGGAACTTATTTGAGACAGAGGATTCTGAAACCACAAAGCTCTAGTGAAACCTCCTGCCTTCCAAAGAAATGAAATGGGAGGAGAATCAAATTTATAGGAGAACTCTTGCAGTGGCCGTGGGAATGGATATAAGATCCTTTCTAATTCTGAGGGTCTCGGTTTCCTTGTACCATCCAAAAGGCTGAGTGCCAAGAATGTTACATATAGGATTGGCCTTTCAGCCAAACAGCTCTAAGCAATTGTATATGAACTGTATTTGCTGCATTGCTGGTCCAGGAAAGATGACAAAGGTGATTTTCACTTCTATAGTAGCAGGCACTCCATTTTCAAGAATTGTAAGAGATAAGAGACCCTTTGGAAGAATTTGTGGGTCTGGTTCTCTGGGAATCAGCATGAAAGTGCACAAGCAGAGGCCTTTGGCACCTTATTTTGGGGCCTTGTTCCCACAAGGGGAGTGGCATTGCTTCATTTCCTATACTCAGATATAGGGAGATTAATAATGGTGCTGGTCTGCACCTGGCCTGTACACTGCCCCCCCCCCAACCCTGCCAAAAGGTGATGTGGCCCTGGCAGAGCAGTGAGGATTTAGCCCTGATGTGGTGATGGCAAGTCTGTTGTAAATATCACCTGGATCCTCCAGGGGAGGGGCACAATTCCTTCCTTGACTGAAGGGTGAAAATGAGGCTATAGTGGCTACTCTGACTTCCTCCCTTCCATATGAACATGAGCCTGAATGGAAAGGAGAATATTAAGGAAACAATAAGATTGGCATCTCTTTTTCAAGCCAAAGATAGGTAGTAAGCTCTTTGCAGAATTTGAAGTGAAAAATTAAGCCCAATGAATATCTGTTCTGTTTTGGGGGGAGGGAAGGAGATGGTGCTTTAGCATAAAAAATCATTGAGAGGTGACCTAGATCAGGAGTTCTTATTAAACCTAGAAGAGACCTGTGAAAATCCATGCAGAGTCACATTTTTCAAAAAGCATCAGTCCAATTAGTTGTGTATAGTACTGTGTCAGGGACCACGTGGAATGATTTAGATGAACAGTGTGTATTCACTGAGGTGGAGGGGAGGGAGGAGCTTACAGACTCAAACAGCCTGTGCCCACCAGACTAGAGCAGACTTTTTCAAAACTGACTGCACTTTAGGATTTTCACAGCCCTGCTTTTTAGATCTGACCCACATTGTTATCCTGTCTGCCAATGCACCCTCCAGATCTCTGGGCATTGCCATTCACCTTGCTGCAACAATCCTTAGATTAGTGCTTATACTACTTGGGTTTGCCATGTGCCTGATAGCATTACCTTTTTTGGGGGGGGGTGAGGCAATTGGGGTTAAATGACTTGCCCAGGGGCACACAGCTAGTAAGTGTCAAGGGTCTGAGGCCGGATTTGAACTCAGGTCCTCCTGAATCCAGGGCCAGTGCTCTGTCCACCATGCCACCTAGCTGCCCCTGATAGCATTACCTTTTAGAACTATAGGCCTTGCCATCCACCCTGAATCTGTCCCCTTTCTATTTCTGTTGTTTCCTCTTACTGAATATGAACTCCTTGTGACCAGGAACTGTATCATTTTTCTGTTTGGAAGGCCAATTCTTAGCATAATGCTTGGAACATGGTAAGCTCATCCATCTGTTCATTCATTCCTTAGTATAGGGAAGAAAACAACAACTGGGATTCTCCATGCCTATTTTCTTCTGTACTCACTTTGTGACCTCAGTGTCAAGTTACTTCAGCAGCAAGAAATAACTTAAATACTCATAGATTGATTAATGAAATGACCTCTCTGGCATCAGCCTCATCTGTCAATGTAGATAATAATGAGTTATCTCCCTTCCTTGTTTTGTGAGAATAAAAGAGGTCTCATAGATGAAAAGTGTTTGGTTCCATTGTCAGAAAGGCTTTTTAATAAACTGATTATGAAAATAAAAACAAAACACACAAGCTAGGATATTTCTAGAAATAGTCAAGTTATTCTAAGTGTATCATATGGAATGGGGGCTCCAGGATAAGACCTAAAAAACCTAGAGGGAATTTTTCATAGAGGCTGGAATTTTGTAGCTCATTTCATTGCTGATGTACCTCGGTCTCCTGGCTTGCACCCCAGAAACAGATAAGTTTCTGGAGGTGGCCAGGGAACAAAATGCAATATATTGATTGACACTTTTGTCTTTCCTACCTTGTTTCTTCTCTGTCCGGTATGTCTCCAGCATGTATTTCTTTACCAGGCTCTCCTGGCTGCTGAACAGTCCCCTTTAAGGGTGTCCTGCCCTTCAAGACTACAATATCTAACGAATCACAGTCTTCCCACTGAGCAGACAAAGGATGCTGGAGCCAGCAATCTTCACTAAGCAGTTTTCTAGGAAGTCAGTGAGCTGAAATCTCTGCCCAGTCTTCTCCATTCATTTTTGTCAATGACATTCCCCACAATGATAGTCACCTGACTTGGATCAAGCCTGTCGATTTCATTTTCATCAGGGATTCTAGAGAAGGGAAATTAATCTTTTTTCTGGCATTATAGACCACAGGTTTTTACATGTGGTTCCAAGGAGATGGCTCTCACAAAGAGAAGCAAGACAGGGAAAAGGCCATTGTCAGCCAAACTACCTTGTGAAGGTGTATATCAAACTGGGAGGGTTGGAAGAAGCCTGTGGAAGGGATTCTGAGAGCTCAGAAAGAGCTTACCTTTAAAGATTGCACAATTCATTCAAGTTTCTGCGGACAACCTTATTGATCCTAATTTTGAGGTCCTGATTCCTTACCATTAAGATTGCTTATTTTGGGGCCAGACTGAGAGAAAGATGGTACTCTTAGTGGGAGTAGCCCAAGATTTTTGATTTAGTATATATATATACACACACATATACATATATATATAAAGACATATATTTTTATATACAAAGATAAAGTTCTAGTATTGAAACTAGGTCTTCTGATTCTGAATCAGTGCTTTTTAAAAAACTTTATAATATTTTTCCTTCATGTATACATAGTGCAGTAAATACTGCTGTGTTCTGAATAAGGCTGTACTTTCTAGCTTGTAGAAGCCCTTGTAGCTTGTAATTAGTAGTTATTTTTTTACTATACAACACTGTATATATTGTTTTTTTGCTAAAGAGCTTATTTAGGGGCATGGTCAGATCAATACAGTATGAAGACACATAATACATATCCCCTCCTGGATATATGAAAGCAGGATTTTATTGCCCAGACTGTTGAGTTATATATGTATAAAATAAAGAAAAATATGGTGGTAAGACTGTGTACACAATTTATTAGAATTCCCTTATTTTTCAGAGAAACTGTATGAAAACCTGGCCTAATACATCAAAGCTCCTTTGTGGTAATAGTTATCTACCTGGATGGATATGCAAATAGTAATAAGAAAATAAAATCACAAACCAAGCAGCTATTCCTGAGATATTTGGGAAGTCAAGGTCCTTATCTGCAAAGATTCACAGAGATTTCCTTCTTCACATCCTCTATATCACTGCTTAGATTCAAGGAGTGAGCTATCAGGCTGATTTGCATTATGCAAATGAAATTAAGGTCATCCTGTTGCAAAACAGGAAGCAGGGAGTTAGTCAGTCTGGACCTAACTAACATATCAATAAATCATTAACTGTCCAGAGACTACAGAACCCCTCCTCCTCCCCAACAATTATGTGATTTAACTGCTTAAATTCTCTTCTTCCCCAAGGTTGGGTTGAACTCTTCTTTTGAGAGATTCCCTTGCAATTGCATGACTATCTAGCTGAGAAGAATAAATGGGTGCTTGTCTTTATAATTGTGATGCACTCTGTTCCTATTTTTGTGGGGGACAGGTTACTGTTTTTGAAAGTTAAATCATTCCCTGACTGGGAAATAAAATGGGTGAGGTGGAAATGGACCTCTTCAACATAGCCATGTCTTGGCGCCATGGAAATTATGCTCCTGAAAGGTCCAGTCTATGGATGATGAATTCCAATTCCTCCTTCCTTCCCTGTCCCTTGAACTCCTGTCCTGTTTGGTTGAGTTCATTTTTTGTCTCCTCAGCAATACTCTGTGGGCTCTCTGGAGAACTCTGTTCCTCTGTGGTAAGAATGGAGTGGCCTGGGGTAGCTAGGTGGTACAGTGGATAAAGCACCAGCCCTGGATTCAGGAGGACCTGAGTTCAAATCTGACCTCAGATACTTGACACTTATTATGACCCCGACAAGTCACTTAACCCTCATTGGCCTGCAAAAAAAAAAAAAAAGAATGGAGTGGCCTAATTCTGAGGCCTTTGTACATCAAGTATGTAAAATGTGCACAAGTATAGTAACAAATGGCCATGTTTGACAATAGAGGATGATGATTTAGTTTGGCCCTATTGAATCTCCTAAATTAGCTTATCTTAAAGAAAAGTTGAGTAAAATGGCAATTATTAAAAAGCAAAGAAAGTTTTTCTTTCTCTTTCCCTTTCTCTCTTTCTCCCTTCTTCTCTGACCATGAGTATCAGTGGGGGATGGGAGAGAGAAGGAAGAGGAAAAAAACCTCAATGAAAGAAAGATTATCTGGGATTGTGCTTCTTATATGTGTTTATATGTCTTATTTGGGATTGTGTCTCTTAAGTGTCTATATTTTTGTCTCTGCCTAAGAGTTTGGTGGGTATGTTCTTGTCTATCCTTGTCTGGTTTTGTGTTTGTCTATGTGAGGTTTCTAAGATTATTTTAAGAAAGGGATTTGAAGAAGAAGGGTGACACTCTCTCAGGAGTTAGTTTGGGAGGTAGAATCAGAAGGGCTCTGTCCCTCTGAGTAAAAATACCAAATGTTTTTTTCTTTTGGCTGAAACCCTATCAGTGTCTTTATACTCAAGAGCCCAAAGATAGGAAGAGCTAGTGAGGGAATGCTAAGAGAGTTTGTGTCACTCCAAAGTTGTATGACTTCAGGCTTAATTAGATCCCAAAGCTAAAGCTTGTTTAAATTAAATCTAGAAAACTGTCTATGCCTCCTCCCTACAATATATCTGACATGAGGGCAATGTGTTTATAACTGCAAAAAATAAGTTTTTTGTCTCACAAGATACTTTGATCAGGGCTTTTATATCATAGCCTTAAAAGTAATCACTTTAGGATTTTAGTGGCTTATTGCAAAAACTGTTTTTAATAAGTAATATCAGTGAAGGGTATGAGAGAAACACTGCTATCTTGATCTATAAATTATTAAGTGTTAACTCTCTCCCAATTTTGATTCTAAAAGGTAAAGAGCAACAGGACAAAAAAAGAAGGGTGAGTATGATTTTTATGGAAAACTGTATTAAGTAGTCAATCAAGCCCTTTTGTAATCTGTTAATGGGGTTTTGGAGTGTCCAGAACCCCACTTTTGTGTTTCAACAGGAACATAAGCTATTGCATATCTCCTAAAAGTTTCTGTAATTACTGAAAACATCTTAAGGGACTGATATAAAAATAATATCAATAATCAGTGGCATATTAGAAACTGAGTTAGAGTGCCAGTATTTTAAGATTTCAGGACCTAGGGTGGTTAAAGTGCAGTGATTTAATTTCAACTAAGAACTAGAAATTGTCAAGGAAAAAAAAATTAGAAATCCATTTGTAAACAGCTTTGTTCCAGGAGTAAGGTTACCTTTTAGGATTAATCTGTAGGAAAATCTTACTAAATCTAATACATAACTATTGGATATGGTAAAAATATTAGTTACTGTGACTTGTGATTATTACATAAAACCTCAAGTTTCTTTGTGCTGTTCAAATGGAGAATTATTTAATTAACTCCTGTGAAAGCTCTGGAGATTTCTGCCTGGAAAGGCTGGCTATACCCTGCCAAAAACCTCTTGGAGGTATCTGCCTGGGAATAGAAATCAGTCAGGGTAAGGGATTCCAAAAGCAATAACTTATAACTCTTAGCCTAGGATATTTTAAGTCAACCTAGTGATAACAGGAGTGATTTAAAACTATTTTGTAAAATTTTATATGTATTTTCAAACATGCAGCTTGAAATTCCCAGGAGGACAGAAATGAGGATCTGGAATGCTCTTTATCTGGGCAGCTCCTTATCTGATAAATCTCAAAGGCAGGAGATCCTAGCTCTTCTAAGGAAATATAGGAAAAATATATGTGGAGCTGGGAAGTGTCACCATGTGTCTTTAAAAAAGGAAATATATGTGAATTTATGGATAATAATATTTTTCTTTTAAAGTGCTAAGAGTATTAGACCTTAGAAATGATTATTATGACCATTAGTGATTATAAATTCAGATTTAAATTTATTTAAGCCGAAATCTATCCTAAAGGAAATAAGAACAGGATCTGAAGCGCTCTCCTAATCAGGATTATTATGGTAAATTACAACCTAACACAAAAAGATATTATTTGGCATTGAGAAATTTATTAGCTGTATGGCTATTTGCCTAAGTTTACTGTTCTATAAGGGAATAATAATAAAAGCCATCTTCCAGAGTTGTGAGGATCACATGATTATGAAGTGCTTAGCACTTTGTGAAGTGCTTGGCACAAAGCCACTGCTGGGACTTCGCATAGGGCAAATACTATATGGATGTTAATTGTTTTTATTATTTCTTTAATTAGATGTAATTGCTTCATACTTGATAACTTTATATGGGTTTTAGATGTGAATGTTTGATATGGATTATTTTCTGTGTAAGGTATTTTGGAAGCATATTCAACTAAAGTAAGGTCACCTGATTGGTAATTAATTGGTTTTATTTAAAATTTTAAATATGTAATATTGTTATGTTTCTAAATTTTCTTATAGTATAAAATTTGGTAAATGATTGCATCAGCTATATTGTTAGAAAAACAATTTCTCTTATAATCTAGATAGTGTTAGATTAAGAATTTTTCTATAAAAAATGATGAATAGGTTAGGAAGCGATTAGTTCATTCTATTATTCCTGCTGATGACCCATTGGTAATGTTTTGAAGTACTGTAAATTAATAAAGGCTTTTTTTTGCAGAGCAATGAGGGTTAAGTGACTTTCCCAGGGTCACACAGCTAGAGTATTGTAAATTAATAACTTATAAGCTTCCAATTTTGGCTTATACTTAAAGGCAGTTCAACTAAAATTATTTGGCCCTTACTTATGAAATTTATGAGATTGTTAGCTCAGTTATTTGGAGTTAATGTTCTTTTTTTGTGTGGGGCAATGGGAGTTAAATGACTTGCCCAAGGTCACACAGCTAGTAAGTGTCAAGTGGCTGAGGTCAGATTTGAACTCAGGTCCTCCTGAATCCAGGGCCAGTGCTTTATCCACTTCTCCACTTAGCTGCCCCTGGAGTTAATGTTCTAATCAAGTATTTACATGGATATTTTTAAAGGGGAACTTGGTAATTATATAAAGAAAATGCCTTGTAAGTATCTCCTTTGCAAATCTAACAGTACCATTAGAGCCATCTAGTCATAATTTCTTATCAACCCTGCACAAGAAGTTTTCTGTGTTGTGGAATGGTATATACAAACAGAAGCAAAATTTTCAGGCTTGCTTATAATATAAAGTGAGTTTCATCAAAGATTATTTGCCTAAAGAAAAAGATCTTGAACAAAATTTTAAAGGCCTGGTAAAATTTAAGACCAATTAATTGAGTATTTCTCTTTTTACTTAAAGAAAAAAGAAACCTCAAACTCCTTCCCATTACAAACACCTTTCAATGAGAGGGGGATGGTATTTAGGAATTTGTGGTAATTAGGGATTTATTTTGTGATAGTACTTTTGGAATCTATTTATGTTACTTGACATTTTACACCAAATTAGTTTTGATAATTCTAATCTTAAAGATTTATTTTCTGCTTTAAGGATTGAATAAGAGAGATATTTGTAATTTAAACAGTATTTTATTTCATGAAGGTTTAGTGATTATTCCTTTTAATGTCAGGATAAATTTTAAACTATTTCTTACAGAGAAGCACTTTCAGGAAGAAATGTTTAAGCAAAAAAAAAAATTGTGTACATTTAATTAAAAACTTGTATGATTTCAGAAGGCTTGTTAAATTTTATCTATAAGCTAGTTTATGGCAAAAATTTGATATTGATAACAATTATGTTCAAACTTATTGTGATTAGTGACACTTTGTTATCTGAGGGAAAATTTCTTGGGATCCTGAAAATTATTTTTCAGGAAAATTCCTTTTGAGTTTCATTCTTATGTTTTTTGTGTCTTTGGACTGTCCTTGAATGGGCTCTTCAAGAGACGTAAGCAGTTAGCAGTTCATTGGAAGCAACATCTGAGATCTAAGCCTAGTGGATATCTGTTCATATCTGTCCTTGGGAATAAGGCAGGGAAGTTACCTTGGGAAAGGTTGGACATTTCCATACTAGAAAATCTGTACACCTATAAATAAGGTAGACAAAATGAAAGCTGGCCATTGCAATACTCAATCTATTAATTATTGAATTTAGGAATGAAAAAACATCTACTTAGCAAAAGTGCTAGTTATATCAAGATAAGATGTGATTTTTTTCCTACAATGAGTCTCTTATTGTGAGATTATAGTTGATACTTATCTAAGATATGTGATTCTTGAGAGGTGAATCCACCTAGATTTCTGATCATTGGACCTTTCAATTTAAGAACTTATGGGAGGCGCAGCTAGGTGGTGAAGTGGATAAAGCACCAGCCCTGGATTCAGGAGGACCTGAGTTCAAATCTGGTCTCAAACACTCTACACTTACTAGCTGTGTGACCCTGGGCAAGTCACTTAACTCTCATTGCCCCACAAAAAAACAAACAAAAAACCAAGAAAAAAACACCTTATGGGACTGTTAACTGATATTATTCTCATCCTTACTCCAGGTATAATAGTCAAGGAATACTGATTGGCCAAAGATCCATGATGCCAGCAACCCTTTTTAAATGGTAGGTGGAGTTCTCATGGGAAAGGTTGGAGGCTGGGAGAACAACTTTTGGCAAAGGCTGACTCAATTTCCTCAATCTGACACATGGAATGGAAACTATCCTAGTTGGCTGATTTTTAAACCTAGCTTAATACAATTAGCTATCTGTATAACTTCTGCCTGGAATTGACTTGAAGTTAGGGAAGCATGCTTTGTCCCTCTTGTTTTATGGCAAATTTCTATAATCATATTATGTGATCAGTATGAACATAAGATTGGATCTTCATGTCTTAGGTTAATGCTAAAATACATCTGAATTACTATAGTGAGATGCAGGTATAAGATTTAAGCTAACTAGCTAACAAATTCTAGTCCTTTCTATATTTTAAACAACTAAAGTGGATGAGTATCTGGCTTTGCCATCTTTCTCTTATTAGTTACATATTTTTATGTATAAAATAAGGTCCTCAAATGTTTTTTTAAATGATGTAAGAATAATTGTATATTGATGCAATAGTTTATGGGACCAAACTGTTATTCCATTAATTATTTGTTTTGTGTTATTTTTTGTTTGTTTGTTTTTGTGGGGCAATGAGGGTTAAGTGACTTGCCTAGGGTCACGCAGCTAGTAAGTATCAAGTGTCTGAGGCCAGATTTGAACTCAGGTCCTCCTGAATCCAGGGCCAGTGCTTTATCCACTGCACCACCTAGCTGCTCCCATTCCATGAATTATTAAAAGTGAATCAGAAACATCTTCAGTTTTGTTTTGAAGAAAAGAACTTTAATGCAACCAGTTTTCTTAGAGGAGGATAACTTATGGAATAATTTGTGTTATACCAATGGAAAATCAATTTTGTGTGTTAATATGTGATGTGGAAATACCTGTCTGTAAAACATGTCCTGTAGTATAAACATGTCTTATTATAAACAACTTATTTAACATGCACTGTTTTGAAATTGATTACTTAAGTGTTATCCTAAGTCCTTTGCTACAATTGAAGTTAACTTGGTAACTTTTATGTAAACTCATTTGTGTACCATAGGTCATCTCATAAAAAGTATTAGGTAACCTGTCTTTTTATATGAGGACTAGATCCTTATCTATCTACCTGTTCTCCTTCTGAGGAGGGCATTGATTAATTGAATTAAATTGGAATTAATTTAAATTAAGGGGAATTTAGATTAAATTCTAAAATACTTAACAATTAAAATAAAAATTGTAAAGTAAATAACTGAGTAAAATTTTGAAAAAAACATTAAGATCAAATGAATATATATATGTAATTTGGAAGGGTTTAAGAGCTCTGCTTTCTGTGGTATTTTGAAAATTTTAACTTGTATGTTTTACATGTATCAAAACATCAGTAACCCTTTAATTTGTTAACAATGTTTAATGTCAGGTGTTTAGATAATGCTGTAAATAGTATAGGGCATTTATAATCTAAATTCTTTAAAGGTTCAGATAAACTATGAGCCCTTAAATTTTTTTTTTTAATCGGGGCAATGGGGGTTAAGTGACTTGCCCAGGGTCACACAGCTAGTAAGTGTCAAGTGTCTGAGGCCGGATTTGAACTCAGGTACTCCTGAATCCAGGGCCAGTGCTTTTTCCACTGTGCCACCTAGCTGCCCCGAGCCCTTAAATTTTGATGTCTACCTTATAACTCTATTGTTACTAAGATCAGAACTATAAAGCTTGAGTTGGTTTCTACAAGATGAATTAGTTATTGAAGAAGTGAATTTTATGACTGATATTGAACTCCTGTATTGATATCTGTTTTGTAAAGGATTTTAGCAGGAATATTTAAGGAGTCTCTACAAGTTCCTTGAAACCAGAGTACCTGAGAACACAATTTTCCAGACTGCCCCAAGATGTTTCCAGGACCAGACAACTGCTGGGGACACTCTGGAACTCAAAATTTAATGTGCCCATTGACTGAGGGAAAAAGAGGAGGGAATTACACAGTTTATTAGAATTCCCTTATTTTCCAGAGGAACTGTATGAAAACCTAGCCTAACACATCAAAGCTCCTTTGTGGTGATAGTTATCTACTTGGATGGCTATGCAAATAATCATAATCACAAACCAAGCAGCTATTTCTGAGATATTTGGGAAGTTAAGGTCCTTATCTGCAAAAATTCCCAGAGACTTTCTTTTTCACATCCTCTATCTCATTGCTTGGGCTCAAGGAGTGAACTTTCAGGCTGATTTGCATTGTGCAAATGGAATTAAGGGCATCATGGCAAACCAGGAAGTAGGGAGTTAATCAGTCTGGACCTAACATATCAATAAATCATTAACTGTTCAGGGACTACACAACTGCCCCCCCCCAATAATTAAGTGACTCAACTGCTTAAATACTCTCCTTCCCCAAGTTTGGTTTGAGCCCCTCTTTTGAGAGGTTCCCTAGCAATTGCATGACTGTCTTGCTGAGAAGAATAAATGGGTGTTTGTCTTTATAACTGTGCTTCATTCTGTTTCTATTTTTGTGGGGGACAGATTTCTGTTTTTGAAAACTGTAATGTTCTGTTGTCTCCAAACAGTCTTTTATTAAAGGCTCATCAAAACCACTTTTAGCATTCCGTAAGGCTCTATTGTGAGTAAGGGTTTCCCTGCCAATGGACTTTTTAGTCCCAGAAAAACAGACTCTGTCTTTGGTTGAGGTCAATAATGAGAGACAGTACGGTATATACTGGATATCATACTCAAATTCAGATTCTGCCTTTAGACATTTACTGACCATTGGACCTCAGGATATTACTTAACTTCTCAACCTCAGTTTTCTCATCTGTAAAATCAGGATAATAATACCCAGAGTGCCTACCTCTTAGGATGGCTGTCAAGTGCTCTGCAGACTTTAAAGTGCCATATAAAGTCAACTATTGTTTTTGTTACTTGGCATAGCTTAAGATAAGGGAACTGAAGTTATAGAGTGTTTGTTAGTGATGAAAAGGACCCAAGTGAGTTACAGAGGAAGAAATCAAGACCTAGGGAAGTTCAGTGACATGTCAAAGGTCACACAGCTAGGACTCAAACCCAGGCCTCCTCACTCCTAGCCTAGCTTTCTTTCCATTGGACCACATGGTCTTCAAGACCTACACATGTTTTGAGAAGTCAGAGACATTCTCTTTCTAAACCCTTTGAAGATCTTCATTCAACAGCAAAAACTCCATGCTTCAAGACTTTAAATTAAAACATTAGAGAAAATGTAAAGCCCCAAGGTGAGACCATTCAGAAAGCTGATATTTGCATATCAAAATCAATATATCAATCAGAATAGAAAAGAGTTTTCACAAACTCAATAGCATTCAAAGTACTAGCACTTTTCAGTGGTTTATCCTCAGTCTCACCTATAGATTCCTTTACTGGGCAAATCTGAATAACAAAACTATATATAAAGACCATTGTTTATCTGGTCCTATGGTGCTAGACTACTGAGTTAGTTGACTTTGTACTTCTACAAGAATAGGCAATCCAAAAACTATTCTTATGAACACACACACACACACATTTATTAATTGTCTACAATATGGAGGGATAAGTAGGTGGCACAGTAGATACAGCAGTGGGCCTGAAGTCAGGAAGACCTGAGCTCAAATTCAGCCTTAGACACTTAACGTGGGCAAGTCACTTAACCCTGTTTGCCTCAGTTCCTCATCTGTAAAATGAGCTGGAGAAGGACATGCCAAACCACTCTAGTATCTTTGCCAAGAAAACCCCAAATGGGGTCAAAAAGAGTCAGAAACAACTGAAAAACTACTAAACAACAACAAACAATACAGAGATCATTTGTCCTGGAGGATACAACATTTTGATAAGATATGATCTTTGCCCTCAAGGACTCTATAATTTAGTGAGGGAAGTAACACACCAACATCGATAGCTATCATATACAATATTACATGGTTAGTGCAATAGTTATAAAGCAAAGTACTTTATGAATTCTCAAGTGGCAAGTCATTACCAACTAGGAGACTAATAAAGAAGGAGATAGAATTTGAGCTGGGCTTTAAAGACTAGGTAGCAGATTAATTGACTAAGATAGAAAGGGAGGGAATTCTAAGCATAAGGAAGAGCCTAATGAGGGTAAAAAGGTTGAAAGTATGGCTCACATTTGGGTACAGAGTGATTTAATTTGATCGGGGTATGAAGTGAATGAAAGAAATAATAGAAGATAGAATTGGAAAGATAGATTAGTGTGAGGTTGTAGAGAGCCTTGGATGCCAACTGGTCAAGTCTAAACTTTACCCTAAACACAATAGCATGTTACAACAACTATACAAACTGAATCTTTATTTGTAAAGTATTGTGGGATTTTACCCAATTAACTCTGAGGAGGTACTATGGAAATAAATGGCAAGTTAGAAGACAAATTCATGTGTTCTTGGGAGGCTGGATTTGTTGTTTGGTCATTTTAGTTATGTCCAACATTTTATAAATGAGGAAACTGAGTCAAGCTGTTAAAGTGACTTGCTTAGGGTCACACAGCTAGTAAGTATCTAAGGCTGGATTTGAACTCATGAAAATGAATCTTCCTGATTCCAAGCCCAGTGCTCTATCCACTGAGCCATCATCCAGCTGCCTTGGAGGCTGGATGGACCGGTGGAAAGAGCATTTGAATTGGTAGTTAAAATGTTTACATTCTTTTTTCAAGCTCTAGTGGTATTGACCTGGAAAAAATTATACAGGGTGTTATAAAAGTCTTAGTTCAGTTTGTAGCTCTAATTGTCTAAATCTGCACTAAGACTTTTGGGGCGCTCTGTATTGTTTCTAGCTGATTAAAAAATGGAGGTTGAAGAGGAGAATCATAACATTTTAGAGCTGGAAACTCAATTCAACAATCTTGGCCCTGGGGAAGATACAAAGTTGATATATGACCCAACCCCTGCCCTTATGGAATCTAATAGTCTAGAAGGGAGATGACACATGTGCGAATAACTCAAATGCAAAATCATAGCATGGAAAGGATCTTATACAGTAGATCACCCAGTCTAACTCTGTTCCCCACCCCACCTCCCAATTTAAAGACACTCAGATGGAAAGATTGATATGATTCGATTTGGAGTCAGGAAGATTTGGGTTCAAATCCTGCCTGTTATGAGCAAGTGTGATCCTGGGCCAGTCATTTGATCTCCCTGAAACTCAATTTTCCCATCTGTAAAATAGGAATAATTATGCTTGCAGTAGTATAGAGTTGGTGTGAGGCTTAAATTAAATCTTTTTAAAAGTACAATATAAACATCAGCTTTTATTTTCATTTCCCAAAGCAAAAGATATAATCAGTGCCAGGGGCAGGGCTATATAATACCATATTTCATAAAGACATTTGGAAGAACAGTCAAATAACTTATAAGGTCCTTTGTGGTCCTTAGTAGAAAGGCTATATCACAGTATCAAGATTTAGAACTGCAAGGGCCCCTAGAACTTAATCTAGTCCATAAAGGCCCTTAGAACTTAATCTAGTCCATCACCATCATTTTACAGGAATGAGGACTAGAGAGATTGTGACTTGCCCAGGATCACATGGGAAGTAAACAGCAGAGCCAGGGTTAAACCCAGGTCTCCTGTCCAAAGTTCTTTCCACTAAACAAAATTGTACAGAAGAATATGGCATAGGTAAACATCTATGGAAGAGAAAACTATAAGCCAATATACAAAGCAGAAAATACTGCTTGTCTCCTTTTTGTCCTAGGTCAAGATGAATAGGAACAAGACGAGTTACAGATGGAAGGGATATTTACGCATCCCTAATGCCCAGGCTGTCTCATGTGGTGACTCTTCTAAGTGGTCAGCCGTACTTCTTGGTTTGTAGTTGTGGGCAGAGTTTCTGCCTTACCCTCTATTCAGAGTTGTTTTTGTGTGATAGCTCATACAGACTTTCCCTTCCAGCTTCCTTTAGTGGCATTGGCTTGGGTTCTTAGCCTAAACTTCAATGGGAAGATAGCACCAATCACCCCGCTCCCTTCTTTTACAGGGATCATCCACAGGATTGATTTTTCATATGTGTGGATGTGTACACAACACACAACAAATTCCCTGACTAACCTTTTTGTCTTTCATATTAGGGGTTATACATGGGCTTGACAAATGTGTATTTCTTAGGATCATAGGCTTTATAGCTGAAAAGGATCTTGAGAATCACAGTCACTTTACAAAGACGGAGACTGACCTCCACAAAGATTAGATGACTTGCCCAAGAAAACATACAAAGTTTTTTTTTTCCTTAGCCTGCCCAGGCTTTGGTTAATAGAAACATATAAATGTCTATGTGTGTATATACACAAATATGTATGTGTATGTTTACATACATATATATATACATATACATACACATATATACAAATACACATAGACTTACACATACACATATATATGGAGAAAGAGTGCATCTCATTTACCCTTAATAATACAACCTCTAAAAGGGGATCCACAAAACCTTGTTTCAACAGGACAGAGGTTTTACTCAGGAAATCCTTCATTATATTTAACAGGTTTTGTTCTATGCTTAGCAGAGATGGAGGACAGTTTGTCATCTCCTTTCTAGACTATTAGATTCCATAAGGGCAGGGGTTGCTTCTTGGGATTACATTTGATCTCACCTTTCCTCTCTGAGTCATTTTGTGTCCTCAGGCTTGTTTAATGCCTGAATTTTTGGACTTGTTCTCTTTTTCTCCCTTTTACTTTCTATAGAAAACAACAACTGTCATATTCCCAAACTTCATACTCAAATGACTACAGGCAAGTGAAATATGTGTCCCTACTTCAGCCTCATCAGACTCTGTCTTCTTCTAGAACAGGGATTCTTTTATTTTTTGGGGGGGGTGAGGCAGTTGGAGTTAAGCGACTTGCCCAAGGTCACACAACTAGTAAGTGTCAAGTGTCTGAGGCTGGATTTGAACTCAGGTCCTCCTGACTCCAGGGCCATTAATCTGTCCACTGCACCACCTAGCTGCCCCCTAGAGCAGGGATTCTTAACCTGAGTGTGTGTGTGTGTGTGTGTGTGTGTGTGTGTGTGTGTGTGTGTATGTATAATCAGAGTAAAGTGACTTGCCCAGGGTCACATAGCTAGTAAGTGAAGCTGGATTTGAACTCAGGTCCTCCTGACTTCAGGACCATTGCTCTATCCACTGCACCACCTAGCTGCCCCAAGCACATACTTTTAATGCCAGAAAAATTGTCTTCCACTGCAAATGCAGAAAAAATGTCTTTCACTGCAAGATGCTGTTAACTTTGTAATAAATTGTCATATGTGTGACAGGGATGGTAGAAAGCCTTCAAGAGACTGTACCCACTTTCTGAGCCCAAGCATTTTCTCTGGCTGTCCCCCATGCCTGAAATGGTCTTTCTCCTCATTTCTGCCTCCTGGTTTCCTTAGCTTTCTTCAGGTCCCTACTAAAATCCTATCTTCTTCTGGAAACCTTTTCCAATATCCCATAATGCTAATACTTTCATCTATGAGATAATCTCCTTACAGTTGTTTGATGTTGTCTCCTTGTTTAGACTGTGAGCACCTTAAGAGCAGGGACTGTCTTTTGTCTTTATATCCACAGAGCTTAGTAAAGTTCCTGGCACACAGTAGGGGCTTACTAAGTGCTTGTTAACTAGACTTGTCTGAGTCCCTACCCCATATACACACATGAAATTTTTGAAACTTACATTCATCTTGCAAATGCCTTATTCTTGATTTGCTCTAGGAAAGGTGAAAGAGAAAGGATGGAATCAGTGGGGTAGGTGAGTGGGCATTGCCCTTAACATGTAAATATGTTTCATGAGTCATGAGTGTAGATGTTATAAAGCATAGGATGGTCAGGTAAGGCGGACTTCTGGGTGGGAATAAATTATGGAGAACTAAGACAAAAAAAATTAAGGTAAGAGATGGGGCATGAGAAAAGAATTGCAGGCACAGGGATATGCCTAAAATAGAAAGAAAAAAAGACAAGAATTTTTAGATTTATGGGTAAAGCTAGGAGGGACCTGAGAGGCCATCTAGATGATGAAATTACAGATGAGAAAATTGAGGTAGGGTAGATAAGTAACTTGCCCTGGTCACACAGGTATTAAGTGTCACAGGTGAGATTCAAACCCATGTCTGACATTCCAGCCTCTACCACTCTATCTCTACAAGATTTTGCCTTCAAAAAATATTTATTGTTCACTTTCGGCTTAGGATTTGGGACATAAAGGGGAAAAAATGAAACACCTCCTGCCTTTAAAAACCATATTCTATTGCACACAGAAATGTTATGCAAATTAGGTAGTGAGAGGGACAAAGGCAATATCCAAATGAAGTGAACGAAGCACAGTACCTGGCACATAGTTGGTGTTTAATAAATGTTTAATGACTGACTGACTGAAATGAAGTGAAAAAATATCTGAGGAGGTAGAGAACACTTTTAGTTGTCAGGAAAGTGTGAACTGAACCTCCAAGAAATAGAAGGATTCTGAAAGAGATGAGGAGGGTGTTCATTCCAGGCATGAAGGACAGCTTCTGGGAAGGTATAGAGGCAGAAGGAATGCTGCTTTTAAGAAACAACCAGTGGTCCCATTTAGGCTTCATTCACGTGTGTGAATGGCAATAATCTGAAATGATGCTAGAAAGGATGTTGGATTGAGTAGGACTTAAGTAAGGCTTAGAAATTTGTATTCTTAGAGGCAGTAGAAGGCCATTGAAGATTTTTGAGTAGGAGAGAGACTTGTGTTTTAGCAGGATCATTTTGGCAGCTTTATAAAAGACAGATTGGACTGAAAATGACCAGGAGATGGGAGATGAGGAGAACAATGAGAGGCCTATTACAATGGCCCATATCATAAGTTCATAGACTACAAGTTGGGAGGTCCTTATGGTCGAGTCTAATACTCCAGGTCAGTGGTGAAGGTGGCCTGAAACTAAATCAGGTTAGCAGTAGTGTGAGTGCAGGGTGGGGGTGCTCATGAGAGATGTAGAACTAAAACCAATGGAAATCGAAAAATTATTGACTCTTTGCTCTCTCTCACTCAAAGATGGAAATATCTCTGAGGTTTTGGACCTGAGTGACTTGGAGGATGATTGACAGAAATAGGGAAGTTGAGAGGAGGGCTGGGTTTAGTAGGGAAGATGATGAGTTTAAGTTTTAGATTTGTTGACATCCAGGTGGAGATACCCAGCAGGCAGTTGGAAATCTGGGACTATAATATGGGAGAGAGATTTAGGACTGGATTTATAGCTCTATGGATATCTATAGTAATAGATCTTTTTGTCCATCTGTCTGTCTCTATCTACTTATCTATCTCCATCCATCCATCCATCCATCCATCCATCCATCCATCCATCCATCCATCCATCCATCCATCCATCCATCCATCTATCCATCATCTATCATCTATCTATCTATCTATCTATCTAATCTTTATCTACCTATCATCTAGAGATTTGGGAGTGATATGTATAGAGGTGATAACTTAACCCATGACTATAAATTTAATCACCATGCAATGCAAGTAGAGGATAGGTAGTGAATGTCATTTGGTAGTAGAGTAGAGGGGAGGGGGAATGGAGGGGACAATTCATTTGGATTCAATTCAGCAAATATTTGTTGCACAAGGCATTGTATTAGGTCTTAGGGATACAAAGTCAAAAGGCATTCTGAATACCTCTCTTTCTGTACTAACATTTTTATCCAGGTAAAATCAAATTAAGAGGAAAATCAAGGGAAATATCTATTAAGGAGGCAGAGGGTAGGCACCAAAAGAAAACTTGAGAGATGTGTGTGTATGGATGGGGCAGACTCAAACTTTGCCTCATTGATGGAGGATGACTTAATAGGTCAATTGTATTTATGTGATCCTCATGCATTTAGTTGCAAGCCTTCAGTGTTTTCCTCACTGAGTCCCTGTCCATCTGCCTGATTCCCCAAGAGAGGGGAGGCTGTCCTCCCAAACCTGGAACCCTGAGTAACTGTCCAGAACAGATGATCTCAGGATGGCTATGCTCTCTCACTTTTTTTATTTATATCCCTATCACCTAGCACAGAACCTGGAACATAGCAGATGCTTAATAAATATTTCTTGATTGATTGATTGACACCAGTAGCCTATAATTCAGGGATAAGAAAAGTGATATCTAGGGAACAAGACCTATGTCAAAAACCAAGGAGAAAGAGATAGAAAAGGAACTATGAAAGTCTCTTATTTTCTTCAGAGACCAACAGAAGGCTAAATCTATAACTCCACTTGAGGGCTAGAGTGTGAAAGCAGGACACACTAACTAGAACTGTAACCCTGAGGGTCAAGTCCTAGAGAAGAGACCTAAGAACTTCCAAAACAATACCAGAGTAATCTTTCTTATGTAAGAAGCTGGTTATGTCATGCTTCTTCTCCAAAATCTTCAATGTCTCCCTATTACCTCCTAAATAAAGTTCAAAGTCCTTTACTTTGACATTTAAGGCCCTTTGTAATATAACACCACTATTATATTTCCAGGTTTATCTCAGATTACTCCCTCCATTCTTACTACACTCCAGACAAACTGGACTACCCTTTGTCCCCTCAGATACATCAGACACTCTCCTTTCTCCTTGCCTTTGCTCTCATAGTTCCCTATGCTTAGAGTGTTCTTCCTTTCCCCTCTTTCCCTGTGGCATTCCTACCCATTCTTTAAAGCCCATAACAAAAGCTACCTCTTCAAGGCAGCCTTCTCTGATTTCCTTTGTGAATAACAATCTCTCTCTCCACCCCCTCCGCCCCCCCCCCCCCGCCCCCAGGCCTCACATAGCTGTTTATTTTGTAACTCTAGGACATTCATCATTAAAGGTTGAATATTTTAGTTTTTCATTTTTTGTGTCTTATCCCTTCTCTGTGAGAGTGGTGGCCGTCATTGAGTAGTTTCTGTCATGTCTGATTCTTTGTGACCCCATGGGGTTTTCTTTTACAAAGATACTGAAGTGGTTTGCTATTTCCTTCTCCAGCTCATTTTACAGATGAGGAACTGAGGCAAACAGGGTTAAATGATTTGCCCAGGGTCACATAGCTAGTAAAGTGTCTGAGGTCAGATTTGAATTTAGGAAGATGAATCTTCCTGATTCCAAGCCCATTGCTCTATCCACCACAGCTTCTAGTTACCCCTCCACAAAGGTAGGAATCCTGTTTAAACTACACTTGGGATTCCCCTCAATGTCTAAAGTATTCTATACACAGTGGGTTTTTTAACAAACACTTTGTGAATAAACAATGGTTTGTACCTAGAGGGAATCATGGAGAACTTTGAACAGTGAAAAGCAATATGATCTATGAGATACCTTGACTGTATATAACTTGTGTTTGACTCTCCCTCACACTGTAGTAAGATTTAGTTGTACACTGGAACGATCTGTGACTTACTATGGGCAGAATGGGTAACAGGGGTACTGATAGAGAAACAGAGGAGAGGGAATCACTAATGGAAGGAATCTCTTCCCTTTTTACTTCCATGTGGTGGTGGTGAAGAGTGAACCCAGATTCTTCTAAGTTTTGATAATAAATTATAAAAGCCCCAATTCCCAGCTCAGAGCTGTAACCCAAACAGACATACACTCTGTAGAAATTTCATTAACATTTGTGTACTTGGCATAGTACCTCAGACACAGAAGGCACTTGAAAAGTATTTATTGTATTGAACTGAATAGACCTGATACATTTAAGGAAGGAGGAATCCATTTTGCTGGGTCTCTGAGGGCCACTGTTCACTCTCCAAGACATCTATTTGGTTTCCCACATTGGCTGTTTCCCTGATAGAGAGTACGTCTCCATCCATTGGGTAGGGAGAGAGATGGAGGATCTGATCTGTGGCTGGACTGATTTGGACTTGGGTTTCTGCACTACTGAGGCTTGGGCATCTATTGTCTGGCTCACAGTTTCTCCCTGACAATTACTAAGCATATTCTTGACCTCTGCCCCCTTCCCAGTTACAGCAAGAACAAAAGAAATCTAGGAAGAACCCAGATTAAGTGACAAAGAGAGATGCCTCAGTGAGCTTCCCAACCAATTTCCTTTTAGCAAATCTTGGAATAACTGTTCAAAGCTGCACTTCCCAGTGGTGTTTGTCTGAATTCCTGTGTTGGGGGCGCCTATGCATGTGAAAACAGGGAATGGAGGACGGGGTTGGCTTGACCAATCTTTAGCAGACCTCCACTATCAGAAAAGACATAATTCTTGGCACATTTCTTGGCTTCCCCAATCCGACTAGACTGTTTCCCCCACATAATTTAACATCTCTTCCTTTCTTGGATTCCAATATCTTCCTGTCCTCTTCTACCTCTAGACATTTCTGAATGCCAGCACCCCATGACTTCTTTACATTTTTGCCAACAGAGATGCTTCATCGGAAACTTTTGGGCAGGAGATGTCTAGATTGTAAGATCTGAAAAAATGAAGCTTCTCACTGACCTTCCTCTTATAACTCCACTCCCTCATTCTCTTCAGGGAGGCCATTTCTCCATCTAGTTTCTTCCTTGATGTCCCCAATTCTCCCTTTTATATCATTTACATTCTAGGACTCTTGCCCCCAGGATCCAGAACATAATACTATCCCAAGTAACTTATTCTAAAGAAATCAACAGGAAGGAGAGGGTTCAGGACAAATTTCTTCATAATGATGATAAACTTGTACGGTGCTTTAAGACTTGCAAAGTACCTTAAATTCCTTATTTTATTTGAGCTTTATATAGACCCTATGAGGTAGGCACTATAGGTTTTATCTTCAAGTTAGAGATGAGGAAACTAAAATTCAGCGAAGTTAAATATTTTGCCCATGGTCACATGGCTAATAAATGCCAAAGGTAGGATTCAAACTCAGGTTTTCTGGACTCCAGATCTAGTCCCTTTTCTATAATACCACAGCATAAGTATTCCTCAGACACCAGGCTCATGATGTCACAGAAATTTTCCACCATGGACAACCAGAAAATGAATCTGGCTATAAGAAGGAGTAGGGTGATAGCCACCTTGGTCCTTCAAATTAACAAGCACTAAGGTTCAGAGCTGAAGCAGATGTTCTAAGTGACCTTCCCTGGCCCTCATCCCCAGTCTCAAATCACCTTTAGGAAGACAGAAAAAGCCCACCCCCAAAGAACAGACTTTACATGGGGAGACGTGATTTTTTTTTTTTGGTCTTAAAAAGGAAAAAAAATAACCTCAGTGGGAAACAAATCTCCAAATCTTGATGCCCAACATTACACGCCCCAAATCCATCTATTCATAAGTTTAACAAAAAGCTTCTTTAGGTTATACTGTAAGTCCATTGAGAGTGAGGAAAGAAGGCCACTCACACACACACACACACTCCCTTATACACACAGACGGAGCCACAGATTCCTCCCCCCTCACACACACACACACACAGATGGGACTGTTCTGCTCGCTCACAAGGAGGCACTGAGTTTTTAAAAGTAAACTCTACAGTTTCCGTTCTTGCCCTGGATTCAACTTTTTTTTTCAAAAAGTAACCGTTCTCTCCCATCGCCCTCCTCTTCTCCATCCCTCCTCTCTCCCTTTCTAACGGCAGTGAAATCAAGGCTTATGTTATAGCCACTCAGTCACCTTGTGGCCCCCAGGATCTCTTGGACAGAGTTTTGTCACCCAGGAGAAGATGGGCTTGGATAGGGTCAGAGAGTCCAGCAACCACTGGGCTTATTGAGGGAGGGGAGGAGAAGCAGCAAGCATTGCTACAGGGGATGTCTCACGTAATGACACTCCTTCCCTTTAGCTCTCATAGCTCCGATGTGATTAACAACAACAACAACCAAGGAAAGTAGAGGTGCCCACAATTAAAGTAAGAGGAAGTGAAGGTACCAGTACTAAACAAAACACAGGAAAAGGGTAATGGCGTAGCAAAAAGACCATTTTTATGTAACTCTTGTCCCTCTCTCAGCTCAGTAATCCACTAAGCTTTTCCCCAAGATTTTTCTCTTCACTTCTGTCACACCGGTACTCTACATTTCTACATTTTCTCTAAGACCTTTCTACTGATTTTTCTTCCTCTTTTTCCACCAACACACACACACACACACACACACACACACACACACCGCCTCCAATTTAAATAGTTATCTCGGTTCCTAAGGCAAGGAAGAGGAATTCTTGAGCTCCAGA
Source organism: Dromiciops gliroides (assembly GCF_019393635.1). NCBI lineage: Eukaryota > Metazoa > Chordata > Mammalia > Microbiotheria > Microbiotheriidae > Dromiciops > Dromiciops gliroides. Next base: position 123,001,829 of record NC_057862.1, read on the forward strand.
CAAGAAAGGGTTAAGCAGAGGTTCCTGAGGACCAGCTGGACGTCCTGGCCTGGCTGTCTGCACAAGAGCAGCAAGGGGGCCTCAGTGCCTCTGACACCAGGCAGGAATTCTTAGTGACAGGGAAAACATCTACTCAGTTGCCCATGTCAGAAGGGCCCTGCAGTAGCCCATGTACAATGTAAATGAGACATTGTCTTGTGTTGCTTACTCTCTAGTCTTTGGCTCTTAAAATCATCAGAAAGGGGGAGCCTCTGGAAAGGGTTTCTTGGGAACGACCCAGGCCACCTTGGGAAGTGTGAAAGGAAGGAATGAGTAGCTTCTGGTAAGCTCGCTTTTGGAATGTGGAGGGCAATTCAACTTTCCAGGGAGTGTGCAGGTGGGATTCATGGCAATAATGAGTGTGCTGCAGCAGGGTTTGGGTATTTGTGGTGGATATGGGTTGGGAGTGTGTGATCAATGGGTGTGCTAGCTGAAAGGAATGAGTGTGAGTAATACTTGTGTGGCTATTTGGGTGATTCATATTCATGAATATGGAATTGGATGGGATGAGGTAGATGCTGGACAAATGTATGCTCACCATCTCTCTAATTCTCTTTTTTATTTTTTAAGTTAATTTCACACATATATGGATCCAGATCTATGATTTTGGTGTAGGAAGGCTCTGTACCTTTGACTTCCCCTCTGTGGGAAATTCTCCATGAAACTCCCTTCACTGGTGCAGATTTGTAGCTTTCATCTAAATGCTACTTGTAGCTCTCATTTATATGTTACTAATCTTTTTTTTTTTTTTTTTGGCGGGGCAATGGGGGCCAAGTGACTTGCCCAGGGTCACACAGCTAGTAAGTGTCAAGTGTCCGAGGCCGGATCTGAACTCAGGTACTCCTGAATCCAGGGCCAGTGCTCTATCCACTGCGCCACCTAGCTGCCCCTATATGTTACTAATCTTAATATGTTAATAATAAAATCTTCATACACATATACATTCATATATAGATATATGTATGTGTACATATAAACTATATATACACATATGTATATAATATATGTGATATTGTGGAAAGAGTTCTGGATTTGGAGTCAGGGGACCTTGGTTTCAATTACAGCCTCATTATTCACTACTTATGTGACTGGGCAAATTGTTAATGATTTTCTGGGTCTCAGTTTCCTCATTTGTAAAATGAGAGGTTTGGTCTCAGATGAATGACTTTAATGTCCCTTCCAGTTCAAAATCCTATGATCCTATGTGTGTATATCTGGATGGAGGGCATAGGATGTGTGAGATCAATGTGTTTGCTGAGTTAGGTGTGTATGTGTAAAATTAGAGGTTGTAATGCACTTGTAAAAGTACTGTGCTGGAATATTGCAGGGAATTACATTAAGAGAGAAGCCTTATTTGGGGGGGGTGTGTGTGTCATTTTTCTCTCTCTGGGCTCCTTATACTTTCAGTTTGCTGACCAACACATCAAACATATTTCCCACAAAGTGAATAATGGAGAAAGGAGTCTAATTTTAATATTTTTCACAGGGAATTTCATTTTTAAAAGTTAGAAAAAATAATCTTAAATACAATAGCTGCTTATTTTTTTTTAATGAGGATATTTTCCCTGAAAGGTTTTCTGTTCTGAGGTTAATTTATTCTTTCTTCACTAAAATCTTTTCAGAGTAGGGTAACTTCACATTATGTTCTGTCTTCAAAGAGAGCCACCCATCCTGAACACTCCTGACAATCATACAGCAGTATTCCCTTTCATTTTTTTGTAGCTCTTCTATTACTAGGAGTTCAGTGGCAGATGCTCCTGTCTCCTTCACCCACCCTACACCATCTTGCCCACTTTACAGAAGGCAGTTGCAAGTCATAGAAGACTAGTTATAAATCTCATGTAGGAATGGAGTTCAGAGGTCATCTTCTCCAACCCTTTCATTTTCACAAATTAGTAAACTAAGGCATAATAGGCTAAATATCTTGCCCAAAGTCAGTCAAATAGGTAGGAAGTCTCAACAGTAGGACTTGAACACAGGTCCTCTAACTCTAAGTAGAATGCACTGCCTCCAAATGACTTGGCCCAGCTGAACTAGAAGAGGAGTTACAGCCTATAGCCCCAGTGCCTGCATCCTCAAGTACTTCCCATGTGCTTTAAAGGCCAGGGGGGAGAGGGGGGGCGTGTTAATGTAAAAACACATTTTGTCCTATTTCACAACATCTTTGTCTTACACTGCCCACCCACCCTCATGCTTGAATTTACACACCTGTTGAAATGTGGAATGATAAAGTTCATTAATAATGAAAGTACAGTGGAACCCCATTATGACACAGTTTGTAATCACATGGATATGACTATCACACTTGGGGTCAGATCCTGCCTCCTGAAACCTAACAACCATGCAGACTGAAAGCCAGGTCCCAATAGCGTTCATCTGTAAGACAGGTTCTTAAAAGGAATTGTCAAAGAGAAAAATATATATATTTTTTAAAAGGGGCGGCAATGCCAGAATGAGAAAAGTTCTCTATTAACTTGAAGGTAATTCTGAAGGAAACCTGCCCCCTTCTCTTTCCTCAACTGTAATTTGACAAGTGGAAGTTCTGGATGGGCATGGAGATTTTATACAGGCAAGTCCTGTGTACTTGCTGGGAGGACAGTCCTCCTTTTCTGATGGCTCACCTGTTCATCAGTATCTTTGTTCCCTCTTTTTTCAGTCTTGTTTGGCAGAAGCATGCTCTTATTGAAGCTCATGGAAACTTTTTGATTCCCCTATTTTATTCCCTTGGCAGATGAAGCAAATAGAAAGAGGGAGGTTTGTCCAACTCCATTCCCAAGCAGACCCAAATCTGGAATAAAGGGTCTCATTCTCTATCCTCCTGAATCTATGGAGCTAAACTTAATTGTCTTCTAACACGATTTATTTAAAAAAAAACACTAATAAGTTTGTCACATTTATGTTCTCTGTCTGTCCATCCAACCCCCTCTCCATCTCTTTCTGTGTTCTCTCTCTCTCTCTCTCTCTCTCTCTCTCTCTCTCTCTCTCTCTCTCTCTCTCTCTCTCTCTCTCTCTCTCTCTCTCTCTCTCCCTGCATGCCTGCCTCTTTCTTTGTCTCTCCTTCTCTGTCTCAGTGTCTCTCATACACTCAGGTTGAGAACAGGATCAATAAAAAACCAATGACTGGGGATTCCCTCCATCAAGCATGGGCTCCTGCCTAGTCACAGGACACCAACCACCACCCTCATCCCTCCTCCTGGCGCCGAGTTTGGTTCGTCTGAATTGCACCAGTATTTGGTTGGAGAAACTGTCAGCTCGCAAATTTCCCTCTTCCCCAAAGTGGAGAAGGAGCCAATCAGCTTTAGCTTCCAGCCACGAGTGCGTTCTGAGTGCCGGCAAAGGCGAGAGCCTTAGGGGAGAGAAAAGAGACGAGCAGAGAGAAGGCGTTACCTTTAAGAGTACAGCGCAGTTCAAGAAGTTAAGTCCCATACACCTGGCAGAGCAATTTCAGATTTCCTTCGGGTGATAGAATGATGAAAAGTCCGTCCCTTCTTGCCCCCGAGGACCTCCTCTTCGTAGCCTCCAGAGAGAGGTTTCTGTCCTTTAATTTTTGCGCTCCCCCTCCGCCTCTCTAGAAGAAAGCCCAAACCCCTCCCCACCCGGAGTGATGCTCCCAGGTTCTTCTCAGGCGGTGACAGCAGCAGGAGAGGCAGCAGGGTTATAGTCCGGGTCGTGAGCGTGAAAGAAAGCTAAAAGGTCTTTCTGGCTTTTTCCAAACCCCCCCAGCCCAGCGTCAGATCACTGCCAGTGGCTGGAAAGAGAGACCTTTTAAGACTCCTCCTGTCAGCCTGCTTAGACACCTCCTGGCATGCTGTGCACTCAGGGATCCACCTCTAGCGCACTTAGGGTAGGTAGGCAGGCAGGCATCGAGGGAAATGACACATAGGGTGGGGGTGGAGGTGGGGGTGGAGGAATGGGAGGGTGTTAGGGAAGAAGGAAAAACCCTCCCTTCTGGGGGGAGGGGAGGGGGAGAGCAAAGTGGGGGGAAGGGGAAAAAGGGATTCTGAACTGCAAAAAGGGAGCCCTGACGGAGGGAGGGCTGTGATAGTTAGTTCCCTGTGGAAACCCACAGCTGGTCCAAGCAGCGCTGTGGGATCTTTCAAAAAAGATGAATTTAAGCCATGAGAAAGAAACAAGGAGTTATCCAGGGGCGGGTGTGAAATTAAAAGATCAACTTAATTAAGAAAGGGATATGAGGAAAGTGTTATAGTAACTGTGTGTCTGCATTGCAGTCAATAGCACTGCAGTCTGAATGGGAATTAACATACTTCTGAGCAGCTGAAAATGGGGATAACCCCGCATCATCTTGAAAGTTTGGAACACTCCGGTGTGGTTTGTCTGTGTGGCTGAGGACAGTGGGGCAGGGAAGGGAAAAGAAAGAAACAATTTGGGGAGGGAACACTGAGGTCAAGTGTTCAGGCTGGGTGGGAAGGGCCCCTCAAGCTTCAGGTTCTGATGAACCAGTTCAGAGGAGCGATGAAGCTTGGGGGTTGGGAGGTGAAGAGGTGGTTGGGGATACTGTGTTGGGAACTGGAGGAAAAGAGAGAGCATGGAAAGAGTAAGGGGGAGATCAGGGAGGCATAACTAAGGCTCAGATGAACCAGTAGGACCTTAGGCTGGATGCTGACCAGCTGGAGGAGTCCAGAGGATCCAAGGATCAGAGATTTAGAGCTGAAAGGGACTTTAGAGCCAGTCCAACCCCTTTAGTTTATAGATGGGGAAACTGAGGCTTAGAAAGATTAAATGATTTATCTTTAACCACACAGTCAATACAAGTATCAGGGGCAGGATCTGAACCCATGTCTTCCTATTTCCAAGTCCCAATGTTCTATTCACTACAATAACCTGGCAAAGGGATTCTTTATTACCCTTTGTGTATCCTGTGGTCCAGTCAAATTGAGACCTTCTTGATTTTCTTCATATACGACACTCCCATCTTCTGACCCGAGGCCTTTATGCAGGCTCCCCAATGTCTGAATAGGGGAGGCTGCCTTCAGAATACCTAATGTTTTTCAAAGCTAGACTCAAGGGCTACCTGCTCCAGAGGCTTTTTTCTGATCCCCAACCCTCCCCACCAGTGCCTTCTCTCCTTTAAATTACTTTGTATTGACTACATCTATGTTTGTATCCCCAGTACCTGACATAGTAAGCCCTTAATAAATGAATGTTGATTCATCATGTGATCAATCAATGGAAGTCACTTAGGATGTTTCATCTAGAGAAGAGAAGACTTGGGAAGTGGGAAGGCTGTAGGACATGGCAGTTTTCTCCAAATATCTGAGGCCACCATGCTGGAGGCAGATTAGCCTTGGCTCTGGAGAGCAGAAGTAGCCAGAGGAGCATTGGATGGAAACTGCAGGGTTCAATTTTGGTTTCTAAGGAGAAATTTCCTTACAACAGATCTGTTCACGAGTGAACTGGGCTGCCTGGAGAGTGAGTTCAAAGGAAAGCTGTACGACCATTTGTTGGGAATGTTGTAGAGGAACTTTTTGTCCAGGTGTGGTCTTTGAGGTACTTTCCAACTCAGAGATTCTGTGATTCAGTAATTCCTTGAGTCTTCTATTGCTCCACTGATAGGAGAATGGGACACACTTGTTATTTGGAGGGAAGCATACGCTCAAGAAGGAGATCCTCTGCTGAACCAGTTCTAGAGGACTCTAAGGGCCTCTGACCGCAAGATGACCTAGCCCTCACAGACCAGACCAGCCATAGCTCAGAGAGCCACAAAGAATGAGCTAGTGGCTTCAGCCAAATGATGCTCACTCCTCAGCAAAATGGAAACCAAGTCGACAACATTTTAAGAGGGAACCTATAGCACAGAGGGAAGAAAAATGTGGAAGAGAAGAGGGAAAGAAGACTACTTACTACCTCTTTCAGGGACAATAGGGAGACTTTACTTCCTTCCCTCTCCCAAAAAGGTAGGGAGAGGCTTCCCACATTTGCAGATCGTGGTTAGTTTTATAGTTCCAGGGGGCAGCTAGGTGGCACAGTGGATAGAGCACCGGCCCTGGATTCAGGAGTACCTGAGTTCAAATCCAGCCTCAGACACTTTACACTTACTAGCTGTGTGACTCTAGGCAAGTCACTTAACCCCAATTGCCTCACCAAAAAAAAAAAAAGTTGTATAGTTCCAGAGCTAAAAGGGGCACCAAGCATTATAAAGTCCAAGCCCTTTTCCACAGGGGTCAGAGAAGTTTGTCTAAGGTCACACAGGTTCTGAGGGGCAGAACTGAGATTTGAATCTAGATTCTCTGACTCCCATTGTGTTATATACTGCCTCTCAAGGCCAGAGCTGGCTATGGAGCTATGGGAGCATTACTAAGAATCTCTACTAACCTCAGCAGGGTCAGATTTCCTGTAGGTTATTGCTGAGAATCTCAATCAGAATACAGAGACTGGATGAGCCTGGAGACAGGCTGATGAAATGTATACTTCATGAAGAGACAGTGTGCTCTGCAACCCACCAGAAAGTTGACAATCTTGTGGTCATCTGTAGAGTCAGACTGACCTCCAAGGTGAAAGGCTGGTTTTCAGTGGCCTTGGGCTGGTCTGCATTTTTTGCATTTTTCCAGCAGGGGGAGAGAGAAGTACTCTAGGTTGGTTTGCACTTCCTGGAAACCGTGGAGTGCATTGGTAGAATTGGAATCTGCCTACCTTACTTTGTGGTAGCAGCCTGACTGTGGTATGGTACGGTGGGAAGAGTATGCATCTGCTTCCATTCCTAGCTTTTCCACCTGTGTGAACTTGGGCTAATCACTTCACTTGTGTGGACCTCAGTTTCCTCTTCTATAAAAATGAAGGGTTGGGGGGCAGCTAGGTGGCGCAGTGGATAGAGCATCAGCCCTAGAGTCAGGAACACCTGAGTTCAAATCTGGCCTCAGACACTTGACATGTACTAGCTGTGTGACCCTAGGCAAGTCACTTAACCCCAATTGCCTCACACACACACACACACACACACACAAAATTAAAAAATGAAGGATTAGACTCAATGACCTTTCAGTTCTAAATCTAACATTCTAACTTTAGTATTGTAACACCATTTAAAAAATTTTGAACAAACCACTTATACCTCAAATGTAAAATGAGGACATTGCCTATTTTTATCCCAGAATAAAGAAGTTAAAGAATAACAATGCATATACTTGCTTAACATATTAGAGAATAATCAATACTGGTTCCCAAGGAAAAGGTCTTTTTCTTCTTAGAGGTAGCTAAAGAATTATTAAGATTCTTATGAAGTCCTTTTCAACTTAAATAATCTTGTACTCGGGGGCAGCTAGATGGCGCAGTGGATAGAGCACCGGCCCTGGATTCAGGAGTACCTGAGTTCAAATCCGGCCTCAGACACTTAATACTTACTAGCTCTGTGACCCTGGGCAAGTCACTTAACCCCAATTGCCTGACTAAAAAAAACAAAAAACAAATCTTGTACCCATGGAATATTAGTGTTAGAATGGGCCTTAAATATGATTTAGTACAATTGACCACCTATTTCAAGGATTTCTACTTCATTCCTGATAAATGGTTATCTTGGATGCACTTTAATACTTAAAGTGATAAGAGATCTTACTGATTAAAGGCCTTGTATTGTTTTTGAGGTTGGAATATTCTAATTGGCATTTGACTCCCTTAAAAATCCACATATAATCCATAGTCTTGTCATCTGTAGCAACATAAAACAATTCTTCTCATTCTTTCCACAAAAGAATGTAGATATACATACCATATATCAAATCTATCAGATATTTGAAGATGGCTGCCTGATACTTCTTTATCTTCTCTTTTTTTTTGAGGCCAAACTGCCTAACAGGCCAAATTACCAAATAGGTAATTCTTTCATATATCACCCTGTAAATGATTTCCAAATCCCTTACTATACAGGTCTCACTCTTTTAACTTTCTAGGTTGTCCATATCCCTTCAAAAAATGCAGCAGACCAAACTGAACATAATACTCAGGGTGTGGTCTGACCAGCACAGAGTACAGTGGGACTGTTATTTTCCACCATTTTGGAGACCCTACATCTATTAACATAACCTAAGATTGGAAACTTCATCACTATTGGCTTTATATTAAACCTGTGGCCAGTTTATTCCCCTCTCTCCCCTCAACCCCCATATTTGTTATATGAAATTCTATCTAACCAGGTCTCTACCATCTAGTACTTGTGTAATTGATTTTTTTTAAAGTCTAAATGCAGGGCATTACATTTATCCAAGTTAAATTTCTTTTTGTTGCATTTGGCCCAGCAGGCTCAGCCTGCTGAGAATAATTTTATATTTCCATTCTGTCTTGTATCATATATTAACTATCCTTCCCAGCTATATGTCAGTTGCAAAATTTATGAACACGCCTTTATCTAAATCTTTGGTAAAAATGTTGAATCTGGCAAGGTCAAGGACCACATGCTGTAGCACTTGACTAGAGATTCCCTTCCAGGTTTACATAGACCCATCAATTAAGCTCTTTGAATGTGGCTATATTCAATCAATTATTAAGCCACCAAATAATGTAACCTATAACCAGTGAGGAACAACAAAGAAGAATGGACCTAAAGACTGCAATTAAGGAATAGTATAACTGAAAGAAAAGATGGGTTGGTCTTGTGGAAATAATTAAGTATTACAAGTGGGAAGGCCAGAGTATTCCACTGGTATGTCAGAAGATGTCAGAAGAAAGCTAAGATCTTGAATACATTGGGTGGATCCCCTCTAGTGAACTTTGGGACTGTGGAGATGTGAATTGCACAAGGTGGGCAGGCATGGATGTGATCTGGTAGGAGGGAACTCCCAAACTGATAAGATCATGGCTCCATTTGAATAAGGTTTGCAAAGTACTTTCCTCACCTTTGAGGCTGGTAATGCAAGTATTATTGTTCCCATTTTATTGTTGTCTTTGTTGGTCCTTTGTTCATGAAGAGGACCAATGAACTCATGAGGGTGATATCTTGACTTATGCATGAATTGGATAGAACTGAGGCTGAGCTGAACAAAATCCCCATTTTATAGATAAAGTTGAAGAGGTTATCCAGAGAGCAGATGTCAGAATTGAAATTTGAACTTAGCTTGCCTGACTCTAAGTTCAGCGTCCATCTCAGTGTAGCACACTGATAATATATACTTGACTTGCCTCATCAGGTGGTTGGATAGATAAAATGAGGATTATGTAAGACCTTTTGTAACAAGAAGTGATATTTTAAAATGGACTATTATTTCTGGGATCAAGGTCTGCTGTTTTTACAGCATTCCTTGATTAATCAACCCTAGTATCTTCTCAAAAAGCAAATTACAAATAATATATAAAATCACAGTTTTCATGCCACTCAGTTCAAATAATTCCATAAAAACTGTCTTTCATGATAAAAATTAATCTTTCCTACCTGTTAATAACAGCTAGTCACTGCTAAATACATCCATAAGTTCTATAAATGGTTTTGGCTTCAAGTTCCCTCAAGGACATGGGTAATGATGGATAAACATACTTTGGCTATACCAATCAATCAACAAGCAGTTATTAAGTGCCTACTATGTGGTAGGCTCTGAGCTAGGCATTTGAAATATAAGTACAAAGAATGAGACTACCCCACTCTCAAGGGGTTTACATTTTCTTGGGGGAGACAAAAGGAACATATATAAGTATATAGAGAATAAACATAAAGAGAATAAATACAAGACAGCTAAATGCAAGATGGCAGCTAGGTGGTGCAGTGTATAAAGTCCCAGGCCTAAAGTCAAGAAGATTCATCTTCCCAAGTTCAAATCTGGTTTCAGACACTTCCTAGCTCTGTGATCCTAGGCAAGTCATTTAATCCTGTTGGTCTCAGTTCCCTCATCTGTAAAATGAGCTGAAGAAGGAAATGACAAATCACTCCTGTATTTTTGCTAAGAAAACCCTGAATGGGGTCACAAAGAGCTGGAAAAAACTGAAATGACTGAATTACCACCACAACAAATCCAAGATATTTTGAGAGGAAGGGTACTAGCAGTGAGGGAATGAGGAAAAGTTTCATGTAGAATGTAATGTTTGAACTCAGTCTTGAAGGAAGAGAAGAATTCTGTGAGGTGGAGATGGGGAACAACTACATTTCAGACATGGGAGATGGTCAACACAAAGACTCAGAGGTGGGGAGATAGAATACTGTGCATGAAGAATAGAGAGGAAGCTACTTTGGCCAAATTGTAAAAAGTGAGTAGAGTAATGAATAAGATTGGAAAGATAGGTTAGTACCAGGTCATTAAGGATTTTAAAAGTAAAATGAAAGTTTAAATTTCATTCTAGAGACAATTGGGAACCACTGAAATTTATCGAATGGGGAACGACCTGGATAGAACTTCACATAAGGTAGATAGATCAGTTTAACAGTTATGTGGTGGATACACTAGAGTGAGAGGAGTCAGGCTGGCATAGTGGGAGAGTGGGAGCTCTGGATTCAAATACCACCTCAGATCTAGCTGTGTGGCTCTAGGTAAATCACTTAATTTCCCTGAGCCTCAGTTTCCTCATATGTAAAAGGATAATAATAGTAGTGCTTACCTCATAGGTTTATCCAGGAAGATCAAATAAAATAATGTTTATAAATTGATTTGCAAACTTTAAAGTAATAATATAAATGTGAGCTATTTTTATTAACACCATGAAAATATAAATAATTCTGATTATTTGCTTTTTATTGAATGGAAAAAAACACAAAAATTGAAGTTTGAAGTTGAACATACTTTAGAAACACCTGAATTTACTGTCTGGTACTGGAACCATTGCAAAACTCAATTCCATTTGGGATATATTGTATCTTCCTCTTATGCAAACTTTTCTCCTTTCTTCCTCTCCTCTTTCCCCATCCATCCTTTTGACTTTGTCCTGCTGTATATACTTTTTTCCCTTTTGATAATTAGGCATTGATGACCAAAACTTGCTGGAACAATTCTATCCTTGGTCCTACTATATCTCCTGGCTTGGGGACAGTTTGGAGTATAACCCAAGAGGTCAAAGGCGGAGAAAACAGAAAGCTGGAGTGACCTAGGCCAGCATGTACTTCCTTCTCTCATTTCCTTCTTTATTCCATCATAAGAGTTGGTGGAACCCTTAGAAATCATTTACTCCATCTCACTCCTATTTTTAAATGGTAAAGCTGAAGCCCATGAGAAGTTAAATTGTTCACAAAGAAAGTAAATTAGTCTTGAAGTCAGAATTAATGGGTTCAATTACCAGCTCTAGCTCTGATACTAGCATTTAATTGACTCTAGGCATCTTTGACCTCTCATATGTTTCTTTTGTAAAATGGGATAAAGTATGCTACCTACTCCATGGGGTTGTTAGGAAAACACTATGACCTCACCCATGTCTGTTATATCTGTAAACCTTAAAGCACTATATAAATGAGAATTGTGATCATTATTGTTGCTGTTGATGGTGCTGTAGTATAATATTATGACATCATCATCATCATAGCCTACTCTGTTAAGTACAATCTCCTTTGTTGGAGAGATACAAGAGTAAATGAGATATAGTTCCTACCCTCAAGAGTCCTACAACCTAAAACTGTCTTTAAAGTCTTAATTTTGCCCCAGATTACTGGTCAGTAGTCATGTTATGATCTGACTGTCTTGTCTTGGGTGATAATGATAATGAAGCCACCTTTCTAGAATCTATTTCACAGTTCAAACCTATTGGCTTCCTTTAATGTTACTGCTGGAAGGGACCTGTGAGATCATATACAATCTGATCCCTCAATTTATAGGTGAGGAAACAAAAGACTTAGAGAATTATACTAATATAAGTAGTGGCTTAGTACAGTGCCTGGCACATAGTAGGTACTTCCTTAATATTTATTGATTGATTGGTAGAGCTGGGAACAGAACTGAGGTCTACCTGTTTCTAGAAGTATGCTGATAAATAAATGTTTAACAACCAGATCTCTGGGTGGGGGTGGGGAGAAATGTATAATACACTCTTAAGTTTAATTTGCATTATTATTATTTTTTTTTAGTAAGGCAATTGGGGTTAAGTGACTTGCCCAGGGTTACACAGCTAGTAAGTGTTAAGTGTCTGAGGCCAGATTTGAACTCAGGTACTCCTGAATCCAGGGCCAGTGCTCTATCCACTGCGCCATCTAGCTGCCCTAATTTGCATTATTAACATTTACTTCACTTCCAAAAGTCTAAACAATCAAGAAGACACTGATTGGTAGTGCTTGCTGATTTCCATAGTACAGATTCTTACCCTGAAAATTTAACAAGCCAAAGTCCTTTACTTTGCTAAAGTTGGCCTTCCTTTGTAGCCTCACTTTAATGGCAACAAACATTCTCTGACTTAGTACAAGTTTGAAAAGAACACTTTTATTACTTTAGTACATTGATCTATGGAAATCATAGATGAAGATGGAGATGGAGACTAATTTATAAAAATGTGGCAAATCAACAAAACATTTACAGCTTTTGATAATAATTCTAAGTAATTATGATTCACTATTTTAAATAGTATGTTATTCTTTTCAAAGGCTTTCACTTTATCCTCATGGTAATGCTGCAAGCTAAGCAAAGTTGGTATGAGTTTGCCCATTTTACAGATGAGAAAATTAAAGCACAGAAAGTTTGCTAATAAATGGTAAGTCCGGGCCTCAAACCCAGATATTTTGACTTCTGTATAGAGAAAAATGAATCATAAGCAGAAAAATTTTAGGTGCTTAATATATGCTTGTAGATTGATTTAAAAAATATATATATATGAGTGAACTGACCAGATGAGAAATTTGAAGGCAACATCGAAGAAATCTTAAATTCTTAAGTATTTTGTTTGAAAATCTATAGCTTTTATATTTCTCTTTATTCACAAGATGCTAAAAATTTACAACTGAAATTATCATATACCTTTTATTCAACAAGAATTACGTACTGTTTTTTTGTTTTGTTTTGTTTTGTTTGTTTTTTTGCAGGCAATGGGGGTTAAGTGAATTGCCCAGGGTCACACAGCTAGTAAGTGTCAAGTGTCTGGGGTCGGATTTGAACTCAGGTACTCCTGAATCCAGGGCCGGTGCTTCAACCACTGCGCCATCTAGCTGCCCCCCTACATACTGTTTTTGATGGTTGCAAATGCCAAGTGAGTGGTACCTGACAGACATTTTCCTCTATTGATTTAAATTATCACCATAATGATCATCATTAGCATTCTGAAGCCAGGCTGCAGATTGGAGAGGGAGTTATTTGTGAAATCCTACCTTATCTCAAGCAAGCAGTCAAAAACAAAAACAAAAAGCAAACCACCTTAACCTTTAGAGAGAAGATTTAAGTCAAGTTGTCAACAGAAACCACACATATGGAAGACAGGACCAAATTAAAAAAACAAAACAACCAAAAATCTTTGTAACAACTAGTAAACCGTTAAAGCATAATACCCATGCCTCTTGTGGCAAAGGTTAGGTGGGCTGCAGGAGTGGGAAAGAGGGGTACATTTCAGGCATGGTCAATGTCTTGATTTGTTTTTATTCGATTCTTCAATAAAGGGTTCTATGGGAGCAGGAAAAGGGGAGTCAGTGAAAGTCCTGAACTCAGATCCCATCCTCAACTCCAACCAGCTGTGTCATCCTGGGCAAATTATTTAACAATTAATGAGGAAGAATGCTTTCCACCTCCTGAAAGAGATGGACAAAATATACAGATTTAGATATACATTTCTGGACATGGTCAGTAAGGGAATCTATTTTGCTTGACTTATACATATATATTTTAAAAGTTTTGTTTTTCTTTTTAAAAAATTAAGCTGGGGTGGAGAGGAAATATAAATGCTTAATATTTTTAAAAATTAAAAAAAAAACCTGAAGAGATGAGTCCAGGTGCGGAACTATACTGAAGTTTAAGACCCTGGGAGAGCAAAGGACAGCATAGGCTACCTGGGTGACTGGTGGTAGTGAAGGTAGTTGTGGGTGGGGTACAGAAAGCAGGAACTGAATAGCAAAGAGGTGCTTCAGGAAGAGTAAGTTTAGGAAAGAATCACTGAGTCACTTTACGTACTTCATACTTTTACTTAGGAGCAGTACTTTGCTGCATTTCTGTCTAAAAGGAGAGGGTTGTCTGAGAGTGGTGACCTGGAATTCCCACTATTGGGGGAGGCTGAGGCTGATGGGATCTCTTGAGCTTGGGAGTTCTGAGCTGCTAGGGTTGAAGTTGATTGGGTATTCACATTAGGCCCTGTGATAATATGGTGACCCTCTCACACCACAGCAGGAACCACCAGGTTTTGTAAGGAGGTTGAACCAGTTCAGATTTAAAATGGAGGAGGTCAAAGATTTTATGCAGATCAGCAAAGAGATAGGAACCTTGAGCAACATTGTACTTCCAAACTGGCTGAGATATGGAGATCCAGTGTCTAAATCAATCAGTCATTAAGCAAACGAATGAATGAATGAATGAACAACAAATAAATAACATTTAAAAATAAAATGAGGGCATTAGACTAGATGATTTCCAAAGTCATTTTAACTTCTAAAAGCTATGATCTTTTTTTTTTTTTTTTTAGTGAGGCAATTGGGGTTAAGTGACTTGCCCAAGGTCACACAGCTAGTAAGTGTCAAGTGTCTGAGGCCGGATTTGAACTCAGGTCCTCCTGAATCCAAGGCCAGTGCTCTATCCACTGTGCCACCTAGCTGCCCCCAAGCTATGATCTTTTAAGACAACGAGTCTTGTTCAATACTTTCCAGTAACTATAGACAGAGTTCATATGATATGAGATGAAGGAATAGAGATCTGTAGTCATTCCTTAGGGCAGCATAATGCCATAGTAGACAGCTGGGGATATTCCTTTTTCTTTTTTCCCCCTATTCTAGTTTTCAAGCAAATGTCAAAGGCTATCCATCAAAAATGTCCAGAAAAATGTTTCCTCCTCTATCCTGTCATATAAAGGTACTATCTGCCTTTGGCTCCTTCTCAACCTAAACAATATCTGGTAGGAACTGTTTTCTGTCATCACTTAAACTTTCTGAGCTTTAGTTTCCTCATCAGTAAAATGGGAATATATACACATTTATTGGTGGAAGAGAGGAAGATGAAGAGATGCAGAGAGAAAGAGACACCCAAAAAAATAATAAGAGAGATGAACACAAGGAAAAACACAGACATATTTACATACAAAGGAAAAAGGAAGATCCAGAGAAATTGAGTAAATTGACAGTATGACCCTCTCCTGGACATTCAAAGAATGAGCCAGCGAGACATAAAGACACCTTTTCCCATAGCAGCATGGTGCACTGCGGCAAATATTTGGATTCAGAGGACCTAGATTCGAATCTCCCTCTTACCATTTGTGTCACTTTGGGAAAATTACTTCATCTTTCTGGGCCTCGGTTCCCTATCTGTAAAATGAGGGGGGTTGAACTGCATGGCCTCTAAAATCTCAGCTCTAAATCTATGGTCTGCAGAATAACATTTCTTCTATGTTGCAAATGATTTCTTTTAAAGCTTTGTTGCATGTTTGCAGTTAAAAGGATAGTGGGGATATAATTTCTTGTTACTTTGCCCCATGGTCAGATGAAATAATTGAGGTCTGAATCTTATTTGCATCTTTGGAACTTGCAATCTTGTTTCAATCTTAAGAACTTGTACCTTAAAGAGAGGCAGCCATGGCATGGTGGATAGAGTGCTATCCTTGGAGTTAGGAATCCTGTCTTAGCCACATACTAGCTCCGTGACTCTGGGGAGGTCTTTTATCCTCTCTGAGCCTTGATTTTCTCACTGGTAAAATACAGATAATAATAGCGCCTACTTCACTGGGTTGTTGTCAGGATCAACGCAAAAGAGATATATATGCAGGGGTATTTTGGGAAATGTTTAACAATGCCTCTCTGGGGGTTTTCTCCATCACTTTCTTAAGTCTAGACAATCAACAAAACAATAAATTGAGACTTGTAATGTTTGCAATTTTGAGAAGTATAAATGCTCATACTGAAAATGTAATCATTGGCTCCCTTGAGTCAATTCAAGCTGAATCTAGTACATCCTTCAGCTTATGTAAAGTGCTTTGCAAACCTTAAAATGCTTTATAAATGATAGAGATAGTTATTATTAACTTGCTTGGGGTCACACAGCCAATATGTGTCAGAGGCAGGATTTGAACCCAGGTCTTCTTGACTCAGGTACTGCTTTCTATCCACTATCATCCATGGATACTCTTTAAAGCACATAAAACCAAGAAGCAGCAGCATTTAAGTGGCTTCATGTTAATATACTGTAGAACTAAGTGAGAACATAAGTGATGAGAGTATACAGAAATAAAGTATAAATGTCGTAGTTAAAAGAGTTACAGTTAATCAGGGGGAACTAAAAGGAAAAGTCTTAGTTAAACCTGGGATGCACAGGGTGGGGGGTGTGGGTGTTAGATGGAATGGAGGGCTCATCTAAAAGCACATCTTTGAAATTGTTCGTTACTTCTACGGGAGCCAACTGCCACTCTGACTCGAAATCTCACAAGTACACAATTCTCCCCATCCCTAGGTCACTTTGTCTCCCTTAGCTGGAAACCTGGCTTTTCCAGAGTCCAAAGCCAGGGGACAAGGCACCTATTCAACCTGTTGGGGTTGGAATTCTCCTCTGAAATTCCTTAAAATGCAACGCCTTCTCCCAAGCACACTGTGCATCTTTTCAAATTTCAGACATAAACAGCGGCAGGGCCCTGCCTGGCCCTCCCCATGACTCCCTGGGTCGTGGTTTCTCTTCACTGCCTGATAAATATAGAAAAGGACTATGATGGGGAAAGCCGTGGACACAGTAGGGTTTTGTTGATCAGCTGTTTGCATCGGTTTTTCTATATCCTCCTGGTGTCTTCATGAGGTGTGTCTCCAATGGGAGTGGCAGGCTGGATTCTCAGAGGAGGGAGTCATCTCTGGAACGTTGCCCCATTCTGTCTTGAGCCCCAGATACATCTCTGTGGTTGAACTCCATGTTCAAATGAAGGACACATTTAGACTTGGTCACGGGCTGTGAGGCAAACCATAGCAGCAGGAAAAAAAAAAACCCACAGGTGGGGGTTGTTTCAGAAGTGAAGAGAAATTAATTTTTGAGAGCTTGTGGCCACCATTGCTATTACCATAAAAGCAAAAACAAAAACAAATAAACAAAAATATCCCACTGCCTAGTGTAATGCAAAGAGCCATTGGAGTAAGAGTCTTAATAATTTGAGTTCAAAACCTAGGTCTGCTACTTACAGCCTATATGATCTTAGGGAAGCCAAATAGCTTCACTGGAAATCATTTCCCTCACATCTATGAAGGAAGGGTATGACTAGAGGATCTCTAAGGCCCCACGATCCTATGAATTTTTTTTCAGCTGATGTATACCATGTGCTTTTCATTCCCCTTCCTCAGAGATCTGTAATTTCATCAAGTCGCAATCTTCCTGGGCCTCAGTTTATTCATCTGTAAGATGAGAGGGTTGGACTAGGTGACCTCTGAGGTCCCTTTGAGCTGTGCATCTATGATCCAATGATTATCAGATGATCCAACCCCAACATAGATTGTGACCACTCAGCAGCTCTACACAAGGTCTTCAAGCTTTTCTGTGACCAGAAAATTCATCACTCTGCAGCAAACAGGATGGATGCTTTTTGAATTTCACTTGACTAGTCTTTAAACACAGCCATGTGAGTCCAACCCTAGACCAAGCCTCAAAGCTCTTAAGGCTTGGAAAGGCCTTGTGCTTTGTTGGTAAAACCCAGGGTCACAACTATATTATGAAGAATGAGGTATTAGAGGAGGCTTTAATGGATGCTGGGTGTTCTACAAACATAATTATTCACAAAGTCCATGCTCTCTATAAACTTACAATTAAGGGACAGACCCTGGGGTTCAATTAATGCTTCTAGATAGCAACATATATAAATAGCAAAGATAAGCCATGTATTTCTAGGAAATATTTGGGAAACCATTACAATCAGAGATGCCCAACTTATCTCATTAGTGTTGTAGGCTTAACCCCTCCTCCTTCATGGTGCTCTGAGATGCTCTTCATTGCTTCTAATCAAAGAAAAGACACTCTAGGACACTACATTGGTTCTTAACTTTTTTGTGTGTGATGGATGGATTCTTTTGTCAGTCTAGTGAAAGCTATGGATCTCTTCTCAGAATGATGCTTTTAAATGCAAAAAATAAGATAGGTATGAATACAAAGGCAGTTTATTATATTGAAATATAATTATCAAACTATTTTTAAAAAATTCAAGGATGTTGGGTTAAGAATCCTTGCTTTAGGGGCAGCTAGGTGGCGCAGTGGATAGAGCATCAGCCTTGGATTCAGGAGGACCTGAGTTCAAATCTGACCTTAGACACTTGACACTTACTAGCTGTGTGACCCTGGGCAAGTCACTTAACCCCAACTGCCTCACAAAAAACAACAACAAACAAACAAACAAAAAGAATCCTTGCTTTAGTTAGTAGCTACTCATTTCTTCTTCTAGATCTGAAATTTGTAAGGAAAGAAAGTTATACATTTAAGCATCACTTTTTTTTTTTGCAGGGCAATGGGGGTTAAGTGACTTGCCCAGGGTCACACAGCTAGTAAGTGTCAACTGTCTGGGGCCGGATTTGAACTCAGGTACTCCTGAATCCAGGGCTGGTGCTTTATCCACTGCGCCACCTAGCCGCCCCCATAAGCATCACTTTTTAATCATGTGTGAATAATTTCTATTTCACAACTATGTGAATCATTAAGTATATAATGCTTTTGAAGGCTCAGAGATGGCCATTAACTGGTCAATCAATAAGCATTTATTAAGTGCCTCATATGCCAGGCACTATGCTAAGCCCTGAAGATAAAGGCAAAAGCAAAACAGACCTTATCCCCAAAGAACTTACAGTCTAGTTAGGTACATATATAAGTTTAGAATGTAGCTACAATAATAAGTAGTTTTGGGAAGAAGGTAACTACCAGCTATAAGGGGTGGGGGAAGGGAATCAGGAGGAGCTTTGTGTAGAAGGTGACACTTGAACTGACTGTGGAAAACCCCTACAAATTCCGAGGTGGGAGTGAGAAAGGAGAGCATTCTGGGCATGGGGGATAGTCAGTGCAAAAGCATGGAGATGGGAGATGAGGAATCTTATGTGAAAAACAGGAAGTAGATGGCTAGACCACAAAACACATGGAGGTCAATAATGTATAAGAAGAATGGAAAGGTAGAGAGAGGACAGTTTACAAAGAGCTTTAAACTCCAGGCTAAGCTTATATCTGATCCTAAAGGTGAAAGGGAGCCACTGTGGTTTACCGAATAGGACAACATGGAGATATCTGTGCTTTAGGGAAATCACTTTAACAACTACATGGAAGATGGATTCAAGTCGAGAGAGATCTGAGAAAAGAAGATCAGCTGATCAACTGGATTGTTGTATAAAGGGCTCCTACACTGGGAGGGAGGTCAGACTAGATGACGTTCAAATGTCCATGACTTAAGAGTTTAGCTGTTAAGTAAATTTATTATGCGCACGTCAAGCTATAACTAGGAATTCTGGTGCCTAGTGGTAAATTCAGGTGAGGGGTGGGGAACAGCAGTGCAAAGGACAATCTGACCATGGGCTTAGTTATGATGGCGTGATGACCCATAGCCTAGAGAATTCAGCCTTTATCTTCAGAGGAGTTGGTGGAATGTGGGGGAAGGGAATAGATCTAGGGAAAGAGGTGTCACATTGATGGGTCCCTAGGGATGGTGGAAGGGCAGCTAGGTAGTGCAGTGGACAGAGTGCTGAGCTTGGAGTCAGGAAGACCTAAGTTCAAATCTTACTAGCTCTGTGACCCTGGACAAATCACTTATCCCTGATTGACTCAGTTTCCTCATTTGTAAAATGAACTGGAGAAGGAAATGGCAAACCACTCTAGTATCTTTGTCAAAAAAAACCCCAAACCACCTCAAATGAAGTCATGAAGAGTTGGGCATGATGGAAATGACTAATCAACAACCCAACAATAGGGGTGGTGGCCTGGGTAAGGTTATACTTGGTGGTATGAGCCAGTGGAGGAATATGAAGCAAAGTGCAGGGGCAGTGGAGGCCACCCTCTTCCTATTTCCCTTTCCCCTAATGTTGGCATCCTAAGTCAAAGCCCCATTTACCCCTTGCTATGATTCTGGTGATAAGTATACACTAGGATTTGGGGGAAAGAATAAATGTGAAATTGAAGAAAAGAGTTAGGAGGAGGTTATTCATGGATATTCTTTCCTTGGACAAAATTAATCTCTCAGGGAAGATATCCAGGAAGAGGGAGGGTTTTAGAAGCTGCTTGACAGGGAAGAAGGGGGTTAGTGGGAGGAGGAAGATGGTATTTTGCCAAGATAATACAAAACTTTAGAAAAGGGCAAAAGTCCTCTGGAAAATGCTCCACAACTCATTCTTTATACTTTTTCCTCAAAGGAAAAGAGAGGCCAGGCTGAGGCTTCAAAGGAAGCTAAGAATGCCTTTGGAGAGAGATAAGACCAGACTTTCCCATAAGGGAATCAGAAACCGGTATGTTTTGAATTTTTAGAGTTTGGGGGAGAGAAGGGAGCAATGGCTTATCATCCCTAGAAACTCTGTTGAGTGACTTTGGTGCCCCAGGTACTTGCCTGGTCTGGTGTATGAAAATTGTTTGACCTTAGGTAGAAAGGGATCAAGTAAACTATTCCATATAGTATCGATATTCTATGAACACATCTTAGACTTTGACACCCTTAGACAATCATACTCTAAGCAAAGGTACAATCAGGATGGGTTGAGCTGGAAGTGAGCATCTACAAGGGAGCTATGCTGTCAGAAAGGTTCACCAGCAATGGATTAATTTTTCTTCCCCTATACTGAGCCTATTGCTTCAGACAATATGTTTAGCCTTATCCATGTGGGAGTAATGTATGATCTTCTAATTTCCACTAGGTTCTATCAACCTCTTTCTATTTGGCAGGGATATTACCTCAAATCTTATCTTATTAAGCCTAGAAAACCCCAAAACTCAGGGGAAGCAAAAGAGATTGAGAAGTAAAATCTATGTATTTTGCCATTCCAAGAGGGGTAGCAAGGTGTATTAAAAAATCAGTTAGGGGCAGCTGTGTGGCGCAGTGGATAGAGCACTGGCCCTGGATTCAGGAGCACCTGAGTTCAAATGCAGCCTCAGATACTTAACACTTACTAGCTGTGTGACCCTGGGCAAGTCACTTAACCCCAATTGACTCACCAAAAAAAATCAGTCAATCAACAAGCAATCATTAAGTACCTATTATGTGCCAGGTTCTGTGCTAAGAGCTGAGAACACAAATACATGTAGAAAGACAGTTCCTGTTCTCAAGGAGCTTATTTTTTAATGGAGAAAGACAACATATAAAAGGAAGTTAAAAGTGGGGGAGGTAGGCTAGAGGTACAGATTTTAGACTTGAAAGCAAGAGACCTGGGTTTAAGTCATATCTCTGATACTTACTAGTCATATGATCATGGACAAGTCACTTAACCTCCTTGAGCCTCACTTCTATCTTCTGTAAAATAAAGATAATAACATGTTCTCTACCTAACTCACAGACTTGTTTTGGAGAAATTGCTTTGTAAATCTCAAAATCCTATAAAAACATGAACAAGTAAGTGTTGAAGGCACTGTGGTAGGTGCCATGAAGAATATATGATTTCCTCAGCATAGGGGACTTCTAGTGTGGGAACTCCCTCCAACATTACAAATACAAATCCATTTAACCTGTATATGAATTAGTAGATGATTTCTAGGGAGGTGCTTCAGTATCCTCAAGGTTAAGTGACTGGCTCAGAATCACACAGCCAGTGTCAGTGATGTGATCTGAACAAAGGTCTTCCTGACTCAGAGTCCAGCGTAGTGTCACCTAAACCATTCTGCCTCTACAAGGTGATGGGGTCCCAGAAGTGCAATTAGACAGACCTCACTTTAAAAGAAACTACACTCTAAAAGGGGGATGTGACCTATACACAGCAGTGAAGGTGGAATGTTTACAGGGGCAAGGAGAAGACCCTGACAAAGGCCTCTGAGAAAATCTGAGGATGGAGAGATCACTGATTCCTTGGGGATTAGGAAAGGCTTCCGTAGAGGACATGACACCTGAGCTAGTACATGGAGGAAGAGGAGTTTCATTAGGAATGGTGAGGGTTGTATATTCTAGGCATAGGGGACAGGGAAGACTGTGAATGCAAGAAAACCAAGAGTTGTGTGAAACCAAGAGCTGGAAGAGGCTAGGGTAAGTAAGCCTAGTGGACAGCTCCTAGTTCCAGTTTGAGAGCATCAAAGAAAGTATAAGCTCCTTTAGGAGAGACCCTTTCATTTTTTTTTTCTTTGTATTCCTAGCACTCAGAGCAGTGCCTGGAACATAGTAGGTTGTTGAAATGAATTGAGAATAGAATGAAAAAAGGATAGAAAGGTAGGTTAGAGACCTATCATTTGGGCTTTCGATGCCTGATTAAGAAGTCTGTATTGCCTAGAGGCAATAGGGAGCCACTGAAGGTTGTTCTTGAGTAACAACATCAGCTCTGTGCGTTGTCACACTTGTCTTAAAAGCAGTGGTAGACCTGGTGAACATTGTGCCCAGCGTCAATGTCATGGGTTATACTGGCTGCAGCTTTGAAGCAGGCACTTCTGTTTCTCTAAGGGGTCCACATGTTATGTATGTTCATCAATTTGTACTAGGTTGCAAATGAACTAGGTTTGATTTGGGGGGTGTGGCTTCCTTTCACACTGAAACTGCAACCTGACTTCCTCTGGAGATGGCCTCCCTGGCCCCATCTCCTGATAGCCACATAATACTGTCTCCAGACAAGCCATACCTTACCAAGTGGAAAGTTTCGGCTCCAGCAACTTTGCCCCTAGAGAGTGGCCTAGACTGCTGCTCTCTCTGACCCTCTGGGAGTTTCACAACTATTTAGCCATGGGCTCCAAGTTGGCCTTGCTCCATCCCATCCTATTTGTTTGTCTGTCTGGGTTTGTTTCTCCCGGTTGGTGCATCCCTCATGCCCAGTCATTTGGTCATTTGCCCTTCTCCATTCAAGTCCATGTTCCAGGGAGTTTCCTTTAGCCTTCATACCCAAACCTGATTCAAGCCTTCTTCTTCTACCTATGCATACCAAGCCGAAAAGCTAAGGAACTCAGGACCAAGAGGGATTTAGACAACGAGTAGTTAAAAATAGAATTTATTTTACTTTCATCCTGTTCTAGGCCAGAGCCACGGCGCAAGGAAACCTGTTTGCTTTTCTCTTTCTCTATGGTCTAGTACCATCCAAACAGCTGGCTGTTGACCTTGGGAAGGGATGGAGAGCTTATGCCAGGGGAGACAGCCTCCCCTAATTTGCTCTGATGCTGACACTTCTGCCTATAGTGGGATAAGATATGTTCCCACTTCTTTTCAGGGGAGTCCCTAAACCATCTCACTAGTGGATCACTTTAGTGGAAATATAAGACCTCAAACTTCTAGCTGGGCTTTACATAATGTAGACATTACTAGATTCAGTGGAAAGTATCAAGGAAAGTATAGAAAATTGCTATATTTGTCAGAAAAGAGTTTGAACACATACTAGGGCAAATTGGATCCTTCTTGCAGAAAATGGCCTCTTTACCCCATAAACGAGGGTAATACTAGACAGGAATTGATAAAGCCCCCAACACCGGAGTCAATCTGTAGCAATGCCTCATGAGGTCAGGGTTTGTTGGGATCCTGACCTGCTTTCTTAGTCATTCATCCTAGGCCATCTGGGGGCCAAACTGAATGGGCCCCACAGAAAAGCTTGCCAGATAATAATTAACATTGCTGATCAGTGCAAATAGTCCCCTTTTACAAATGCCTACCTTACAAGCAACCCCTACCTACTACCAAGAAATGAGAGGAGAAACCTAAGACTCTTCCACTCCCTAACTATCCTAGAAAATTATTATCTGTTTTTCAGCCATAATTGACTCCTCTTTTATACATGAAGATAGTGGAAAAAGTTATTGGTATTTCAAATGGCTGAGAGTTTTTGTTGTCCACAAAGAGTGACTCTGATACCAACACCACCAAAGGGTCCTGATGTGTTCTTGATACCCCTAGTTGGACTTTGTAATTCATTTACCCATAGAGCCAATGTTATAAAAGATGGTTAATATGACATTATTTCCTTCTTCTTCTTCTTCTTGATTTTGTTCTTGTTCTTGTTCTTCTCCTTCTCCTCCTTCTCCTTCTTCCCCTCCTCCTCCTTCTCCTCCTCTTCCTCTTCCTTCTTCCTTCTCCTCCTTCCTCTTTCTCCCCATCATCCTCATCTTCATCATCAACAAGCATCTATTAAGGACTTATTACATGCCAGGCACTGTGCTAAGTGCTGGGGCCATGAAGAAAGGTGAAAACATGGTCTCAGTCCCCTAGAAGCTCACCTTCTAATGGGCAGGGAACAACCTACAAATATATACCAGATAAAAATCCCTCCTTCTCTAGGAAACCTCTTCTGTTCCCCCTTTAATTCTAGTTCCTTTCCACTGCTGATTATTTCCAATTTATCTTGTATCTAGCTTGTGTGTGTAGTTGTTCGCATACAGTCTCTTTCCTTAGACTATGAGCTCCTTAAGCACAGGAGTTGTCTCTCTCCTTTTCTTTGTACCCTCAGTGCTCAGCACAGTGCTCAACACAATAGATACTGAAAATACAATCTATCCCACAATAGATACTTTATTGACTAACTGCCTCTAAGATATATACAGTGTAAATAGGAAATTGTCTCAGGGGGAAGGAACTGACAGATTGGGGGAGCTGGCAGAGGCTGCCGTTAGAGAAGTGGAAGGTAAGATTTCAATCCTGAAGGAAGCCAGGGAACCCAGGAGGTGGAAGGAAGGAAGGAAGGAAGGAAGGAAGGAAGGAAGGAAGGAAGGAAGGAAGGAAGGAAGGAAGGAAGGAAGGAAGGAAGGAAGGAAGGAAGGAAGGAAGGAAGGAAGGAAGGAAGGAAAGAAGGAAGGAAGGAAGGAAGGAAGGAAGGAAGGAAGGAAAGAAGGAAGGAAGGAAGGAAGGAAGGAAGGAAGGAAGGAAGGAAGGAAGGAAGGAAGGAAGGAAGGAAGGAAGGAAGGAAGGAAGGAAGGAAGGAGGGCAATCCAGGCCTGGGGGACTGATGATGAATTCTGATACTTCAATGACCTGGAACTCCTTATACTGACACAGATCACAAACCCTCTAATATTTAGGCAATGGTCTTTTATTCTTGCGACTGAAATGTCATCTGGCTGATTAACCTGTCTGAAATGACTGAGGGTGGTCCTTGGACAGTAGACATTTGGGTCTTTCCAGGCCTAGACTTAAGGAGTTTTTAATTTGGTAGGATCTAGCAGAGCTTAAATTGTAGCAGCATAGCTTTTGAGAACCCAGGGTTACCACCAGGCCACAATAAGGCATCAGAATGGAAGATGAAGATAGCAGTAGTAATAATAATATGGAGAAAGCTGCGTGGCAAAGTGGATCAAGCACTGGCCTTGGAGTCTGAAAGACTCATCTTCATGAATTCAAATCCAGCATCAGATACTTACTAATTGTGTGACCCTGGGCAAGTCATTTAACTCTGTTTGCCTCATGTTCCTCATCTGTAAATGATCTGGAGAAGGAAATGGTAAACCACTCCAGTATCTCTGCCAAGAAGACCCCAAATGGAGCCATAAAGGGTCAGACGCTACCAAAAAATGACTGAACAAACTACCGTATGGAGTTCTGGCACTGTTTGAATTAAAAATGCGTTCACATGTGCTTTCTCCCTGGCTTCCTATAATAATCCTGGGAAGCAAGCAAGGCAGGTATTATAACAACTTTTTTACTGATACAGAAAGTGAACCTTAGAAATGTTAAGTGACTTGCTTAAGATCATATAGGTAGTGAGTGGTAAAGCTAGGACCAGACCCCAGGCAACTACCTGCTAGTCCAGTCATCTTATTTTACCTTATCTTTCTAGAACTTGCTGTCTGACAACTTTGACTATCTGGAACTCATTTGAAAAGCCGGAAACAAGCACATTTCTGAGGAGCTAGAATTAGTTTCACAAAGGTCAGTCCACTCAAATGGTCTTACTCAAAACTTACTCATATATACAATTCTAATAAGTTTAAGAAGGTGCAGTATAGTGGGAAACAGTGTGAATTTTGAGTTATGAGTCCTAAGTTTGAATTTTGGCTCTGTCACTAGCTGGCTTTTATTGGGGACAATTCACAGCTTCTTTGAAAATCACATTCTCCAAGGATAAAAAGATGGGATTGGCCTAGATGATCTCTAAGTGCCCCTTCTAGATCTAGATCTAGATCTAGATCTAGTAGTAGTAGTAGTAGTAGTAGTAGTAGTAGTAGTAGTAACAGCAGCAGTAGCAGCAGCAGTAGCAGCAACTAACATTTATGTAGTGCTCATTTTGTGCCAGGCACTATGCTAAGGGCTTTACAATTATTATCTCATTTGATTCTCACAATGACCCTGGGAGGTAGGTACCATTATTATCCCCATTTTAAAGATAAGGAAACCGAGGCATTAAATTGGTTACCCAAGGACACACAGCTAGTAAGTGCCTAATGCCAGACTTGAACTCATGTTTTCCTGATTATGGGCCCAGGGCTCTATCTGCTGTGGTCATTAAGAGATTAGGAGACCAGACTTAGTGGTGGACAACTATAATCTTTGCTACTAAGGAGTCTGAAGTTGTTGGATCACTTAATTTGGGGACTTCTGAGCTTCAGTAGACTTAAGCTGATTGTATGTTTGCACTAAATCAGGCACCAATATGGTGAAACCCCTGAGGACTCAGGGGCCTCAAGGCTACCTAAAAAGGGATAAAGGGACCCAGGCCAAAAAAAACAAAGCAAACTAAAGCTCCTGTTCTGATCAGTGATGGAATTGGGCCTGTGAGTGGCTGCTGTACTTTGAACCTGCATGAGCTAGAAAGACACAGACTCAAAACAAAAAGAAAAACAGAGATTTATGGGGTCAGGAGCATGACTGATATATCTCTTCCAGTGTAAACAGGTGTGTCAAGTACACAGAAGTATAATGAGTCAAAGTGTCTGTGCTACCATTGTTTAGACTATACTCATTTTTTTTTTTTTTTTTGGTGAGGCAATTGGGGTTAAGTGGCTTGCCCAGAGTCACACAGCTAGTAAGTGTCAAGTGTCTGAGGTCACATTTGAACTCAGGTACTCCTGATTCCAGGGCTGGTACTCTATCCACTGCGCCACCTAGCTGCCCCAGCCTAAACTCTTGCAAGAATGTGGGATATAGTGAAAAAACACTGAATTTGTTTTGACCCAGAGTTCCCACTATTGGCATATACTCCAACAAGATGAGGGTCCTCAAAGATTCAAAGTAGCAACTTTTGTAGTAGCAAAGAACTGGAAACAAAATGGATACTTATTGATTAGAGAGTGGCTAATCAAATTGGGACACATAAATGTATTAGAATATTATGGTGCTATATGAATCAATGAATATGAAGATTACATGGGAAAACTTAGTTGAACTGGTACAAAGTAAAGTAAGTAGAACCAGGAAAGATATATACAATCAATCGATCAAATGCAATTTATTAAGTACCTCTTGTGTGGGTGTATTAGGTGCTTGGGATATAAAGACAATGGCAAAACAGTTCCTGCCTTCAAGGATTAAAAATTCTAACAGAGGAGACATTAATAGGCATATAAACCAAACACATATAAAGCAGATGCAAGGTAACATGTAACAATTAAAAATTTGAGAGACATAGTTGCTGGGTAATTCAATCATTTTATTAACAATTTATTAATAAGCAGGTTATTAATAGGAAGATGGTCACTGGTCATCTTTCTCAGACCAAAGACAATCATGGTAGCAGGGTTCACAGTTTATATACCTTTGAAACAGTAGGTGGTTCATCAAACAGCAATCAAATTTAATTGGTTGACATAATTTGGAGGGAGGCTATATTAAAATGAAGTACTATATCAAACCACCCCCAGCCTTGGGCTATCAATTCAATCAATTCAAAGAATGTATACTTTTTTCTTTTCTTTCTTTCTTTTTTTTTTTTTGTGTGAGGCAATAAGGGTTAAGTGACTTGCCCAGGATCACACATCTAGTAAGTGTCAAGTTTCCAAGGTCAGATTTGAACTCAGGTCCTCCTAAATCCAGGACCAATGCTTTATTCACTATACCACCTAAGCTGCCCCTATGTAAACCCTTTTCAATGGGTGCACAAGTAACTCCTCCATGGTCAGAAAGACTTTCCTACTGTGGGAATTTATTTTGATTTGGGGGCTCTGCCTTTGGGCTGAGATTGGGGGCCCTTGGGCCCTCAGGGGTTTTTCTGTGCAAGAGGGCTGGTACCCCTCCCCCTCCACTTCCCTGAGCCAAAAAGCCCTGTGGGCTTTACGGGGAGACACCAGGTCTGATGGCTGGGGAAAAAAGCCCCAGCTCCCGCCTCTAGCGCAGCTCCTGCGGAGGTCCCAGGCTCACAGCAGGGGGCATAGTCCCCTGGAGCCCTGGGTGTGGTATGCATAAGACAATCGAGCCCCGCCCAGTGGTAGCACTAGCTCAGCCACCAGGTTAATTTGTTGTGTGCCGGTGCGCATAGAGCCCAAGGTTTGAGGGGAGAGAAGGAACATATATACAGGGGAGAAGACAGTGAAAGGGGGGCAGACGATACCGGAGGTTGGAGAAGATAGAGGAAGGAGCAGTGTGGAGTAAGGGGCTTTACAGGAGTTCATCGCTAAGGTAGTGAGAGAGAAGTTAAAGAGTGAAAGTGCAGGGAAGCTGGAGTGAAGGAGAAAAAGAGTGAAAGTTGGAGAAAGCTGGAGCATACCCTAAGGCAAGAGGCGGCAATGGGGCCCTTATTATATTAAAAGCAGACAGGTTGTATAATTTGCATTTCTTAACCGTTATCATTTACATTGATTTTTATAAATAAATTCTGCTTTGATTATTTAATTAAGAGGCTTCTTAATCTTTTGCTTATCAACTTGGGAGAAGTGCAAGTGTGGAGAAATTTTTAAAAGGCCCTAACAGATTATTTTAGGAAATTAATAGCAGTCAGCCAGCCAGTCAAAAGACCCCAGATTAGGCTCCCCCCTCCCAGTCAGATTAGGCCCTAGTTAGCTAAAATATTCTTACACTACCTAGACAAAAAGACATGTCTCTACCCCAGTTTGAGTAGAACACAATGAGCTTCTACCCTAGATTCCTTAGAAGTTTGGTATGGGTCTGACCAAGATAAAGAAATTCAATGCAATCTTATTTCTAAGAGAAACTGGACATCTAAAAGTCAGGGCTTTGGAAGAAGATGGGAACCTCTGAATTTCCCCAATATATTGGTTATTAATAATCATTTCTCACAAACCTCAGGGAGGAAAGCACTAGCTAGCTGCTAGGGAGACCAGGGAAACTCTTTTGTAGAAGGCGGCTCTTAAATCAAGTCTTGATAGAAACCAGAGATTGCAAGAGATAGAGAAGTGAGGAGGAAGTCGTTCCAGGGATGGGGGTTAGCCAAAGCTAAACCCTAGAGAAGGAGTTGGAGTGTGGAGTGTAAGGAACCAAAGGAAGGCCAGTTGTTTAGACCACAAAGAGAACATGGAGAACAACAATGTCTAATAAATAAGACTGGAAAAGCAGGATGGGGAATGAAGTTATCACCAGACTAAAGACCTGGTGACTGTGGGCTAACAATAGTAATTAATAATAATAATAGTAATTGGAATTTATGGGCAGCTAGGTGGCACAGTGGATAAAAGCACTGGCCCTGGATTTAGGAGGACCTGAGTTCAAATCCAGCCTCAGACACTTGACACTTACTAGCTGTGTGACCCTGGGCAAGTCACTTAACCCCCATTGTCCCGCAAAAAAAAGAAAAAGAAAAGAAAAGAAAGGAATTTATGTAGCACTTTAAGGTTTGTAAAATGTTTTACATCCATTATCTCTTTTGATCCCACAACATCCCTGGAGCAAGCATGTATGTAAAAAGGATTTGCTTTAGTGAAGAACATGATCATTTCTTAATCAGAAACTGGAGTCAAGGAGAGGAAAGTGGGCAGGGGTGGGTGGGGGAGTAATGCCAACGAGTTATGAGATAAGGAGAAGGGGAAAAGAATGAGCTCAGTGGAAAGTGGCTTCATTTTCTCAGTGATGTATGAGATAAGATCCTCAATTGAGAGTATTGGGTACAGGGAGGTATAGGAGTCTTAAGGAGAGAAAGAGAAGTCTTGAATAATCCAGGGCGGATGGGATACAAAATCAATTAGAGAGAGTAGAAGAATTGTTTTGTTGCAGTGAAGATTTGATTGCAATTAAATGACATAAATTTTCAGTGGACCCAGGCAACCCAGTTAAATGACTTTTTTTTCTATATCTATTCCAAAGCCCTTGAATAAGAACTGAGAAAACAGTATAATAAATGATATTCATCAAGATGCCCCTTGTCTTCACCCCTCAAAGTAATGCTTATGACCCTGTTTATCTTATTCCTGTCACCTAAGGTTATGTACTGATTCTCTCCATTTTGCAGGGGAATAAACTGAGGCACCCATAAGCCAGCTGTGACTTGAAGTGAATTGGATTTAAGTGAGGGAGAGCTGTGCAACGTTACCAACCTCACTCCCCCCTCCAGAGCCATCTGGGTCCAGTGGCAAGATATAGATCAGGACAACTGGAGATTGGTCTCAAATGTTTAAGGCAATTCAGGTTGTGACTTGCCCAGGGTCACACAGCTAGTAAAGTGTCTGAGGTGAGATTTGAACTCCAGTCTTTCTAGCTTCAGGGACAGTGCTCCATCCACCTATGAGCCCTATGAACCAGCTATGAGTCAAGGGAAGAGCTGGGAGTAGAACGCAAGTGCCGACCTCTCTGTACGTTACTTGGCCTGCCCAAGTACTTCCAGGACAAGGTCAAGCCATATTGGCTCAGAGAATATCCCTCAGGATATCATGCCCCAACATACCTGAAGTTTTTTACCTACATATAAGACAAAACTTTCCAACTTTAAGAGAGAACAGACTCATTGCCCCTAATATATGGTCACAGGACACTCTCAATGTCCTTTTCCGTTAGCCAAACTTCCCTCCTGCCAAGGTCCCTCATCCTCTCTGAAGTGGCAGTTTTCCTCCTCTCCCCAGTCCAGCCTGATGTGTGGATGGCTCCTGTAACAGCTGCATAGAATGCCTAGAAGAAACCGAAGCCCTGTCTCCCTTCCCAGTGGGGGTGACTGGTTCCTTCTGTGGGCCGGCCTACAGAGAATCCTGGAGCTGGAGGCTTGGGAAACAGGCTGGACTCTGTGAGGACCTCAAGTAGCAGGCCTGAGAGGAGAGAAGCTTAGCTCCCTGAGTGGGGCCCGAGAATGGGCTCTAGTGTGCGGTTTGTTTTCTTTGGTTTACTGCAAAGAAAAAAAAAACACCCTATTTCACACATAATTAGGGCCCTCCAAAGCAGCGAGATTGTGTTCACGGTGCTTTTACTGGAAATTTCAAGAGGGGGGACAAGGGAGAACTGTATTCCTCTTGCTCTGGGGTTGGAAGGAGGAGCAGGTACTGGCCAGCAAGATGAGGGAGACAACAGGGAGTGTTCACAGCGCAAGAATGGGGGCCTTCACAGGGCTAGGGGACAGGCTGGGTGTGGGGCTGAGGTGAGGGGTGGAATGGGGTAGGGTGGGAGGGGGGAGAGTGGGGGGCTGCTTGGCAGCTCTAGCCTTGCCCATCTTTCCCTCCCATTGGTTCTAAGCACCAGCTGAAGAGATGAGACCCCTACAAGGAGAAGTGGTGGTGTGAGGAGAGGGGACATGAAGAGGGGGAGGGAAAAGACCTAGAGAGGGGGTAAAGGTGAAGAGAAAGGATGGGGGGGGGGAGAGAGACAGAGACAGAGAGATAAAGACACAGAGACAGAATGACAGAGAGAGAGAGAGAGAGAGCGCGAGTGAGGGAGCGAGAGCGAGCCATAGAGTGGGGAGCGGGGGAGGGTAGGGGGTAATGTATCTATAAATGTCTCCTGGACATTTTTATGTGGATTTTCAGCTATTTCCTCAAACTCAAACCCCAAATTGAATTCGTAATTTTTAGTTGCAGTAGACCTGGGTTCACAGGGTCACAGGCTTTAGAGCTGGAACATACTTTTAGAACAGCTGTTCTCCAAAGGGTGGTCTGCACACCCTGAGTCTCTTTCAGGTGTTCTGTGAGATCAAAGCTCTTTTTATAACAATATTAAGATCTTATTTGCCTAATAAAATACTTCTTACCTTCCCAGCTATATATCTGGTTGAGGCTGAATTTTCTTCATATATGTTAACTGAAACAACACATGGCACCAGATTAAATGCAGAAGCAAATATGAAAATCCAGATGTCTTCTTTTGAGCCAGACATTAAAGAGATTTGCAAACATATGTAAAACAATGGTCCATCTTACTAATACTTTTGTTTTGGAAGACATGATTATTTTTAAACCATGCAACTTCTGGTGAAGATGAGGCAATCACCTGAACCAGACTCCAATTGAGCAGGGAAATCCTTCCCTCTTTCTCCAGGGAACTGTGTTTCTATTCTCTTAGGTGGCTATAGAGTTGAGACAGTCGATCACTAACTGTCCCTGATATCTCTCTAGCTACATGATTCAGAACACAACCCTCCCTCAGATTCATCCATTTCCTTGGCGATTTCCTGTCCCCTTTTGTAAGTTCAGTACTGAGGCAACTTGGATCTGCAATAGCCCAAGGTATTTAAATCATCTCTTGGTATGAGACTTAAACACTCATCCTCAATGGGATTAGAATGAGTGGACAAATATTTAAATCCAAAAGATGTCTTCAGTTCTCTCAATGAGACATTAATAGTCCACTTCCCATTAGATTGTGAACTCCTTGAGGGCAAGGGCTATCTTTTGCTCTTTTTGTATCCCCAGCACTAAGCATAGTGTCTGGCACATAGTAGATATTTAATAAATACTTATTGACTCACTGACTGACACATGCCCATATCAAGATGCAACCAAAGTCTCCCCAAAAACTCACTACCACTAACTTCATCAAGTCTATCAGGTTTCCATAATCAACCCATTATAATAAGGAATAAAATTGTCTAACAATTGTCTGATTCTTCTAAGTAATGATATGCCCATTATCTAATATTTAAAGAGATTCAATGGCCACCTGTCAGGTACACTATAGATTGCACTCCTCACTGAGTGGGAGATTGAGCTCCAAGGTCCCATAACTACAATCAGTTAATATCTCTGTGCTTCATACATATTTGACAGTATACTGCTTCTGGTCTAGACCCGCTATTCAATTACTCCCCTCAAAAGTATGGGCTATAGTTATAAAGCAATGAGCATTTTTCTGTGCTGTTTTTCGTAGTTTCTATGCTAAGCAAAGAGTTATCTTTGCCTGAGTAATGCTCATTTCTCAATACTTGAATAGGCAGGAACCAGCAGAAGCAAGGAACGTAAAGAGTTGAAATGAGGGAGATAGCAGTACATCTTCTTTCTCTTCTTCATTGACACAACAATGCCATTTTTAATGAATAGTTACTTTAAGAAGAGTCAGGAGGTGGCGCAGTGGATAAAGCATCGGCCCTGGATTTAGGAGGACCTGAGTTCAAAACCGGCCTCAGACACTTGATACTTACTAGCTGTGTGACCTTGGGCAAGTCACTTAACCCTCATTGCCCTACCCCCCCCCCAAAAAAAAAAGAGTCAGGAAGTGTTGGATGTTGTGAGCAGCAAATAACATACAAAATGGAATTTATCTTTGTGGTAATGCAGTCAGAATGTGTACTTGGTGGGTTTTCCCAAGCAATACTTGAAGGGCTGTTGCAGCAATAGTTCATACCTTGCCTTTATTTCTATTTTCTGCAAGCCTACAGGAAATAGGCTTTCATATTAATGAACTAACTGAGCGTTGAGAGAGATCTTCTTTGTGCCCATTTGAAAAGTCCTCTAAACCCACCAAGACTCAGACTGAAAAGAGACTGCCCAGGAAGAAAGCCTTTGCTGGCTTGGCTTCTAAATTCTATAAGTATAAAAAATGTTATACTGTTCCAAACAATTAGAAAACTGTGGGTTAACTTCAGTTTCCAATGCCTCTTTCTTTAGTCAATTGTGACCTCTCCTTCTTATCAATATCCTTCCTCTATATTTATTTTTGTAAGGACTTGATTTTTCATAGACCTAATCACAGAGAAGAAACTAGATTATAAGATGTCAAATATAGTGTTAAAATGTGGCCATGGTAGGTGATTCCTTTGTGAGGTATAATTAGACCCTTTAGTGAATCAGAAAGGAAGAATGATAGGCCCCATCTTAAGGCAACCTGAGTCTGGAAGAAAGACTGATGAGGGACTCAGACATATATGGAACTGGAGGTGCTTGGAGCTGGAGAGAGGATAGCTTTGAGAAGCCATTAGGAGTTAGGAGAGCAGAAGTGAAGGCAAAAGGAATTGTCACAAAGAAAGATTCTGGCTATTGATTAGAGAAATGCAAATTAAAACAACTCTGAGGTACCACCTCACACCTATCAGAATGGCTAATATGACAAAAAAGGAAAATAATATATGTTGGAGAAGCTGTGGAAACTGATCCAACCATTTTGGAGAGCAATTAGAAACTATGCCTAACGGGTTATAAAGCTGTGCATACCCTTTGACCCAGCAATACCACTATTAGGTCTTTTTTCCAAAGAAATAATAAAAAAGGATAAAGGACCCACATGTACAAAAATATTTATAGCTGCTCTTTTCATGGTGGCAAGGAATTGGAAATTGAGAGGATGCCCATCAATTGGGGAATGGCTTAACGAGTTGTGGTACCTGAATGTAATGGAATACTATTGTGCTGTAAGAAACGATGAGCAGGCAGATTTCAGAGAAACCTGGAAGGACTTACATGAACTGATGCTGAGTGAGATGAGCAGAACCAGGAGAACATTTTACACTGTATCAACAACACTGTGTGTTGATCAACTGTGATAGACTTGACTCTTCTCAGCAATACAATGGTCCAAGATAGTTCCAAAGGACTCATGATGGAAAATGCTCTCCTAATCCAGAAAAAAAGAACCGTGGAATTTAGATGCAGATTGAACCATACTATTTCTACTTTTTTGTTTTTCTTTTTTGAGGTTTTTCCCTTTTGCTCTGATTCTTCTTTCACAGCATGACTAATGCAGAAACATGTTTAGTGTGATGGTACATATGTAACCTATATCAGATTGCTTGCTGTCTTGGGGTGGGGAGGGAAGGAGGGAGGGAGAAAAATTTGAAACTAGAAATCTTATAAAAACAAATGTTGATAACTATCTCTACATGTAAATAGAAAATAATAAAATACTTTTATGATAAAAGAAATATAAATGGAATAAAAATGCTGATATTGTACTATAAAAAAACCAAAAGAACAAAAGAAAAAAGTTTAAAAAAAACAACAACAAAAAAGAAAGATTCCAGGAGCAAGGCTTCTTGGGCAGAATGGATGGGAGCAGTGGCAGAACAGAAACTATGTTGTTCAAACTCCCTGAGACTATAGACACCAAGGTGGTCATCCTGTATTTCTTTTATTTTTTAGGCTTTTTCATGGAAACCTGAAGCCTTTCCCTTTGAGACTAGAGAAAGACTGTTTATCTTACTTTGCTTTAAATATTCACTTTGTCTTTATAAACCATGTTAACTGATGACATTTCCTAGTATGTGGGTACTTTTTAGAAATGCAATTGGGAGGAAGAAATTAAGCAGGGTAGTAGTGTGGAGAAGCATACCCAGAGAAGAGAGAGAAATAGATCTAACGCAAAAATATTTTCCAGAAGTGCTGGGTTGGGGCTTAGAACTTACAAAAAAGATAAAACTTTGACAAACATCTCAGGCCATAAAAAGAGTGCTCTATCAGGAAACCCTTCTAATTAATGAGTCAGTAGTAGGGTGGATGAGGGGGAAATTGAAGTGGATGAATAATACTGCTCACTACAGCATCTCACCACTGCTACGTATTATTACATATGCAATCAAATTTGTGAAATAATCTGCTTTACTAAACATAGCAAAATCATAAGAACATTGTTAATCACTTTCCTCAAGGATTGCTAAATTTCATCATCTCCCAAATCTACTTCCTGGCTTTTATCTGTCTATTCCTGGAGATTATGAGGAGTGAGGGGAAGAGCTTGTATGTTTGTGTTCCATAGCAAGGAAGAAAAGTGGGAAGAAATGCAAGAGGTGAAAAAAAAAATGTTGTTTTGGCCTTCTCACCAATTAGTTAAGTTTTTTTTTTTTAAGTGAGGCAATTGGGGTTAAGTGACTTGCCCAGGGTCACACAGCTAGTAAGTGTTAAGTGTCTGAGGCCGGATTTGAACTCAGGTACTCCTGAATCCAGGGCTGGTGCTCTATCCACTGCGCCATCTAGCTGCCCCCATCAGTTAAGTTTTCACAGCAGTTGCCAGTTAGTTCAATGTTGCTCCAGTTCTTTCCTTGCCATATAACTCATGTTTATGCTATTGGGATCAATCTGGTACCCATGGCTAACCTCAGCTGCCTTGATCACTGGTCCTAGTTTTAGCAGCTGTCACCAAGTAGGCCACACTAGGGGCAGCTAACATTCAGAGGGCTCTCATACCCCCATCATTCTCCATCTTCCTCTTAGCTCTTGGTCCCAAACAGAATGGAGAATCTGGAAGAGGAAGGGTTTTAATCTTAAGGGGAGAAAGGAGAAACAAAACACCTCATGCAACACATCTGTGTTATGGGTTCCCCATGGCTCTGTCTTTTCATGCTGTATGTTGTCTATTGTAAGTTTGTACTCAAATCTCTGGGCCCAGGGGAGAATAACAATTATTCAAAAGATGAGGAGGACATATATTAGCACTGGTTATATAATATCTGCACAGATAGGAAACATTGTTACTGATTTGGGAGTAATTTCCGAATTATTTGTGTGCAACCAGATTACCAGCTTGTCAGAGCAAAGATGAAAAGTAATTCCAAGTGAGAAGAATAAAAATGTGAATGATGTACAATTGAAGCAGCTTCAGCCTTCCCTTTTTAAAAATATTGCTGTTGCCCCCAAATAGGAAATGGATAAAAGAACAAATATGGACATGAATCATGACCATTATATAAGAAAGTTTAAGTAATCAAAATCAATTTCCAAATCAAGGAGGTTTAAGAACAACAAAAAAAAGCTTAAAAACTACCTCTGCCAATAAATATGTGTTTTTCTTGACAAGCAGGGAGATATGGCAGCCAAGGGAAACACTGTTAAACTCACTTGTAATATCTTACAGAGGAGGATAGTGGAAGATTACGAGCACCCCTAAAAACCAACAAGGATCAGTGAAGGGAAAACATGTTTACAGAAAGCTTGGCAAGAGCCCCAACTAAGTAAAGTCATCCTGAGGGCATTTAAGGATGAAACTGAAAGAACAATAAACAGATTAAAAATGAAAAAGATCTGTAACCATTTTTACAACCACCTCTTTTCACCATCATTGACAACACAGCCACTACATTTGAATTCTAGAATCACAGTCTTGTAGGTGCTTCATACAGAAGTGGAAACAGCACTGAAGAAAACAAACGTGGGAATAGTAGTTAGACTACAACAAGTAAACACAGAGGAAGTCATGTTGTAAGAGATAGGATTTTGAGGTATTAAGGGATCAATTCTTAAGGAATCTCGAAAAGGCGATGATATCAAAGGATTGGGGGAAAGTCTTGATGTTTATATTTAGAAAATGAGGTAACTGAGAGGCAACTAACTATAACTTTTCCATCTTTACAGAATTTCTATGAGTCCATTTATCAATCAAGAGCATCCTTCAGGAAGTTTAGAGAAGAGAATAGTAAAGCTTTTGCAAATGCTTCTTTAGCAGATTACAATTTTATATGAACAACATTGACTGAAAGGTGTATACAACACAAGATTCCATTCTTTGTTAATTTTTTTTTTTTAGTGAGGCAATTGGGGTTAAGTGACTTGCTCAGGGTCACACAGCTAGTAAGTGTTAAATGTCTGAGGCCAGATTTGAACTCAGGTACTCCTGACTCCAGGGCCGGTGCTCTATCCACTGTGCCACCTAGCTGCCCCTGTTTGTTGATTATTTAAGAAAAAAATATTGATTCAGTAGCGCAAACCACCATCTTAAAAGCTCTCCTGCCACAAGCTGTTTTCCATGCATGTCAAAATCAGATGAGAGTCTGAAAAATGTAATGAAAGAGATAACTTTATTTGATGAATCTCTGGTTATTGAATCAATCCAGACATAAAACAAGATCTAATGTACTTATCTAAGTAAGGAGAACCTCTTTCTCCCTTCTGTCCTTTATTGATAGAACTTACTCACCCCTCACAGGACCTGTCATATCCACTCCTAATCTGATGTCACATAAGAGAAATGCAGCGGCCTAAATTCTGATCATGCTTTAGGAACCATTCTCCTTATCATTTAAATCCGATTTCCCAAACTTACCTCTATTATATTGTTTCTACAATGCTGACCCATATAGTAAGACAGGCTTTGGCAGACTTCTAGATGGCATAGTGGATAGAATGATGGACCTGGAGTCAGGAAGACATGAGTCTCAATCTTTCCTCCGATGCTAACTAGTTTTGTGACCTGGGGTAA
This sequence comes from Dromiciops gliroides, assembly GCF_019393635.1. Classification (NCBI taxonomy): domain Eukaryota; kingdom Metazoa; phylum Chordata; class Mammalia; order Microbiotheria; family Microbiotheriidae; genus Dromiciops; species Dromiciops gliroides. The sequence continues at coordinate 123,040,415 of NC_057862.1, forward strand.
CCACTTAACTTCTCAGTCCATTTCCTCATCTGTAAAATGGGGGTAAAAATAGCACAGTGTTATTGTGAGGATTAAATAAGTAATTGTGTAAAATAATTTGCAAACTTTGAAGTGCTATATTATGGATTGTATACATGTATATAATATACATAATATATTATGGCTATTATTATTAAGAAATGAGGAGGTGCTAACATATCCTGTCTTCCTACTCTATATGTTCCTAGGAAGGTCATGCTTAAACTCCATTTTTTGACCCTTCCCCTTCTCTTCCTTCCCTTTCAGACCAAGTCTTCTCCTATTCCAGTCCTATAAAAATCTGTTCTTAGAAAAGATCCGGGGAGGCTAGGTGGCGCAGTGGATAAAGCACTGGCCTTGGATTCAGGAGTACCTGAGTTCAAATCCAGCCTCAGACACTTGACACTTACTAGCTGTGTGACCCTGGGCAAGTCACTTAACCCCCATTGCCCTGCAAAAAAAAAAGAAAAGAAAAGAACTGGGGCGGAGGGGGGGGGGAGGGGGCAGCTAGGTCACACAGTGGATAAAGCACCGGCCCTAGATTAAGGAGGACCTGAGTTCAAATCTGGTCTCAGATACTTTACAATTACTAGCTTGTGACCTTGAGCAAGTCACTTAACTCTCATTTCCCTGTCCCCCTCCCAAAATAACCCAATATCAGTCATTTAAACCTGTGTGTACTTAATTCACTATAGTGGCTCTCTCAGAGGTATTTGCATTTGATAGTATTTAACTGAAAAATGAAAAACTTTGGCATTTCTTTCCCTTCCCCTTTCCTCTCCCTCCTCTCTCCTTCCCTCTTTCTCTCTGTCTCTCTTCCTCTCTCCTTCCCCTGTCTCTCTGTCTCTCTTTCCGAGATCTGTGATTCCACTGGTATAGGGGACTCCCAGTCAAGAGATTCCCTCCATTAGTGCAGCTAGCCAAGCATACTTACAGTCTTATAGAATTGCCTGGGGAAATTTAAGAAGTTTAGTGACTCATCCAGGATTAAACAGCTAGTGTGTATCAGAAACTAGACCTGAACCCATGTCTTCTTGACTCTGAGGCTAGTTTTCTTTCTCTCTAGCCTCTTTATACCTGAGCAAATCTTATCCCTTAGATTGTATGCATAAAGGGCAGGGCACCTTGCTATGCTTCTTAGAACATCTCAAGTCAAGCCTCAGTACAAATAATAGGTGTGAGGAAAAGTTCCTGCCATCCACTTACAAACTGTCTATATAGTTTTAGTAACCTGGATGATATAGGTCAATGTAAGTTGTGGACCAGAATCAAGTCATTGTGGTTGCACTGATTTGGCCAGTGGTGATTAGAAGGTTGATCTTTCCATCATCAGTACTCCTCATCAAATTTCCTTTCCATCTTCCCTGTTTTCAGCAAATAGTTGTAAACACTGCTTCTCCTAAGTGTGATGTTCAAGAAGTTTCAGACACATAGTTTCTGGGTAATTAATCATTTTATTAATAATGCTAGTACTTTATTTTTTATTTTTATTTTTTTTAGTTTGGCAATTGGGGTTAAGTGACTTGCCCAGGGTCACACAGCTAGTAAGTGTTAAGTGTCTGAGGCCGGATTTGAACTCAGGTACTCCTGACTCCAGGGCCGGTGCTCTATCCACTGCGCCATCTAGCTGCCCCAGTACTTTATTAATAAAAAAGATCAGTGGCACTCTTGAATTCCAAAGACCCCCTCATGATAGTGGCTCACAGTTTATATGCCCTTGGAAGAGTGGGTGTTTTGGAGGGTGGCAATCAACTCTGATTGGCCAATGAGAGAATGAATGTTATAATGACAGGTGGGTTAAATTCCAATGAGGTTCTTGAGGTACATGACAGTGAGCACACAAGTCTTGGTCAAAGAGACTTATCAATATCAAAGAGGGAATCCGTTTCTACCCCAGAACTATCTGGCTAAACACAATGAGCAGGAATCCCCCCAGTTTTTCTAACCTTAGAACTTCTTTTACTGTCTTTGATTAGATCTTAGCCATTCTAGCTGAGTAATTCATTGAGAATGATTTCCCACACTGGTTGGTCTCTGAATGAGGAAGTAGAAAAGGGGAAAAACCTTGGTCTTGATTCAATAATTAGTTATTAATACAAGAGAGAAATAATCATTTCCCTCATAAGTAATGACCAATCAGTAACTAGACTCAAAGGTGCTCAGATTTTGCTTAACTACCAAAAACAGCCAAGTACTCATAGGTTGAGAGCAAATATGAATATTTAATCATCCTATTATTATAGCCCATTCCATTTTTTAAATTCTTTACCTCCATTCCTGACCTGACATACTCCTGTGTGTGCTTGGGTTACAACTCTCTGCAGAGAAAAGGAAACCCAATGTTAAAGTTAGCCTTCAATGGCTCCCTACATAGGAGGTTTTATGCTGTAACCACAAGCACCAAATACAGTAGAACTGAACCTCACCCCTAAGATCCCAAGTCTACTGCTGTGGAACAGAAGACTACAACCAAATTACTGGACAAGATTGAGGGTCTGAAATTCATTGTCTATCATTCACCATTCCCTTCCTCCCTCAACATCACTTTTACTGTCTTCTCCAGATTTCTCCTCTTAGCAATACCAGAGTGGTCTTAGGGGGAGAGAACATGGAACTGAGCAGCAAACTAGGAATTTGCATTATTGAATTCCAAATCCAAGACTCATGAAAATTGTAGAATGGCTAAATTTTAAAATTTCCCTTTGCACACCCTTTCCTTTTCTACTCCTCCCTCTCCTCCTCTAGTCTCCCTATCATGTCCCCTAAGGAAGTGACTATTAGATCTTTTGTTCAGGGAGATATAAGATTTAAAATGTTATTCATTCTAAATGTTATTGATTCTAAATGTCTTGCATTTAAATAGAAATCAAAGTCATGAACCTAAGGGTTTGTTACTAATATTAATAATAATGATGATATCTGCATTTAATTGTAGCTTTCTTTTCGGGGTGGAAATAGAGTAAAAAGTGCACAGCAGAGAACAAAAGAAAACCTTCAAGGAAGCAAAGAAAAGCTGGGCAACTTTGAAAACAATGTGTAGTTATTATATAGGTTTTCTTGAAATGGAAATTTATTGTTTTATATCGAACCCTCTCTTATCTTCTGTTAAGTACATGAACATGTTCCTTTTTATTTTTCTCATTTTTATTCAAGTTTAAAGTGAATTAAAAATTTTACCAAAAAAATAATGATGCTGATGCTGATGCCAACTCAAATTCAAAGTTCAACTGAAGCCTACCTTTAATCTGTGAGTGTACACACACACACACACACACACACACACACACACACACACACACAATGTATATGTGTTTTATTAGGACACTATGGGAAAAGAAAACACAAAAATGAAAAATTTATGATGCGAAGATTCCATTTCCTAAAGTTATAGCAGGAAGAAAAGTGTGAGAATCCCTTTTAGCAAAGTAGGAGACTTGAAGATTGAGAGGGATGAGTGGGTTCACCTGTCCAGCTTCCTTTCCATTCTATGATCCTGGGACTCCAGTCCTGCAATGCCAAAGGACTCTAGTCCTCATCTACAAGGCTTCTTCCAATGATGACTTCTATACATTGCTTCCTAGGAGCTCTTTTATTATTTATTTTTTTTTTATCTAGGATTTTCTTTTTTGCCCAAAGTACATGTAAAAACAAATTTTAACATTGATTTTTAAAACTTTGTGTTCCAAATTCTCTTTCTCCTTCCCTCCTCACCCCCCTTTAAGAAGTCAAGCAATTCAATATAAGTTATTCATATGTAGTCATGCAAAACATTTCCACATTAGTCAGACTGTGAAAGAAAACAGACAAAAAAAACTTTAGGAAAAGGAACTAAAAAAATATGCTTCAGTCTGCATTCAGACACCATCAGTCCTTTCTCTGGAGATGGATTGCATTTTTCATACACCCTTCAGAGTTGTCTTGAATCATTGTATTGCTGAAAATAACTAAGCCATTCACAACAGATCATCTTACAATATTGCTGTTATTTTGTATATAGTACATTTCATTTTGCATCAGCTCTTGTAAGTCTTTCCAGGTTTTTCTGGGAGCATCCTGCTCATCATATCTTATAGCACAATAATGTTCCATCACAATCTCATCCTACAATTTCTTCAGACATTCTCCAATTGATGGGCATCTCCTCAATTTAGAATTAACTTTTTTTTTTTAATCTTAGGAGCCCTTTTAGAGGCTATTATTTGACTTTCCCTCCAAAACAAAAAAGTGGCAGCTAAACAGTCTGGCACATAGAACACTAGACTCAGGGTTAGGAAGACCTAGGTTTAAATCCTGCCTTAAATACTTAGTAGCTGTTTAATTCTGGACTAATCATTAAACATTCTCAGTCTCAATTTCCTTAACTGTAAAATGGAGATGAGACTAGCTCCTACCTCCCAGTTGTTGCGAGAATCAAATGAGATGATATTTATAAAATACTTTGTAAACTTTAAAAGGATTTATAAATGCTAGGTATTATGGTGCTGCTCTCGTCTTTCCTGTTTCAGGAAGGAAACAAGCATTTATTAAGCACTTACTATATGCCAGACACTCTACTAAGAACAAAAGATTCAGATATAGGAAGGCTTGGCATTAGCCATGACCAAATTAAAAAACTTTCCTTTCTTTTCAGGAAGTTTTTCTTCCCTACTTTCCCAGAATCCAAAATGACGACAATTTTCTCAGCCAATTTTCCATGGTTGTGAGGACTGAGGTTATTTTGTGAAATGAGATCCTTCTCCTGAGGAGGTGAACAAGCCACCAAAAGGTCCCAGGGCTCATGCATTTTGGGGAGGGAAGGAGTTACTGAGATGCCATCCAAGGACTGGGCTATTCAATAGCAAAGCTTCACTGGGCTTGTGTACACTGGGATTCCTAACTCTGGCTATGACCTGGCAGAAGATCAGTAGCCCACAGAGAGGAAAAAAATAGGTGTTTGACTTCTAGGTATGAAAAACAAAAGGAAAAGAAACCACTGTGATCAGATAAAATGAATAAGGGTTTCTTGAAGGGAATGTGAGAGTAACCAGATCCAGCCTCCTGACAAAGAGGTTTCAACTAGGATGAATCCTTTAGCAGCTAAGGTCTAGCACAGTGTTGGAAGGACTAAGAAGGGACCATTGAACTTGTGAGGAAATAAAGAGCATCCTGATAGCTTTTTTTTTTGTCTTCATCTCCTGTTTCCTGCTCCAAATTGGGATGGTGATGGAGGGTGAGGTTGGGATTGAATCTCTGTGAAGAAGTACAGGCTTTTCCCCAAACTCTGAGACAAAGCCTGGAAGGATGAAGGAGGATACATCCTGTGACCTAGTGAATAGCTATGACTCTTAGTCACATGATTTTTGTGCCCCATGGGTCTCTCAGAACTTCAGGGATGGCTTCCATTTAAGGGACACATAAGACAGCTCTGGAACTTATAGGAATCTCCCTCCAGCAAGCCCAATTGAATAGATAGTTCTGGATCATTGTGCTTATAGAGGAGAGGTTCTTAACATGGGATCTCCAGATTCCCAAGGGTACCATAGCTTTTGGGGGAGGGGGCCTATGAATTTGAATGAAAAAATCATCTTTATTTTTTTGAGATTTTAAAATAGTATTTTAAAATTTCCAATTATATGTAAAGAAAATTTCTTAACATTAACTTTTTGCAAAAAATGTTGAATTCCAAATTCTCTCCCTCCCCCTTTCCTAGGACAGTAAGCAATTTGATATAGGTTATGTATGTAAAATAATGTAAAACATATTTCTATATTAGTCATGTTATGAAAAAGAAATAGAACAAAAGGAAAAACCATGAAAAAAATAAAAGTGAAAATTGTACACTTCCATTTACATTTAGATTCCATAGTTCTTTCTCTTGATGTGGATAGCATTTTCCATCATGGATCTTTTGGAATTGTCTTGGATTATTGTATTGCTGATGGTTGATCATCACACAATTTTACTGTTACTGTGTACAATTTTCTTCTAGTTCTATTCATTTCACTTTGTATCAGTTCATGTAAGTCTTTCCAGGTTTTTCTGAAATCTGCCTGCTCATCATTTCTTATAGCACAATAGTATTCCATTACATTTATATACCACAACTTAGTCAACCATTCCCCAACTGATGGGCATCCACTTAATTTCCAAATCTTTGCTGCCACAAAAATAGCTGCTATAAATATTTTTGTACATGTAGGTCTTTATCCCTTTTTATGATATCTTTGGGAAACAGACTTAGCAGTGGTATTGCTGAATCAAAGGGTGTGCAATTTGATTGCCCTTTGGGCATAGTTCCAAATTGCTTTCCAGAATGGTTGGCTCAATTCACAGCCCCACCAACAATGTATTAGTGTCCCAATTTTCCCATATCCTCTCCTACATCTTTTATTTTCACTAACTTTTGTTTTCCTTTGTTGTTTTGGATATTTTGTTTTAGACATTTAAAAAATTAGTCTGAGGGGCAGCTGAAGTGGTGCAGTGGATAGAGCACCGGCCCTGAAGTCAGGAGGACCTGAGTTCAAATCCAGTCTCAGACACTTAACACTTACTAGCTGTGTGACCCTAGGCAAGTCACTTAACCCCAACTGCCTCACCAAAAAAAAAAAAAAATTAGTCTGAGAACACACCCATAGGCTTCAACAGACTGACAAAGGTGTTCATGATGATGCCAAAAAGGGGATGAACCCACCTTCTACAGGAAACCTTTCCTGGTCCTTCTTAATTCTTGTGCCTTCCTTTAGCTGATTATCTTTAGTTTGTCCTTTATATAGCTTGTTTGTACATGGTTGTTTGCATATTGTCTCCCTTATTAGATTATGAGTTCCTTGAGAGCAGGGACTGTCTCTTGCCTTTCTTTGTTTCCTTAGTACTTACCACAGTACCTGGAACATAGAACACTTTAGGAATGTTTATTGACTGACTCTGGAACCACAAAACTCAGGAGTATAGGGTTAAGAGATGAAATAAGATTAGGCAGAGAGGTCCCAGGGTATTCTGAGGGACTAAGGAACATTTGAACTTACAGAACCTTGCTATAAATATATAACTCAACATGTCTTAGATTTGGAAACATTCCCTGAAACCTAAGAAATAAAGAAAAATTATATTATGTAGTCTATGAAGGAAGTCAATTCTGACTCAGTAAGCCAATAATTTAAAGGGGTGGTCCAATAAATCCCCTCACCATTTTAGGGACTCAATTATACTGTGGGTCAAATCACCTTTCCCCTCCTTATACTTCACAGTATAATGAAGAAAGCATGTAACAGGAATATTATTCTAGTCTCTATCCCCCTTCTGCACCTCCTTTTGCACACTAGGATTTAGACAGAGTACTACTATATTATTCTGAATTGACTCCAAGATGTGTTGATATTGACCAATAGCAACCTCAGGGGCATGGTTTTCCCCAGTACAGATTTAGCTTTAGCATCTTCTTTCTCTTGCTTCTGAGGGACCAATAGTAGTGTCTGAATGATCCTGGGCAGAAGGGGTGGAGCAGACAGAAGGAGTTGTCAGGTCTCCTAGGAATGTTGGTGGTTTTTTCTTTCTCCCCCCCTCCCCAAGTTGCTTCTGTATATCCTTGTCATCTGGATGCTTAACAGAGCTTCTCTACCCTGCCTCAGTGAAGGAGGAGCAGGAACCAAGCTTTGGGCTCATTTCAGTTATTTTTATGCTAACTCACTTGGCTCCTCTTCTCTGCTTTGGCAGAGAGAGACTGAACTAGGACAATTCTGTGTTATAGGTTAGAAGTAGATTTCAAGGTAGGAACAAAGGTGACTGTAGTCAATTCTTATACAAAATTATGCTGATGTAAAAAATTGTCTTGAATTGTAGTAAGGAATCAGTATTGCCAAGTGAGTTCCCGGATAGGTTATCTCTATGGAGGAGTCTTTAAGAAGACCCAAACTTCTTCGGGTTAAAGATCAGAGTTTTGTTAAGTAAAAATTACTCCATAGAGAGAAGAGGTCTAGGAATGCAAGTGGTGTTACTGATTCCTTACCTCAATTGAGGAGATAATTTTTTACACCCCACTAAAGTGGGAGAGGGAGGAAAATATGGAAAGAGTAAAAAAAAAGTCATGTCAATCCTTCTGTCATATCTATCCCCTTTTTTCCATTCTCACAACCACTACCACCCTAATTTTTATAATTTCATTCCTGAGTTATTTTGGCAGCCTTTTAACTGGGCTCCCAGTTTTTCTGCCCCCTCAAAAATTCAACCTGTACATCACTGTTAGATAAAATTTCCTAAAACCCTACTTACATCAGGGAAAATATCTTTCTAGATACCTCTGCTCAAACATCTTAAAAATTTCCAAACTACCTATGGGATAAAATATAAATTCCTGGGATTGTCATTCAAAATCAACCTAATCTATAACTTTTCCAATCTTATTATCTACTTCCTTAGACAAATCCACCATTTTAGCTAGATCACTGTGTCCATTTTTCCCTGAACTGCCAACCTGACCCACTATACACCTTGTGAATTCCTATCTCTAGCTTTTGCTCAAACCATTCCAAATCTCTCATTTCTTTCTCCACTTCTCTAAATTTATTTAAATCTTAATCATCCTTCAAGTTCTCATTCAAGTTCCACCTACTCCATGCTCTTCCCTGACCCATCTGAGCCCACAGCAATCCACTACTTCTTCAAAACTTAGAGGACTATTTGTTTCTACTACTCATTTATCACTTAGAGTGTGCTCAGTAAATTGAAGCATAGGGGGATTTAAGTTCCCACTAGCTAACAAGCCATGGGGCTGATAGGACCTAGATCACAGGAAGAAAGTCTCAGGATTATGTTGGCAGGAGCTCATGGTATGGTGACTTCTAGTCACTAGCAGAATTTCAACCTAAATTCTCCAACTCCAGATGTAGGTTTCTTTTAACTCTACCACATGGTTTAAAGGAAATTACCAGAGTTTCACTAGGAGAAAGATGTGAGTGTGAAAGAGAGAGAATAGGAGCAGGAGAAATGAGAAAGGGCAATTGGAAGTTGGGGGTGAGTGGCAGAGCTGCTAGTGAAAGCATACACAGATAATGTAGGCACAGATCACAATGGTGTGGAGAAGAGCCAGCATTTGTTATACTGCACAGTCTTGGCAGCCACATGGAAAGATGACAGCCTCTGATAGGCTCTCCACTCCAGATAACTGCACCAAGATAAATTGGAGACATTGCTACTGATGCGGACCTCTAACATAGGCTAGGAATGCAGAGGGAATTAATTAGGAAGCAGACAAACTTTACTGGGGAACATATAGATGGGGATAACCATTGGCATGGGTACTGAGAATGTTGCTACTTAATTTGATTTCTTTCATTTATCTTGCTATCCTGTTTCTAGGAAATATTCTTCCCACCCTCCCCCACCCCCTTCTGATTTTGTGTGTTTCATTCTGGCATGGTATGGCAGTTATATGTGTAGATAAATGAATCAGAGAATTATTTGTGAGAAGACCCTCTAAGAGGGAATATAAACCATGTGCACTCAGACCTAAATATCTAGAATTGCCAGAGATTATTGAAGGGTAATGTGTTTGCTGCTTTTAGAAGATGTATATGTCTGTTGTGTCTAAATGTGGCTCATAGGAGGCATTGATAGATATCTATGGAATTTTGAAATTTTCTCTCCAAGGGAGATTTTAATTCCTTAAAGAAAGGAGAGAGGGGGTGATGAGGTTAGCCACTCTGTTCTTCTCTTAGAGGGGAGGACCATATAGCCAAATAGGCTGTCTTTCTGTCTCTGCCCCTGTTTCTGTCTCTCTGTCTCTTTGTATCTCTTTTCATTGTTCAAACCATCACCAACCCTGTAGCAGTCATAAATTAACCCCAGTGAGTGTCAATAATTGAGAATTTTGGCAAGAAAATGAGATTAGTTGGGAACACATAATCTTCAATACTGTAAAGCTGGAAATTATAATAGCGTTTTCACAATCATTTCTGAGCTCAGATGTTTCTAAAAATACTACTATATAAGCTTTAAGCTTAAGCTTTAGTAAGTAATCTTAAAATTGTAGTAAGCAAATGCTGGAGGGAATGTGAAAAAATAGGTACATGAATGCATTATGTGAACTGATCCAACCATTCTGGAGAACAATTTGGAACTATGCCCAAAGGACTATAAAACTGTGCACATCCTTTGATCCAGCAATAACACTGCTAGGTTTATATCCCAATGAGATCAGAGAAAAAGGAAAAGGACTTATCTGTATAAAAATATTTATAGCAACTCTTTCTATGGTGACGAAGAATTGGAAATTGAGGAGATGCCCATCAATTGGGGAATGGCCGAACAAGTTATAGTATATGATTGTGATGGAATATTGCTGTGCTATAAAATATGATGAGAGGTATGGCATCAGAAAAATCTGGGAGGACTTAGATGAACTGATGCAAAATGAAATGAGCATAATCAGGAGAATATTGTACACAGTAATAGTAATATTTTAATGATGATCAACTGTGAAAGACATAGCTACTCTATCAATGCAATGATCCATGACAATTCTAAAAGACTCATGATGAAAAATGTTATTCACTTCCAGAGAGAGAACTGATGAACTCTGAGTGCAGATTGAAGTATATATTTTTTCACTTTCTTTATCTTTCTTGAAGATGGCGGAGGAAAGGCAATGAGCTCTCAAACTCATGACAGGATCGCTCCAAAAACCATCCAAATAATGCCATAGGACAATGACTAGAGCAGCAAAACTCACACAAGAATATGCTGAAATCATCTTCTAACCAAGAACGGCTTGGAAGGTCAGAAGGAGGGAACTGCAGTGCTGGTACAGGAGTGGAGGGGTTCACAGTCACCCTGACACAGATCCAGTCCTAGGAAGGCCTCACCAGAGAAGGAGACCCCCAGAGCCTCTGAATCAGCTGAAGCACCAGTGTTGTCTGGAACTAAGCTCACAGTCTGGTAAGAGGTCTGAGCCCTTGGCAGGGGGGAGACTACAGAGATCTATGCTGGTGCTGAGGCAGAACTTGGGTTTTTCATTCCTGCTGGGAACCAGGAGGTAGGCTTGAGTAGCAGTGGCCCAGGTTGGGGAGGGGCGCAGGCTCATCAGAGCTGACAACCACAACACACAAAGCTGATTGATTAGCAAGTTGGTCTGGGGTCTTCTACAGACCAGAGAACAGGCCAGGTGAGTGAAGAACCTGATCCTCCTTAAATCATACCACCTGGGATCTCCTGAAGCTTGGGATAGTGCAGCCTGGAAACAGTGCCCCACTTTAAGGAGCTAAAAGTCAAGTAAAAGAAAGGCAAGATGAGCAGACAGAGAAAGGTGAGGACCATAGAAAGTTTCTTTAGTGACAAAGAAGATCGAGGTGCACCCTCAGAGGGAAGATGTCAACGTCAGGGCTCCTATATCTAAAGCTTCCAAGAAAAATATGAATTGGTCTCAGGTCATAGAGGCACTCAAAGAGGACTTTGAAGATAAAGTTAGAGAGGTAGAGGAAAAAATGGAAAGAGAAATGAGGGTGATGCAGGAAAGATATGAGAAAAAAGTCTACAACTTGAATAGCCAAATGGAAAAGTTCTCTGGTGAAAATAATTGCCTAAGAATTAGGATTGAACAAATGGAAACCAGTGACTTTATGAGAAACCAAGACACAATAAAGCAAATCCAAATGAATAAAAAAATAGAGGGCAATGTGAAATATCTTTTGGGAAAAAGTGCTGACCTGGAAAATAGGTCTAGGAGAGATAATTTGAAAATTATTGGTCTATCTTTCTTGGTTGTTTTTTTTGGGGGGTAACAAGGATAATATGGAAATATGTTTTGCCTTACTTTACATTATAATGGACACTATATTGCTTGCTTTCTCAGTGGGTGAGGAAGGGCTGGATGGAGGGAGAAAATTTAAAACTAAAAATAAAAAATGAATTTACAAAACTGCACCAAGACTTTTGGAACTTCCTATATTTATATAGTTTTGTGTTTTTAAAAAGGTATTTTAAAATCTGTTTTTAAACCTGACTTTTAAAAATAATTTCTTCTTCACCTTTGGAGTGTATGGTAAGGGCATTTCCAATAATAATGGATTGAGAGTCCTTTTGCAAAATTTTTCTGTGGGTACAATGACACAAAATGTTAAAAATAGATGAGGCCACTTCCCAGGCTTTCCCAGAATGTGATTATTCCACTGATATGGGAGTCTCTGGTTATTTTGGTACTGATATTTCTATAATGATACCCTAGATGCATACAGTGTGGTCTTCTCCTCAGAGTTTAACTTAACTCTACTAAAATGATCCTGTCCACATTGGCTGGTTAGAAATGCAGTTGCTTTAATTTAGGATAGTGGCTTGTCTTGGGTTACTTTTTTATTACTACCACACAAAGGTAAAAGAAAGAAAGAGGAGGGAGCAGGATCCTGGCATTTTCTCATTCATTTTCCTTTCTGTTATCCCTTCCTTCCTACATTTTCCATCTTGTCATCCATTGCTGGATGCCCCTCCACCCTCTAATCTAACCTCTAGGGACCATGGCTTGGCACCCTCTGGCATCATGAAATCTCTTCACCTAGATAATTTTCCATCCTGAATAATCTCCCCACTACCCACACTTTCCACTTCTTGATCTGAGAACTGTAATCAAATGCACATTACCTTTGCCCTTGGATGGAATGTGTCAATTGAGTGCATGATGAGTGCATATTATTCCATTCAGCATCTTTGTATTTTTCCAGACATTTCTTGATCACCCCTTCCCTCTGTATGAGTTTCCCCATTAGAAGGTAAGCTCCTCAGAGGTAGGGATTGTCTTACTTGCATATACCCAGTGCTGAGCAAGGTGTTTGGTACATAATAATTGCTTTTTATTCATTCCTTTATACTGAAGTATGGTTGACAAAGCTTGTTCGATTGTACATTTAAACATAACTCTAATACAAGGGAAATTTGAGGCACAAACTGAAGTTGGGTGGCTGCACCTTAGAGAAAAAAAAGGACATGGCCTCCAAAGACCTTTTTTTGTCTACCTTAGGGTGGGGTCTTGGACAAGTCACCTTTCTTCTCTGGACCTGTTTCTTCATCTGAAAAATGAGTTACTGGGTGAATGGCTCTTTCAGGCTTCTTTCAGCTCTCAAATTCTATGATTCCCCTGCATTAGATTTTTTTTAAAATAGAGGCCAGTCCTTAGGTCCACAGCCTAAGATCTCATTTCTCCTTTGTTGTCAGACCTTGTTCCTTTTTTCTCTTTTTTATTTTTGTGACTTGACTTCCCCATGCTATCTTTCCTGTTTTTATTATATGCTAATATATCTGGCACTAAAACACATACAATATACTATGTAGAAATTTGACTTTATATTTTAAGGAATGACACATTGTAGAAGGATGGTTTTAATTGATTTTTCCCCCTGGTCCCTGAAAAGTTGTTAATTATTTGAAAGAGGGGAAAAGTATAGGATGGTACAGAAAGTGCTGGTGTTGGAATCTAGTACCAGTGACAGAGACAGCTTAACCTATGGAAAAACCCACACTGGCTGGGAATCAGGAGATCTGGGTACCAGTTCAGTGACTTGAGCTCATGCTTCAGTTTCGGAATCTGAAAAGTCAAGGTGTTAGCTAAGGACCCAGCTCTTCTCCTGATTCTGGCAGAAACAAAGGCAAAGCATCTTAGAAATCCCACTTACAAAAAATTCCATAAGGATTTTTGCTTTCAGGAATTCAGTTTACATACAACTTTCAGGAACACAATGCCACCATTTTGTACATCGAGGTCCAACTGTAATCTGATTCACTAAAAAATAAAATATCTGTGATTAAAAGTTTCCAGTTCCATTTACATCCTAAGGAGGGCAGATTAGTGACATTTAATACAGATCTAATGCATGTCAGATCCTGAAATAATTGTTCTTCTTTCCACTTGCCCATCCCTGGGAGCCTTATCTGCCTATCCCACAAACAAAGCAGGTCTTAATAGTAATGCCTGCTTAAGACTGCTATGATAGTTGCTTTCTAGCAGTTGAATCCTAAGAGAGAAATAACAACTAGTATTTTTAGATCAGATAATGACCTCATCCTCCCTTCCCTCTCTCCACCACCTTCCCTAAGAGGGCCTGATGGTGTCCAGGAGTAAGGGCTAGTGGAGAGAATGCCCTTTCCTAATAAATAAATAAACAAATAAACAAACAAACAAATAAATGAATGAATGAATAAATAAGCAAGTAAATGAATGAATGAATAAGTGAGTAAGTAGATAAATAGAAAAAAGGGGCAGCTAGGTGGCACAGTGGACAAAGCACTGGCCCTGGATTCAGGAGGACCTGAGTTCAAATCCAGCCTCAGGCACTTGACACTAGCTGTGTGACCCTGGGCAAGTCACTTAACCCTCATTGCCCCGTAAATAAAAAATAAATGAATAAATAGATAAAAATAAAAAAAGAATACCCTTTTCTACATCTCACCATCCCTGTAATGGACCCCTCTCCTTCACTAGAGTGAGATCAGGAAGGTTTAGATGGTCTTATGCTTTTGGAAGAGACAGAGTTTGACTATGCCTTTGGTCAAGTCCAAAGCTTTCAAATGTGAAAACCTATGATAATTGGTCTTCCTCAAGTCCTTGAGATTACTGGGGAACAGAGGGACCAGAAATTCCTAGTGGACTGCTCTGGTTCTCATTATGCTAACTGGGGCTGAGAGAGTTTGGTGGGTTATATGGTTGAACCACTGAATTGAATATATACCTCCTTGAGATTCTTGTTGAAAAGAACATGAATAAAACATTAAAAAATATGCAGGGGGAGATAAAAAGAGGTCGAGGAGACACAAATGGGGTAATTTTGTTACTACTTTGATCAATTCAATATACAACTTTAAAAATACAAACTAAATGCAAGAAATGACCAAAGGGGGTGGTTTTTAGAAAAACTTGGGAAGTCTTATATGAATGGCAGAGTAAAGCTAGCAGAACCAAGAGAACAGTGTATATAATAATGATAACATTGTAAAGAAGCAACTTTGAAAGACTTAAAAACTTCAATCAGTGTAATGACCAGTGGTCATTCCAGAGGACTGAAGATGAGAGGACTATTAGTCACCTCTGGACAGAGATGTGATAGACATTAAGTGCAGAATGACACATTTTTTGGAGATGGCTAATGTGAAAATTTGTTTTCCTTGACTAGGCAGATTTGTTATAAGGATTTTTATTTTATTATTTTTTCTTTTCAGTAGAAGGGGAAGTGGGGGGAGGAGGAAAAATTATCATTAATTTAAAATGAATTCAAAATTTAAAAACTGAATGTAGCAGAAGGTTATAGCTTCATATAATGTGGCAGTAAGTGTTTATTTCTAAATTGTTCTTTATATGATGAAATGTTTGTGTATATTGAAGACCTCTGTGTTGATGATAAAAAAGAAAATTTACTATTTAAATCCAACTTCAGACACTTACTGGCTGGGTGACTGAGCAAGTCACTTAAATTCTCTGAGTCTATTTCTTCATCTGTGGGTTGTTGAGAGAACCAATTGAGATGGTGTATATAATGTGCTTTATAAAATTTAAAGCACTATAGAAAAGCTAGCTATTAGAGAGGAGGAGGAGGAGACAGAGAGGAGAAGAGGGAATACTTTTGTGAGGAGGAAATACAGCAGGCTCTGAGTGGCATCTCTAGCTGGGTCTGGTACAGCTAAATGCTACTGTCCCTTAGAGAGTTGATGGCTGCCCTTGGCTCAGGTCTGTGGGCTTCAGGGGATCTGCTGGACAAATATGTAGGTGTATTCACTGAGTCATTTAGGACCCATAGCAGAGAGAGCTACACACTCAGACTAAAGGTACATTCAGCTCCTTTAGTCAAGGAAAAGAGAGATAAATGTGTGTCCAAGTTTACTTTCGTGTATGTTTCTTGCTCCAAATGAAAAACATACTTGTCTTAAAATTAAAGCAATTTGTTAAGTTGCTGAAAAAATTTGCATAACTCTGAGGTTCAGTAGCATTCCAATTTCTTTTTTTTGTGGGGTGTGGGGGCAGTGTGCCTAGGTGGAGGGGAGAGATGGCAATGGACACCTCATCTCAGCTACCCTGCCAAGATATGGGTTACCACAGGAATGTGGCATGGGCAGGGACTCTGGGACACTGACTTTGGGGGAAAGAACTGGAAGTCCTGAAGTTCCCTGCATAAAGTGAGCTCTTGTTCTATTGCCTTCAGACGTGTACCCTGGGCCCTGGACCTCCCAGTGTACACTCCAAGCTGAGCAGAGGGTCTATGTGTCCTTACCACTCCCAGAGTGGGACGTGCCTTCTTCCTCGGCCTCAGCTTCTCTTCCGAAGAGGAGACACTCTGTGCGAGGCTCTCGGAAAGACGGCAAAGCCAGATGTATCTGGCTTTAATCAGGGATAGAGCCAAGGTCTAGAAGAAACTTTCTGGACCACATTCAAGCCGCTGCTTTCTTGGACCAGAGTAGATGAGTTTATCTGACTGTGGGTTGTGAGAATTAGCTGCTTACTGAAGTCAGTGAATGTACTGGTATCACCGTGGCTTGTATGAAGCAGGCAGAGCTGAGAGCTATGGGGTTTGTCAGGTTAGGGGAAAGAATTTTCTTCTTTTCCTGGACCCTAACCCCACCTCCCAAAGAGCTGGCCATGTGGCATAGTTGAAAATAACCCTGGACTTGGTGTCAGGATATTTTAGGTTCAAATCCCAGCTATGTGACTATGGCAAAGTGACAAATTCTCTGAACCTCAGTTTTCAGATCTTTAAAATGGGACAATTATTAGCTGTACTACCTGTCATATAAGAATATTAGAAGTAAGTGCTATATAAGCCTAAAACTCTATATAAATGTGAATCATTATTATAATACACAGCCATCTTTTAGGTTTCTCAGCATGAATAAAGGATTGGTATCAGTGTATTCTGAGTTAGATCAAACTTTTAAACTACCATTTTTTTCTTTGCCTTTTTTCAAGATTCATAATACTCTAAGTGCCATTTGTATTAAAGAACCTGATATCATGGACTTATATTTTAATTTTTTAATTAAAAATTTTTTTTTCATTAAAGTATTTTATTATTTTCCAGTTACATGTAGAGATAGTTTTCAACATTTGTTTTTTATAAGATTTCTAGTTTCAAATTTTCTCCCTCTATCCTTTCCCCTCCCCTCCCCAAGACAGCAAGCAATCTGATATAGGTTATATATGTATAATCACATTAAACATATTTCTGCATTAGTCATGCTGTATAAGAAGAATCGGAGCAAAAAGGAAAAACCTCAAAAAAGAAAAACAAAAAAAAATAGAAATAGTATGGTTCAAGCTGCATCTAGATTTCATATCTCTTTTTTTCTAGATTTGGAAAGCATTTTCCATCATGTGTCCTTTGGAACTATCTTGGACCATTGTATTGCTGAGAAGAGGAAAGTCTATCACAGTTGATCAACACACAATGTTGTTAATACTGTGTACAATGTTCTCCTGGTTCTGCTCATCTCACTCAGCATCAGTTCATGTAAGTCCTTCCAGGTTTCTCTGAAATCTGCCTGCTCATCGTTTCTTATAGCACAATAGTATTCCATTACATTCATATACCACAACTTGTTAAACCATTCCCCAATTGATGGGCATCCCCTCAAATTCCAATTCCTTGCCACCGTGAAAAGAGCAGCTATAAATATTTCTGTACACATCATGGACTTATAAAGAGGAGTAGGGAGTAGACTCCTATGATTTCCTTGCTATAGGGAGATTCATCTTCCAGTGCAGGTCAGTACTTTTCCCTACTGCTTATCACCTTAGAGAGCTTCCGGTCTGTTATAAGCAGGATTTCAAGGCCAGATCTGCATCTACTGTGCTATATTGTCAGCAGCCTTATAGTTTTCCCAAATGTAGCAAAAAGATGCTTCCAAACTCACCTATCCCATGCCAATCTTAAACCTTAAGCTTATATAATACATACTAGCCATTGTTGTTGCTGTTCAGTTGTTTCAGTCATGTCTAATTCTTCATGGCTACATTTGGTGTTTTTCGGGCAAAGATACTGGAGGGGTTTGCCATTTTGTTCTTCAGATACCAGCCATAGGAAGCATTTAATTCGTTCAGTTGAGCTTAATCCCTCACTTAGGGAAAAATCTTAGTGAATATGAATGAAAAACCACATTGGGGAACCTTTTTATAATGCTAATATCAGGAAGATAGGACATTTCAGTAAGACAGGTCTAATATCATATAGAAAGGAGATAGTGTAGTATGTGTAGGAGAAAAATTCATTTCCTGATTTGGAAATCAGAAGTCCTGGGTTCTTGTCCAGACTTTGTCACTAGAGATCTGTGTGACCTTTGGCAAACAGGACACTTTATGTTCTTGGCCCATTGTAAAATAAAGTGAAGATGGACTAGATGATATCTCAGGTCCCTTTCACTACTAACTTTTATGATCAGGTGACTTTTTGCTGTCCCATTCTACCCTGCCCTGAGAGAGTGGTTGGGGGCTTTCCACAATGCTGTGGGTCAGGGAGTAAGGAAAGGACAGAGGTAGTGTACAAATCTAAAACAAGATTTTTAAGAATCACATAAAAATAGGTGATTTAGGTAACAGAGGAAAGGGTCACTATTGAGATAATAACACTGGTGTGAATTTCACAGAGAATTCATACCTTTTGCTTCACTCTGTTTCCTGAAAGGGGATGTATATTTTTATACCCAATTTATGTAAGGTGGGCCTTGCCTTCCAATTTTCTCCAAATGATATGCAGCTGGATAAGTCCTGCCATTGCCAGCCAAATTTCTGTCTCTGTCTCTTTCTCTGTCTCACTTTGTGTGTCTCTCTGTGTGTGTTTGTCTCTATGTCTCTCTCTTAATAACTTTGTTTTGACACAAACAAATTCAAGGGTTCTATTGACTTGGGTGCCAAAGGAATACTAATCAAAGATCAATTATAGCTCTGCTCTTCCCTGCCAAATGTTGCTAAGTGTGTCCTTTAGGCTTGCCAAAACTTCAGGGTAACATGCATGGCTCTGGTGCTAGCTGCTAGGGGGATGATGAAAGTTGAAAAGCTAAACGTCAAGGAAGTCCCAGGAAAATAGCCATGATTGGGAACTTGATCTGAAGGGTTTTTTTTCTGATCTAGCTGGGTGCTCATGGCCTGATTAATGAACTGAAAATATATTGGTTATCTCTAGTCATGTTTTCTGTTAGGCAGTTTTTGAAATGGATCATAACCCTCTCTTTGATAAAGAAAAAGCTCTAACAGACAAGGATGGCTCCAGCTGATGGCAGCAGCCTAATGGAGATAAGACCCCACAGTCAACAGCAGCCTGAGTTTAGCAAAGAAGAAGTTCAACAGTTTTGTGGAGAAGCATCAAATGGTGACTTTAAACAACAGCAGCAATGAAAGTATAATGGAGCAACTTTGAGGCAAAAGCCAATTGCTGGGAGAGATGGGAGAGATGTTCCAGCTGTACCAGAAACAATATGGGAATCTGTGGAAGATTGTATTTCTTTGGGAATAGAGGTGGGGTGGATTTTTCTTGTTCTTTACTTTGTTATTCTATCTGAATTAAAAACTTTGCCAGGGCAGCTAGGTGGTGCAGTGGATAAAGCACTGGCCCTGGATTCAGAAGGACCTGAGTTCAAGTCCAGCCTCAGACACTTGACACTTACTAGCTGTGTGACCCTGGGCAAGTCACTTAACCCTCATTGCTCCACTGAAAAAAAAAAGAAAAGAAAAAAAAGAAAAAGAAAAACAACTTTGCTATTCAATTTATTGGTACAGAATGCACTGGGTGGAGGTTTGTTCTGTATTTCCATAAGTCATTGATCCTGGGGCCGGGATGGTGGTGGTGGTATTTTAAGGAGTTCCAGTCATGTGAGACCCATGTAACACAACTATAGAAGACAAAAATGAAACAGAATACCTAAAAACAATTAAGCAAAACAAGACAAAAGAATGTTAACAACTGACAGAATATGCCATTGTAAACCACTGTAATTTTTAATAGACAAGTCCAGACTTTATTTAAAATTACTTTTAAACCATTGTAACTTTATGTTTCTCTCCAAAGAAACACTCATCTCTGAGTGGTGATAGACAGAACTCTAAGGCATGTCCTTACGGCACCAATTCAATGAAATTGAGATGGAAGCTTTTCCTGATGCCCCGTAGGACATGTTTCTTTCTCCAAGTATTTGTACTTCTCTAATTTACTCACCATAATCTAACTCATATGACACTTATTTGTTTACATGCTTTATCTCCCCTACTGGATTATAGATATTGTAATAAAGTACTGGTGGGTCTACCTTTTTCAAGTCTCTCCTCAGGCCTATGGATCCTCCATTCAACCACCAAAGTGATTTTCCTAAAGCACAGGTCAGACCCTGTTACCTTCTTATTCAAGAAACTCCAGTGATTCCCTATCACCTCCCAAATGAAATGCAAAATCCTCTGTTTGGCATTCAAAGCCCTTCATAACCTAGCTCCCTCCTACCTTTCTAGTCTTCTTGCACTTTACTTCCTACCATATACTCTTTTTTTTTTTTTTTTGCAGGGCAATGAGGGTTAAGCACCATGTACTCTTGAATCCAGAGACACTGGCCTCCTGGCTGTTCCACATCCATCTCTTGGCTATAGGCATTTTTTCTGGCCATCCCCCATGCCTGGAACGCTTTCCCTTTTCAGCTCTGCCTATTGATTTCTCTGGCTTTAAGTTTCAACTAAAATCTCTTTTACAGTGAGCCTTTTCCCAGTGTCTCTCTTAATAATAATGCCTTCCTGTTGTTAATTATTTCCTGTAGATTCTGTATGGCAGGGTTACATCGTTGACAAAATATGGGATGTAGTCCTAAGAGTCAAGGATTGGGTAATGATCCCAAAGAACTTTTCATTAGAGGGTAGAAGGCTCTTTGGAGAAATTAATGAAGTCAGTCAATCTCCCATGCATTTGCCAGAGTTGTCTTCTGTTTAAACTTGGTAGCTCTTCCCTTCTATATTATCACTGTAACAAGCCAGTTGGTCAAGGTTATATGGGAGTGAAAAATCAGGGATAAAGGAGTAAACAGGAAATTTGTGATAGGGTGACTAGAGCTGGAATCATAAAACTAGTGATGAACTTGAAGACTGTCTCTGACTTGCATCCCCAACTTTGAGTGAAAAGTTGTTTAGCCCCTAGTTTTTTGTTCTTTTTGTGTTCATGTTATATCCCCCATTAATTGTAGGCTCCTTGTGGGCAGAGAATGTCTTTTGCTTCTTTTTGTATCCCCAGTGCCTTGCACATAGTAGGTGCTTAATACATTTAAAAAAATTAATTGATTGATTCTGTGAGGGCAGGAGAATCCTGTATTATTCATTTACATATATTCTGTGGTGTCTAGTACAGTACTTTGCACATACAATGAATACATCTGTATCATAGGCTAAATATGTTAAGTGAGGCTTTAAGTGCAAGGAGTCATATTTTGGAGAACACTTTCCGACTGAAGGGATATGCATATTTATGTAATAATGAGCAGCATTGTGATAGTATTAATATTTTTTTGGAATATTAAAGGCTGGCATTACAAAGGCAGTGCACAATTCCACTGGGTCCCATTGAAGGAAATTACCTATTCATATTGTGATCACAAGCCCAGACAAGCTATATAGGGGTTTGGTAACTTGCTTATTTATATGATTACCCTGGGATTTTAGAAGAATGGACCTCTTTAATAAGCTAAGCATCCTTAGCAGGCCCTGGCAGGGTTACATTGCTGACAAAATATAAGATGTAGTCCTAAGAGTCAAAGATTGGGTAATAATCCCAAAGAACTTTTCATTAGAGGGTAGAAGGCTCTTTGGAGAAATTAATGAAGTCAGTCAGTCTCCCATGCATTTACCAGAGTTGTCTTCTGTTTAAACTTGGTATCTCATCCCTTACATATTATCACAGTAACGAGCCAGTTTGTCAAGGTTATATGTGAGTGAAGAAGCAGGGATAAAGGAGCAAACAAGAAATTTGTGATAGGGTAACTAGAGCTGGAATCATAAAGCTAGTAGTGAACTTGAGGAATGTCTCTGACTTGCATCCCCAACTTTGAGTGGAAAGTTGGCTAGCCCCCAGTTTTCTGTTCTTTGATTATCTGCAGTGTGTGTGTGTGTGTGTGTGTGTGTGTGTGTGTTCATAAGAATAGTTTTTGGATTGCCTATTCTTGTAGAAGTACAAAGTCAACTAACTGTAACTGTAAAAGATCCAAAAGCCTTCTAACAAGAAAGTGAATATAACAAATTTCTTAGATGCAGATGGCACCAGTACCTGTGTGTCCATGTCAAGAAAGATAGCCCAGAGAAGCATAGCAATGGTAAAGTGGAAAGAGCATGGCACTAGGAATTAGGACAACTGAGATTTAGCCTAGTCTGT
Organism: Dromiciops gliroides; assembly: GCF_019393635.1. Taxonomy (NCBI): domain Eukaryota; kingdom Metazoa; phylum Chordata; class Mammalia; order Microbiotheria; family Microbiotheriidae; genus Dromiciops; species Dromiciops gliroides. Next base: position 123,062,767 of record NC_057862.1, read on the forward strand.
TTCTCTCTGTCATGCAAGACAAACCACGTTGTCTCTTTGGGTATCCATTCCCTATTCTACAAAATGAGGAGGTAGGGCTAGGTGATTTTTAAAGGCCATCCTAGAATGCCTGAAGAATTGTGGAGCTGGAAAGGACCTTTTTATCAAGTAGGATGATTTATCTCCTCTATCACATTCTCCCATGAGTTCAGGCGGCAGAAATGGACAGCTCCAGCCTTAATCTGGAACAGAGCTTCTTCAGTACCCTTTCTTCTGGTCTGAACTATTCTATGTCTGAACTTTGATGCCTAGTAAGCCCATGACTCCACAAAGACACCGAGAAACACTTCATGTTTTACAGGATGAAAACAAGACCATAAAGCCATATTAGATTAGTTCTATTTTACCAGAGGACAGGGAGGGCCCTATAGATAATGACAACTAGGACTACTGTTGGATAGCTGTTCTGTAGCTCCTGACTCTAAAGGAATTCTTCTCAAACCTATGTTTAACCTTATCTGAACTACTAATGAATGGTGTATTCAAAGATGCCTGAGGCCTCTATTTACTTAACTGCCTTTAATTCTAGTACCTTTCCTCTGTTGATTATTTACAATTTGTGCTGTTTGTAGCTGGTTTGTCCATAGTTGTTTGTATATTGTCTCCCCATTAGAGTGGGAGCTCCTTGAGAGGAGATGCGGTTTTTGCCTTTCCTTCCCAGCCCCCCCCTCCAACCCACCCCAGTTTAGCATACCTTAGTGGGTACTTAAAAATATCTATTGACTGGGCTGGCTAGATGGTGTAGTGGATAAAGCATCGGCCCTAGATTCAGGAGTTCCTGAGTTCAAATCCGGCCTCAGACACTTGACATTTACTGGCTGTGTGACCCTGGGCAAGTCATTTAACCCCCATTGCCCAGCAAAAAAAAAAAAATTTTTAAATGTTTATTGACTGACCCATAATATGATAATTGGTGTACTTGCAAAAGGATCAGCTCCTTTTGTCTATGTAGAGGAGGCATGGTTCCCTCCCCATCCCTCTCCCCAAGTTAATATAATTATAAAAAGCCCAGAATGTAATCATGATCCCTTTATGAGGGGCAAACAATTCTTTGATTGAGTTGAGAATGGAACTTGAGTGAAAAATGGGATATAGCTTAGAAGGGAAGCTAATGGATGCTGTATCCATAGGGAAACAGAGACATATACTTTGAGCAGACATGGATACAGAGAGACAGCCACCTGAGGAAACAGATTCAAGGAGTATAACCTTTGGGGGCTATAGAGAGGAGCAGATCCAGCAGAAATGCTGTACCCAATGGAAGCCGGGTAAAAACCTTATAGAGAAAGGACTTCCATCAGGACCCCTGGAGTCCCAGTGAGTTGCCTTTGCCACACTACTATTATATTCTAACTCTTCTATTGGTCATTGTGTATATTTATAGGAGACTACACCTGAATTTATGGAGGAAATCTTTTGTGAATATTGTTTTTCTAATGCCATCTTAAGAAATACCTTCGCTAAGAATTAGTTATGTCTAGTTGTTGGTTCTTAATGGAAAGCATAACAGTGGAAGGAGGCTCATGAGTTATAGTGTTAAGATTGTGGACCCACAGGGTTACCCTGAGAACCTGAGATAGCATCCACTTCTGCTATCTGGGAGCGCAACCTTCAAATGTGAATGCAATTTGGGAAAATTAAGCTAGAGGAGGTATTACATCTATCTCAATATAAAACTGATTAGGAACCATACTAGTAACTAAAAAGAGCTAACCTAAGAGCAATTATATATGTGGCTTCATTTTCTTGAATCAGATGAAGATGTTGGTGGTAGTGAGGTGAATTAAAATGTATATCTCCTTGCAGAGATGTAATTAGCATGGGATACCTGGATCTTTGACATAGGGTGCTGACAGTTTGTGGGAGGCATCTTCTTCCGATCCTCCAGCTAATCTGCTTCTTCCACTTCCTTATCCAACCTGAGGGTGCCATCAATATGCTAAATCTCTTCCATTATTCTTTCTCAGATGCTTTAGCAAGCTTTATCTCATTTGGATTTCATAGCAACTTTGAGAAGTCTATGGGATATGCATTAATATCCCCTTCTCCATTTTGCAGGTAGATAAAATAAGAAATAAAGGTTGTTATTTTTCCAGAACCTTACAGAGAGACAATAATGGCTGAGGAGCTGGAAATCAAGAGGTCCAGTGCTACTTTTATGACACCATGTGACCTTTCTTCTGATACCACTTCTGAACAATAACCAATGCATCAGAGATTGATCAGACACTCAATAGATTCTTGCAATTGGTTTGCCCAATGGAACCTCAAACTGAAGGTAATGACATTACCAAAGATCACTACAACAAAAACCAATATAGTCAACCCACATTTTATTTGTAGATTTTTCATGGACTTTCAAGCTCTCTTTCTTCAAGGTAAATTGCTGGGATTTACAGTTAGGAGAAGATTATATTCTAGGCAAAGAATGAAGGGGTACTTGTACTGCTATCTCTGTTCAAAAGCTAAACAGATATGCTCAGACTACTCCTCTATCTTTGTAGATAGTTGTAATTTGAGTCTGCCTTTTATGAAGAGTTAGTGAGGGAAATGTTACTTAGATAAACCAGGCACCCTGTGAATGGGCATGTCATTTCAACACTTTTAAGGCACTAGTAGTAATGGACTCATTTCTTTTTGGTGAAAATCTTAGACACTTACTCTGTTTCCTTCTCCTGACATACCCTCTTGCTTATCCATCATCTAAAACCTTGCTTAGGTCTTGCTTCTTCTGTGAAGCCTTCTCTGATCACTACAATGGCATGGTGATCTTCCTGTTTTCCAATGCTTTTGTCACTTAATGACAAAATGAGTATTTTACTATATATTATTTGGTTCACTAATGTGCTATTTGTCCTTCCTCAACAAGATTGTGAGCTCCTAGGTGTAGGGACTATACCTTCTACTTTTCTTGTATTTAATTCAACAAACATGTATTTTAAGTATTCATTTGTATCAAGCACTACATTAGGCAATGAGGAAAATACATGAATAGATTAAAGCAAATCCCCTGTTCTCATGAAGTTTGCAATCTAGTAAGGAAGTAAGATGCAAAACGGAACATAATAAGACTATAAGAGCAGAGCTGAGGTCCCCTACAGTGTCTAGCACAGGAATAGACATGTAGAAGGCACTCGGACTGTTGACTTCTTTGTGTAGGTGGAGAAAAGTTACCGCCACATCTTGTCCATCTTCCATGCCACCAATCTGCCTGCTAAAGATTATAAGTGACATGTGGAATTCTTGGGGAAGGTGGTAGTGAGATTCGGGTGAGAGCAGAAAGGGATAGGGTGATGGGAAGCTCTGCGTGGTTGGCATCATGACAGAAATTGAATACAAGAGAAGTATAAGGTATGATTCTTGCCCCCAAGAATTTTATCTTTCTCTTCTGTCTGAGACTAGATATGGGGAACTCTCTAACAGCCATCATGAGCAAGTGCCAACAACTGTGAATTAAATTCTCTCTGTAATCTAAACAAGTAATTGTCTCTCAATTTCTCATGATCATGGAATACAGGGAACAGGATAGCCTAGATAATCCAAAAGCTCCATCCTATCCAAAGGGAGCAGAACTAGGAGTGATGAGTTTTTCCATTCTGTATAATGGGGATGGTAATGTGACTGCTATCACTACTTAGCTATTTGGTAAGGAATCACTTACTACAGTGATCACAGAATCATAGAACTTAGAATTGGAAGAGAGCTAAAATAATTGTGTGGGCCTGTCCCTCATCTTCTGACGGGAACATTATTAGGTTGATGAAGAGCTTTGCAGAGGAACATAAAAATGCCCCAGTGAGGTGAGAGAAGCCAGTTTTGAAAATTAGGCCTTCAGATTAGAGCAGGGACCAAACAGAAATAAGTTTAGACCTGTTATTTCTTGCTAAGTCTTGTTATTTTTTTACTCTTAGCAATGGGGAGCAAGATTCCGCATTCACATTCAGAGGGCAGAGAGGAGGAAAATAATATGACTAATAAGTGAGGCTAATTACTGTTTACAAGGAGAATGCTGATGCGGAGAAGATGGGGTAGGGAGTAGGCAAAGACTTGAGTGGGTGATGGTTTGTTTTGATATACTGGAAATGGTGGTGAGACTAAAAGTTGGATTGCCTAAGAAGCCCTCCCTTTGTTACTCGTTATCTTTGTGATCCTGGGCACTTCCCCTCTCCAGGCTTCAGTGTTTTTTTTATCTGTAAAGTAAAAGATTTAGACTAGATGACCTTTAAGGTCTCTAAATCTATGTTTAATTGACCACTAAGGTCCTTTTTTAAAAGGTTTAAATCTATGCTTGTGATCTCTAAGGTCCCCTTCCAGTTCATAGGTTCCTAAGAACTTTTGAATTTTTTATTCCCAAGTTGTTTCCTATCACCCCTCAGGTGATATTCTTGACTCTGACACCTCAAAGTGACTAACGTAAGTCCAATGACTTGAAGGTATCCCTAACTCCCCTAGAGTGGAAGGAAGCCTTATGAAGAAGAGTTCTATATTGTATATATACCTGTTTAAGCATCCCTTTGGTTGGGCCAGGATTTTACCTTCTACATCTTCTGGGTTAAATGGCAGAATATTTTATTGGAAAAAGCATTAGATTTGGGAATATTAGTCTGGCACTTTCTGCCCATCTCCTAACATTGCTGCCCATGCTATAGCCAACATCTTCATTTCATCCCCAACACTACCTTTGATTTGGTCTTTAGGTCTCCTTGACACCCCCCCTCCACCACCACCACAGGAGAGCTTTTACCTTATTTTACACAGAACCAGACTTCCACAGTACTTCCTTGGTATCTCCTCTCCATGCTACCTTCTGCTTTATGTCTTCTCTCTTTAGAATGTACATTCCTTGGAGATGAAGACTGTCTTGCTTGCTTGTATTTTTTTTAGTGAGGCAATTGGGGTTAAGTGACTTGCCCAGGGTCACACAGCTAGTAAGTGTTAAGTGTCTGAATCCAGATTTGAACTCTGGTACTCCTGACTCCAGGGCCGGTGCTCTATCCACTGTGCTACCTATCTGCCCCATTTGCTTGTGTTTTTATCACCAGAACTTAGCACAATGAATGCCCCACAGTAAGAAGAGAAGAAAGAGAAAAGGGAACAAAAATTTATTAAACACTTAACTATGTGCCAGGTCCATGCTAAGTACTTTACAATTTATGTCATTTGTTCCTCAAATGGAGGCAGTTGCTATTATTATTCTTATTTTATAGCCAAGGAAATGGAGGCAGGTAGAGGTTAAGTGAATTGCCAAGAATCACAAAGCTAGTGGTTTTTTTTTTATCATAAGAGTATTTTATTATTTTCTAGTTACATGTAGAGATAGTTATCAACATTTGTTTTTATAAGATTTCTAGTTTCAAATTTTTCTCCCTCCTTCCCCTTCCTCCCCCCTCCCCAAGACAGCAAGCAATCTGATATAGGTTATATATATATCAATCACATTAAACAGATTTCTGCATTACTCATGCTGTGAAAGAAGAATCAGAGCAAAAGGGAAAAACCTCAAAAAACAAAAACAAAAAAAGTAGAAATAGTATGGTTCAAGCTGCATCTAGATTCCACAGTTCTTTTTTTCTGGATTTGGAGAGCATTTTCCATCATGAGTCCTTTGGAACTATCTTGGACCATTGTATTGCTGAGAAGAGTCAAGTCTATCACAGTTGATCAACACACAGTGTTGTTACTATGTACAATGTTCTTCTGGTTCTGCTCATCTCACTCAGCATCAGTTCATGTAAGTCCTTCCAAGTTTCTCTGAAATCTGCCTGCTCATCGTTTCTTATAGCACAATAGTATTCCATTACATTCAGGTACCACAACTTGTTAAGCCATTCCCCAATTGATGGACGTCCTGAGGTCAACAAGTCCAACACCCTATCTTACAGATGAAGAAATTGAAACCCTAAAAGGTTAAGTGATTTGGCCAAGGTCACACAGATAATGTTAGAGGAGAGACAGCCCTCCCACTGCTGAGCCAGTGCTCTTGCCACTATGATATATGTCAATGGAACACAGTTGAGGAAGATTTCTCTTCCCAGAAAATTAAGATCTCTCCCTCTTTCTATTTGGCCAATGATAAGCAAAAGGGACACGTCCTCTCTTGATTTGATCTATAACAAACCAAGGAGTACTGCCTATTTCAGTTTGTTTAACAGAAACAAAAGGACATCCCCTCTATTGATTCAGAGTTTTTTATTTCTAGGGGGATTAAGTACACAATTCATTTTTTTATATAGTCCTAAATCAAAGGAGATTATGAATACTAGACTAAAGATACTATTATTTTAACATAGGCCCTATAAGCTCTGGGGTCCTTGTCCCAACTTTAAGAGCAAGTCAAGTTAAGCCTCTGTGTCAAGAATCTAGGGGCATCCTTGAGGGACACTGGGGTATGTTTCTAATGCTATCAGCACCCATTCTATTGTGTTCCCCCCAATATCAAGCACTATTACCAGAAATTATTTCCTCAGTATATTTGATATCATTGAATGGTATCTCAAAATCATTTAACCCATTAATATCAGTTAATTTGTACAAAGGAATATTTACTAGGGTGATTTGACAAGGAGAGAAGTGATAACACATGCCCCCCAAACCAGGGCCCACTTTTTCCTGTTCCACCCTATTCCAAAGGAGAGTGGGCTAAAACTTAAAGCAATTGCTAGCAAAAATGTATCTACACTAAATTCACTTCTAATTGTGGCATTTCTTATAGAAGAAATCTCTCCCTTGCCTGCTGAAACCAGCAATTCATTGTCAGTCCACTTTGGGGCTGGGTCAAGCAGGTTATTGAGGGTCTCATTTCTCACTGAGCCCCACTGTCCACTAACTCTGGCCTAAACTGGATCCATGGTGCTCTCTTTTGAAGTTCACAAGGTCTAAATCTAGTCCATGCTCAATACTCCTTTTCCTATGGGAAGAAAAAAAAGACAGAAACAATAGCAATGACATTTAGTTAAAACTTCATGTCTACCTGGGTACTCTCTCCAGCCAGAGGCTTATAGCAGTTATTGCTTCCTCATTTGAATGCAGCCAGGTAGGAGAGAGATTGAGTTGCTCCATGTATCTTTGTATGCACACCCAATTCCAGCTTTCCAGCTCAACAGCCAATTAAAAAGGCATAAGGTGAGCAGATTGGAAACAAATGCATGGCACTTAATAGCGCTGGTTGGTTGAATGTGTGATCTGTGTTTTTGAAGGGCATGCCATCTATATCTCCTAGAAAGAAATCTAAAAATATCAAAGTAGCATAAGCTTTTAAACAGGATGACTTTGAAAAGTCATCTCCTTAAAGGACACACCAAAAATTATATATTCTAATTAATTTTCATATATGGGTTCTGCTGTGTCTAGCAAGCCAGGAGGTACAATGGAAAGAGTCTTTAACTTGGAGCCAGGAAGACACGAGTCAGAATCCTGCCTCAGACAGTTAGTTGTGTGACAGTGAGCAAATCACTTGGCCTTTGCTTGCCTCAGTTTCCTTATCTATAAAGTGAGGATAATAATAGCACCTATTTCTAAGGGTTAAATGAAATAATAAGTGAATGAGGATTAAATGAAATAATGTTTGTAAAGTGCTTTACAAACTTGAAAATACTAAATAAATGTTAGTTATCATTATTTTTAAAGCATCACCATAGAATCACATTCATATATATATACATACATATACATATATACACACATATACACACACACACACACACACACACACACACACACACACATATATATATATATATATATATATATATATATATATATATATCAAAAGCTGTCTTTCCCAAAGAGAAATTTTATATGAAGAGTTCATAAAGATAGAATCAAAGATCATCAGGTAATAGATGTGGAATTGGAAGAGATCTAGAGGGTCCAAGTCTTTAGTTTATAATTGAGAAGCCTGAGTAGGAGTTAGGTACCTTATCTAAGGTTACAGGGCTAGTAAGAGCTAATAAGATAGAACAGTGATTCTCACCCAGAATGCTGACTCTAGAGGAAAGGGCCTCTCCTATGAACCATTCTGCCTGTCAACCAGTGTTGTTATGAGCATCAGAGGATGACAGTACTAATTATAATGATGTCAGTGACAATTTACACTTATATAGCACTTTCAAACTCACAGAGGACTTTCCTCCCACCAACCCCCTGAAGTAGGTGGTGCCAGAATTATTATCCTGATTTTAGAGATGAGGAAACCGAGGCTAGAGAAGTTAAGGAAGATATTCAAGGTGCCACTGCTAGTGTCAGAGTCTGGGTTCACCCTTCAGATTCTTGATAAGTTTAGCTCTCAGTTTTTGAGAACTACTAAAAACAGGAAAGAATACAAATGACAATCATAATTTCTAGCTTGAGGATATTTCCTTGCTCCCTGGATTATTTATTATATCATTGCTTTGCTCTCTCTCTCTCTCTCTCCCTTTCCTCCTCCCTCCCTTCCTCCTGCTCACTTGTGGTGGTGGTTGAGCCATTTTCAATTATGTCTACTCTTTATAAATCCATCTGGGGTTTTCTTGGCAAAGATCTTGGAGTGCTTTACTATTTCCTTCTCCAGCTCATTTTACAGACGAGGAACTGAGACAAACAGGGTTAAGTGACTTGCCCAAGGGTCACACAGCTCGTAAGTGTCTGAGGTCAGATTTGAACTCAGGAAGATGAGTTCAGGCCAGCACTCTATCTACCTCACCATCTAGCTGTCCTCTCTGTGGTACAGTTCTCTAGTCCCACAAGTCCATATAGTATAGTGGATAAAGAGCTAGACCAGGAACCAGCATGACCTGGGTTCAAGTCTTGCCTCTAATACACATTGGCTGTGTGACCCTGGGTAAGTCATCTAACTTTTCATTGGTCCAGGCAACTCTTTCTAAGAATGTAAGCTTCAGGGGCAGCTAGATGGCGCAGTGGATAGAGCACCGGCCCTGGAGTCAGGAGGACCTGAGTTCAAATCCGGCCTCCGACACTTAACACTTACTAGCTGTGTGACCCTGGGCAAGTCACTTAACCCCAATTGCCTCACTAAAAAAAAAAAAAAAAGAATGTAAACTTCAGAGGAAGTGATGATTTGCATTGGTAGATAATGCTTTCTCACTTAGGAGTTCCCTCTATTAATGTAATCACAAGTCTAGTCACTCTCCACCAGACCCCAGAACTAGATTGCCCCTATAGCTTGGAAAAGAGAGAAATATCAAGAACTTTGAATCTTGGTATCAAATTTTCCTGAATTAAGGGGAAGACCTGAATCCCTGGTACTTTCCCATCTTACTGGAAGCATCACCATCCTGCCAAGATAGAGAGATGATGGGAAGGATTGGGATGGGTTGTTAGTTACAAAGACTCAAAGGCAAGACTGTCTGTATCCTTTCCCCTCCTCCATCAGGGATAGTTTCTTACAGCCCAAGGTTTGTTTCGAGTACTTTCTCCTCTTAACACCTGGGGTGGGGTCTGGAATGTACCCAGATTACTCTCCTAGAGTCCAGATGTTATTTCCTAAGATCTTGCTGAGTTTCAGAGGAATTTCACAGGCTTTGACTAAACCCAGCACTTCAGAGGGATCTGACCTTCAGGGATCAGCTCAAATATTCCCATTAGATTATATCTAAAGGCTCAAACCTACCTCCTTAATTTCTGGACTCCTCTCTCCCTTGGTAAGACTGACAGTGGCTGGTAACCAACTAATTTCTTTAACTTTTTGTTTCTGAAAAACTAAAGTTGTTTTGCACTTGTAAAAGAACTGAACTAGTTGAATTCTAATGGAATTTTCAGTGCATTTCTATATTCTGATGATCTACTCTGACCTTGGGAAGGAGAGCAGTGATCTGTTTTATAGATGGTCAAACTGAGTCCTTCAAAGGATTAAGAACTTTGAATTTGAACACATATGTTCAAATTCTGGCTCATCCATTTACTCCCTGTGTGACCGTGGATATATCCCTTAATCCTCATTTGGCCTAGATGGCTTAAAGTCCCTTCCTTCTAGCTCTAAAACTCTGGTCCTATAATTATAGGATCAAAGAAATCTCAGAACTGAAAGACACCTTAGAGATTACTCGATCCAACTTAACAATGTGATCATGTATTCTAACATGAATCCTCTCTACAACACTCATTAAAAATGGTCATCCAGGTTTCAGGTGAAGACCTCCAGTGTTGGAGTTCTCATGGACTCTGGAGAAACCTATTCCAAATTGAACCCAAATGTTCTTTTCTTTTCCAATTTCCATTTAATTAGTTTTTAGAAAAAGGTTACTAAAGTGGCACAGTGCTATAGTATGAACAATTGGCACAAATATTTCCTTAGATCTTGGGCACACTCTGCCATAAAAACATACAGAGTCCAGGGGAGAGTGGGCTCTGGCTTAGAGCATGTGGGCCAAAGAAGGGTAACATAGCAACTGGAAGTCCTTTTCTGAAGTTGCCCTTAGGGATGATGTCATTTTCTGTTGATTCCTTTGAAGGTCCTGAAGCTGCCTCTCCTCAACATGTCTGGTTTATATTCACTTCCAATGCAGACACAGCTGTCAGCTGTTCTGGGACACTTCTAGAATGCCAATGGACCATTCTAAAATCTTCCAGACCTTTCAAAGGTCAGTAGCTCTTCCTCTGATCAAGAGGAAGGCAGTAGGATACAGAGACCCTTCTTTCTCCTGTCTCTCCCCATGCTCGAAGCAATTCTGTCTTTCAGGGTCTTGCACAGAATTACTCTTTTCCTAAGTTAGTGAGAGATAAAGGAATGCTCAGGTTCTGAATTATCTTGCTACTTTATATAAGACCCATAGGTCAAGACTGAGTCTGCTCAATCAGTCCCAATACATTTCATCCAATGACTTCACTCCTTTAAAACTTGACTAATTATATCTTTCCCACTTAATGCCTTTGATTGATTGATTGAATAGAGACACCAGGTCTTATTTACACTTAGTTCATATTTTTGATTCATTGATTATCACAAGGCCAGGCTTTCACATTATTGAGGTAAAGGTATAGAATATAACTCTTATATTGAAAAAACTCTCCTATCACCCTTGCTTCACATTTCAAAATCCCTCTACTCTTCACCCAACCTTTCCTTTTTTACTTAAGGGGAGGGCAGGGGAAAGTAGCCCTTCCCCTTGGCAAGATGAGCTCTACTTTCCCTGTAATCCTGCCCCCTTCCCTCTCCCCCAGGAGCCTACCCTACTGATTATTCCCTGTTCTTTTTCATCTTCAATTAAATTAAACAAGTATTTCTTTATTAAGCACCTTTTATAAGCAAGACAGTGCTAGGACCTGGCATCACAAAGACAAAAATGGAACAACCCCTGCTTTCGAGGAATGTATTTTCTACCCAGGATACAAAACAATCTTCAGTCTTTCCCTACCTGGCACGGGGGGATGAGATACTTGCAAAAGCTGCAGAGAAGTCAAGAACTGAAAAAAGGCTATTAGATTTAGGAAATAATCTCGGTAACCTTTGAGAGTAAGGATTAGTAGAGTGGTGAGGTCAGAAACCACTCTGCAAGTGGTTGAGGAGGGAATGGGTAGTAATAAAGTGGAAGTAACCAAACCTTTGCTATCGCTCCTCCCCAGGTCTTGCTCTTGAATCCCATTGCAACCACCCCAGTTGAGACCCTCAGCAATTCAAGGCAGTGAGGAAAAATAGTAGAAAGAGTCTTGGATCTGGAGTTAGGGGAAACCTGGGTTTAAACCTTACCTCCAATATTTAATAGCTTTGTTTGTTTGTTTGTTTTTGTGGGGCAATAATGAGGTAATTGTCAAGCGTCTGAGGTCGGATTTGAACTCAGGTCCTCCTGCATCCAGGGCCGGTGCTTTATCCACTGCGCCACCTAGCTGCCCTATTTAATAGCTTTGTGAGCATGGATAAGTAATGCAAGCTCTCTGAAATTTAGTGTACTCACTTGTAAAATGGGAATAATAATAGTATCCTCCCAATAATAATATTATAATAATAATATAGTTCCTCCCTCACAGGGTTGTTGTGACAATAAACAAAGATGAAAAGTGCATATAGTTTTGGTAAACCTTAACATATTATATACATTTCAGCTACTTTTCTCACTAAGACTATTGTAATAACATCTTAGCTGGTTTTCCAGCTTCTTGTGTCCACACTATAACACAAGTAATTTTCTTAATGCACTACATTGAAAATGCTACCCTTCTGGTCAGAAATCTTTAGTGGTCCCTAATATATTATTTCTGAATAAAGGATGCACCCCACATCTTATTATTGTCTTTCTTTGTATCCCCAGTACTTAGCACAGTGTCTCCTGTCAAAGAGGAAGTGCTTAATAAATGCTACTCTTATCCAAAATCTTCCACAATGCAATTCTTTTTTTTAAAAAATAATAAACATTTTCATTTATAGTTTTGGGTTCCGATTTTATCCCTCTTTTCCTCCCTCCCCTTCCCCCTCCCTGAGGCAGAAAACAATCAGATATGGCTTATACACGTGTGATTATGTAAAACATTACCATATTTATCATTTTGTACAAGAAAATGATTAAAAGAAAAATTGAAAGAAAGTGAAAAATAGCCTGCTTCAGTCTGTTCCATCAATATCAGTTCTTTCTTTGGGAGGTGGAAAGTATGTTTCATCAATAGTCCTTTGGGATTGTCTTGGATCCACAAAGCAATTCTAAGTTACTTTTCCATCCCCATCTCATATTAGTTGCTTCCTCATGTGCTACATTTTGGTCAAAATGTACTCCACTGTCTTTCATTCTCATCCTGCCCTGACCCAATTCTGTTCAATCTTTTTTCATGAAGCCTTACCTGGACCACACCAAATGAAAATAATGTCCTCCATTTCAAATGTCTCATAACACTCTCCTTGCACCTCACTTTTTGAAAATATCAAGCTCACTTTGACAATAGTCATTTGTACACAGCCCCTCATCCCAGCAAGCTCCTTGAGACTGGGACTATGTTGTCTCCCCCATTAGAATGTAATCTCCTTGAGAATAAGGATTGTTTTATTCTTTATATTTGTATCCCAGGTGATTAATTAAATGCCTGGTACATGGTAGGTGTTTAATAATTGCTTGTTGAATGATTGAGATCTAATGTTGTATCTTTGAAATCTTTACCAAAGGCCTTGCATATAGTAGTGCATTAATAAATTTGAATGAGTGACATAAAGGCAGGCTAGAAAACTAGGAAGTATGATTGGAAGTACAAATGGTGAAGTTGGGAAGAAATAAATGATAAAAAGAAACATAGAAAATTAAAAAACTCCACCATTCTGCATTAAAATTCCCCTGGATCCCATGCACAGATATGTCACTGAACTAATCTTGCCTTTCCATGGATAAAGGTGGTGCTTTCAAGAAGCCTGGTGTAGAGGAAAGAGTTTTGGAGTAAAAAGACTTGGGTTCAAATCTTGGTTCTGTAATAACTAAGGTCCCTTCGAACTTTAAAATCCTATCATCCTCTGAAGGAGTACAGTCAAGCCTCAACATGATAGGAAGGTTTAGAGAATCTATGCGATAATCTTGCTTCCTTAAGAATCCAGGGCAAGGATAGAAACAGTGAATTGCAGTTAGCGAGGTTGTAGAGAAAGTATTTTCACATTGGTCACATGGGATGGGCCTGAAACCTATTTTTTTTAAAAAAAGGATTGACTAACCCAAGTGTCGGGGCTAAAGAATTGAGACACTTAATCCAAGAATGGAAATTAGAGTAACAGTCTGTTATTGTTTAGTCATTTCCAATTCTTTGTGACCCCATTTTGGGATTTCTTGACAAAGATATTGGAGTGGTTTGTCATTTCATTTACCAGCTCATTTTATAGATGAGGCAACTGAGGCAGAAGGGGTTAAATGATTTGCCCAGGGTCACCCAGCCAGTAAGTATGTGAGGCCAGATTTGAACTTAGGAAGATGAGTCTTCTTGACTCCAGGCCACTGCATCATTCAGCTATTCCTATTTACCTACCTGCCCCTATATATAGTCTGTGAAGCTACTTCTATCGAGGATTGACTGAATGACTGTCAGCAGCCCTTCTATTTGATCTCCCTTACCCTAGCCTCTTTCTACTTTAATGTAACTTGCATATTACTGACGGATTAATTTTTCTTCAAAAATTACTTTAACCTGGAAAGACTTTATGCATTGATGTATAGTGAAGTGAGCAGAACCAGGAGAACATTGTACACAGTGACAGCAATATTGTTCATTGAAGAACTGTGAATGATGACTATTCTCAGCAATACAATGATCCAAGACAATCCCAAATCACTAATGATGAAGCATACTATCCACCTCTAAAGAAAAAACTGATATTGATTGAACACAAACTCTCATTTTTCCTTTTACAAAATGACTAATATGACAGTTTTACATAATTGCACATGTATAACCTATATCTGAATGCTTACCAACTCAGGGAGGGAGGATGGAGGAAAGGGAAGGAGGGATAGAATTTGGAACACAAAACTTTAAATAAAAATGTTTATTAATATTTTTTAAATTACTTTAATCATTTCACTCTTCTGCTAAAGAATATTTCATAGTTCTCCATTTCCTGTTGTACCAAGTCAAAATTCTTGGTGTGATTTTTAAGGTCCTCCCTAATCTGGCCCCCTCTTAAACCAGCTAATCTTTCATATCACTAGGCTTCAATATTTACCCTCTGCTGTAGTCAAGGTAGTCTCTGCTTGTTCCACAAACACAACATGCTCATTGTTGCCTCCATGACTTGACATACATTGTACTTACTTGTCTGGAATGATCATCCTCATGTATTTTCCTTTTTCATCCATGTCTTCATCCTTCAAAGCCCAGCTTAAGTTCATCTTCATGATGCCTTTCCCAACTAGCCCAGCTTTCTCTCATTTCCCTCTTCTCCAAACTTCTACAGTACTTATAGTCTGAACCACACAATAGACCACTTCATTATATACAAGAAAGCTCCAACCTACAATTGGATTGCCCAAGTTGATTTGTAAGTCTGTTGTTTGGGACTCAGCACTAATTTTTTCAGTGGAACAAAGTTACAAATGATGATTACTTTTCAAGGCTAGCCCACAGAGTCTCATTTAACACATAATGTAGCTGAAATACTGTACGTTTAAAGTGAGAAATAGTAGAGAACAATATTGTTGCAGCATTAATAATTAAATGGAAACACAAGAAAATTGACTATGCAGGTTTTTTACAATAATATTTTACATTTCTATAGCACTTTAAAGCTACAGAGTGCTTTCTGAACATTATCTCATTTAATCTCAACAACCAAATGAGTTAGTCCATACTAGTATTATGGCAGACACTTATCTTTAATTTGGGTGCTTTAAGAAAAGCAGGTTTAATTAGAAGAAGACAAGGAGGTAGATGGAAACTTTTGTGGAGATTCTGAAGGGGACTTTCAAGGTCTTTAAGAGGCTGATGGAACAGATTCTTTTTTTATGTCTAATTTCATTTCAAAAAGTATGCTCTTCTTTTTCTTTGATGCAGATGTGTCATTAACACCAATCTTACACCTATCAGTAATAATTAGGGTTGCTTTTCCCCTTACATATGGAACAAAAGAGGGAGAGAGATTTTCCTGAGGTAACTGAGAGTTAGAAGAGAGAGGGGGAAGAAGGGGTGAAAAGGATATGAGTGCATATATTTAAATTCTCCATTATAGATGAAAAGATTACCAGAGGTGGAGTTAACTAGAGCTATAAAAGCTATAAGAAGGTAAGGAGGGTGGGTAGCATGGCAAATGACTAATTCCCCTGAATGGAAAGAAAGGAGGGAGAAGAAACATTGGAACAGGTAGTTTCCCATTGTAGCCATCAGGTGATGCTCTTGATTCAGGGCAATTTGGTTGTTTTCCAGATTGGAGGGGAGAAGTGATTAAAGGAGGGGGCGGTATATAGTCTGGCATCTGTATGTGTGATTTTTAAACTTGGGGAGTGCTTTAGTATCTTATGTTGTCTGATATTATATCATATATGTCAGTCTTATCTTCCCACTTAAACTTGTTGAAGTCATGATTACGTCTTTTTTTTTTTTTTGTATTCTACATAGAATCAGACATAGCTACATGGCACTGAGTCAGGAAGACCTTAGTTAAAATTTTGCCTCAGATACTTACAAGCTGCTTGACCCCGGGTAAGTAATTTAACCTCTCTATCTCAATTCCCTCATTTGTGAAATGTTAATAATAATAATATCACCTATTTCACAGAGATATTGTGAGAGACAAGTGAGATATGTAAAATGCTTTGCAAACAGTAAAACATTATACAACTATTAGCTTATTATTGTAATAGGTGCAGAAGATTCTATAAATATTTTTTGATTGACTAACAGGCTGTGAATAGAGTTCTGACCTTAGATCCAAGAAGAGCTGTGTTCAAATCCTGCCTTTGATACATACTGTGTGACCTCAGGCAAATAAACTAACCTCTCAGTGGCCCAGGCAATTCTCTAATACTATTAGTTCAAGAGAAGATGATTACCTACATTGGTAGCTTCTTTGTCCAGGAGTTTGTGATCTATCTCTATCTCTTTCTCTATCTCTATTTCTATCTCTATCATCTCTCTCTATCTCTCTATCTATCTCTAAATCACAAGTCCAGTCTCTATCCCAGTGACTAAGGGTCTGAGATTAACTTTAAAAATTAAACCAGGGGGGCAGCTAGGTGGCGCAGTGGATAAAGCACCGGCCCTGGATTCAGGAGTACCTGAGTTCAGGTCCGGCCTCAGACACTTGACACTTAACTAGCTGTGTGACCCTGGGCAAGTCACTTGACCCCCATTGCCCCGCAAAAACAAAAACAAAAACAAAAAAAGTTAAACCAGGGTGGGGGTAGCTAGGTGGCACAGTGGATAAAGCATTGGCCCTGGATTCAAGAGCACCTGAGTTCAAATCTCTCCTCAGACCCTTGACACTTACTAGCTGAGTGACCCTGGACAAGTCACTTAGCTTATTGTTCTGCAAAAAAGAAAAGAAAAGAAAAAAAAGAAAGAAAAAAAGAATTAAGCCAAGTAAAGTTGAATTAAATAACAAGAGGTTGTATATTTATAAATTAGGTAAATTTAGTCTTTTAAGATCTCTTTAAGTGGGCAATTAACTATGTCATGCTATGGACCCTATGATCATAAGTGGATGGGAGGAGAGGGATGAGAAAGAAAAGTGAAAAGTCATGGCCCAAAGATCTTTGGGGTAGAAATTCTCCCAATCTCTACATACACTGAGATTCCATTGAATAGTGACAACAGAAAGTAATTTCAGTGGACCAGCAGAAAGGTCCTACTTTTAGGCCACTAATATTTCTCCTATATCTATGACCCAATAATCCTAAGGCTATACTGAGCCTGTTTTGTACACCTCTGCTCTCAAGTTTCCATCTACCATGGGCCTTACTGTTGAATACTGGAGTAATGAAGTCCATCCCTACAAACTAGAAGGATGCTATTTTTGCCTCCTCCAAGATAACATTATTAGCATTTACTTGTATAGCTAAGTCTATAACTAAGAAGAATTTAAATGTATTTTTGAAATACTTAATTTAGGAACTACATATAAAATATTGGTAACTTTTTGTTACAGAAACTGTGATTACTATATCCCAACACGTGAATATTTATTGGCATCTATGTCATGTAGCTTAGGAAAAAAGACTGACTGGAAGCAGAGAGACATAATTGTAGATAACTACATATGCTTCTTATGCATAGAACCATTCTATCAGGCTCTAGGGATGACTATAATATAGAAACTACTATGATCTCAAGGAGTGGAGGGAGAAGGACCTACAGTTTGGAACTGGGAAGGATTAACCCTTATGAGGATATAGTCAGACAGTAATGGGGCAGAGAGTTGGAAACAAAATGACCATGGCTTTGATTCTGCCATTGCTTTGTTCATATAGTGTGAGTGAAATTTTTCCCACCCCTTAAATATAAGAGATTTAATAATACTATAGCAAAGAGCATAGATATCATGTAATTATTCTTTAAGACTGATATATTCCTAAGTAGGAATATATATTATATGATTATATATATAATATTATATTAACTGCCAATGCAGTTCAATTAAGTCCCTTTCTACTGTAGTCATTGTAGTACATTGTGGTTAACCAAGGCCCTAGAGATAGTATCTTCTAAGCTGAAGAGACCAATCAGCATTTGAGGTCATGACTGACCAGGACCCATTGTCATGTCTAGGAACACTTACTCCTTGTTGATGTCCTAGATGGTCAACCAATCAGCTGAAAGGATATAACCTTTGTTCTTAGAGTGGACGTTATATTTACAGCTGTAGGAAAATCTGGTAAAGTCCCAGGAAGACCTATTGAATTCATGAATTGTACTATTTGACTTTGTTAGGTAGATGTAATGGGAGGAGTTATGTCTTAAAATAGTAAGGTATATAAACATTTAAGCCTCATAGGGGTATAAAAGCAGCTAAATGACACTACTCGGAGTCTTTGGGTCCTACACCTGAGACTGGCTTTGTTGTGAGACAGGATCTCTCTCTCAATAAACCTATTTTCTATGGCTTAGAGACTTCACTGTTTCTTTTCCTATGTCTGACTTAAAAATTTTTGCAACAATAGCAAATATATATACATACATACATACATATGTACATATGTATGTGGATGTACATATGTATGTGTGTATGTATACACACATACACACAAACATATGTATAATGTACTGGGCATCAGGACAAAAGATGAATGAGACACAGTCTCTGCCCTGGAGGAGCTTATGATATAACTAGAAGACAAGACATTCATAAACTAAAGGTTACATAATAACACTAGAAGCATGGCACTTACTGACTGAGGCTCATTTAACCTCTTAGTGCTTTCTAGGCAACACTCTCTGGGGCAGCTAGGTGGTACAGTAGATAAAGCACTGGTCCTGGAGTTAGGAGGACCTGAGTTCAAATCTCACCTCAGACACTTACTAGCTGTGTGACCCTGGGCAAGTCACTTAACTACAATTGCCTTAAACATCTGGGGCCATCTCTAGTTTTCCTGACGTATATCTTACCACTGGACCCAGATGGCTCTGGAGAAGAGTGAGGTTGGTGACTTTGCACAGCTCTCCCTCACTTAAATCCAATTCAGTGCAAATCATGACATGACCCTGATGTCAAGGTGAAGGACAAACAACAACAACAAGGTGACATCCTTTAAGACTATTGTTGTAGAAAAGGTCCTCATCTGTATTGGTAGACAGAGATTCCTCATCCAAGAATTTTCTTTATCAGTGAAGGCATAGTCCTTTTCCCCCCATCCATATAACAATAAAATACTATTTAAGAAGGCCTGTGTACTGAATCTTGGTGATGCTACTTATTACCATTTATGTTTTTATATTTCAGTTATTACTTATCTCTATCATTTTTTCATATAGTTGCTGTTTGTTTTTATTTCTTTTTTTGAAAATTATCTCTTGGGGGAAGGATTATCATGTGGAAGATTTGCTTTGCTTCATCCCAGAGGGCAAAACTAGGAGCACTGGGTGGCAGTTGCCTAGAGGAGACAGTTTTAAGCTTGAATCCAGGATATCTCCTACAGCGAAAACAGTATAAAAGTGAAATGGGCTTTCTCAAAAGGTAAGGGGTTTGCTATCAAGAAAAGGCTAGGTGATGATTTGTCAGAAATATTGTAAAGTGACTTTCTGCTTGGGTACCTGTTGGACTCGATGACCTTTAATCCCTCCCAAATCTGTGATTGAATTATTGTGCCAAAATTAGAATTTATATCAGCACCATGGCCAGGGATAGCATCAGAGGTAGCAACTTGTTGGATTAAAATTGTGGTTTGTGAGTAATGTCTTGGCAGCAAAGAAAGCTTTTTACAGTTTTGCTTTTGTTAAAACATGGAAACCCTGGAAACAGTGTCCTCTATTCACTACACTGAAATTTCTGTCTTTATTATGGATTTTGTTTAGCAACAAAGACTGAATGATTTGATGCTTCCCATTGGCCAGCAAAACATTCAATTTCCCCAAATTCATTCTCTTCTGAGTAAAGAATTTGCATTCCCAACAAATTTCCCAGGAGTACATAAACATTTATGAACATGCCTCATAAGCAACATAAATTGGGAGATAACATCCTGCTATGTAGTATAATGTACACACAGATACCAATATGTGGACTTGAGAGTAGAACTGCATGCAGTTGGCATTTACACATGTGAAGAATATAATGCATAGTACATAACAAATAGCACACATGACAATATAGCATTATGAAACAAAGATGCAAAACTCAGTGTAGTGCAGAAGACATAGCATCACATGACAGGATTTCATTCAGTGATGAAGTTCATAGATTACATGATGAAATATATAGCACATATGAAAAAACATACATATATCATAGCAGTAGTACATGCCTAATGTTGCATAAAAGCACATATAGGGAAATCAGCTATACAGAAGAAACATATGTCATATGTGGCACATAATAACATATTACAATTATATACAATGTATGCATTATCTACCCTATGAAAAATAGTGTAATTTGACTACACACATGAGTAGCCACTTCTTTAGTTTACCTAGAGCATAATAGGTGAGTTTATCACTGGCCCAATAAACCTGACACTTCGACAATTACCTCCTGAGCTTCTGACTAGCTCTACCTGCCCTTCAATACCTTCAGATTGATTAGTCTGCAGTTCTAGTCTTGAACTTCTAATGAGTTCAGATTCCATTAGACTGAAAACTCCATGAGGTCAGGAACTTCCTTTTGCCTTTCTTTGTATTCCCAGTGCTTAGCATAGTGACTGACACTTAGTAAGCACTTAATAAATATTCATTGACTATCAATATTTTAGGCTCTCTGAGAAACCTTTATTTATTGTGTTCCCATAATTGGAATATTAGAAAAGAAAAGAAGCTATCTCTGGCCCACGTTACCTGACAGGATTCTCACAGTGACTAGCTTTTACTCTCAATCCTTAGTTTATAGTTGAATTACATCATCTACCACAGTTGCCAAGTACTATATATTCCCTTTGTTCATAAATATCTGAACAACTTGAGTGTTACTGATATTTTCACTGGTCAAAATATAGCAGTAAAGCTGTGCTGGGAATAATGAAAACCTCAATTTCTACTTAGGTATTTAAATGGATCTGTGATCTTATCAATTTGAGAGTTCCCTCCAACGATGTAAATCCCAACCTATCCATATCTGCCCATTTTGTCTGAATCTCATCCATGTCCTACAAAAAGTTCCCCACAACTCATCCACCTAATGGGTTGGAAACCATCCTTACTTTCTCACATCATGATGGTGCCAGGCATGATGCTAAGTGCAGGAGATACAAAGAATAGTCCTCAACCTTAAGGAGCTCATATTCTAATGAGGAAGCCAACAGATGACCATCACCCAGCTACATGCAGGATATATACAGATTAAATGGAAGGCACACTGAGAGGGGAAGGTATTCACATCTGGAAGGAATGGGAAACTTGTTGGAATTTGAGTTGAGTTTTAAAGGAAATCAGGAAAACCAAGGGGTGGAGGTGATGGGATGGAGCACTCCAGCCATGAGGGACATAAGATGGGTGTCTTATTCTGGGAACTTCCAGTAGGACAGTATTGCTGAATCTAGAGTGTATGGAGGAGAATAAAATGCAAGAAAACCAGAACAGTAGGAAAGGACCAGCTTGTGAGGTACTTTGAAGGCCAATCAAAGGAGTTAAATTTGAACCTGGAGTTAACAGGGAGCTACTGGAGCTCACTCAGAGGGAGAGTGATGTGGTAAAATGGAATTTAGCAGACTGATTGGGATGGGCCACACCTGGCCTGTCCTGAATGACGTATGCTGCTAATGTCAGCAGGAGAAACCATTCTCCAATCAAGTTTGAAGGACCTCCCCTTTGGGGGAAGGATAGTAAACGCTCGCTGAGGGGAGTACACTCTCTTTCTGGTGGTGTGAGCTGCAGGAGTGGGCAGAAAGAGTTTCTTTCTTGGCAGTTTTGTCCTGAGGGCCCTGACTGAAAAGCTGTTTTCCATTGAAGCTACGGACCCCAGGTGGTGAGTTAACATATGAGCCCTGCTCTTTTGAATTAGTTGAACTGGAAGTGAGTTTGGGGATTGTATAGACTTAGGTTAGAGTTAGGGGGATTATCCATATTTATTTTTCCCTATTCCCTTGTCTTTGATTTTATTAATTTCACCTTTGCTGTTTCTTTTATTCCCATTAATAAAACCTGATTTGTTTGTGGAAAAGAGGCCATTAGGTTCCTTTCTTATTGGCCTGGGAGAAATATCTAAAAAGGCATTTTGGAGAGGAGGGAGCTTTGGACCTAGAGGTCCCTCATTATTTCCGGGACCCCAATATTATAATGAGCCACTCAATTAACTCTCCCTATATCAAATTTGGCCCCCACAGTGATGTGGTTAGACCTACGATTTTGAAAACTGGAAGCTGAGTGGAAGATTAATTGGATCAGGGACACTTGAGGTAGGAAGACAAGTTAGAAAGCTATTGCAATGGTCCAGGTAAAAGTGATGAGAATGTAAACCAGAGTGGTGACTGGGTGTCAAGAGAGAAGGTGACATAAGTAAGAAAAATTGTGAAGGCAAAAATAGCAAGATTTTGACACAACTTGGATAAGTGGAGTGAATAAGAATGAGAAAGTGAAGATGACGCTGAGGTTGTTAACCTGGGTGGCAAGTAGGATTATAGCACTATTAACAGTAATAGGGATGTTTTGTTTTAAGAAGGGAAGGCTTGCAAGGAATGATAAGTTTTATTTTAGACATGTAGAGTTAAAGATGTCTACAGAACATCTAATCTCACATTGTAGTGCAAGAGAAAAATTAAGTTTTGAAATATCTATCTGGGAATCATCTGAATAAAATGGGCATTAAACCTGTAGAAGCCAACATAGATCACCAAGTGATATTGTATAGAGTGAATGAGAAGATGATTCAAGATAGAGTTCTGGGGGGTACACCACCAGTTACCAAGCATGGCATGGATGAAATAACAAAGGAGAATGAAGAGGAGTGGTCAGACATCTAGGAGGAGAATCAGGAGGCTGGTGTCCCAAAAACCAAAAGAGGAGAGAGCAACAAGGACAAGAAGATGATCAAAAGTGTCAAATACTGAAGGGGAAGGGGAGCAAGAACTGAGAAAAGGTCAGTAAAAGATTAAAAAACTACAAGTTTTCTTATCACCATTTTATAGAGGCAGAAATTAAGATTTAGAAAGGTTAAGTGAATGATCTATAGTCATGTACCTAGTAAGTATCAGAGGTCAGACTTGAACCCAGAACTCTACTGATTCTAAGTACAGGATTCTTTCTATTATGTTATGCTGCTTACAGAAGCCAGATATGGTAACGGTTTCAGTTGTAAACAGCAAATAGTCAAGCAGAGAGGCTGTGGAAGCTGAAGGCTGAGAAAAGATCATTGGCTTTAACAAGAAAATCATTAGTGAACTTAGAGAAAGCAATTTCAGTGGAATAGCATATCTAGAGGTAACACTGAAAACAGTTATAGGAGGAGAGAGTTAGGAAGTAAAAGCAGCCAGTATAGATTTTGGTAATATAATTTTGGTGAGGAAATGAGCAAAAGAAATAAAAACTTGGAAGGGAGAGAACATCAACTTGATATTTTATTAAAACTATAGGGGGTTCCAATTTTTTCACAGCTTCTCCAACATTTATTATTTTCCTTTTTTGTCATATTAGCCAATCTGATAGGTGTCAGGTGGTACCTCAGAGTTGTTTTAATTTGCATCTCTCTAATCAATAGTGATTTAGAACATTTTTTCATATGGCAATAGATAGCTTTGATTTCTTCATCAGAAAACAGCCTGTTCATATCATTTGACCATTTCTCAAGTGGGGAATGACTTGGATTCTTATAAATTTGATTTAGTTCCCTATATATTTTAGAAATGAGGCCTTTATCAGCATTGTTGGTGGAGCTGTGAACTGATCCAACCATTCTGGAGAGCAATTTGGAATTATGCCCAAAGGGCTATAAAGCTGTGCATACCCTTTGACCCAGCAATACCACTTTTGGGTCTTTTTCCCAAAGAGATCATAAAAAAGGGGAAAGGACCCACATGTACAAAAATATGTATAGCTGCTCTTTTTGTGGTGGTAAGGAATTGGAAATTGAGGGGCTGCCCATCAATTGGAGAATGGCTGAACAAGTTGTGGTATATGAATGTAATGGAATTCTATTGTGCTGTAAGAAATGATGAGCAGGAGGAGTTCTGAGAAACCTGGAAGGACTTGCATGAACTGATGATGAGTGAGATGAGCAGAACCAGAAGAACATTATATACAGTATCGTCAACATTATGCATTGATCAACTGTGATAGACTAGATTCTTCTCACCAATCCAACAGTACAAGAAAGTTCCAAAGGACTCATGATGGGAAAAGTTCTCCAAATCCAGAAAAAAAGGAACTGTGGAATATGGATGTTGATTGGACCATACTATTTCTTTTGTTTTTGGTGCTGTTTTTCTTTTTTGAGGTTTTCCCTTTTTGCTCTGATTCTTCTCTTATAACATGACTAATGCAGAAATGTTTAATGTTATATATATATATATATATATATATATATATATATATATATATATATATATATAAAACCTATATCAGATTACCTGCTGTCTAGGGGAGGGGGAGAGGGAGGGAGAAAAATTGGAAATTGGAAATATTATATAAACAAATGTTGAAAATATCTCCACATGTAACTGGAAAATAATAAAATATTTTTATTTTAAAAAAAGCTATAGAGGGGCAGCTAGGTGGTGCAGTGGATAAAGCACTCACCCTGGATTCAGGAGGACCTGAGTTCAAATCCAGTCTCAGATATTTACTAGCTGTGTGACCTTGGGCAAGTCACTTAACCCTCATTGCCCAGCAAAAAAAAAAAAAAACAAACAAAAAACTATATATATAATACACACACATATAAAATTATTATTAAATTAACTAAGTAAAATTTTTATTATTAAAAGGTAAATAAACATAGATATAAATATGTATGTGTTTGAATACATAGATATTTATAGACATATATACATATATAATATACATATTATATACATATAATATTGGATGAGAGAAGATCAAGAAGATAAGTTTTGAGAGATAAGAGGCAGGATGGTATAGTGGACAGAGAGGCAGTCTTGGTGCCAGGAAGACCTGGGTTTAGTCCTACCTCAGCCTTGGCTATGTGTCCCTTGGCAAGTCATTTAACTTCTCAGAGCTCTGTGAGAAATAATTATTAATAATGGATACATTGGGTGATCTCCTTTCTTAGTCCTTATTCCACCCACCCTCCACTTCAAAGCTAAGTTTTCCTTGAAAGTAAGATTCATCTGAGTCAAAGGAGTCTTAGGTGGAGATGAATCCATTTATCTAGATGGCTGAAGGACTTTATGATGAGATTTGGCTTGCATGAACCACACCTAGGTAGAAACTACTGTGCTCTGTTCAACTTGGGTGGGTTTTAGGTTCTTTCTCTGATGTCATTCTTGCAGAAATTTGAGTGACCTAAGTCAATTAGACTTCATCCAGGCTTCATTGTAATATAACACACTTCCAAATCATGTCAACCAATTAGATTTGATTGCCATGTGATGGACTTCCTAAAGTTAGAAGGGTATATAAACTGTGGCTCCACCATCATTAGGGGTCTTTGGTCTGAGAGAGATGGTCAATGACCATCCTTTTATTAATAACCTGCTGACCTATTAATAAAATGATTGAAATACCCAGAAACTATGTCTTTCATATGTTTAATCCTCTCAACTCTAAGCACTATAAGCTGCTAAGAGGGTACCAACTTGTGTTGGTAGAGTTTTCTCACTGGGGAGTTCCTGATACCAATGAAATTACAGATCCAGTCCCTGTCAGATATCTTTGAAGACAAAAAGGGAAGTATTATAATAAGGATGGAAGATCCTAGGGAGAATTAAATAAGAGATGAAGATCTTTTAGGAGGGCATGGGGTCCAAAATATAAATGATAAAGTTAATTATAGAGCCAAGTCTCTTTCTTAGAGACTGTGGGTATCAATATTCCAACTCTCAGAATTGGAAGAGATATGAGTACATCTAGTCTGAACTGACTTTGATTAGGAATCCTCTACACAATACCCCCATCACTGAACATCAGCTTCCACATGAGGAGCTTTAGGGATGGGATGCTCACTACAATTTGAAGTATCTCATTCTATTCCTATATAGTTCCATTTTTTTGTGGGGCAATGAGGGTTAAGTGACTTGTCCAGGGTCACACAGCTAGTAAATGTCAAGTGTCTGAGGCTGTATTTGAACTCAGGTCCTTCTGAATCCAGGGCTGGGGCTTTATCCATTGTACCACCTAGCTGCCCCTATATAGTTCCAATTGTTGGGAAATATTTCCTCTACATCAAGCCCCAAACTGCTTTTTTGAAATATTCATTCATTGCTCCTAATTCTTCTCTTGGGACCAAACAAAATAAATGTAATCTCTGTACCATGTGATGTTCTTTCGAACACTTGAAAACTGCTGTCTTCTTGCCCATTAGTCTTTTCAATTCAAATCAATTCAATAAATATTTATTAAGTTCCTACTATGTGCAGGAACTGTGCTAAACAGTGGGAATACAAAAAGGCAAAAGACAATCTCTGCTCTCAAGGAGCATAATTACAATCTAATGGGGCAACCTACAAACATATGTACAAAGCAAGTTATATGCAGAATAAAGAGGAAACAATAATAAGAAGGAAAGGACTAGAGTTAAGAGGGGTTAGGAAAGGCTTCTTGTAGCAGGTGGAATGTTAATTGGGACTTAAAGGAAACCAGGGAGGTCAGTACAGGTATACCTCATTCTATTTTGCTTTGCTCTATTGGGCTTCACAGATATTGAGTTTTTTACAAATTGAAGTATTGTAGCAACCTTGCATTGAGTGGTGCCATTTTTCCAACAGCATGTGCTCACATCGTGTCTCTGTATTACCTTTTGGTAATTCTCACAACATTTCAAAGCTTTTCATGGTTATCATATGTATCATGGTGATCTGTGACCTTTGGTGTTATTATTATAATTGTTTTGGGGCACCACAAACCATGCCCATATAAGATGGTAAACTTAATTAATTAATGTTATATATTCTGACTGCTCCACTGAAATGTTGTTTCTGCATCCTCTCCCTCTCCTCAGGTCTTCCTATTCTCTGATACACAAAAATATTGAAATTAAGCCAATTCATAACCCTGTAATAGCTTCTAAGTGTTCAAGTCAATTGATATGGCAAACTTCATTGTCTTTTTTTTTTAAGTGGGGCAATGAGGGTTAAGTTACTTGCCCAGGGTCACACAGCTAGTTAGTGTGAAGTGTCTGAGTCCGGATTTGAACACAGGTCCTCCTGAATCCAGGGCTGGTGCTTTATCCACTGTGCCACCTAGCTTCCCCATTGTTGTCTTATTTTAAGAAATTGCCACAGCCATCCCGACCTTCAGCAAACCCCACCCTGATAAGTTGTCAGCCATCAAGATTGAGGCAAGACCCTCCACCAGCAAAAAGATTATGACTTGCTGGAGGTTCAGATGAAGGTTCACTTTTTAAACAATAAAGTATCTTAAATTAAGGTATATTCATTTTTAGACATAATACTAT
This sequence comes from Dromiciops gliroides, assembly GCF_019393635.1. Lineage (NCBI taxonomy): Eukaryota > Metazoa > Chordata > Mammalia > Microbiotheria > Microbiotheriidae > Dromiciops > Dromiciops gliroides. The sequence continues at coordinate 123,090,410 of NC_057862.1, forward strand.
TGCACACTTGATACAGCAAAAACAATTTTATATGTACTGGTAAACCAAAAAAATTGTGTGACTCACTTTATTGTGATATTCTTTTATATTTTTTTGCAGTGGTTTGGAACTGAAGCTGCAATATTGCTAAGGTATGTCTGTAGTCAGAGCAAAGGAGGTAGAGTCTTCCAGGCATGGAGGACAGCCAGGAAAAAAAATGCCCAGAGCTGAGAGATGGAATATCTTGTTTGTGGAAGAGCCAGGAGGCCAGTGTCACCTTACTGAAGAAAAAGTGTCAGGAAGCAGGATGTGAGAAAACTGGAAAGGTAAGAAGGGGCTTTGAATGCCAAACAGAGCATTTCATATTTGCTCCTGGATGCAATAGGAAGCCACTGGGGTCTATTGTCTATGGAGGGTGATGTGATTATTTTAGGAAAATTATTTTAGTGGCTGAATGGAGGATGGAATGGAGTTGGGGGAGACTTGAGGCAAGCTATTGCAAAGGTCATGAGGTGTGGTGTCACTGTTGGAAGAGAGAAGGGGGCATATTGGAGTGATGTTGCAAAGGTGAAGTCAATAAGCTTTGGCCACACTTAATTTTGGAACTATCCCAAGGTCTTTTGCCCATTCTTAAATAGAAGTCCCGTTTCTTCATCAACTTGGTCACCAGCATTGATTCCCAGTCTCTGCTTCCCTCACTCTAGAATCCTCCTTTTTGACATCATATTTGAGTGGATCCATTGATTCTCTGGATGGCTTTTCTTCCCAGAAAGCCTTGTCTGTGGAATCTCCTGAAAAGGTTCTTTAAGCCATTTCCTCCCCATCTAATTTCTAACTTGTGTCTGTTCTGCAATGCCATTTTGCTTTTGTTTCCCCCTCCTTCAATCCAACAAACATCTATTTTGTATTCCATACAAGGCTCCTTGCTAAATACTGAGGAATACAAAGATGAATCAGACACAGTCTCAGTCCCTGAGAGAGCTTACGATCTAATGGAATTTACGTGTACAAATAAAAATACCATTAGGCAAAATGAAGTAAATGTAAGAGAGATATCTAGAAAAAATAATGGCTATGTATGAATAAAATTCCTCCTATGATAAGAGTCTTTGATTTTGCCAATTAGTTAAACATGATTTTTCTCCTCTCCTAAGCACTTGGTCTTTTTAATTTAGAGTACATATTTTTTCCTAAATGATATTTTCAAAGTGATAGTCTAAATAATCTCCAGGCTTCCTGTGGGTTGTTTATTTTTTAAAAATTCCATTTCCCCAAACACCCACATTTTGTTGTACTTCCCTTTTCCAAGACTGAGTCATTGCATGATATGTTTGTTTGTTTGTTTGTATCCCCTTATCCACCAGGATGTTGAATTTAACTATTCTCCAATATTCTCTTGTACCAGCGTTCACCCACAGAAACCTCCTGTACCAGTTTATGGTTATTTCTCAGGACATGTATATTTCCTTTCCCTGAAGTTTCCAAAATGATAGTATTCACTTCTCATAGGCCAAAGCCTTACCTTTGTTTCTTATTCCGGTGTGCTATTCTACCGTACAGAAATTGTAGAATAGGAAGTCATGACATCACCTCCCAATGTCATGGTCCTATTTGAGAATGAAGGATGACAACAACAACAATAGGCAATAGTGTGCTGATAAATGTTTAACAACTGGCTCTCCGAAAAAAATGCACGCATGACATACTTCTAAATCCGTATTCTCCACATTTTTCTCTATCACAAATCTAGACTGTCGATGAAACCATAAATCAGGCCCTGATTTGTAGCATTTGCTCATTTCCAAAATGTAAATGCTCACAGTGAAAATGTAGCCATTGGATCTTACAAGCTGGCTTGAGCTGGCTCCAGCTCATGCCCTGAAATAGGTCTACTTGGTTCCATAGTGGCAGAGGTATAATAAAAACAAGGCAGTTGTCCTTTAATAATCTAATGATTCTCTTCATTTATGCTGGGGCCCAGGTTTCTCAGCTGATCAGAAATGAAGACTCATTCTTGATCTTCACATGTTCTAGGTCCCCTTTCTCTATTTATTTGACCTGTGAATCACATACTTTCAATGTCAGAGGGCCCTTCAGAGGCCATTGAGACCAATCTGTGTCTTTTAGGAATACCCCTCTATAATGTTTCCAACAAGTGGTCATCCATCTAGCTTGCAGGCCTCTGGGTCTAACTCACTGGGTTCTGAAATAGTCAGGTCCATTTGAGGGCAGCTGTAATTATTAGGAAGTTTTCTTTAAATCTAGTCAGGCAGTTCATGATATAGTGGATAAAATGGTGGAGCTGCAGTTGAGAAGTCAATCAATCAATAAACACTTATTAAGCACCTACTATATGCCAGGCATTGTGTAAAGAGCTGGGCAAAGGACAGTCCCTGCCCTCAAGGAAATCACAATTTAGAGGGAAAACAACACATAGAAAGAAACTAAAAAGAAGGAGGAGGAAAAAAAACCAAGTAAAAATAAAATGCAGGAGATGGGGTACCTGGTGTGAGGGCATGATGAAGTCCTGCAGCAGAGAAGGAAATGATGAGACATCTGCCTTGGTGTGCCCTCCTTAAATGGAGGGTCTAGGAGCTCCTCAATGTCAACCCTCTATCATTTCCAATCAGAGGGAAGTAGGGGCCTTGGGATCAGGAGGTATGGAGGTGGGAGTTGCAGAGTTGATGTGATCTTGAAGGATGATACTTTTATGGAGACAATGATAGAACACAGGAGAGCAGTCAGGTGGGAAAACAAGGAAGACCAGAATTCAAATCCTACCTTGGACACTTAGTTTCATGACCCTGGCGAAGTCACTTAAATTGTCTTAAATCCAGTTTCTTCATTTGTAAAAAGGGGATAACAATAGTACCAATAGATGCAAAAACAGATTTGTTGTAAGGATCAAATGAAATAATCTAGGCAAAGCTCTTGCTTTATAAATGTTAGTTATTATTATTTTTATCAAGTTAGTATTTATCTATGGAATTAGTGTTACTAGTTTTAGCCTCTGGGTCTAAGCAGAACAAATTTCATTCTTTCACGTGCAAACTTATGCCCTGGTCTGGATAATCCCTGGTAGATGGCTCCATTTGAACCATTCAACCACTTAAGGAATCCAATGGAGCCAGGACCTTATGGAATCATTAAATTCCTAGAACTGGCAGATGGCTTCAAGTTCATCTAGATCTATCCCCTCATTTTACAGATTAGAAAACTAAGGACAATATGGTACTACTAATAATATAAATAATAATTAATAATACAATTAATAATTAGAAATTAATTTTTTCTTTTTTTTCAGGGCAATGAGGGTTAAGTGACTTACCCAGGGTCACACAGCTAGTAAGTGTCAAGTGTCTGAGGCTGTATTTGAACTCAGGTCCTCCTGAATCCATGGCTGGTACTTTATCCATTACCACACCTAGCTGCCCAGCACTTAATTTTTATAAAGCATTTTCTTACCACAACCCTGTGACATTGGAAGTATAAGTGTTATTATTCCCATTTTACAGTTGAGGAAACTAAGATTTATCAAATCAGTTTCCCATAGTCACACAGCTAATAAGTATTTGAAATAGAATTTAAACCCAGGTCTCCTGACTCAAGTTCAGTACTCTCTCCATTATATATTATTCATTATTATTATATTATCCATTATATAGTCATCTTTGAGTACTAAGAAGAATGGAGGCAATGGCCTTTAAATTCATTTCTCTCTTTTCCTCACAACTGTATGAAACACTCAACTCTTTTTATGGCTCCACAATTGTTTTTTCATATAAAGCATCTGGAGCTACCTTCAAGTATATTATGAAACTATATTCTCAAATTCACAGTCAACCAGGCTTACTGGGTATCTTCTAGGCGAGGGTTGGCTTGGGATAATTTTGAATCATCTTTAGTCTGGTTAATTAATAAGACATTCCCCTGCCCTTACTACTCAAATTTGGAGCTCTGACATGCCATGAACCAGTAATTTGTTTCATTGCATGAGACTCATTATGTGTCTTTACTTTCCCTTAAAATCCCCTGAATCACGGAAGAGCCTTGGACAAATTCCCCTAGCAAGTCTTTGGGCCTTAGGATCATAGTTTTAAAGGTAGAGATCTCCTCTCCCAATCTCCCTAATTTATAGACAAAGATGCTGAGACCTAGAAAATTAAGTGACTTCCTCAAGGTCATATAGGACATAAATAACAAAGCTGGAATTCGAATACAGGTCCTTTCACTTCAAATCCAGTACTATTTTCACTAATCCATTCTTTTAGGTGACCACACCAACTTCTTGGTATGTTATGAGGATGAGTTTTAGCACAGAGATGCAAATGCCTCATGGGCAATTGCAAGAGATGACTCAACCTCATACCAACCTAGAGTGGTCTCCCCAAACTCTGAGTTCAAGGCTGAGTGTCCTGGATAATTGCCCCAGATTAGCTCAAAATTTCCTTCTTGGGCAAGGACTTTATACAGAGGTGTCACATAATTCCCGGAGAAGAAAATGTAAGCCATTTCTAGATTCCTTCCTGCAGACCACGTCTCCCACGTTTTGCACATACCCATCTTCCACCCATGCATGTAAATCCATATGTACAACCATATGTACATATCTGGCTAGGCCAGCTTCATAAGAAGTCTCTTGAGTCAGGACTGGCTCTACCCATGCAAAAGACATGGTAGTTTATATGGTATGCTAAAGGAGCCTACAAAATATCTGGCTTCTCCCTTTTCAGTCTAAAATTCCACTGTTAATGATTCATTAATTGTTGGCTTCTGAAAATGTACCTTATCCCTAAAAAGGCATGCGCTACACAGCTACATGGCACAGTGTATAGAGCACTGGACCTATCCTGCCTCAAATATTTACTAGCTGTATGATCCTGGGCAAGTTACTTAATCATTGTTACTCAGTTTCCTCATCTGTAAAATGAGGACAATAATAGCACCTACCAAAAAAAGATGAGGGAGAATCAAATAAGATTATATCTGTAAAGTGATGTGCAAACCTTAAAGCACCATATACATGGTAGTTGTTATTATTAATTATTATAAAAAGTGATTGTGAATTTAGGGAAGCCACCTTGGACAATAGGCCACAGGAATGCAGTGATATCTTGAGATTTTAAAAAAAATGCAGCAGATAAATGAGATGTAGTAGGTATAGAAGCCAACCTCAGAATCAGAAAGACCTGGGTTCAAGGCCATATGGCTTTGGGGGAAATAATGAAACCTCTCAGCTCTTCTAAAAAATCTGTAAACCTGCATGATAGTTGCTGGTTTGATAAAGTTGGCTAGGTGCCAGAGTGGAAAGAATATTGGACTTGGGCAAAAAAGAGTTCAAATCCCATCTCAGATACTTACTAGCCGGTTAAGTCTGGGCAAGTCACTTAATCTAGGTCAGTTTAAGGGGACAATATAAGCAACTACCTTGCAAAGTTGTTGTAATTGTAAAATGAGATGATAATTATAAAGCCCTTAGCACATTGCCTGGCACATAGTAGGTACAATATAAATGTTAGCTATTATTAAAAGGATATGATAGGCAGTGGTTTCAGTGAAGAGGGAACCCAAGATTGACAGATGAGCTGAAATGCTGGTTTTCTATGTGTTAAGTAAACCTTCTCTAGGTTCCTTTGAAAAAAATCCAAATATTTCTGGGAGGAGTAGTACGAGCTCCAGATACTCTTATCCTCTGTTCCATGGACCAAGTACAGGCTCCCCTGGTCCCCCCTCCCTAACACACACACACACACACACACACCCCTCCCATCTAATACCTTCACCCCATGAACACGCCCACTACTTCTCCCATTCTCACTACCATTCTGGAAACCTCAGGAAGTAGCCAGGAATAAAATGACCACCCAAAGCACATCATGTTATTCCACAAGATTGCATCAATAAACTACTGGTTACTAGGAAATTTGTTCATTCTTTCATGTATCTTGGATCTGAACCAAATAATCAAGAAACTATCTGAACCACCCTCTGGCCATGGACTGGGTAAATTGTGATTTTTATGCTTTCGCAGGGGAAGCATCTAGATAGGACGGGTTGGCAACATGCTACACTTAGAGTCGGGGTCACCTGAGTTTGAATACTTCCTTAGACACCAGCTGAATGACCCTGGGCAAGTCACTTACCCTTCCTTGCTTAGCCTCAGTTTTCTCATCTGTTAAACAATGAAAAATAATAGCACCTACCTCACAGGTTTGTTGTGAGGATCAAGTGAGATGGCATACGTAAAGTGCTTTGAAAATCTTAAGCTATTGTACAGGTATGAATAAGCTGAACTAACTGAAACCTAGCAATGTTAGATGATTCCCCAGCATCACAGAGCTAGTAAGTAGCAAAAGGGGAACTGGAAGTGGGTTGTCTTCCCTCCTAGTTCAGAGATCCTCTCTCTCACCCTCTTTTCTTTCTTTCCTTCCTCTGTTTGGGCCTAGGATTGAACCTCATAGGCATGTTCCTTACTTGTGACACAGCTTAGTAAGTGCTTAATAAATGCTTATTTACTTGTTGAAGGTTCCGTTGTTTAATATTCTTGGTTTCTTTCTTCCTCTGTCCTTTCCCCCATCATCCTTTTTTTGTGTTTTTTTCTTTTTTTCAGGGCAATGAGGGTTAAGTGACTTTCCCAGGGTCACACAGCTAGTAAGTGTCAAGTGCCTGAGGTTGGATTTGAACTCACCAGGGCTGGTGCTTTATCCACTGTGCCACCTAGCTGCCCCTTTTGTAGTTTTTTTTTTGCCTTGGTTTCTCTTTACATTCATCTCACTATTTTTGACTTTGTAAGATCATAGGCACCTAGATCTAGAGGGACCTCAGAAGTCATTTAACCTCTTATGTTACAGATGAGGAAACTGAGGCTCAGAAAAGTTAAATGATTTTCCCCACGGTGGCACAGATAAGTGCTAGAGGCTAGATTTAAACCCGATTCTCTATCTCGGCATCTATCTTTTCCCCCTTCTTTCCTTTGGTCTCTCTGTCTTTGTGTCTTTCTGTCTGTTTCTGTTTGTCTCTCTGTCTCCTTCTCTGGTGTCCTTCTTTCAGACACTGAATGTTCTGTAGCTCAGTGTTCTATAGCCAGTCAAACAAGTCCTGTCCTGTGTGTGCTGGGCTCTGGGGCCAGCTGGTGTATGGAAAGCAAAGGAAAGAAAATCTGTTTTAAAAAAAAAGTCCAGGAGAAAACAGCCAAGAAAAATATGCATAGCAAAGGGAGAAGTGAAGCTATAGGGTTCCGAAGCCAGACAGCCTCTCTCCAGTGGGATGTGGAATGGGGCTGAGGGGAAAGGAAGATGCCCAGGGTACTGTACCCTTTGCCTGGAAGCTCCCAAGCTGAATTAAGCAGGAGCTGTTTTTTTAGGGGCCTAGACCCTGAGGCAGTAGAGGGAGGGGGAGAAGAGGGGATTATTATACTCCAAACAAAAGTAAACAGGACAAGCAAGTGCCCTCAGGTTTGAAAAACTGGGCCCCAAGGAACTGTCCCCTAAGGGAGGAGCTTGTGGACCAAGTCCTGCCTTGTCATTTCCAAAGGTCAGCTAAGAGAGACCACCTCCCCTTCCTCCTTCCTCCCTCCTTCCCTCCCTCCCACCCTCCCCCAAGCACACTCTCTCCTGCCCTCTTCTCTGGGCCCCTGCCTAACCTCATCCTCTGTTTTTATTTTCTCCCTTTGGTAAACATTGGTGTTCTGTGTGGAACTGAGCAAGGTGGGCTGAGGGAATTTTCTGTTCCTTCATTTATTGCTGTTCTGGGAATTGGATTTGAGTCTTATGGAAATGTACCCTTGGAAAGGGCAGACCCCTGTCTTAGCCCGGGTGGTTTGCTAAAGGTGGAGTTTGGATGAGTCAGGGGCACTCATCCTGGAAGGGACAGTGAGTAGGTACTAGACTTCAAGAGAAGTAAACTTCCCTGTTTGTTGCCCTTCTCTTCACCTTACAACAGTGGAAAGAAAGGTTGGGAATAATACCTATAAAATAATAGAGCTTTATACAGAGAAACAAGCATAAGGTTGGAACAAATTCTTAATGGTCACTGTGGTTCCTCCCTTCATACCAGAGCAGAAACAACACTGGACTGGGTATCAGGCTGCTTGAGTTTAGGTATAGAATAATAGAACTTGGAATAGACTTGGAAGGGAAACTACCTAGTCTGACCCCTTCATCTTATAGATAAAGAAACTGAAAGTCAGACATAACAATAATACTTGATTAAATTTATATAATGCCTTGAGGTTTTTTGGGGTGGCTAGGTGGTACAGTGGATAGAGTGCCAGGTCTGGAGTCATGAAGACCTGAGTTCAAATCTACTAGCTGGGTAGCTTGGGCAAGTCACTCATCTTGTTTGTCTCAGTCTCCTCATCTGTAAAATGAGCTGGAGAAGGAAATGGCAAACCACTCCAGTAACTATGCCAAGAAAACTCTAAATGGGGTCATGAAGAGTTGGACACAATGGAATAGCACAAAGAGTTTCCAAAGTTTTTAATGTATTGTTTCTCATTTAATCCTCACAACAAACCTTGGGAGGTAGATATGATTACCCCCATTTTACAGTTGTGAAAACTGAGGCATGTAGAGGTTAAACAATTTGCCCTGGCTCACACAGTCAGGATTCCAACCTGTGTCTTCATGATGTCAGGTCCCACTATGCCAAGCAGTCCCTCATGAAATGCCTCACAGGAAGTGAATTGCCCAAGGTCACATATCTAGTAGGGAAGGACTAGAGCCCAGGTTTTTTCCACTAAGTAGTCATGTAAACTTGGACAAGTCACAGAATCTTCCTAGGCCTCAGTCTCCTCATATATAATTAATTTAGAGCAGAAAGCAACTTTAGAGTTCATATAATGTAATCCCTTCATTTTGCAGATAAAGCAACTGAGGCCCAGAGGACAAACTGACTTGCCCAGGATTCGAACTGAGCTCCTCTGACTCCTACAAAAACACCACGCACTATACCAAATCACCGCTCTAATAGATTAACTCTCTAAGGTACCTTACAGCTGCAAGATTTTTCTTTCTTTTTAGTTCTATGACCTTCTATCTCACTAAAGGAGGATAGAGTACAGGTCATCCAAGCCGACAAATATTGGAATTTTCCTAGCAGCTCAGTTCTGAGCAGACTATCAGAGGTAGGCTCAAAAACTCAGTGGAGGTGCTATGTTAATGCAGGAAGACAAGCCTCTATCTGGATTTGGAATATCTGAGTTCAAATTCTGGGTCTGCCACTTACTACCTGTGTGACCTTGGGCAATTTATCTAAGTCCCCTGGACCTCAGTTTCTTGATCTGTAAAGTAAAAGTTTGATGACCTTGGGCTTCCTTCTGGTTCTCAATCTATGATCTTTTGATGAAAGGAAGAAGAAGCAGTGGAATAAGGGATGAACCAGAAACCTGCACTGGGGAAATCTGTCCTGGTATCAATGTTCAAAATGTCATCTGCCTAACTTGGTCTCCATGGACCACTACACAGGAAGTCCAGAGGATAAGTTTGGTCTAGGAAGGAGCCAAGAATCATAGAATCTGAGAGCTGTAAGGGACCTCAGGGACCAGTACACAGTCTTTGTTTGTAGGCTATTCACAAAGCAGTGACTTCAGGTTTCAATTTGGATCTTATTAAAAACTGATAACATCCACAAAAACCTTATCTGATGACAATGATTTTAAGAGTTATCAGGAAACATCAGCTCGAGGCTTTTTTTTTCTTTGTTTGGTCAATTGGCAACAGTAAGAAAATGGGTTGTTGTTTTTTATTCATGTCTGACTCTTTGTGACCCCATTTGGAGTTTTCTTGGCAGAGATGCTGGAGTGCCTTGCCATTTCCTTTTCTAGATGAGGAAACTGAGGTAAACAGGATTAAGTGACCTGTCCAGGGTCACATAGCTAGTAAGTGTCTGAGGCTGGATTTGAACTCAGGTCTTCTTGACTTCAGGCCTGGTACTCTATCCACTGTGCCATCCAGCTGACCCTTTTTTTCCCTTTGTTTTGGCCTAGTAGAGATAGTAAGAGACTGAGTATTTTCTTAAATTAGTGCTAATTTGTCAATGATCTTGCTAGATGTTTTAAAATGCATTTCTTTTTTATTAATCAATAACTATATGTTTTATTATACTTGTACAACTTAAAATTTTTTAATAGCCAAATAAATCAGTGGGCCTTCATCCCTTGTAAAGGTATTATACTGGAAGGGCAGAAGTCAGTGACCAAGAGGAGTAGAAACTATAGAAATAGATATATTTTTATTTACTGTGCTCTTTCTTCTTATAGTTGATTGTGAAAATCCCAATGAGAAGGAAAGGGGAGAGACATTTAAAGAGATTAATGCAGCCCTTCAGGGAGCTGTTAGACAAGCCCAAAGTGGTATCCAACAAACATTTATTAGTGGATTACTAAACACATTCAGGGGAAGCCAGATGGCAGAGTGGATAGAATACCAGACTTGCAGTCAGAAAGACTCATATTCTTGAATTCAAATCTGACCTGAGACACCTACTAGCTGGGTGACCTTGGGCAAGTCACTTAACCCTGTTTGCCTAATTTCTTCATCTGTAAAATGAGCTGGAGAAGGAAATAGCAAGACACTCCAGTATCTTTGCCAAGAAAACCTCAAATGGGGTTATGAAGAGTCAGACACGACTGAACAACAACAAAATATCAGGTGTTGGCAATATAGATTCAAGAACAAAGCAGACCTCATGCACAAGAAGCTTGTATTTTACTGATAAAATGGGTACACAAAAAATTAATTACAAATGCAAAGTAATTTCAAGAGACAGAGAACACCACCAACTAAATGGTGTTGGATTTCTGGTGTAAGATCAGGAAAGGACCTCAGGAGGGAGATAATGCCTGAACTATGCTTTGATGGAAACTAAAACTGTAAGAATTGTACTGGAAAGTCTCAAGTCCGGAATGAGCTGAAACTTTTTAAAAATCTTAATGGCAACAGGAATTTATTGTAGTCATGTTCTGGGCAAGAAGAACAAGGAAAGGATAGGCCTAAGGCCCATTGAGGATGGTGCAATGTTAACTGATGATGATGGTTCAACTATTTATCTCCTGTTTTCCTTCTGTTTTCTCAGCTTAGAATGACTTTCAGGCTGGAAGGGATAGAGCAAAAATGGTTAAGAGGGAATTAAAATAATTAATTGTGATAACAACAACCACAAAAAAAAATAACAGCTGGCATTTATATAGCATTTACCATGTGCCAGACACTATCTGAAGGATAATGAAATATTATCTCATTTTATCCTCACAACAATCCTGGGGTGTGAGTGCCATTATCATCCCTAGTTTACAGATGAAATTCTTTTGTTTTGTTCAGTCATTTTCAGCCTCATCCAATGCTTTGTGACCCCCTTGACATTTCCTTTTCCAGATCATTTTACAGATGAGGAAACTGAGCTATATAGAAGTTGTGACTTGCCCAAGGTTACACAGTAAATGTCTGAGGCCAAATTCGAACTGGAGTCTTCTTAATTCCAGGCCAGACACTAGGCTGATTAGCTGTTTTAAATGAGTTAAATGTGCATGGATCAGTTAGTTGAATTGAATTCCAGGATTATCGGAAAAACTTTAGGATGGGACTGCTAGACTATGGCAGGTGATTTTTTATGAATCAGCAAGTTCCACAAACACAGAGAGGCAAATGTCCTGATTATTTTTTTTAAAGAAGATGGTGAATTCTGGAAACTATAGACTTATGAGCTTGACATCCACTCCTTGCAAAATTACAGGTGGGATTATTAAATGGATGAATTATGAGAATTTTGGGAAACCATGATCACTAGGGTATGCCATGAACTATCTAAAAACAAGCCATGCCAAACTGACCTCATTTCCTTATTTCATAGGGTTATCACACTAGTTAATAGATTAGGGAACATGCTGTAGGCAGAGCATGTAGATTTCAACAAGGAATTTCATAGTCTCCTGATAACCTTGTGGAAAAGGAGGGGGAAATAGAGATTTAATGATAGTTCAATTAAGTGGGTCCAGAATTGATCGAATAGCTAATCCTTACTTTCCTTATCTTTAAAATTAAGGAGTTGGAATAGAAGATCTCTAAGCTCTTTTATAATTCTAATAAGCTATGATTCTTCTTGATACAGTTATATTGGTATCTTCTCATTGATTGGCTGTATATGACCTACTTCTGAGGACAGGGAATGAAGGAAAATAAAAAAAAGCAAAGATTATTACATCTCAAATCATAAACCAGAGAGGAAACAACCCAGGCCCCAAAACATTTTTTTAAAAAATGATAGACAGGGGGCAGCTAGGTGGTGCAGTGGATAAAGTACTGGCCCTGGATTCAGGAGGACCTAAGTTCAAATCCAGCCTCAGCCACTTGACACTTACTAGCTGTGTGACCCCGAGAAAGTCACTTAACCCTCATTGATCAACAAAACAAACAAAACAACAACAACAACAAAATGATAGACAGCTAGGTACAATAGAAAGTTTGTGGGATTTGTAGTCAGAAGACCTAGGTTCAAATTCGGATCTGTCACTGTGTGACCTTAGAAAAGTCAGTTAACCTCTCTGGGCCTCATTTTCCTTATCTATAAAATAAGAGGAAAGACTAAATGGCCTGTAAAGTCCCTTTTCCACTCCAAGTCTATTATGAACTTTGGCATGTGGCATTTTGTCACTGTCCCCTGTACCTCAAATGGAATATGGCTTGCACAATTATTGTTTTTATTATTTTCCTGTCTCTTCTGTGTTTTTATTAAAAAAAAAATTAAAGAAAAAGTAGCAGTAGCTGAAGGGCTGATTGAAATCTTTGCCATGTTCCTACCCAAACAAACAGCCCATTGAAGGCAACTAATACCAGAGTCAAATAAAACAGCCCAAGTACATTTATTTGCATGGCCACCTCATCTCACATTTAAATAGATACACTCCTTGGATTTATTTAAAGACCCAGGCACAGAAATAAATGCAGGTACATTTATTTCTGAGTGTGGGTACAAGGACATGCAGCTATGCATCTGAATTTCTCATTGAGTAATAGTTTTATTTCTACAAATGACCCCCAAATAACCTCTACCACCACCCCTGGGGCCATTGACGCCTGTCTTTTTTTGGCTCTATGGGTCTTTATTTTGTCTTTCTGAAAACTGGTTCAGTCTGGTCCCTCCTAGAAGGATGTGTTTGGGCCAAGGATGGATATTTAAAATTAAATTATTTTGATGTCACTGAGTACACCAGAGAATGAGGAGAATGCTTGGGATGTTTGGAACATGGGCTACCTACAAACTGGACAAATATTGCTCCTCCTGGCTGCAGCAAAACACGTTTCTAGAAATGTGAAACTGAGTAGCCTGGTCTCTGGACCCAGAATGCTGTGTCTCTTCTTCCTGGACACAGACCCCACCGTCTTTGCCTAGAACAATGTTTACCTCTTTGTTGATATCTTCCCTATCAAATTCCACTCATGTTTCTAAAGCCTTCTGTGAGGCTTTACATGCTTCCTATCAAATTCCACCTATGCCTCTGAGGTTTTTTATGAGGCCCTTAGCAATTGTACCTAGTGATCAATTAATGATTGTGATGGTTAATAATGAAAAGTACAACGAAGAATATGTTCCCTGTGTCTTGCAACTTTCTTCTGAAGTCTCAGAGTACCCTGCTGATAATGGTTTTATTTCATTTATTTTCTAAGCAGGTCTATATGAAAAGAGGAAAGGAGATACTGACTACTTATCTATGTCTGTGTTTTTGCAGGTTGTTTGGCCTTCATTCTCAAAGAGGAACATGACATCACCATGACTTGCACTGAATTAGATTTGAGTGTGGGGGGGTGGGGGGGGGGGGCTGTGCAAAATCACCAGCCTCACTCTCTCTTCCAGAGCCATCTGGGTCCTGTGGCATGATATATATATATATATAGATAGATAGATAGATAGATAGATATATATATAGATAGATAGATAGATATCTATATCTATATATATATATATCTATATATTATATTGGAGATGGAAGATTGGAGATGGCCCTGGATGTTTAAGGTAATTGGGGTTAAGTGACTTGCCCAGGGTCACACAGCTAGTAAGTGTCTGAGAAGAGATTTGAACTCAGGTCCTCCCAACTTCAGGGCCAGTGTTCTATCCACTGTGCCACCTAACTTTCCATGATGTAACCCCACAGAGCTTTGCACATATTAGGTGCTTCAAAAACATTCCTGGGGAATAGATATCAGTCAGTCAACAAATATTTATTAAGAACTTACAATGTGGGGCAGCTAAGTGGTACAGTGGATAAAATACTGGCCCTGGATTCAGGAGGAACTGAGTTCAAATCCAGCCTTAGACACTTGATACTTACTAGCCTAACCCTCATTGCCCTGAAAAAAAAAAACTTACAATGTGTCAGGTACTATGCTAAGCACTTATGATACAAAGAAAAGCAAAAGCAGGCTCTGCCCTCAAAGGAACTAACTTTCTAATGGGAGGGGACGACATACAAAACGTGGATTACCAATGTACATCAAGACATATGCAATGTAAATGGATGGCAGTGTCTGGGGGAAGGCAATGGGGTGGGGGTGGGGGGACTTGAAGGAACTGAAAAGGCCTCCATCCCATATAAGGTAAAATTTGATCTGAATCATGAAGGAAGCCAGAGGGCAAAGTTAAGGAGGGAAAACATTTCAGACATTTGGGACAACCAATGAAAAGGCGCAGAGTCAAAAGGTAGAGTGTCTTGCAAGAGTAAGAAGGTCAGTGTCAGTGAATTACTAGAGTTAGTAGAGGAGTATAAAATATAATAAGGCTGGAAAGGTAAAAAAAAAAAGCCAGGTTATGAAGGGCTTCAAAAGTCAAACAAAACTTTATATTTGATCTTTGAGGTAATAGGGAGCCATTGGAGTTCATTGAGTTGAGGGTGGGTAGTGAGTGAATTGGGGATGACATGGTCGGAAGAGTCCTTAAGGAAAATTGCCTTGACCGCCCCTGCGTAAGATAGGCCGGATCATAGATTAGAGCTGGAAGAGACTGTAAAAGCCCTTGAACCCAACCCCTTCATTTTACAGATGTGAGAGCTGAATCTGGGAGGTGACACAGTTTAGCAGAGGCCAGCCAGTAAATGAATATCTGAGGCATGAGATGAATTCAGGAATTCCACCCTCCAAGCTCAGGACTCTACCCGATATTCAACTTAATTGCTTAAGAGGTGAAAGAGTTGACTCGGGGAGACTGATGAGGCAGTTATTATAACCCCATTAGGAGGAGATGAGGACTTGATGAGGGTGGTGGTGGTGGTGGTGTGTGTGTGTGTGTGTGTGTGTGTGTGTGTGTAGAGAATGAGATATGTCTGAGAAATACTGTGGAGCCAGAAACCACAAGGTTTGGCAACTGATCAAATATAAGGGAAAGAAAAGAGGAGTCGAGGATGACACCAAGTTATAAACCTGAGTAAATGCTAGAAGAAAAAAGGGTTTGGAAGGTTGGGGCTGGTATTGGGGAAAACATAAAGAGTTCAGTTTTAGAAAAGTTAAGTCTGAGATGCCTATGGAAAAACCAGTTCAAAACATCCAATGTGGGGCAGCTAGGTGGTGCAGTGGATAGAGCACCAGCCCTGGAGTCAGGAGGACCTGAGTTCAAATCTGGCCTCAGACACTTAACACTTACTAGCTGTATGACCCTGGGCAAGTCACTTAACCCCAATTATCTCACCAAAAAACAAAAAATATCCAATGGGCAATTGGTAACATGCAAGTAACACTCAGGGGGAGAGACTGGGGTAACTTTATGTAAAACTGGGAATCAGTTGCATAGAGATAATAAACAGAAAACCTGAGTACTCCACTGGTCCCCACACTCAGAAAAAGGTCCCTGGGATGTTGCATGGACCTCTGTGGAGGGTTTATGATAGGATATGGATAAGAGTTGCACAAGCAAGATGTCATGAATAGATTGCATTCCAGATTTATCAGACATTACTCACCCTCTCAAGCACTATACTTTCTGGCCAAACTGACCTACCAGGTGTTCAAGATAAAACATCTTCCTTTTCTTTGTGTTAATTGATGCCTATGCCTGGAATGCACTTTCTCCTCTACTTTGTTAGAATTTCTGGTTTTCTTTAAAGCTCAACTCAAAAGTCATCTTCCCAGTTGCTGGTCCCCTCTCCCTCCAAATTATTTTGTATTTGTTGTTATTGTTCAGTCATTTTCAGTCACGTCCGACTCTCTGTGACTCCATTTGGGGTTTTCTTGGCAAAGATACTGGAATGGTTTGCCATTTCCTTCTCCAGATCATTTTACAGAGGAGGAATTGAGGCAAAGGGTATTAAGTGGCTCGCCCAGGGTCACACAGTCAGTTAGTAAGTGTCTGACGCTGGATTTGAACTTAGACAGGTGAGTCTTCACCACTTTAGGCCCACCAATCTGTGGTTATGTATATATATACAATATATACATAAGCACCACTGTGCTTATGTATATGTTGTTGTATTTACCTATCTGTGTATATAACTATCTTTCCTCAACAGCAAGTAAGCTCCCTGAGGTCAAGAAATGTTTCATTTTTATCTTTGTATCATAATTGCCTAGTACAGTGATTGGCATATAGTAGGCATTTAAAAAATGCTTCCTGAGTGAATCTTCAGATCTCTCTTAGTGCTAAGCACAGGGCTTTGCACATAGGAAGTTTTTAATAAATACTTGTTGATTGAATAATGAATGAATGACCTCAGCTCTCAAACTACATTGTATACTTTCATCAGCAACCCGTAGTCCTTAAAACTAATTTCTGGATTATGATATTATACTAGATTGTACAAGGCATACAGGAATCGTGTGGAACTTTCCATTAATTGTAACTGCAAAAGAAGTCAGCATCACATAACTGCAAGTACCACTGTTTTGTAAAAATAGTAGTCTAGGGGGCAGCTAGATGGTGCAATGGATAAAGCATCGGCCCTGGAGTCAGGAGGACCTGAGTTCAAATCCGGCCTCAGACACTTAATACTTACTGGCTGTGTGACCCTGGGCAAGTCACTTAACCCCAATTGCCTCACAAAAAAAATTTAAAAAATAGTAGTCTAATACTTCAAAGATCCATGGTTTCACTCCCTTTATCGAATTTAGGTCTTAACCCATCTAAAACTTGGTAGATGGTCTTAGAGAGTTGCTGTGGCCAAAAATTTTTTATCACCCTTTATGTAATCTGGTGATGAACCTCTCTGACCTTAATGAGGCTAGTAGTCAGAGAAAAGCCATGGAGTCTATCACCAGACTAATGTTTCAAGTTTTTCCTCTTTGGTAGGCTTTTCCAGAGCTTTGGCCCCATTAGTATAGATTTTTAGAGAAAAATTTGACGTTTACACCATGATGAGGCATTACAGTAAGACTTTAGTAGAGGATAATCACAATTTACATTTATATAGTACCTTTTAACACAGTTGACATACATTCCTTTCATCCCTACAGTAATAATGAAAAGTGTAGCCCATTAGTTCTTAGCCACTCTAGACCCTCATGGACTTGCAAATCTTGGGGCCTTTTAATCCATATGTCCCTATCTTGGCTCCCTTGCCTCACCCAGTTTGAAATCTTGGAATATTGGAAATTAATCCAGAGGGTACATATTCAGTGGATCACAATGGACACAGGAAAGGAATCACATCGGAATGGTTAGGATGTTTAATTGGGACATAAGTGAATGATAAAACAACAGAAAAAAATCTTAGTCAAATTCCCTCATGAATAATTTCTTTCCCCAGAGTCCTTCAGAAAATGAAGACATTTAAGATACTCAGAACTTCAATAGGACCAAGCCTCTCTCATTTTCTGCTACTGAAATTAAAGGGTTAAACTCTTCAGGGTAGACAACTTTCAAATTGCAACTTGAAAACTGGTTTGGGGGAGGTAGGTGGGGAGAGAAGGTGGATTTCCATTAATTAAAAAAGATTGATTTAAAAAATAAAGGGGGCAGCTAGGTGGCGCAGTGGATAGAGCACCCGCCCTGGAGTCAGGAGGACCTGAGTTCAAATCCGGCCTTAGACACTTAACACTCACTAGCTGTGTGACCCTGGGCAAGTCACTTAACCCCAATTGCCTCGCCAAAATAAATAAACAAATAAACAAACAAACAAACAAATAAATAAAATAAAATAAAGGAAGACTGGTTCTAGGATCTGCTCTCCACTGCCAGTTGCTTATTGGATTGCTCCAGGTCTTTGATAAAGCTACCAGATTGATTTAGCACAGGTACAATTAATAGTTCCCAGTTGTGGTCATCATCTTCATACCACCCTGGCTCTTTTATTCTTCCTCTTTGAGGTCATAAATCCCCATTGAGACTTCCATTCTTCCATTTCCTGGCTGCTCCTTGTTCCCAGAATACATTTGATATGAAATGTGGGCACAGAAGAAATTAGAGACTTTGTTCTCCCAATGATTGTGCTCTGGGCTCAGACATCTTGGAAAATGGGTTCGTTTCTCTACCAGTTTGTAAGAGAACCTGAACTTCTTGGTCATCTAATTCTAGATCCAATGCAATCCCCCTCAGCACCACAGTTGTCTCTTATATACTATCATCTTCCATCTTTTAGGGTTTTTTCCCCATGTGTTCATGTCTACTTTCCCCCAAGATTGTTTAGTTAGACCTCTTCCCTTTTCCTTTCTTTCCAACCATTATTCCCTTCCTGAAACCAAACCTGTCATTAAAAAGGAATTTGAATCATGGTGGGATTAGACTTTTTTGGTGGGGGGGGGGGAGTGAGGCAATTGGGGTTAAGCGACTTGCTCAGGGTCATACAACTAGTGTCAAGTGTCTGAGGCTGGATTTGAACTTAGGTCCTTCTGACTCTAGGGCTTGGTACTCTATCCATTGTGCCACCTAGCTTCCCCCTGTAAAAAGATTTTTCTCCTCTAGAAGCCTTTTGACTTCTGTGATTATTTCAAACTGTTTTTTTCAAATCAAAAAAGACCTAGCTTTTTTTTTGGGGGGGGGTGGTGGTGGCAATGAGGGTTAAGTGACTTGCCCAGGGTTACACAGCTAGTGTCAAGTGTCTGAGGTCAGATTTGAATTCAGGTCTTCCTGAATCCAGGGCCACTGCTTTATCCACTGCACCACCTAGATGCCCCCTGGGTTAGACATTTTTAAGCTCTAAGAGGCACTGACATGAGGTAAGCAACACATTTTTTTTACATAATTGACCATTCCTTCCTACTGAATATGCTCTCCTCCCTTGGCTTCAAAGACACAGAGTCTTCTTTTTATCTTCATATCTCTTTAATAGACTTCTCTTCTCTTTCACTGGTTACTTGTTTCTTTTCTGTCACCTTAAATTGGGTTCTATTTTTGGCCTTATTTATTTAATCTCTTGTCTTTCTTTACTCTCTCCCAGAAATCTCATTCACCTCCACAACTTCAACTATTACTTTTATGTACTTATATGTAGTCACAATTTCTCTTCCGAGCTCCAGACTTAACATTTTAACTTCCTTTTTGACCATAATGAGATATTGATGATTAAATACTTGACCATATTCGGTTTAAATAATGAAGGGGGGGGCAAGTCACATGTTCACTGTGGGTATATGCTTTACGGTTAAATCAAAGGGCTCTCTGAAGTAACTGAAAGATCATTATGGCTCTCAGAGAGCTGGACGCCTCTTTTCCCTTGATCCTGTTTTTACAGTGTTGGAACAGTCCTGGCACATAATAAGTGCTTAATAAATTACTTTTCATTCATTTATTCACTCACTGAATGTGGTAATGCTTGTCTAGTCTAAGTGTGTGTGTGTGTGTGTGTGTGTGTGTGTGTGTGTGTGTGTGTGTGTGTGTGTGTGTATGTATTTTAACCAATCAGATTCTGGCTCAGTACCCACCAACTGAGAACCAAAAATCTGCTTCCCATTGTTGCTACATTAAAATGGAGTTCAGTCACATCAACACGGAATAACTGTATATAATGCTTAAATCATAAGAATAAGAAAATTAACAAAGCCAAAGATATTAAAAATGTTCCATGCCTGCAGGATGCCAGTAATACCTTCCCAGACTGAGCAGCCTTAAATCTTTGGTTTGTAGGTAGGCCAAAAT
This sequence comes from Dromiciops gliroides, assembly GCF_019393635.1. NCBI lineage: Eukaryota > Metazoa > Chordata > Mammalia > Microbiotheria > Microbiotheriidae > Dromiciops > Dromiciops gliroides. The sequence goes on from NC_057862.1 coordinate 123,110,441, forward strand.
CAAAGAGTTCCAGTAACAATTTAGGTGCTCAGGTTCAAACCTCCCCTTTAGGGAAAGCCTTAAAATTAAGTTAAAACCAGGGTTAAAAAAACCAAATGCAGAAGTTGAGATTCAAACTTCCTGGAGAGCAACTCAGTCTGTCCAGTTATAGTAGCATGCAGCTTCAGGGGAAGAGATTTGCCACCTTCATTGTAATGGGTATTTTTAATCCTTTTTCTACTTGAACAATCAACTACCTGATGAGAATTATTTGAATTGAAAACTTTGAAACTTTCAGTAGGAGAGTTTTTGTACTTTTCACCCTTTTCCTTTGGCTGATCTGAATATGAGGGAAAAAAAGTCAGCTGAATTTATACAAATACAATTAAAGCTGACCACATATACTTTATGGAGGAGGAGGAGGCACCAGTATCAATGGGACAGTAAGAGGATGAGACCAAAGATCTTCTGGTGAGTCAGGGGAAGGATTTTTTTTTTATATCATAAAAGTATTTTATTATTTTCCACTTACATGTAAAGATGGTTTTTAACATTCTTTTTCATAAGATTTTTAGTTCCAAATCTTCCTCCCCCCTCCCCAAGACAGAAAGCAATCTGATATAGGCTATATATGTACAATCACATAAAACACATTTCTGCATTAGTCATGTTGTGAAAGAAGAATCAGAACAAAAAGGAAAAACCTCAAAAAAGGAAAAACAAAAACAAAAGTAGGAACAGTATGGTTCAATCTGCATTCAGAATCCACACTTCTTTTTTTCTGGACATGGAGAATATTTTCCATCATGAGTTCTTTGGAATTGTCTTGGATCACTGTATTGCTGAGAAGAGTTAAGTCTATCACAGTTGAACATCATACAATGTTGCTGTTACTGTGTATAATGTTCTCCTGGTTCTGCTCACTTCACTCAGCATCAGTCAACTTGAGTCCAGGTTTTTCTAAAATCTGCCTGCTTGTCATTTCTTATAGTACAATAGTATTCCATTACATTCATATGCCACAACTTGTTCATCCATTCCCCAATTGATGGGCATTCCATCGATTTCCAATTCTTTACTACCACAAAGAGAGCTGCTATAAATATTTTTGCACATGTGGATCCTTTTCCCTTTTTATGATCCCTTTAAGATATAGACCTAGTAGTGGTATTACTGGGTCAAAGGGTATGAACAGTCCCATAGTAGGCATAGTAGGGGAAGGATTTTGTTAAGAGATAGGAGTATATGCCAGGGAAGAGAAGAGGTTTTTAGGTTCCTTTAATGTTTTGAACATCTCCTTCCATGTCTTATGTTTTCCTCTTCTGCAAAGAATCTTTTAAGCTAGCAATAATAATACTCTTTTGTTTCCTTTTTCAATTTCTCCTTCCTAAATAGTCCTGTCTAAAATGGAGAACTTCTATAAACCCTTGCAAATAGATTAATATGTCAGAATCAAAATTCTCATCATTTGACCATGACCAAGGAGGAATTTATTATTATATCCTTTCTAGATGTGACATAGAACCACTAAGCACTTTTGACATAGACCTTTTGGCAATTTCCCAGGTGAAGAATTTATTTTGACTTTAGAGGCTAGAGGAGACAAAGAATTTGATTTCTTTGTTGACTACCCATAAATCGATCTATCTTTACTCTGAATCAAACCCCCTATCTTCAGAGGGCATCCCTGGAGAGGGTTTTATTCTCCTGTGTGGATCAATTTCTCCTCAGGTTCTTCCTCACATCTCAATATCAGATAATACACAAAATTCCAAGAGAAAACAGGACAGACATGGTTTTTTTTGCTTATTATCGTAGGGAATACTTGGTGTGTGGGCACAGTGTTTGGATTTCTCTGATTCTTAGCTCAGATAAGCCATTTAAAGAAAAAGAGAATTCCTCCCTTTGGAGCACAGGTCTCCCTAGCTGAATCCTTGTATTCTATTAGGGAGTCTCTGATAGCTGCTCATTAAGGAGTTAGGGTGACTACCAAAACAGTCCCAGTTCTGGACAACAATTTATAAGTAAGAATATATTAGGCACAAGAGATCTGTGAAAATAAAAATAAGAGGAGATGAAGGATGGACAAGAGAGTTGCAATTCCTGCCAACAACTAGATTATCCCGAGGCAGATAACTGCTAACAAGCTGATTATCCTTTTACATGGTTTAGATATTATAGATACCCTCAAGTTATATTCCAGCTGGCTTTATATGGTATAAAGAATTTGGGGGAGGGGGGCAGCTAGGTGGTGCAGTGGATATAGCACTGGCCCTGGATTCAAGAGGACCTGAGTTTAAATCCAGTCTCAGATACTTGACACTTTACTAGCTGTGTGACCTTGGGCAAGTCACTTAACCCTAATTGCCCAAATAATTAAAAAAAATTTGAGGGAAATGATTCTTATTACTCTGAGGAACATTGGAGACATGTTCTAACAATGGAGACTGGAGAGGTCCCAGAAGGCTGATATGGGTAAGAAATCTTACCTGGTTGGTAGGCTTCTGGAACCCTGGAGTACAAAAGCCGTATTTGTCTCACCAGGAATTCCAGTCATATACTTCTGAGACAAAATTATGGGGGAATTCCTCAAATCAGAGGTCTTAAGGTCCTCCCATTTTGTTCCATTTGAACAGAGGTCAGGAAATCAGGATGCAAGACTGGAAGATATCTATATAGATATACATGTATATTCACATGCATGTATATTTATCTATATGTAAAGATTTTACTTATCACCAGTTTGTAGGTTGTTGTAGGTGAATAACAATGACCCCACCCAAAGGGACATACACATATAAATAGGGATTGGTTTGGTGGCAGAATGGAAGTAGAGAGAATATATTAGTTTTGTGGATAAAATTTTTACCCTTGGGATCTAAGGAGTTGCCAAAGATCAGATTTGTTCCAATGAGAAATAATGTTCCCAATGTTTTGTCCATGGTTATTCTCATTAGAATATCTTGTTTGGGCAAGATAAAATCTATTCAGACTCATTCTGCTCTGAGGGTCTCTATTTATATACCTCTATATCTTGGCCTCTAAGGTTACAGAAAAACCGGGAAGATGTTTCCTCTGGACTCAGGGTACACAGGCTTATCTACCTCCTCCACAGTGTTATACTTGACTTTTCCCATTTCGCTCACTTCTTATATCAAATTACTTACCAAGTTTTGTTGATTTACCCTCTACAATATATCTTGAACCCATTATCTTCTCTTTATTCTTGTTGTTACCACCCTTAATATAGGCCTTTATTACCACTCACCTGGAGTAGTAATTTCCTCAAATCTCTTTCCAATTCCACTCTTCCTCTTCCTCCAGGCACTATTTATACCACTGCCAGAAAAAAAAAATTATGCAAGGATCTGCTAAAAATCTCAGCTCTCAAGGGGTTCCCTACTGTCTCCTAAGTAAAGTTCAAACTCTTTTGCCCGGAATTCAATGCGTGACCTGTCTTTCCAAACTTACCTTATATCATATGTTTATTTTTTTTCTGTGTTCTCTACTCTTTTGACAAACTATATGCCTTTGACCCTTTCCTTCTCTCCTCTGCCAACATACCCTGTCTTTGCTCAGGTGCTTGCCTGTCTTTAATATTCTCTACCTTCTCTTTACATATTTGATATCTACCATTCCTTTAAAGCCCAAATTGAATGTTATGTCCTCCACAAAGTCTCTTTCAATCCCCCAGGCAGTAATGAACTTGCCCTGCAGATCTCAGAAAGTACGTTGTTTTGTAACTTCCTAATATTGTGCATTGTAGCTAGCCTCCCTGATTATAGGGTTAGCTCTGCAAGGAAAGGAAATGGGTGCTATCTATACTGTGTATCTCTCCTAATGCCTAGCAGAGTGTTCTGTATATGATGTGCAGTTAATATTTGTTGGTTGTTGGAATGAATGAATGGCCTCTTGTGTTTCTAAGTGCTTCACAACATCACCTGTGTCATAGATTTGCCCAGATTAGACAAATTAGACAAACAGAATCGAGTCACTGTACTCCTTCTTCCAAGATCTTAAAAGACAAGCTGACATCTGGAATGACTTTCTCCATATACTGTCAGTAACGGAGTATGCGGGACTGGACTAATTCCTAAAGCCTGTGGGTGTTCTTAGTTTTGCTGACCACTCTCCTGAATGGCCTTTCAGAGAGAGAAACTTGTCAAAAAGAAATAACAACATGAAGCAAAAGAAAATATAGAGTGAGTGCTGAAGGGTGTTTTCTACTGGGGTTTGTAGCTAGAAGGGCTAGAGGTTCGCCCTGGCTCCCTCCCACCTGAGAAAAGTCCAGAGAGAGGGAGATGTGGGTTCTTCTTAGCCTTCTGAAATTTATCCTGGAATTTAGAGTGCATGGAGGAGATTCTGAAAATAGCTCTGGGAGCCTCCAGTGGTATTGGACATGTTTGTTTGGCAAACACAACTCATGCAGAATTTGACGTTAATGGATCCAAGGGTCGCTTTGGGAAACTGAGGAGGAGGAACATGGAGGGAAAAACACCTTTATCCTAAATAACTAACTTCACTCTTGACACCAGTGGCCCCCAGCTGACCCTGTGGTTTCCCTACAGCGGGTCATGGTGACAGAATATTGCCAGTCCTTGGAAGGGCTGATGGGGTTTCTAAGCACTCTGCCATCCCTGTGGATAGCATGTTTTTGCATTGTGGGAGTGGGGAAGAGATAATCTACTAAACAGAGAATCCAAATACCATAAGACCCTATTGCAATCTATTTTATTAGAATAAAGATTTGAAGATACCATAGGTCAAATCATGTACCAAGAAACATAACAACTAGGGACAGTAAAGACCTGCAATATCACAGTTGGTTAGGCAGGCAGATGTTAACTTAGCTTCCCAGAGAACTTCCTTAGTGTTTGTGCCCTTGCTTGGGGTTACTCCAGTGAATGCAGTGAAATATTGGAACAAGCACTTTTGACGTTCCTTCTCCAAACACTTGGCAAACCAAGACTTATTCATGTAAGGAGGAGAAAATGAAGCTTCCAAAGTGGCGAGATACACAAGGGATAGATGTGTTCCAGTCTTGCTTGGGCACTCTTTTGTTTTGTGGCTCAAACATTTCAATGCAATTTGGTTCACATTTATTAAATGCCTATGACATTTGAGGCACTGGAATAGGTACTGAAGACACAAAGATCCTAGGAAGACAATCTTCAGGAGGCCTGCCAGCACTCTGCTGAAGGGATATAACAGGCTCACAGAGAAATAAAAGTAAAGCACATGAGAAGCTGGATTTTAACAAGAATAGCTCAGAGTACCTACTATGTGCCAGGAACTGTGCTAAGCACTTTATAATTATCTCAGTCAATCTTCACAACAACCCTGTGCAGTAGGTGCTATTATTACCCCCATTTTACAGATGAGGAAACTGAGGCAAATACTAGTTAAGTGACTTGCCCGAGGCCACACAGCGAGTAAATGTCTTAGGCCCAGCACTGTGCCATCTAGCTGGCAGGTATAGTGAGAGGGAGTTAGAAGCATCCCTATATTGAGATTGAGTGGTAAGGTACGTCGGGGTGGGACAAGTCAGGAATAAATCAAGAAAAGTTCCTTACACTTTTCTGTGGATCCTCAGTGATTAGTGCAATGCCTGGCACATAGTAGGCATATAATAAATACTAATTGACTTACTTTATTATTGTGTCATGACCTGGCAAGTCCTGCGATGAGCAAAGCTTTCTTTAGTATTGTCTTATCCCAACCCTGTGCCACACCACACTGCCCTCATGTGTCCTATACCCACATGTGCCCCCACTTCTCATTGTAGACTACCCTTCATTTAGTCCATCAGTCAACAAGCATTTATTAATCACTTCTATGCCAGGAATTGTGCTAAATGCCGAGGATACAAAGAAATGCATGGTCTGAACCTGCCCTCCAAGACCTCACATTATAATGGAGGGGACAACATAGGAATAATGACATACAATCAAGGCATATGCAGCATAAGTTGAAGGTGGTCTCAGAGGGATGGTGCTTACATTAAGGGGGACTGGAAAAGGCTTCTTGCAGAAGGCAGGATTTTAGCTGAACTGTGAGTTAATATAAGTACAATGTTTTCAAGCATCATCCTTTTTTATCATATATTAGATATAATTATATCATATTATATTATCATTATAGGCAGGAAGCAGATGGAATAGCAATAGGGAACTTAGTAAGGAAGCCAGCATCTCTGCACAATAGAGAAGAGTACAGTGTTAAAAAAACAAAACAAAAACCTGACAAGGTAGGAAGGAGCATGGTCATGAAGGACTTTAAAAGCTAAAAAAAAAAAAAAAAGGATTTTCTATTAGCTTCTGGAAATAATAGGGATCTACTGGAGTTAATTGAATAGAAGGGTTACATGCTCAGACCTGTGCTTTGGAAAGATTGCTTTGGCAACAGAATGGAAGATGAAATGGAGTGGGGAGAGACTTGAGGCAGGAAGGAGAACTAGAAGGCTACTGAAATAGTCCAGGAGATAAGATGAGAGCCTGCAATGTGGTGGTGGCAGTGCCTTGCCCTGTCTTCCCTCGTGTGCTTTACCGGGAATGGGGGGTGTGCTTTGGCAGCTGGCTCAGGACAAGGCCATTGTTTTATAATCTCTGTCCCTCAGAGAGCAGGGGACTTCACAGTTTTCAGGGGTGGACTGGCACCAGATGTCAATCTAGTGTTATCAAAGCCGGGCCACTGGTCTGTGATGAGGACGAATAATTGGAGAACTCGAGCTTATTTGTCGATAGGTGGGTTAGACCATGGCATTTCCAAACGTCCTATCTTTCCCAAGTACCATATGTGCATTGAATACTAGCCTTCTGGAGACTGTGTGTTAAGGGAAGAGCTATGACTACAAATTTTTGCTCCAGAGGAAAGTGGTGGGGCGGGGTCAGGGGGATTGGGTTTACCCAGTATGTAACCACCAGGGAGAGGAAGCACATCTTGGAGTAGTATTCTCATCACCTTTTGAATTTCCTTCCCTGGGGCAAAGGTCTTATCTTTCTACTCTAGTTAATGCTCTGCATAAAGTTAAGGAAGGACTCTAATGATGTGGATTTCTGGCTTCCAGGCTGAGCCCTGGGGAGAGATATTAAGGAGCAAAGGAGAGAGTGAGGCTGATGACTTTGCTGAGCTTTGCCTCATTTAAATCCAATTCACAGTCAAGTCAAGTCCCGATGCCGTGGGGTCCTGTTTGAGAATGAAGGACAAACAACTACAACAAGGCCACATGAGCAGTTGTTTGTCTGCTAACTTATAGAGTATCAATACAACTGCTCTCCAGGCCAGTCAACACTGACTCCCAAGCTAATCCACCTTGAAGCTTCTCTTCTGCACGCTTCCTCATCCCTCATCTCTATTTCTCCCAGTGTGACTGTGCAAGTCACAAGACCTAGGGACCAGCTCTTCCACAGGCTGACCTGGAGGATGTCTCTGTGGCAAGGAGAGAGATCAGTGCCAGGATCTCAGACTCTGCATTTCTCTGAGACTTCTTGCCTCTAGGCCCTTCTGAACCTCTTCTTCATCTGCACCTTTCCTGAATCTGAGAGATACTTGGTAATCTCTGTGGCATTGGATTTTACATTTTGTCTCCTCTTTCTCTTTTAAGGAAGAAGGAGAAAACTCATACTCAGCCAAACCTCCTCAATAGGAAATAGCTAGGAACCACAGCTCCAAAATGAACAAGTGGAAAGCCTAGGTGTTTACCAGATCCCATGGCCAGAGTTACATAATTCCAGATGGCCCTGCCTGGTGGGATGGGTAGTTGGTCTGTTGCCTATTGTCTGCTTAATCTGTAAATGTTTCAATGCCAGACTAAATGGCTATCATGGGCATTAACAAAAGGCCAAAGTATTTCAGGTTTTAAAAAGTTGTCTGTTTAGTACTGACCTCATCTCTCTCTCACCCACTACCTTACCTTCCCCTTAACAGTATTCCCCCCCTCCAAAATCAGCCATCAACCTTTAGGCCCCTCAGAAGTGAAAAGGTAAGGAAACTTTGTACCCCACCCCCACTACTACCCCCAATCGTACTCTTAGGAGCATAATGGAAAGGAAAAACTCTGGATGGAAAATCAAGAACCTTGAGTTCTAGCCCTGGCTCTGATACCAACTAACTGCGTGACCTTGGGCAAGTGATTTTTCCTCTCTGAGCTTCAGGTTTCCTCAACTCTAAAATGAGAGGTGATGGTGGAAGTAGCTAATCTTAAAAGTCCTTTCCAAATTTGTCTTTCCATGACTTTATGATTTACTTCAGAAGAAGCCTGCCCCTAATATCTTCTTGAGATTCTTGATAAAAACTGTTTTTTTCAATAAGTTTGAGACAGGGCTGATGTCTTATCCAGCATGAGATAATCCCTACTCCCAGCCTTTCTTACCCACTTGGTACGAAAAAGGAGAGAAGAAAAATTTCTGAAGTTTATTCGTATTCTTGACACTATGTACTTAGGGAAGCATCTCCCTCTAAGGAACTCAAAGCACTTCAATACAGCATCCTCAACACACCCCATGAAAAAGGCAGGTTCTCCCATCCCAGTGGAAAGATTAAAGCACAGAGAATGAAAGTGACTCTAAGGGGCAGCTAGGCAGCGCAGTGGGTAAATCACCAGCCCTGGATTCAGGAGGATCTGAGTTCAATCCAGCCTCAGACACTTGACACTTACTAGCTGTTTGACCCTGGGCAAGTCACTTAACCCTCATTGCCCTGCGAGAGAGAGAGAGAGAGAGAGAGAGAGAGAGAGAGAGAGAGAGAGAGAGAGAGAGAGAGAGAGAGAGAGAATCAATAGCATTCAAAACACCAAACATTTATTAAGCACCAAACCAAGTAAATGGCTAACTTAGGTTAGGCCATCTTCACAACCAAATAGAAGGGGCCAAGATCAAATTTGAAAGTTTACAGAACACCCAGCTCCTGCTCTTAAGAAATTAAGACTTTAGGGGGCAGCTAGGTGGCGCAGTGGTTAAAGCACCGGCCCTGGAGTCAGGAGTACCTGAGTTCAAATCCAGCCTCAGACACTTGACACTTACTAGCTGTGTGACCCTGGGCAATTCACTTAACCCCCATTGCCCCGCCCCCCCCCAAAAAAGAAATTAAGACTTTAGTTAATTAACACAGATAGATATAATGTAGGATTTTTTTTTCCTACTGACTTTATGGGTATGAGGGACTGACTCCCAGGAAGGACACTCCTCCTACCAATACAGATAAGCAAGTATTCTGCAGCTTATGCTTTTAGAGAGCTACCTGGCATACTGAGAAGGTAAGTGACTTACTCAGGGTCACTCAGTCAGTAAATATCAGAGGTGGACTTGAACCCAGGTCTTCCTGTGTGCCATATACATACCTAGTTTCCTATAATATACAATATTACACAGGATGCATGTGCATTAGAGAGGTGCAGAGCAGTGTACTGAATGAAGTCTGCAGGAGGAGGTCTTTAATGATCAATGAGCTTCAGATGGCACTCTAGTTCACTCTAAAGAACCCTCGAACTCTAAATTTATAAGGGACCTTCAGGATTCTCTAGTCTTCTCCTTTCATTTTATAGATGAGAAATAGACCCTGAGATATTACATCATTTGCCCAACCAAGAACATAGAGATAGTTAGTGGAAGAACTAAGACTAAAAGTTATGTCTCCTTCCTACCAGTCTGACTCTCTAATTACCTGGCAGGCAGGCCCTAGATTAAGAATGTCTCATCATTGCTAACCACTCTACTTCCTAGCTTTTCCTGGGAGGTCTCCCATCCAACCACTTGACCACAACCAGTGCCACTTAGCTTGCTGATTTGAGTGATCTCATCATCCAAGGTGGCATAGCAGCAATGTACTGTAAGTTCTGGACTTCTGCTCCAGTCTGAGATCATATGGGAAAATAGTTTGTCTGTGGTAGATGGATATTCAAAACTCTATCATCAAATTGGGGAAGTCAATTAAGAGTCTGGTTTTCCCTCTTGGGGACTAGGAATTACAATGAGGCAAGAGATCAGCAGCCAACAGCAATAGGGCAGGGCTCAATCTTTCTCCTCCTCCTCCTCTTCCATGTCCATTCTCATTCTCTCTCTCTCTCTCTCTCTCTCTCTCTCTCTCTCTCTCTCTCTCTCTCTCTCTCTCTCTCTCTCTCTCTCTCTCCCAGATTCCTCCCTGCTGCACATTGTTTCTCAAGAAGAGAAATTGCTCCCCCACCTCTGAGGTGGTAGAGACTAGACTGATTCAGTCTGCAGAAAGCATTAGGCTGCTCCTTGGGGCTAGGGAGGAGAGCCCAGCTTCCTAGCCCAAAGGAAGGAGTCAGTATTAAATTGCAGAAACATCTGCCCTTCTTGGAACATGGTGATGGAAACACAGTCTTTGGGAAAGAGGGTGAAGGGATTGGATAGGAGCTTCCTGTGGCTCTAGGAAAATAGGGGCCAATGCAGATTGGAATAGATACCGGAGGAATTGACAAGAAAGGTGATGACTGCAGCATCTCCTGTTGGAGAGAATCTTATAAGGTATCGAGTTCTTTTGTGCAGATGTAGATCAGGGCACAGCTCATAGCAGGGTCTCCATGGTAATTGGATTTCTGGACTCTCAGGGACTGTAATTATCCTAGTAGTTTTTTTTTTCTTTTTTTCAAGAAGAGATCTTCTAAGCCCAAAGAATCCCCCAGAATTGGTGGAGTGCAAAGATCCCTAGGATAACTAGCTGGCACAGTGGCCTGGAAAACTCATCTTCCGGAGTTCAAATCTGGTCTCAGATATTTACTAGCTGTATGACCCTGATCAAGTCACAACCCTATTTACCTCAATTCCTCATCCATAAAAGAAGGTGGTTAGAAATTATGATTCCAATGATTCTTTATAGCTCTGTGTAATTTTGTGATTAAACAGACCTTACTCACTTAACCAGGGCAGCTGGGTGGGGGGCCAGGGGTCAGGAAGACCCAAGTTCTAATCTGGCCTCTTGCCACTTACTGGATGCGTGACCCAGATCGTTCATTTAACCCTGTTTGCCTCAGTTTCCTCATCTGTAAAATGAGCTGGAGAAGGAAATGGCAAACCACTACAGCATCTTTGCCAGGAAAACCCCAAATGGGGTCACAAAGAGTCAGACATGACTGTAATGACGGAACAACAACTTTCTTAACCAGCATGACTAAACATGGGTCAGGGATTCTCTCTTTTCCCTACAAGGAAGCAAGAACTTGACTTGGTTTTGTTTTGTACAAAGAAGAATACCATGGTCCCCAGCAAGATGCATTTCCTTTGGGGATTGAAGGGAAGTTCCCAGCTAATCTCTGATTTAGAACCCCACCGTGGCTGTGAGTGGTAGAGATAAAGAAATGTAATGCAGGGATCTGGGCCACACTGAGAACTGACTTTTTTTCATTCCTCACCTGAATTCAGAGGAAGATAGATGGATAAGTGTGAGCTACTCCCAAGTAGCCCAGTCCAGCTTGGCAGGTCAGGCTAGAGTACTTAGGTTCGTTACTAAAGTTCAGACTTTCTACCTTTATTGTCATTTCTACTGCCACCTGCAAAAAACTTGATGAACTTCCCTTTGGGCTATTACTTAGAAGAATACCCTTGCCTCTTATTTTACCTCTTTTCCTATGTCACTTTTCAGCAACAGAGTAGCAACACCCTCTCAGATCAATTGTTGATGTCCTGAAAAGAGCATTGGGTAGAGGTTTAGGAAATGTGGCTTCATATCTTACCTCAGACACTTACTGACTGTGTGACCCTAGGAGACCACTTAGCCTCTCTGTGGTTCAGGTCGTTCATCTGTAAAATGAAAGAGATGGATATGAACCACTTCTAAGGTTCCAGAAATTATTATCTTTTCATTGTTTTTTAAAGAAAAGAAAAATATCCTAACATATTCAGGCAAAATCTGATGTGCTCTAACTTCTACTCATTGGTCCCAATTCTGTTCTCTTAGAGGTACAGAGAAATCTGATCCCATGTCCGAAATGATAATCTTTTGGTATTTGAATACAGGTATCAGTTGCTCCTTAAGTCTCTGAGTCTTCTCTCGTGTTCTCCTGGATACTTTTTTCCCCATACAGAGACTTATAGGGGTTCAGTACTATATCAGTATGATATGAATATGCCAGGGTCTTATTATTGTATGTCCTAAAATATAAGGTGTTCCCAAAGCTGTGGTGCCCCTTTAAGCTAAAGGGCATATTTTATACTTATATAGCCCTATATTTCAGCTTTAAAAGTCACTAAGACTTTGGGGACAGCCTGCATTGCCATCACTCTGTGGGAATTGGTACCTAGGACTTCTAAGGTACTGATACAATTCTGTGTGAGGTTGGCAAGTAGGAAGCAAAACCACACAAAAAAACATATAACCTCTTCAGCCATGTGAATGGGTCTGTGTCAGTGACATACTCCTTCATCTTACCATCCTGAACATCCCCCTCTGGCTATACTCCCATTGGTCAATAACTCCTTAAAATGTGATATCCAGAACGGTATTCTATGTGTGCTGTGACCAGCTAAGAACCCCAGGAAAACATTAATTCCCTTGTTCTGGATCCCATACTTCTATTATAGTGGCCTAAAATTGAATATTAACAACAGGTGGTGCAGCAGATAGAGTGTTAGTCCTAGAGTCAGGAAGACTCATTTTCCTGAATTCAAATCAGTCCTTGGGGACACTTACCTGTATTTGCCTCAGTTTCCTCATTTGTAAAATGAGATGGAAAAGGAAATGGCAAACCACTTCAGTATCTCTGCCAAGAAAATCCCAAATGGGGTCATGAAGAATCAAACATGACTGAAAAGCGACTGAACGATAACAAAATGGAATTAGCGCTTTTTTGGCAGGCATCACATTGCTGACTCATATGGAGCTAACAGTCAACTCAAAGTTCTAAATCTTTTTCACATAAATTGGTATTAGGCTGCATCTTCCACATTCTGCATCTTGGTTAAGGCTTTTTAAAAAATAAATCTAAGTGCAAGAGATTCTGCATTTACTTCTAGTAAGTTTTATCTCATTAATTTTGGTCCATTTGTAAAGACAGTGAAGACCTTTATGGATCCTGATACTGTCATTTAGAATATTTCATTTTACTTCAGCCCCTTCATTTTCATGTCATCCACAAATTTCACAATCATACTATTTATGTCTTCATCTGAAGCACTTCTACAAATTATGGAGAGAGCAGGACTTGGAGGCACTCTTCCCTATACTATCCAGGTTGACTTCAATCCATTAATCAACACCCTTTAGGTCTAATTATTTAATCACTTATAAATACCTCTAACTGTATCATGATCCAGTCCATATTTCTCCTCACTTGGTCCCCAGTCAATGAATCAAATCACAAGTATTTATTAATCACCTACTATATGCCATGCAGTATGCTTGGTGTTGGGGCTACAAAGATAAAATGAAACAGCCTTTGTCCTCAGAAAGTTAACATTCTGTTGGACAGGAGGGAAGGAAATAAACATTCAGTAAGCACCTACTATGTGTCAGGCACTCTGCTAAGAGCTTTACAAGTATTATTTCATGTGATCTTCAGAATAATCCTAGAAGACAGATGCTATTATTATCTCCATTTACAGATAAGGAAACTGAAGCGGGCAGAGGTTAAATGACTCACACAGCTAGTAAGAATCTGAGGTTACACTTGGACTTAGGTCTTCCTGACTCCAGTGCCTTCCCCAGTTTGTATGGGCCTGAGATGTGATTCTTTTAAATTATACACCAGTAGATTCAGGTGTTCTCCCTTTGTCATGGGCATTCTCTCAATCAAGGCAGATCATAGTCCATCCATAACAGCCTCATTCTGTGTGATTCTTGTTTATGTCTTTCTATAAGTTCTGCATGGAAAATCTATGCTCTGAGTGCCTTCCTCTGATTCTTTTTCTTTCTTTCTTTCTTTTTTTTTTTTTTGCAGGGCAGTGAGGGTTAAGTGACTTGCCCATGGTCACACAGCTAGTGTCAAGTGTCTGAGGCCGGCTTTGAACTCAGGTTCTCCTGAATCCAGGGCGGGTGCTTTATCCACTGCACCACCTAACTGCACCCCCTCTGATTCTTTTTTTTTTTTTTTTAGTGAGGCAATTGGGGTTAAGTGACTTGCCCAGGGTCACACAGCTGGTAAGTGTTAAGTGTCTGAGGCCGGATTTGAACTCAGGTACTCCTGACTCCAGGGCCGGTGCTTTATCCACTGCACCACCTAGCTGCCCCTCCCCTCTGATTCTTATAATATTTTGTACCCATCCCGGTGAAACATTCAGACTATCTAACTGTTACCCCTTACTCTTGCTCCATGGCCATACACTTCTCCTTCTGGTGACATTGCAGGGATCACAACTGGATAAGAAACCCACTGATTTAGTCCATAACTACCTACATCTTGGACAGGTATGACAGATGAGGGACACACTGAGCCCAGATTGGAATGAAAGAAGAACAGACTGGATGACATCTGAGAAGTTACACAGAAGTTTGTTCGTTTTGATGACCCAAAGCTGCTTGTTGCTGCAGAAATTCATCTTCATAACACTACAAGGGGTAGGAAGGGGGAAGATGAAGAACACCTGAGTCCTCAGACACACAGGGAGGAGAAGGAAGGATCCAGTGACTTAGCAAAAAATTTGTTGATATAGAACTGAAGCTATTCAATTTCAACCAACCCCTTTGATGTTGAATTAGGGTTGATCCTGCCCAGGTGGCAGAGAAAGGTGGGAGTGGTGATGGGGAAGGGAAAAGTTATTTTGCAGAAACCATAGAATGTTAGAGGAGAAAGGGGCATTGGAGAATATGGACTACAAACCAAATCATTCTTATAGATGAGGAAACTGGTCCCAAGAGGGGAAGTGATTTCTCTGTGCAGATAAAGCCAGGACTAAAATTCAGGTCTCCTTAATTTCTAATCTAGTGCTCTGGACCAAACTTGAAAGCCCAAATAATGTACATAGCATTGGGCCTTACTCCTCTCTTGGGGGTTCTGTAGTCCCAGCAAGGTAGTTTCTTCAAAGACCCATGAATCACACCTGGATCCATTGAATAAATGTGACCTAAACTTGTATGAAAGATGGAGGAAAATTAGGTTGATTTGTTAAGTTAGCTGAGACAGAAAAGGTATGATAGAACCCTAAAACTCCCTCTATAGAACTTTACCACTCCATTTTCTTGGCTTCCCTTACTGCTATCTGTGGTGATTTTAAGAATTTCTGAGAGACGGTTTCTGGGTAATTTAATCATTTTGTTAATAAGGCCAGATTATTATTAGTAAAAGGATGGTCATTTGGCTGTGTCAGACAAAAGATCCTCATGGCAATGGGCTCACAGTTTATATGCCTTTCAAAAAGTAGGTGTTCCTGAGGGTGGTAATCAACTCTTATTGGATTACCCAACAGGAGGTAAGCTATATCAAAATGGGGGTACATGACCTGTGTCACAGGGTCAATTTTCATATCACTTGTTAAGGCAAAAGAGAGGATCCCCATTTTCCCAGACCTGTCTGAGCAAACACAACGAACCCAGTAGCCGAAACTTAGATTTTCTTTTACTATCTTTTTTTTTTGTTTTTTGTTTTTTTTGTGTGGGGGGCAATGGGGGTTAAGTGACTTGCCCAGGATCACACAGCTAGTAAGTATCAAGTGTCTGAGGCCAGATTTGAACCCAGGTACTCCTGAATCCAGGGCCGGTGCGCTATCCACTGTTCCACCCAGCCGCACCCTTTTACTATCTTTTTAGATCTTGGCCTTGGGGCAGCTAGGTGGCACAGTGGGTAGAACACTGGCCCTGAGGTTGGGAGGACCTGAGTTCAAATTTGACTTCAGACATATACTGGCTGTATGACCCTGGGCAAGTTACTTAACCCCAATTGGCTTAAATGTCTGGGGCCATCTCCAGTGGTTCTGATGTAAATATCTTGCCACCAAACCCAGATACCTCTGGAGGAGAAAGTGAATTTAGTGACCTTACCAGCCCTTCCTCACTTAAATCCAATTTAGTGTGAGTCATGACATCACTCTGATGTCCTGATCCTCTTTGAGAATAAAGGACAAACAATAACAACAACAAATTTACCCCTTGGCTTGGGTAAATCTTTAAGAAAAATTGTCCATACTAGTTGGTTTCTGGATGAGAAAGTAGAAAAGTGGAAAAACATTGGTCCTAATACAATAATTAGTTATTAAATATAAGAGAGAAATATTTATTTCTCACATAATATCTTTCTTCCTTCTGGCACTAGATTTTAAAGAGTCCTTTACCTCTTTTCATGTGGTGTTCCAATCTGCTCTAGCGTTTTCACAGAAAAATCAGAAAAATATTTCACAGAATAACTAGACAGGCCAACAAGGTTATGGAGCAATAGGTTTTATTATAATATGTTTATATTATATCATGTATAGTATTCTTTGTTCTAATGCACATAGTAAAGGCATGGGCAGTTAGAGTAGAAATGGCCAGCAGCAACCAGGGAAGGAAATAACCAAGGAAATTTCTGGTCTTCAAGACTTCAAGGTTGTCTTTAGACCATGGAAGAAAGAGCAAAGTGTAATGATTGGAATGATGCCACCTGCTGGAGAGGTACTGTAGGAAAGCTCCACCATGAGGAGAAGGCATCTGAGGGCAAGTCATACTGTCAGGTCCTTGGCGTCAGGAAGTGACATTTGCTCGTGGGTACTGTCTATCAAAACTACCAGCCAATCAACTTGAGGAGCCTCCCATTTCTAGGAGGAGAACATGAAGTAGGAAGGGGATGCTGGTGGAGGGGTTCTTCCTCTTTTGGTTCCTGACCTCACCATGGCTGGTTGGATGATGGGGTCTCTTAGAAATAGTTAGATTTTTATCTTTCTCTCTGATCCTAATGCTCTTTAATAAATACTTAAACACTTAAATATTCTTGCTAAAGCTTATAATTTATTGGCGACCACTCATTAAATTTTAGATAGTATAGCTAGAATTTTAGCCCCATACAAAAGGGTTGGGGAGTATGGCAGCAATCACATTGCAGAAAGACTTCCCTTGGACTTGGCACACCCAATCATATCAACTCATCATCACTCCTTTTAGTTATGGGGGCCAAATTTAATATATGGAGAGTTAATTGGGTGACTTGCCAAAATATTAGAGTCTCGGAAATAAAAAGGGACCTCTAGGTTCAAAACTCCCTCCCCTCCAAACTGCCCTTTTAGATATTTCTCCCGGGCCAATAAGAAAGGAGCCTTACAGCTTCTCTTCCACAAAAGGATCAGATTTTATTACTTGGGAATTAATTAAACAACAAAGGTGAAATTAATTAAAATCAAAGGTAAGGAAATAGGGAAAAAGAAAAACAGATAAATTCTCCTAGCTCTAACCTAAGTCTATACAATCCCCAGCTTGTTTCCAATTAAGCTAATTCAAAGGAATGCGGGGCTTTTGTGTTCACTCACCACACCTGGGATGTCTGCTAGTTGCTCATGCCACACGAAAGGGCAGAGGAGAAACAAGAGAAGATCCAGCATTCCAGAAGTGACAGCCTCCCCTCAGCAAGCATTCAATCTTCCTCTCCCAAAAGGGGAGGTCCTTCAAAAACTTCCTATGGAGAGGTTTCTCCTTCTGACCTCAGTAGCATAAATGAGTCAGCTAAACTCCAATACATGGGAACAATGAATCCAAGATTCTTTTTCTCCAATTTTAATAGCAGTAGGAGTTGTCAATAATACCTGAAAAGCTCCCTCCCAAGCGAGCTGGGTCCCACTGGAAATATTTGTGGATTTCTGGCAATGAATTGTAAATGAATGTGTTAAGCACAACATAGGAATCTTTTAAATCTAGTGGGTTCAGCCTGATGTATTGCCTAGCAGCTTCATAAAGTCTATCCTAAAACCTATTGGGTTATTCATTAGGCTCCTGATCTAGGTTTAAGAATTTCTGCCAGTTTTTGGATTTTCTAGAGCAAGATAGTTCATGCATGAGATGGCTGAAGGTCACATCTTCTCTCCACCAGGCAAGAGAGGGTCAGGTATATTATGTATAAGAAAGGAGTAGGTTCTTGCTTAGGCCCATCTAATTGTTTTTCTATCTCTGACATCATGGGCAGGAAGATGCTAGGATTTGGCTAGCTATACAATTATGGGTCTTGGGAGTTTCCAGAATGGATATGGAAATTTTAAGAAAAGGGAAGACCTAGAGGACAGGTCTACATCAGAGATAGCCTACTACAAATTATCAGAAGAAACAAAATATACAAATAAACAAATATATATATATATATATATACATGTACACACATACATATATAGCCATCATATATATGAATATATGTATGTATGTGTATATATATATATATATATATATATATATATAAAATCATCACCAATGGGCTGCTCTTCCTAATGCTTCCTTTCTCTTGTTATCAGGTCATGGACTGGAGACCCAACTTCAGTTTTGCTCCTTACCTTAGCAGAAACTCAGTCTTTGTTTCTAAAGTTCCAGGTTCAAAAACATTCATGGCTAATGAGTTCTCCCCAGAGAAGGAGAAAAAACTTTTTCACTGAGGAATTAATTTCCCTCTTGTCTTTCAAGTTTAGCTCCCCAATAATGTGTCCTCTGTTCTAATTCGAGGCCTTTGGGCAACTTACATCATCAGTGAGCTCCCTTCCCCAGTCGGGACCATCTGACAGTGAAACATGAGACCCTCCCACCTTCAGGAGGTAGTGGGGGTTATTGGATAGTTGGGGAGATGAGGATGATGGTGCTTTGGGTTAGAAGTTGTGATGATGTAGTGAAAAGGGGCATTCAGACCAGAGTAGGGAGCCCCATGCTTCCTCACTGACAAGCTGGAGAGCCCTGTGACTGTCACATCAACTGTAAAATGAAGAGCCTGGAATACTTCATCTTCAAGGTCTCTCCCAGCACTAAAATTCTGACGACTAATCCCATCCTAGCAATACAGAATTAAATTGAATCTCTCTAAGGCGGCAACGTGGTACAGTGTTGACTTCCAGAGTCAGAAAATTTCATTAAAATTCCGGTTTCGCTAATTACTAGCTGTGTAACCTCAGACAAGTCACTTAACTCCTGTTCCTCAGTTTCTTCATTATTAAAACAAACAAAAGAATTGGACTTGATTATATCTAAGAGCTCCTCCATGTCTAAATCTAAGAACCTGGTGTGTAGAATCCTAATGATTTGTTGAGAAGGAAAAAGAAACATCAGGTTGAAAAAGATTGTTCCAATATTAACTAAAAGACAGGAGGGAGGCAGGAGGTGGTGACAACCTTTATGGTCATTTATCCTATCCCATTCATACCTTTGGCCCAGGCACACAAAGTGAGTTTGCAAAACATAGTTTTGGAACAGTGTTAACTAACTTTAATTCCACCCCCCTCCCCAAGCCCCAGCCCCGCACCCAAGACTGGAAGTGTTGTTCTTGGGATAAGGAAACAGTGTTTTAGAGACGCCAGGCCCCGTGCGCTCCTAGGCCAAGATTATGTCATGTCTCATGTGAGGCCAGCACATGTATTGAATAAGTGCTTAAATCATGCCCAGGGTGGGTGTGCTCTGTCTCCTCCTTGACCTTCCCGTTCCCACCCATTTTCTGTTACCAAGCTTAGCACAAGGTCATGGCCAGGACTGAGGACCTGGCCTTCACACCCCACCAAGATGCTTTTCCAACAGCCATTCCCCTCAGAACCATATCTGAAGAAGAAAGGCCCAACTGTTCCTCAGGGAGGGCCAGCACTCTCTGGAGGAATGAAATAGGATTTGTTCCTGATGGGGAGAGCTGAGAGTTCAATGTTCCTCCATGGCCTGAGCCATGTCACATTTCATGCTTAATTGACAAAGCTGGCCTTTGAATTCACCATTGACCTTCTTGTAGAGAAGGTTTTTGTTTTTGTTTTTGTTATTGTTGTTTTAGTAATGGGAGGTGGGTGTCTAATTGCCAAGCTTTTTCTCTGTTGCTGGAGTAAAAAATAGGGTACTATGAGTAGAAAGGGCTGTCCCTCATATGGAGCATGTGGTGTCATGTGGCTCAAAGGGAGGCAGAATACACATCCCTGGCCTTTTCTGCCCCCCCCCCATTCTTCTCCAAGTGAGCCTTTAATTCCTGCCAACGGAAGAAGCCAGACATTAGGGTCAGAAATTTGACCACTTTGTTCACAGAGAGACGAGTACCAGGCTAGAAATATATCTCTCTGCTCCCTTAAATGTTATTAGACTAGGGGATATGGTTTTAAAATAAGAGCTCAGTTTCTGATCACTGTTTCTTAATGGGGAAAGAAAGACTTTATGGCTAATGCTTGAGTAGCTTCCCACCGAATACCACTACAACAATGAATATACACAGTATGTAGCTGAGAAACTATCTATTCGAGTCAATAAAACAACAGTGAAGGAGCTCTCGAATTGGGAGTGAGGTTACTTAACTCAAGGGCAGCTAAGTGGCACAGTGGATAAAGCACCTGCCCTGCAGTCAAGAAGACTCATCTTCCAGAGTTCAAATCCAACTTCAGGCACTCACTAGCTGTGTGACCCTGGACAAGTCACTTAACCCTGTTTGCCTCGGTTTCCTCATCTATAAAATGAGCTGGAGAAAGAAATGGCAAACCACTCCAATATCTTTGCCAAGAAAACTTCAAATGTGCTCATACATAGTTGGACAAGACTAAAACAACTGAACTAAAACAAAAATTCAACTCACCAAGGAGAGAAAGAATCTCAAATCTCACCCAAGGGGAAACTCCCTCAAGTCTCTAATGTAGCAAGCTGGGGATAGGAAAATGGCAGAGACTGCTAACTCCTCTCATGCCAGCTTCTTCCCAGAGTTTTATTTTACCTGCCCATCTTCTCTCTCAAAACTGGAAGCCAGAAGTGCCCAAAGAGACTGAAACACTCGGAGCCTAAAGAGAGCAGAGAATCCAAAAAAAGTGAAGAGACTCCAAGAGAGTTGTTGTTTGTCCTTTGTTCTTGAAGAGGTCCATGGATCTCCAGAGCTATCTGGGTCCAATGCTAAGCTATACATTAGGATGACTGGAGATGGCCACTAATGTTTGAGGCAATCAGGGTTAAGCCTAGAGTCATGCAGCTAGTAGGTGTCAAGTGTCTGAGGCTGGATTTGAACTCATGTCTTCTTGACTCCAGGGCCAGTGAGCTATCTACTGTGCCACCTAGCTGCACCCCTCCCCCCCCAAGAGAGTGAAGAAACCCTCTTCTCTCTTCTCTCCAAACTTCTTCCCACCCTCCTTCAGGTGTGGGTCATTGATCTCCACCAATGAGGAGAGAATCCCATACCAATGGGCTTTGGGACTTGGGTTACCTATGTAATCAATAATAAATCATACATCCTCTGTGTAGGACTTCATAATTTACAAAGTGCTTTCCTATTCCTCATCTGGGACTCAGGTAGGACATGTGGGATTATCGTTATTTTATAGAGGAAACTCAGAGAGGTCAAGTGATTTTGCCTAAGGTTATATAGCAACAACAGTAGGGAAAGGAATGAAAGGAAAGCACAGAAGAACTCACTTCATAGTTTACTGAGAAAGCAGAGAGGCAAAGTGTAATTTCCTATGTGAGACCTTTACTAATTCTCCCAGATGTGTGTGCTTCTCCTGTCCAAAGTTGCCATATATTTACTCAACATAAATGTACCCATGTTGTTTCCCCCCACCCCCTAGAACGTAAGCTCCTTGAGGACAGACATGGTTTCATTTTTGTCTTTGTATCTCCTGTGCCTAGCACAATTCCAATTTAACAGATTGATTGGAGCATTGCCTCAGCCTCCTTCACGGTGCCACTTATCCACTTCTTCAAGGATATTCACATAATCACAGAATTTGAAAGCTGGAAGAGACTTCAGTCATTCCTTAATTAGACCCATGTATAAAAGGAATTCATACCATATCATACTCAACAAATGGTCATCTAAGCACCGGGCACCCACTGCCTCTGGACAGAGTCCATTATGCTTTTGGATAGCTCAGTACAGAAATTAAAAAAAGCTTCAGGGACACCTAGGTGGTGCAGTGGATAAAGTACTGGCCCTGGATTAAGGAGTACCTGAGTTCAAATCTAGCCTCAGAGACTTGACACTTACTAGCTGTGTGACCCTGGGCAAGTCACTTAACCCCCATTGCTCCACACACAAAAAAACAAAAACCAAAATAAATAAATAAAGCCTCACTGGACTATCATTCTTTCCTCCCACAGTGCTTCACCAATCTAGCAGGAAAGCAGACAAAGATTCAAGTCTTTCTATTCCAGTGTTTTTTTCCAGTAGACCACACTGCTTTCCCAGTAAAATTTAGTATCCTTGGGTTCACAGCAGAGCCATAACTTGCATTTCTGACAAGCACCCCAAAATGAACTTGGTATAGTCTTTTGAGTAAGAGACCTTTTGGAAAGAGCATGTCCTGCTGCTGCTAGGTAGTCTGTCCCTGGGTGAAATAGGAAGCTGGGTAGGGGCAAGCCAGGGAGGGGAGAAGTACAGGGATGATGATGGGAATGGGAATACCATTTGGTGGCTTCCTGTTTCAATTTATTGTTCTTGCTAACTAGGTGCTAAAATCAGCCATTGCTATCAGTTGAAAAAAATTACGTGCTACTAAATTTCAGCAACCAGGAACAAAGCCGCAGTCATCTCATCCTAGTTATGGCTCTGATTTCAGAGTCCAGAATGCGATTACATGGTTGTGAAATCCTGGGACAGGTCCTTATGCATGTTTAGCTGGAATACAAAGGGAGGTACTGGAGTCTGAGGGTAACCACAGATTTTTCTACCTGGAGCCCTGCAGTCTAAACCCAACTGTGGATGTGTGTCCAAGATTGTCCCCACCCTAAAGCCACAGGCAGAAGAAGGAAAGTCCTTCCAGGTCTTTAGGATTCAGCCTGGGAGACAGATCAGGTGACCATCACTACAGTGTTCTGTTTGCAGGGCTGAGGCAGGCAGTGATGAGAAGAGTATTGGGAAAAGGAGAATTCTGTAAGAGAACAGACTCTGGCCAGAGCCATCAACAGCCTGCTTAACACTTGGCACAGACCAGCTAAGGGGAGAGGAGGTAGAAAAGCCTGGCCCAGGGTAATTGGACAAGGGCAAGGAAGGAACTTCATGTCCCTGAATCTGGTCCAAAGCCTGGAAGCTGGCCAGAGAGAAAATAGGATCCCCTTCCCTTACTTCACAGATTGCTTACAGGTGCCTGTTGGAAATAGTTACATCTCCCACCCTCTAGTTACCTGCTCTAGCCTCCTATCCCCTCAAGCCAGTGGCATCCTCCCAACCTTCTCTCTACCTTTCACTCTTCCCAGCATTGACAGATTTGAGTCCTGGACCTCCTCCTAACACAGCTTATCATTTAGATAAAGTCCTCTATTGGCTTGAAGAAGAGGGCAAATACTCAGGGAATAAGAATAAAGTGGGAATGGAAGGAGATCCCATCCCTGTCTCCTACTCACATACAGCATCAATTTCTTCACCTGGGGAGGGAAGAAGGGGATGAAGGGAGAGACAAGAGACTGTCAGAGGCAGTGGCCCCAGCTCCCAAGTCTCCTTGAGCCCTGGATGGGCCCAAGGCCTCTGCTGAATGAAACTCTTTCATATCAAACAACCAATGAAGTGAGATGCAATATCCCTCCCCCACCTCACAGAACTCTCTTAATCCAGATGGCACAATGCACTGTTCACTCAACTCAGGAAACAAAATAAATACATTTTTGCAAAGACACCACAACGGGGCTTTTTAACTGCAAAGGGCCAGGGAAGGACTATACCTGGGCCAAATAGGGAGAGAGAGAAGACTCAGCCCCAGGGGGAAGTTAAGAAACTGTTGCACCACCTTTATTTTCTCTCCATTCATTTCTCCAGTCCTGGACTCTGTCCTGGGGCATCAGAGACCATACAACCCAAAATCCATTGCTGCCATAGAATGGTGTCACAATCCCTCAGTGAGGGATCATGGGTCTGGACACTGCCCAGGGAAAGGTTTAGCATGAGCTTTCTTAATGCCAAATCAGATCTCAGACTTAAAGAAGGAGGTCAACTCTGGTTCAATCAATTAATTTTAGGTTCACCTATAATTATTTTGCTTTCATTTCAGCTTCCTTGGCTGGATCTTTCCAATTTTAATGGATAAAAATCTGGCCTTGTCTCACTTCTTCCTTCTAACCCAGAACCCTATGAACAAAAAGCAAGAATAGGTTCCCTAACTTGACTGCTGTCACACCTAGGTACTTTGGGGACCTACTTCTAAAAATTAATCAACAGGTAATTTTTCAAGCAAATATCTACTACATGCCAGGTACTGTGCTAGGTCCTGAGAATAAAAATATAATAAAAAAAAATCAGTAGTGATTTACCCAAAGTCACACAACCATTAATCAACAGAACTAAGACTTTAGACCTACAAATTCAGTGCTCTTTTCATCATGCCGTGCTAACAATCATAGATTTAGAACTGGCAGGAGACCTTAGGAACTGTAAATGAGGAAACTGACATCCAAAGGTTAATTATCTTGCTCACAATGACACGGATAATAAGTAGCTCAGTTGGGATTTAAAACCATTTCCGTGTACTGCAGACCCAATGTTCTTTCCACTATTCCAAACTGCTAGTCTTCCCACTATATCTATCCACAAGAATTAATTGTCAAGCTATTCTGTCACCAAGTCCCTTTCCCATTTCTATCCATGCAGACCTTCATTACCTCTTCCCTGGACTTTAGCCATGAATGACCTTATCCCTGGATTCTTATGCATTTTTCCCTCAGTGTCCTTATAATGTCCTTCTTTTTAATGTCTCTGTCCACTCCTAAAATCAGGTGACCCCTGAAGAGTTTCCAGTTCAAAGAAGTCACAAAAGCTTTCAAGCAACTTATGTTCACTTTTTTTGGGGGGGGGGCAGGGCAATTAGGGTTAAGTGACTTGCCCAACGGTCACACAGCTAGTAAGTGTCAAGTGTCTGAGGTCGAATTTGAACTCAGGTCCTCCTGAATCCAGGGTCAGTGCTTTATCCTCTGCACCACCTAGCTGCCCCCAACTTATGTTCATTCTTAAACGACTTATGACATGGGGAAGGGATTCCAGGCAAGGAGAATTGGTGTGAAGGTGGAAATGCACATGTATGTTTGGGAGATTGGAAGTCCAGCAGTTTTAGTGGAACAAAGGAGAAGGGAAGAGTGGAAGATAAGACCAGAGAGTTGGGTTGGGGCTAGATTGTCAGGGACCTAGAATGGGGGATTGCAGAATATACATCTGAATGCCTATGGTAATATAGCTTTGTGGTGTCAGGTATATTAGTCATTATCATCTCAATGAAATTGGAAAGGGGGAAGTTGATAGCTCTCTAAGGATGTAGTGCAAAAGGGGAAAAGAGGAGTCCAAAATCTTTGATGGGAATTCTTTAGAATGCAAAGTGGTAGGAGGGTCTTGGGGGCAGCCTAGTCACTGAAACCCATGCTCAAGATGTGGTGCTGGCATTCTTGTGGGAGGGAGCCAAAAGGTAAGGCAACTAAATAAGGCAACTAAGGAACATGGTGTTCCCTGTCGTCAACTGTAGTGACTGTTGAGCATCTCAGACTTAGGACCAACATCCGTTTTCCTACTTCTGCCATTGGGGAGACAGAAGAGTTAATTTTGACCTTGTCTGGTTCCTTCTTCCACTGTGCTGAAGTTAAAAAAGAAATTGAGGGGGTAGCTAGGTGGCGCAGTAGATAAAGCACCGGCCCTGGATTCAGGAGGACCTGAGTTCAAATCCGACCTCAGACATTTGGCATTTACTAGCTGTGTGACCCGGGGCAAGTCACTTAACCCCCATTGCCCTGCAAAAAAAAAAAAAAAAAAGGAAATTGAGGGTCAGCTAAGTGGCACAGTGGATAGAGTACCGGCCCTGGATTCAGGAGGACCTGAGTTCAAATGTGACCTCAGACACTTGACACTTACTAGCTGTGTGACCCTGGGCAAGTCACTTAACCCCAATTGCCTCACAAAAAAAAAAATAAAGGAAATTGAGAAGCACTGGACTCACATTCTGAGGGGAAGGGCATTTTATGTTTATGTTTCTATAAGAGATTTTGACTAGGGCAATCCTCTGATCAATTTGTTGAGTTTCCTGAGAGCTAATACTTTTGCAGGCAATGTTCATAGAATTTAGAGCTAGAAGGAATGTTAGAGCATCTAGTTCAATGCCCTTACTCTATATTTGATGATACTAAGGCCCAGAGAAAGTAAGTAGTTTGGCTATTGTAACGTTTGGAATGATGCCATCTGGAGACTTCTGTAGGAAAGCTCCAACATGAGGAGAGGGCCTCTGAGGGCAGGACCATGCGGCTTTTCTTTGGCGTCAGGAAGTGACATTGGCTGGTGGGAGGAAGAAGGGGTAGGCTGATGCTCTGACTCGCTCTCTTTCCTGAGAACTCTGGTGGAGAAGGGAGCTAGAAATGTGCTCTCCCTTTAGTAGATAGATGAATCTAGACCTTTCTCTCTCTTTATCAAATTCTTATTCTCCTTAATAAATGCTTAAAAGTCTAACTCTTGCTAAAGCTTATAATTTATCTGTGACCACTTATTAGATATTTTAGACAGTATAGCTAGAATTTTAGCCCTTACACTATGGTCATACAGGCAATAAAGTGAAGAACCAGGATATGAATCCAGGTTCTTTAAAACAAGTAATAATGTGAAGAGATTGGGCTCTGTGGTCAGAGAACCTGAATTCAAATCCCACCTCTGATGTTAGCTATCAGTGTGAACACAGGGAAGTCACTTAACCTCCATTGGACTCAGTTTCCTTATTTATAAGGTAAAGGGGTTGTATTAGAAAGCTTCAGAGGTCCTTTGCAGCTCTAGGTCTAGGATCCTTTAGTTTTTCCAGTCCTTGACCAATAAGGGGTGCATACATACCCATTGCCATCTTATTGAAGACAAAAGTTAGTTCCTAATTAAGTCTCAGTGAGTAGAACTGCCCTTAAGATTATCTGGTTAATTTGGAGTCTCCTAGAGCAGAGGTGTCAAACACTTGGCATGACCTACATAACTCACAAGTGTGCTGGATCCAGATTAAAACACAATTGGGAAATATTTAACAAAATAAAATTTAAAACAATAAAACATAGATAATATTACATTTTAAAACTAATTCAATATGTAGCCTTTGTGTACAGATTAGTGGTTCCCATTTCTATTTGAGTTTGACACTATTGTCTTTTTTTTTCTTGTTTTGTTTTGTTTTGTTTTTTGACACTATTGTCTTGAGCATGATTTTCAATGACTGGGCTGCCTCCAAGATGAATCACTGGCTTGGATTTTTTGGAGGATAGATTCTTGTCAAACAACTTTCTTTCCACCTTAAGTTGGTCTGAAAAAGAAATCCCATCAAAGACTTTGGACTTCTTTTTCCCCTTTTTCATTATATCCTTCAAGAGCTATCAACTTCCCCGTCCCCTTGAGATAATAATGCCTGCATTGATGCAGAAGCACAGAAACATACAGCTCTGGTCCCAGACGCTCTCTAAAGTCATGTTGGACAGTAAAACAGAAAAGACTTGCCACCACTACAGGTGCCTCACCCCTTGCTGCTTGATTGTCCATGTTTTGGGTGAGGTGAAGTACTCAACCATATTCTTTTCAATGACACAGAGGACCTCAAGGCTTCACCATCTGCTTGCCATTGATTCCTAAGGTTCTCTTCTAGGACTCTAGGATCTTGTGGAAAAGTCATCCTCTACAGAGTGTCATTCTAGAACAACCTGGCTACATTTTGAGAAGTTCACCATCAGAAGATTGGCTACCAAGAGATGAATTATTGTTGGCCACATAAACCCAGGAAGACTACCTACTAAGGTATAGAAGCATTGCAATCTGCATCAATAGACCAAAAAAACACACACAATAAAATGGTGGATCCTTAGAGAATAAAAATATTCCCTTTTCTTTTTTGCAGGGCAATAAGGGTTAAGTGACTTGCCTAGGAAAACACAGCTAGTTAAGTCTCAAGTGTCTGAGGCTGGATTTGAACTCCTGATGTTCAAATTCCTCCTGAATCCAGGGCTGGTACTTTATCCACTGCGCCACCTAGCTGCCCCAAAGTATTCCTTTTTTCTCCTCAATATTCCTTCTCTCATTCTATATCCTATTGTTTTAGGTTAGTTCAGGGTCCTAGATTTAGAGCAGAAAAGTGCCTTAAAGGTTATCTCTCCCCCACCCCATTTTATAGGTAAGGAACCTCAGACCTACAGAGATTAGTTACATTTCTCCAGGTCACACTGACTAAAAACCATAGGTCCTTCAATGCAGGACTGTTCAGGCCTAGGTCTTCTAAAATACAGGACTATAAATCTAGGTTTTTCCCTGCTATACCATATTGTCTATCTATGCAAAGATAGGATAGCAGATCTAGGGAAATCTAGTTATGTGACCTTGGGCAAGTGTGTGTGTGTGTGTGTGTGTGTGTGTGTGTGTGTGTGTGTGTGTGTATGTGAGAGAGAGAGAGAGAGAGAGAGATAGTGAGAAAGAGAGAAGAGAGAGAGATAGTGAGAAAGAGAGAAGAGAGACACAGAGACAGAGACGAAGAGACAGAGAGAGATGAGAGAGAGAGAGAGAGAGAGAGAGAGAGAGAGAGAGAGAGAGAGAGAGAGAGAGAGAGAGAGCGCCCGTGGGAGAGCACTCTCTGGTTTTATAGACCAAGAGGATTAGACTGAAAGGTTTCTAAGTGCCCTACTAGCTTTAACATTAACTTTGGAATGCTTGAAGATTAAAAAAAGATTTAGAGACCCAGAAGCATTTTGAGACATGCCTTCAGACCCTGATGGAGATAACTCAGGGCCATGCGTCCTGGCGCCTTGGGGATAGGCAGTATCCCTCAGACCCCAGGTCCTGTTTTCAGCTGAGCCCTGCATTCATTACTGAGGAGAGCACTGGGTAAAAGGAGATGCCTTTCTTGCCTCTTCCAACACCAAGTGCTGGACAAGTGCCAACAATCTGCCCATAAGCCCAAGCACCCTCCAAATTAGCAGCCCTGCATCTGGCTCAAGCCTGTGGAAGGACAAACCAGGCATTTGCTTCTGCAGGTGCTGGAGCCCTATCTCCTCAGCAGCCACAACTACTGAAGGTTCAGGAAAGAAAGTTCATCTACCAAAGTCCTTGGCACTCTCGCATAGCTCAACAGTGGAATCAGATATGATTTTTTTTTTTTTTTTGGTGAGGCAATTAGGGTTAAGTGACTTGCCCAGGGTCACACAGCTAGTGTTAAATGTCTGAGGCCAGATTCGAACTCAGGTATTCCTGAATCCGGGCCGGTGCTCTATCCACTGCGCCTTCTAGCTGTCCCGCCCTTTTTTTTAATCAGATATGATTTTATCGGGGAAGTGGTGTTATAGAAAATGCATTGCCATCCATTTGACTGATGTGCCTTCAAGGCCACGGAGCCTTTCCTTCTAACCTGTATGTGCAATCTCCCCATTAGAAATGCGAGCTCCTGGAGAGTAAAGGTTGTCTGCTTTTCTATTTGTATCCCCAATGCTTAGCACAGTGCTTTGTACACAGTAAGCACTTAATAAATACTTTTTCATTTCATTCATTTAGCCAAAAGAATGACAAGGAATAGTTGGAAGTAGGGTGGGTATTTCTGGACAGATAGTTCCAACCAACCTCCTTCACCCAGCTACTACCCCTATAGTAAGGTCAGTAGCCTGTCCAGGGGGCTCTTTTCTATTTAAGAAATGAGGCGTAAATCCTGCATCAGCAAGGCAGCCTCAGACATCTGTCCCTCCCCCCTCCTTTTTTTTTCCAGCCTCCACGCCCTGCCCTGATTAGTCCATTGCTCCCTGTAGTAACTACAGCCAATTCAAAACTGCCTTTGCTGTGGCTGCTGTTCCAGGTCTCTGTTTCTCATTTCTCAGTGGCTGGGGATGCTGAGACAGCAGAGTCTCTCTGGCAGCCGGAGTTGGCTGCCCCTCCCCACCTGGCTGCAGGATGGAGGGGCGTGGCCCAGACAGAGAGGGTGACATCACTGCAGCCCAAATGCTGCTGTTTCTACCACCTCCCTCTCTCCCTTCCCCCTGCTTTCTTCCGTAAATGGAATCTCTCCAACCCTGTCAAAGGCAAGGCAGACTAAGTGGGAGGGGAGGAGCTCAATTGTAGTAAAACCACGAAGCACCAAAAGATTGAATTAAGGCAGATGCTTTTTCCATGGGCCTGGGCCCTTAGTAGTAGCCTTGCCCAGGATCTCCTGGTCTGCTAGAAGTGCATTGTAGGTTCCCTTCAGCAAAGGTCTCCCCAAACAGTCTCCAGCTAGACTTTCATACTAGTTGACAAATATTTGGAGCAACTGTAAGGAGCTAGTCACGTCTTTTCTGCCCCTGGTCAATAGCATTTGTCAGGACCAAGTTTTATCAGGCCCAGGCCTCTGTGCAGCTTGGAGGCCAGTGGTTTCAGGTGAAAGTCCAGGTGGACAGGGTGCAGAAGCTCAGCTAAGTCCCATATCACAGCAGATCCAGAGCCTTGAAAGGCTAGTTCAGTTCCAATACAGATCCAGGACTTTGAATCTACCTTATAGTAAGCCTCAGGTACAAGTTTGGTTAGAGATGCCAGGAGCACTGAAGATCCATCAATCATCTCACTGCTGAGCCTCTTAAGAAGCATTAGAACTAGTTGCTTATTTTTAATTGAGTGCCTATTATGTGCACAGTCTTATTCTAGATGCTGTGATGGCACACAAAAGAAATAGATTTGGCCCCTGCCCTCAAAGAACTTAAAATCTAATGGAGGCAGTGATACCCTTACTAGGCCTAAGCCCCAAAGGGATCAAAGAAAGAGGAAAAGGATCCACATGTATAACAATATTTATAGCAGCTGTTTTAGAAGTATCAAAGGACTGGAAAATAAGGGGGTGCCCAGCAATGGGAGATAACAGGGACAGATGGGTTGGGGTTTGCACCATTGAAGGAAACACCTCAATTGACAATATTGCAGATACATTTGAGACCCTTACATATTCCTCCAGATGAATATTTTGTTATTATTTTGCCTAGTTCCATAAAGTAGCCTGCAACATGGCTTCTGACCTCACTGGTCACTGAAGCTGCATGGTCTCTTAATGGCTAAATCTGATGGTCTTTTCTTAGTTCTGATCATTCTTGCCTTATCTGCTGAACTTGATATTGTTGCCATGCTCTCCTCCTGAATACTCTCTTCTTTCTGGGTTTTGGTGACTGTCCTCTCTCCTGGTGCAGGCCCTATATGTCTGGCTACTTCTTACTCTCCTTTGCTAGTTTATCATCTATGTCAGCTTCAGTCACAGGTCACCAACTAAACATTAGACCATTGGTCATTTCAAATCGAATGTCCCAGAGACATCCCAAACTCAATATGTTTAACACTGAACACACTATCTTTTCCCTAAACCCTCCCCTCTTCCAAACGTTTCCTTCCTTCTAGTGTCTTAGATTCATGATCTTGGCATTGTCCCCATCTCCTCATTATCCCTCATCTTTCACATCCAATCAGGTAACAAATCTTGCTACTTCTGCCTTAGCAACATCTTTTCCATCCAACCCCTTCTCTCCATTAACATAACTACCATCTTAATTAAGACCCTTATCATCTTATGCTTGGACTATTGCAACTCCTCTACTCAGTCAATTCCATTAGCTTCCTTTTGCTTTTAGAATAAAATATAGGGGTGGCTAGGTGGCGAAGTGGATAAAGCACCGGCCCTGGATTCAGGAGTACCTGAGTTCAAATCCGGCCTCAGACACTTGACACTTACTAGCTATGTGACCCTGGGCAAGTCACTTAACCCCCATTGCCTTGCAAATAAAAGAATAAAATATAAACTCCTCTGTTTAGCTTTTAAGATCTTATACAGTATGGCCCCAACCTAGCCTTCCAGCATCATTGAACATACTCCTTTCCCTCTATTATGCAGTTCAACCAAACTGACCTTTTCTCTGTTCCTGACACACAATGCTCCATCTTTTGTCCTTTAGCCTTTGCACTGGCCATCCCACATACCTGGAATGCACTTCCTCTTCACCTCATATAGTTCCCCCCATTTTTAAGAAGCAGCTCAAGTATCATCTTCTGTATGAAACCTTTCCTGATCTCCCAACTGCTACTCTCCTTCCTAAATTGCCTGGTATTTAACTATTTTGTGTTTGTATATGTTTATATATGTGTATATTTATTAATTTTATACTTATGCTATGTATATTTTACATATACTTGTTTTCTCCTCCATTAGGATGTAGGTTATGTTATAAAGAGGGGTTATATTATTCTTTGTACTTGTATACACATGCCTAACAAATTTCCTGGCATATAATGGGTACTTCACAAATCCTTGTAAGTTGGTTGATTATCCACAAACCCTGTAAAATAAGTGGTACAAGTATTATTAATCCCTTATTGATGGATGAATAAACAGGAATTCTGAGAGGTCAAGCAGTTTGTCCATAATTATACAATGTCTAAGTCACAATTAAAACACAGGTCTCCACAACTCTACAAAGTTGCTCCTCAAAAGAGGTTAGGAAGAGAGTCATGATGATGTTCTCTTACTTTGCAAAGGCTGAGAAATGGAAGATGGAGTGATGTAAATGAGGAACAGAGAGAAGGTGAATTTGACTGAATAAAAAAAGGGAAGGGGAATAATGTCCCATGAGGTTGGAAAGATAGGTCAGGGTCAAGTTGTGTGAAGCTGGCCAACACAGATTACTAGGAGGAGATGGCTAACAGCATCAAAGGTTGTAGAGAAATCAATTAACTATGAGGACTTTGGAACTGGTGGTCACTGGTGACTTTTGAAAGGGAGGGAAAAAGGAAGAGAATAAGCATTAATATAGCACCTACTACATGTCTGGAACTTGTGCTTTACAAATATTATCTCTTATTATTCCCATTTTACAGTTGAGAAAATGAGAGGTTGAATGACTTGCCCAAGGTCATGCAGACTGGATCCAGATGTTAACTCTGGTCTTCCTGACTCCAGGCCCACTGTTCTATCCACTGTACCACCAGCTTTCTGGGCAATTCCAATAGAATGGTTGGGGCAGAAGCTGAATTACAAGAGCACAAATTATACAATGGATAGCAAGAAGTGGAAGCTAAACTTATTTTTCAAGAAGTTTAGCAGTAACAGGGAAGAGCAAGGAGAGTAGCTATATGGGGTAGAAAAACCAAGGGAAGGATTATGGAAAGTGGCAGATATCTGTAGACAAATGGAAAGGAGCCAGTTGAGAGGGAGTAGTTGAAGATGGGTGAAAGCAGAGATATGGTGCTAGAACTTCCTGGAGGAAGCTGGGGGGTAGGGATAGGTCAAGGTATAGTTAGAAGATTAACATTGGTGGGAAGTAGGGATACCTCCTCATTGGTGACCAGAGGGAAGGATGACAGAATGGGTGATGCTGCTGAAAACTTTTGAGAAATTGGGTGGGGGAGGGCAGAAGGATAAAAGATTGATACTGGATGATTACAATCTTCTCAGCAAACTAGGGGGATGCTATAGCATACAATGGAGCTCCAAAGCGCTTTAATGAACATCCTGGACAGAAGAACAAACATCAGGCAGGGTAAATTGTTTATTCATGTCTGACCCCATTTGGGGTTTTCTTGGCAAAGATATTGGAGTGGTCTGCCATTTTCTTCTCCAGCTCATTTACAGAGTAGGAGACTGAGGCAAACAGGGTTAAGTGACTTGCCCAGGGTCACACAGCTAGTGAATGTCTGAGGCCAGATTTGAACTGAGAAAAATGAGCCTCCAGGACAAGCACTCTATGCACTATGGCGCCACCTAGCTGCTCTAAGGTAAATTAGGATGAGATATCTGATGGTAGCTCTGTGGCTCCAGGATAGGTTAGGGGTGTTTTTACATTCATCAGCCAATCATCAGCTTGTTGAGTGCTTGCCTTCCTAAGGCACTTGGTCACGTCCAGGACACACATCTGTGATATGTACAAATGTATAAGCACAAACGTGACACCAAAAACAGTCATTTCAGGATACTTGTTCAAATCCGTTTCATTCTGTATGGCCCCAAAAGTCGACTTGATGATTCAGTTTTACTTTTCAACTAGTTATGCCCGCATTTAGACATGGCCTCCCTCTCCTGCCCAGAGTAGAGCTTCTGTGATTATTCCTGGTCTCACATAGCAAAGAAGATAGGGTTTTTTTTGTTGTTGTTGTTTTTTTGTGTTGTTTTTTTTTTTTTTTTTTTGGTGGGACAATGGGGGTTAAGTAACTTGCCCAAGGTCACACAGCTAGTAAGTGTCAAGTGTCTGAGGCCGAATTTGAACTCAGGTACTCCTGAATCCAGGGCCAGTGCTTTATCCACTGCGCCACCTAGCTGCCCCCAGAAGGTAGGGTTTTAAAAGGGGTGGGGAAGGGATTATCTGGAGAATGGTTTGACTTTTAAGTAGATAATCTAACTGGTGTGCAGAGAATGCACTCTGTCTGCAGGAACTTGGCTATTTACTCTATGGCTTTGCTAACTCCTTGCTGGACCTCCCTAAACACAATTTTATTCAGTGGTTTTGAA
Organism: Dromiciops gliroides; assembly: GCF_019393635.1. Classification (NCBI taxonomy): domain Eukaryota; kingdom Metazoa; phylum Chordata; class Mammalia; order Microbiotheria; family Microbiotheriidae; genus Dromiciops; species Dromiciops gliroides. The sequence goes on from NC_057862.1 coordinate 123,144,880, forward strand.
TTTCTAACTGAAATGTCTACTAGACTTTCAAAAAAATAGTTTAGGTCTCAGGAAGGCTGTATCCAAATGGAGAAAAATCTATAAGAAATGAATAGCTAATAAACCTCCAAGCCAAAATTGCATAGCAGAGGAGGCCAAACCAAAAAAATTCAGCTTTCCTGGCTGTCAGGAAAGTAAAGGCTTTGTCTGACTAGAACAGCATTTCAAAAGATGATGAGTTGCCTTTCAAGGGAGAAGATTGGCCCCATAGGATTCAAATGTGGGGGCCTTGAGCTGGAAAACACACAGAAATCCTAACGGCCATAAAGGTACAGAAGCAACGACACAGTTTCTAAGGCAACCAGAGCCCCAATCATAACAGCATCTCTTTCACCTGGAGCCAAGGTTTCAAAAAGCAATTCAGACTGGGTCCTGGAGGTTCCCAGGGCTGAACCTCCTATCTCGTGGTTGATGATGTCATTGGGGCCTCTGATGGAATTATTTCCCTGGAATTTGCTGCAGACAGATGATTGAACCTATATATAGAGCATTGCCCATAAAATGAAAATTAATCTAACAACTCCATGCTTGAAGCAAAAACCGAGGGGGGAAAAATCTGATTCATGACCACTCTATTAGTCACAAAGCTGGCAAAACTTGTCACTTGGGTTCCCCCACCCAGGATTTTTAAAAGAACTTGGGGTGGGGGGAGACTTTCTCTTCTTTTCATAGAATGTTAGGGCTGAGAGGGTCTTTAGAGACCGAGTAGTCCACCTCCCACCCACCTCCCTTTTCAGATGAGGTTCTTTTGAAGCTCAGTTCCAAGCAGGCTTGGCTACAACAGGAAAGTGTTAACATTTTCCACAAGCAGCCCTTGCCACTATGCTTAACTTCCTTTTTACACAAAAGCCTGTGTCTCGATTCAATTAACTCTGATGCCCTGCACAAAGTTACTGGAAAAGGGGCAACTGAGCAAGAGGATGTGATGTCACCACGGAACTTAGGTTAAAAACCCCATGATGCCAACCATCCCAAATAGCTCCTTCCTATTTAGTCAGGGATGGAAAGACAAATGGAGTAGCTTTTGGAGCAAAGGTTTCTTTGGACTTGGCAGTGACTGTGGTGGCAGCTGTTTAATCGATCAGGATCACCTGCTGAGAGGCACTGGGTCTACAAGCCATATTAATACAACAAGAAATGACAATATAGCTCAGGGGCTATACCTTTAGAGATTCAAGGGGGCAGCCAGGTGGCACAGTGGATAAAGCACCAACCCTGGATTCAGGAGGACCTGAGTTCAAATCTGGCCTCAGACACTTGATAATTACTAGCTGTGTGACCCCGGGAAAGTCACTTAACCCTCATTGCCCTGCCCCCCCCCCCAAAAAAAGAGATTCAAGTCACCTTAGAAACCAGCTAATCAACTCCCTTATTTTACAGATGAAGGTACTGCAACCTGGAGAAGCTAAATCAATTTACCCAAAGTTATACAAGTAATAGGTGGCAGAGACTGAACACTCTTTCTTCTATGCCATTATGATGTAAAATACAACCCTTTTCTCCTCTCAGGATTGCGGGGTAACTAACCCCATAGGACAACTTAGACTAACCAAATAGTTGGGTTTATTGGGAGAGAGGCAAGGATGTGCTCCAGTCTCCAAAAGAATGAGATAGCCTGTCTGGCGGTAAGTTGGGGAAAGGAAATGTTCCAAGCCAAGTCTTCCAGGCATGTGCTTTCCTGGGCCTTCCTATGCAAGGATTTGAGCTGTCACTATTTGTGAGGTTCTTTTTCCTTATAATTTGCTTTCTCTTGGGGCCGATCTTGCAGGGAATCCCAAATGAACCAATCTACGTTCTAAATAAATATCACAGTGGAAAGGGCTACAAATTGTGATCCATTCATCTATGCTATAGGATCTCACAAAGAACCTGGTGCAGACCTAGGGTAGGGAAAGAAGTGTGGGGGTAAAGAAGGAAACGTGGTTCTTTTTCAAATATGGAAAGAAAAGAAAGAAAAGACATGGGGCTGACAATCTCAAGTCTGTTCTGGAGTTGAGGAAAAAGTTAGTAAAGTCTAAATAAGACAGAGAGAAAATTTTAGGGTTTCCAAGAATATCTAAATAATTACTGCTATTCCTGCCCTAAGATTGGTGGTTCATTTGAGTAATAGCTTTGGCTGTATACCATGGTTTCTCCTAGAGCCTAAGGCTGGCCAACCCCTCAAACCCTTGCAATTTGGTTTCCAACCACAACATTCAACTGCAACTGTTCTATCCAAGGTCATCGGTGACCTCTTACTTGTCAAATTCAGTGGCTTTTTCCTCAGTCCTCTTCTCCTTTGATCTCTCTGCAATACTGGACACTGTTGACCAGCTTCCTCCATCATGATTACCTCCTTGTCTTAATTTCAGTAACATTGCTTTCCTCTGGTTCTTCTCCTATGTGCCTCACTGCTTTTTCTTTGTTTCTTTTATTGGTTTTTTCCTCCTCTTCCCACTACCCAATTCTTAAGCTGGGATCCACATACCTGTGAATAGATTTAAGAGGCCCATGTACTTGGATGGATTACATCTTTACTTCACTACAATTAATTTCCTTTTTAATTCTATATATTTTACCTTATGCATTTAAAACATTACTCTGTTCTTGAGACCAATTCATCTTCCCTCTTGAGGCATCACATGTAGGCAAACTGAGAGTATTGTCCTCAACTGAGTTTGTGTTTGCCTCTTCCCTGTCGATACAGAAGCTCTCAATGGTGAAAGCTCTTTTTTGTTTCTTACTCATACTGCAGCTTTTTTTTTTTTTTTTAAAGTTGAGGTCTGCTCTGGGAGCACCACGGTCCCTGTTTCAAGCTTCTTGTGCTGGGGTATAGATAGGGGCTGTGTCACTGGCTTTCTACACTGAGGCCTCTATGGCTTGTGTATTTCTCACCACCCTGGGCTTGCTGGCTGTGTGCTAGGATCAGTAGGCCTGGTCACGCCTGTCCTGTGGTTGGCCCTCCAGCTGGCAACCTGCCCTCTCGGCTGGTGCAGGTGGGTTTCGCCACTGTCCTGGTGTGCCACCAGCTTGTTGAGCCAGGATCCAGGGGCCTCAGTTGCTCGACTGTGGCCTACAGCTTCCTGCTGACTTGCCCCAGCCCCCTCTGCATTGTGCCTCCCTTTTGCCCGAGTGAGACAGACCTTTCCTGAAGTCTTCTAAATTATCTCTGGTTGGAAGACTGTGTCTCTCTGTCTCTTTGCAGGTTCTGTTGTTTCAGAATCTATCCAAAGGCTTGATTTGATCTTCTTTTTGAGGGAACAGGAGAGCTCAAGCAACTTACTGCCTTCTCTCCGCCATCTTGGCTCTGTCCCCTGTTAAGGGCTAAAATTCTAGCTAAACTGTCTAAAATATCTAATGAGTGGTCGCCAATAAATTATAAGCTTTAGCAAGAGTTAGACTTTTAAGCATTTATTAAGGAGAATAAGAATTTGGTAAAGAGAGAGAAAGGCCTAGATTCCTATCTATTAAAGGGAGAGCACATTTCTAGCTCCGCTCTCCACCAGAGTCCAAAGGAAAAAAGCGCGAGACCGAGCGCCAGTCTCTTCCTTCCTCCTCCCACTAGTCCGCGTCACTTCCCGATGCCAAAGAAAAGACTCCTGGTCTTGCCCTCAAAGACCTTCGCTTCATGGGCAGAACTCTTCTACAGTAAGTCTCCAGCAGGTGGCGTTATTCCAATCGTTACACCCCTAAAACATTACTCTGAGAAGAGTCCCCATAATTTTTCACCAGACAAAGGGATCCATGACACAAAAAAAATTATGAACCCCTTCTCCAAATGAAGGTGTCTCCTAAAACTCTATATCCTCTTTTATCCATTGGCAATCTTACCTAGTCCCACAGATTCAAGCACCAATTCTGTCGAGAGAGCTCCCAAATAAATATCTCCAGTCTAATTCTCTGCCTTGAGCTCCAGCTCCATATTTCTTGTTTATCAGTTTTATTCACCTATTTGTCCCACCTGTATGTATATTGGACTCAACATGTATAAAATATTGTTTTTTACCTCCCTCCCAACTTTCCTCTTTGGTAAATTAACTACTATCCTTCTGTTCACATAGTGTTCTGATAATGACCAATACCCTATATGACTTCTGTGGCCCACTTTATAATTCATGGAGTTGATGAAAAAAATGAATTTATATCTATAGAAGTCATGCTAAGTGATGGGCACAATTCCCATGTGGAATTGGATCAGTCAATAAAATGAATCACTTATGTATGCTGAAACTGGATCATCATCCAATTAGGAGTATACCCCAAGACTTTGCCCAGGACCCTCTCTTCAATCTCTTTCTTTGTGATCTCATCAGTTCTCATGGGTTCAATTATTATCTCAATATAGATTATATATATATTCTCATACATACACATATATACATATACATACATACATATGCATATGTATGTATGTATGTTTGTATGTTTGTATGTATATTTCCAGTCCAGTCCAGTCTTTCTGGACCGTTAGTCCCACATTATCAAAAGTACCAAATGATCCCTCCTGTTTCTTGGATAAAATGAAAACTCCTCTGTTTGACATTTAAAGCCCTTCATTATCTGGCTCTGGACTACCTTACCAGGCTTATTACATTACTCCCCTTCAAGGACTCTACATTCCAGATGAACTGGCCTCCTTGTTTATGATATTCTATCTTTTACCTCTTTGCTCTGGGTGCCCTCCTTTTCTCTGCCTCATAAAATCTTTAACTTCCTTCAGGACCTAACTTAAGTGCCACTTTCCTGTATGAGGCCATTCCTATTGCACCCACACACACACACACCCACACACACCAAAGCTGGTAATACCTCCTAAAATCTTTTTATTTCTTTTGCATACATTACACGCACACACACACACACACACACACACACACACACATTGTTTCTCTACAATAAAATGTAAGCTCCTTGAGGGCAGGGACTATTATGTTTTGATTTTTGTAGCCCTACCATTTAGTACAATGCCTGGTACCTAGTAGACACTTAATAGATGTTTGTTGAATGATTTTGAGACATTTTCTTCCTCAGAAGAAAAACCATGTGTAGGGTATACTGTATTTTAAATTTTTGTTTGCATGTTATGAATTAATATCTTTTAAAAGCATTGAACGAGGGGCAGCTAGGTGGCGCAGTGGATAGAGCACCGGCCCTGGAGTCAGGAGTACCTGGGTTCAAATCCGGCCTCAGACACTTAACACTTACTAGCTGTGTGATCCTGGGCAAGTCACTTGACCCCAATTGCCTCACTAAAAAAAATAAAAAATAAAAGCATTGAACGCTATGTAACTTCTTAGTTTGTCAGTGAAACAGTTTTCCCTACAGTGTAAACTTTGTGAGAATACTAGCATCTTCAAATATATTAAGGATCATCATGATATTAAGGGCCATCATGTAGAAAAGGGAGTAGACCTTTTGACTTCCAAGGACATAATCAGGAATAATGGGGTTAAAGTTGCATATAGGTAAGGTTATATTTGATGTCAGGAAAACTTTCTAACAATTAGAAATGGTCCAAAGTGGAATGGGGGGACTTGGGAAACTGGTGGGTTTCCCTTCATTAGAGATCTTCAAGTATACATGTGTTAGTAGAGATTTCTGTTGGGTGTGGGTTAGACCAGGACTTCTTAAACTTTTCCCACTTGCGACCCCTTTTCACCCGAGAAATTCCTACATGACCCTGGATGTATAGGTATATAAAATAGGTATACATAACCCTTTACTGTTGCCAAATTTTTCACAACCCCCACATTCAGTTATGTGACTACCATATGGGGTCACAACCCATAGTTTAAGAAGCTTTGGATCATACCAGATGGTCTTAGGGTCCATTTCAACTAAAAAAACTCTGTGGTCCAAGGTCACCCTTTGACAATTGTGTGAAACTGCCAGATCTTCCATACAATAATAAGTAAAGCTACTGAGGGTATTGAATATGTGCAAAGGCTCTATTCCCCCAAAACTCTAATCAAGAAAAACTAACCACAAACTTACTCATATGCACTCTGGCTTGCAGTGCCCAAGCCTTCAAAGTCAGATTAATTGGGAGACTCATACCAAAACTATATAAGAAACAGTGTTTTTCTATATAAACAAGAACAACTCAGCTTCAGGTCCCATTACTGCCAATATTGTGCTCCTGATGAAGATCTCTACCTTCCATGGATGTGGAAATCCACCACTGTCAGTCTTGAAGCCTCATTGCAGATCTAGTAGGAAGGTCAGAGACAATTGTATTCTAACAAACTTCTTTATCATTTTGTTATAGATCTAGCTATACTCTGTCTATGCATGGGCTCTGTTTCTACTTTTTAGTGAAGTAGTGCTAACGATGATGATGATGATATAGTCAATGAACCTGTGATCTTATCAATTTAGACTTCCTCTCCAAAAATGCAGCTGTAAGGGGCTAAAATTCTAGCTATACTATCTAAAATCTAATGAGTGGTTGTCAATAAATTATAAGCTTTAGCAAGAGTATTTAAGTGTTTAAGTATTTATTAAAGAGCATTAGGATTAGAGAGAAAGGTAAAAATCTAATTATTTCTAAGAGACCCCATCATCCAACCTGTCATGGAGAGGTCAGGAACCAAAAGAGGAAGAATCCCTCTGCCAGCATCCGCTTCCTACTTCCTGTTCCCCTCCCAGAAATGGGAGGGTCTTCAAGCTGATTGGCTAGCATCATTCCAATCATTACACAGCCCATCTACTGTCTGTGCAACTCTAGTCTACATCCTCACATAAATTTACCCTATGGTGTCACTTAGGGTTCTTTTTTACTTTTTCCTTGTATCACAAAGACATCAGTAGAATCCTCAGGATGTCTCCCTGCTATCCTTCACTCTTGCCTCATGACTCTTTTTGTTATTTTCCACTTTGGACATACATTTATTTTCTGATGACATCCTATGTTCCCAATCTTCTTTGAAGTTCCATAGTTATTATATGTCAAAGTGTGCTCCCACCTACCATATGCCTCTCCATTTCCCTCTGTGTGATACTTGTTTTTAAGTTGTAAGAGACTGTAATGTTCCATGATTTATAACCAATCAACAATACTGGTAGTATATTGGAATTAATATGATTAGACCTTGTTTCTCAGCCTTGATGTAATGAGCAAAATGTCACCTAGCAATAGGAGTATCCATAGGGTATTCCTATAGATCCAAAGCTATGGAGGCTCCATTTGAATATTTCCAATGATGAAGAACTCATCACTACAAGAGTCAAATCAAGTCAAGAAGCATTCATTAAATATCTACTAGGTGCTAGCCACTGTGGTAATTGATTAGAATATCAAGAAAGGGGAAAAGTCCCTGATCTCAAGGACCTCACAGACTAATTGGGAAGACAACATACAAACAACTGTGTCCAAACAAGATTATAGAGATAATCTTAGAGGTAAGGACTTAGCATTATGAAAGGCATCTTGAGAAGGTGGGATTTTAGCTACAACCTGAAGGAATACAGGGAAACCAGGAGGCTGAGAAAAGGAGGGAGAGCATTTCAGGTATGAGGAATAGTCAGTGAAAACACACAGAGCTAGAAAATGGAGTATCTGTGGGAAGAACAGCAAGGAGACCAGTATCAGTGGATCAAAGAATATATGAAGGGAAGTAAAGTGTGAGAAGAATAGAAAGGTAACAAGGGCCAAGTCATGAAGGGCTTTCAAAAACAAGGATTTTATATTTGATCCTGAAGGTATGAGGGAGCCACTATATTGGGGTATCACATGGTCAGATCTGTACTTTAGGAAGAGGTCAGGAGAAAGGTTACAGAAGACAATGATACCTGAGAAATAAGTTCATGAGAGATGCTGAAGTTACCAAGAGAAATACAACAAAAGGAGAAAAGAGGTCCCAGGACAAAATCTTGAGAGATATCCAGAGTTAGTGAACATAACCTAGATGAATATCCAGAAAATGATAGTGAGCACTGGTTACACAAGTTAATAAGAGAACCAGGAGACTAGGGTCACTAAAAATTGAGAGAAGAGAATATTAAAGAAAAGAGGGTGATAGACAACGTCAAAGTTACAGAAAGGCAAGAGGAATGGGGAATTATAAAAGGCTACAAAATTCAGCAATGGAGGTTATTAGTAACTTTGGAAAGAACTTATTTCACTTTTTCAAAGCTGTACTTTGTATAAATGCTCTTGCTTCTACTGCACCCAAATCTTCTTCCCTGTGACTTCTACTCACTGGTCCAAAATTTCCGTTGGGAGTGACAGAAAAAATCTATTCCTTCTTCCACATGAGAACCCTTCAAATATTTAAAGACATCTTTTGTGCCCCCATTAACCATCTCTTGTTTAAGCTAAACCACCCTTCCTATAATAATAACATATTCCTTTAGTATTACTTCATTACAAGTTTTCTAGACATCACATGACCCTAGTTGTCTTTCTCTTGACTCACTCCATTTTGCCACTATCCCTCTTAAATTGATTACCAATATTCTAGAAATGGTTTGACCAGTGAGCACCAATTCCAGTAGAATTTTTACCGTCTTTGATTTTAACACTACCTCTACCAATGTTAGCATTGTTATCATCATGTTAAATATTTTTATTAATAATAATCAATCAGCAATCATTTATTAATAGCTTACTATTTACCAGGCACCACTGGGATAAGTCCTTGGAGGTACAAATATAAAAGTAAGATAGTTCCTGCCCTCGAGGAGTTTAAATTCTAGCAGGGGTTCTTTACCTGGGGTCTGTGAACTTGGTTTCTAAAAATAGTTTATTAACTGTATATCAATGTAACTGCTTTTCATTGCAGTCCTACATGTTTTATTATATGCATTTAAAAACATTAAAACATTATTCTGAGAAGCAGTCAATAGGCTTACCAGACTGTCAAAGGGGTCTGTGATACAAATAAGGTTAAAAATCCTATACTAGGTTATAAGAAATGAAAAGCAGGATGATTTCAGAAAAACCTAGAAAGAGTTACAAGAATTGATGCATAGTGAAATGAACAGAACCAGGAGAACATTGTACATAGTAACATCAATATTGTGTGGTGAATAATTGTGAATGACTTAGCTATTCTCAACAAAACAATGATCCAAGACAATCCCAAAGGACTAATGATGAAGCATACTATCCACCTCCAGAGAAAGAATTGATATTGTTTAGATACAAATTGAAGCATGCTATTTTTATTTCTTTCATTTTCCCTTTGAGTTTTCTTATACAAAATGACTAATATAGAAATGTTTTCCATAATTACATATATATAAACTGTATCTGATTGCTTACCATCTCAGGGAGGGGGCAGGGTAAGGATAAAATTTGGAACTCAAAACTTTAAATAAAAATGTTAAAAATTTGAAAAAAAACAATCCTGTACTAGGATATTCAAAGAAAAATAAATTCAAGATTTATACAATATATACTTATATATATGTCTATGTCTATGTATGTCTCTATCTCTATTTCTATCTACTTGTCATCTGTCTATATAGCCTTCACACTAGAGATGGTAGTCATCTCTGAACATCCCATTCAGGGCTGCTCTTCAACCTTTGTTATCTACCTGTCACCTAATTCTCACCAGTGGCTCCAAGAAGCTATAGAATGTGCAGCAGCCGCATTAAAGCAAAACCATCTTGGCAGATGGGCCAAACCAGGTTGAGGGTGACTGACAGGACTCAACTCCATGAGTTAGGGAGATGTGTATCCCAAGCATGTGAAGACTTCCCTGGCAGAATGGGTAAATGAGAGAAATTTGTTCCACTGGCCTTGAAGGTAGCAAAAGCAGGTACTGTAGAGCACTTAGAGCTTCATCAGATACTGAAGACAACAAAGTTGTCCACTGAATCCTGGGCCATTGCCAGTTATCTTGACTTGTTCTGCCACTGCACTTTTTTTTTTTTTTTTAGTGAGGCAATTGGGGTTAAGTGACTTGCCCAGGGTCACACAGCTAGTAAGTGTTAAGTGTCTGAGGCTGGATTTGAACTCAGGTACTCCTGGCTCCAGGGCCAGTGCTCTATCCACTGCACCACCTAGCTGCCCCATCTGCCACTGCACTTTGATGAATCTGGAAGAGTGAGGTTGATGACTTTGTGCAACTCTGCCTCCCTTAAATCCAATTCATGCACAAGTCAAGACATTACCCATGACCCACTATTTTACTATCTAACTATTTTATTTGGCCACAGTCGAACATGCTATATCCTAACACCCAAATCACGATGTCATTGGTCCTTGAGTACTAAAGATGAACATCTGTATATGAATCTATTTGTACATATGTAATTATGGAACACTAACAACTAGGAGAATCAGGAAAGACCTATTGAAGGATAATAATAATAATAATAATTTGTGCATTAAGCACTCACTAATGTATAAAATACTTTATAAAATATGAAAAGATAAAGTTAATGTTCTCAAATGGCTTAGGTCACAGGAAGCAAAGGAACTCTACCCATAAAAAGAATACTATATCAATAAATGTGCAAAGGTCTTTGACCCAAGCCAGGGACTTTGGATGTTGCTCATTGAGACCACTAGGAACCTGTGTCAGAGTCTTCAGGACAAGCAGCTTTCAAGTAATACTGTCTGAGGTTATGTCCTGGAAAGGCAATGGAAGGGAAGGGAAGGGAAGGGAAGGGAAGGGAAGGGAAGGGAAGGGAAGGGAAGGGAAGGGAAGGGAAGGGAAGGGAAGGGAAGGGAAGGGAAGGGAAGGGAAGGGAAGGGAAGGGAAGGGAAGGGAAGGGAAGGGAAGGGCCTCTCTTTTTATCCAGCAAGCTGAATATGTCACCTCATATAATCCAAATCAAGAGGTATGCAAGTGTTAAAAAATACAGGCAGATTCTGCTTGGTAGGGAGTTGTTTGGGCAAGAACAGGTCGGAGACATTGTATATGGAAGAAATTAAACCTTCCTGTCCCCGGTGCTGCCATAAAAATCCTGAAAGCCAACTTGAAAACTCTGCCATTCTGCTTAATTTCTAGGAATTGAGGGGCCCTGGTTTTGATTTACATCAGAGGAGAATAGGAACAGCTCTGAAACCTAAAGAAGCTAATTGCCTAGTATGTAACCACAGTCCTGGGAGTCCAGGCTGAATAGCTGTAGTGTCTGGGACACAGTCCCCTGTTTCTGGCCCTCACTTGGCTTTGAGAAGGGGCACACAGAGGGGGGGAAAGGAGGTCAGCAACATTTATAGAAGGAAAGCTTTTTGTGGCAGAGATGGTAGTATCAGAGTGGCCATGGAGAGACCCACGCCAACCCTTGCCCTTTTCTATTCACTGTACTTTGGCAGAGTAATTGGGTAGAAGGGGGAGGGGACAGAGGGAAACTCAGGTCAGAAGACCCATTTGTGCATTTTGCGGAAAGCTATCCTGAAGGGGACCATAGGCTATAACTCTGTTTTAATTTATTAAAAGAACTCTGATGCCTATTGAGAAATATTAACAAGAAGACACAGCCACCTTGGCTATATCCTTAAATGACCCTTTAGCCTATCCTTAATAGCTATAGTCATTATGACCCCAAGCATATAGTCAGGAGAGCCCAATACCCAGGATTTGATAGGAGGTGGTTAGGAGAATATTGGTGCTTCTTGGCTCTACTCCATTCTATGTGGGGATAGGGTGGAAGTGAAGAAAGCTCAGTAAATCAGGATGAAAAGGAATTCTTTCTTGCGTCCTCACTTTCCTTCTTCAGGCCTTACACATACACTTTGTTCTGTCTTATATGTATGGATTTTCTTTAGAGGGATCCCGTGTTTCCCTTTTCTGTCAAAGAGACCATTTCACTGGGGAGAGATTTTTGTTGCAGTAAAAAGGTGCTAAGATTGAAAAGACAGGTGTGATGAATGGTGGTAATAAGAATAATAGAAGAAAGGAGGATAGCTATACATGCTAATGGCCACTCCTTTCTGTATGCTTATAATATTGTTTCTTTGACATAAGTGCTCTGGATCATGGCTAAAATATCCCTGGAACTTTTCCTTTCTGTTTTTTTTTTCCCCAGGAGAATATCAGTGGATTCTTCCTATCTTCACTTTGTCCTCTGGTTCTAATAAATCAGCAGTTTTTATGTATGGTTTCTTAAAATAGTGTTGAGACCTTTTTTAGGTCATGGTTTTCAGGGCACCTAGCAACTCATATTATCTCTCTTTGGCCTTTTTTCCAGGTTAGTTGTTTCTAATATCATATATCTTCTATATTATTCTATGTTTTAAAAAATATTTTTTTGTTCTAGCATTTCTTGATGTCTCATAGAGCCATTGATTGTTTGGTCTAATCTAGTTTTCAGGGGGTCCAGTTCTTAGGTTCTTAAGGTTTACCATTTTCTCTTCTAAGCTATTTATTCTCTTTCCAATTATTTTCTCCAGACCTTTTATTTCATTTTTTAAGTATTTCTCCTCCCACCACCCAGGCTTAATTTCTTTTAGGTATTCATGAAATACTTGTGGAAAATCTATTTTTTTCCTTTGAGTCTAGATTTGTATGTTGTTATTGAGTTATTTGCTCCTTTTGGGGGGGATTTTCTAGATTTTCAGGAGTTTTTGATACTTATTAATGTTTTCCTTGATATATTATGGCATTGGTTCTTCTGGTGGCCTCCTTCTCAACAAGCCCTCAAGCTTCTGGCTAACATTTAATGTAGATCTGGAGTAGAAGAAACCAGTGTAGTTTCTCATCGAATTTCTTGACAATTATTTGGTTTGGTGCCAAATTCAGGGTTATGTTGGAATATATATGTGGGATCTGGGCAGTCTGCTGAAAGTTTCCAGTTGTCAGATACTATTGATCTCTAAATTGTCAAATCTAATAGCCTTTCAGTCCTCATCCAATTGGACATCTGTATAGCAATATGTGGATAAATGTTGGCAATCGGCTTTCAAAAAAAACCCCAAAACCCAAACCTTAAGTCTAGACAAAAAACAAAATAACAAACCAAGCCCTGATTTGTAGCATTTTCCAATTTCCAAGGTGTAGATACTCACACAGAAAATTTAAGAATTGGCTCTTAAGAGCCAGTTCAAGCTGGCTCCAGCACACTCCTGCCAAGAAATCTCAAGTATGATAATCTTCAAATCATGGAAAAAAATAGAAAACCCATAATGGCTGAGTAAGAGGCTATCTTGTACATACTTACATGTATAAATGTAGTTCTCCCTTTAGACTTTAAGTTCACTGAAAGCAGAGGCTCTTTTTCATTTTAGTCTTTTCATTGTTAGCACCAAGGATAATGTCCGGCAAAAGGAAGGTACCTAAATATATGCTTGTAGATAGACTGATTGGTCATGATCTTCCAGACTCTGGCCAAACTTTACACTGTAAAGGGGCTCTTTCTCTGACCTGAAACACAGTGGGATTATGTTAGACTTTTCAAGAGATTTCAAGAGATTTTCAAGAGATTTCTTAAATTGTATTATGGTTGTTGATATATATGTTATATGTAGAGTCAGTAAACTCAGAGAATAAGACTCTTGTCTTATGTAATCTTCAGATCTTCCCCGGAATTTAGAACAATGTTCTAGATAGATGAGATAATTAGGAAGCATTCAAAATAGAAACCTTAGAATCTACCCCTGCTATATAGGAATGTGGACATGAGATGGGCCCTCTATACCAATAATGTGGAATTTCAGAGAAACTCAAAATCCTTTTTTATCTCCCATCCCTATTCTTTGCCAAATCCTAAGGAAAAAATGACCAAATTCATTGAATAAAAGAAGAAAAGGAATATGGTTTAGGGTCCACTTCAATCTTCCCTCCACAGTTGAGGTCTGTGGGAGTAGATGTCTTCCTGAATTCCTGGAGAAGAATGATTTCTGTATACCCTATTTCTGGGTCTCAACTCCTATTGTCAATATTTCTAGTACCCATGTTCCTCAGTACTAGAGTCATCCATTCTTTTTCCCTTTCTTCCCCCATTCCCCACAAGGCATCAGACTAATTCTCCAGAAAATATTGAGAGTGAAGACTTAATAGCCTCAACCACTTGAGTAAGCTCGTTCCCCTTCTATATCATAGCTTCAAAGATCTTGTTACTGTTAAATCCAAAATCCTGGGAGGAGAAGGGAGGTTTCTAGTCACTGACCTTTTAACACAGGCTGATTCATAAGGAGCTGTCTCTCTACTGCCTGCCTGGATCAGTGCAGTTTGGGGCCCGTGAATGAGATCTTTGTCAGAAATCACTGTGTGGTCATTCAAAGGCAATTGGCTAGGTCCTTTGGAGAATTTTAATTTTTCCAAAAAAGAAGGAAGGAAAGAAAGAAAGAAAAAAGAAAGGAAGGAAGAATGTGTGTGTGTGTGTGTGTGTGTGTGTGTGTGTGTGAGAGAGAGAGAGAGAGAGAGAGAGAGAGAGAGAGAGAGAGATTGACACACATAAGTATCAAGGAGCAGGTTGGGAAAAAATGAACAGATTTTGGGGGGACTCCTTGGAGAAGCAAGGAAAAAGTGGAAACCTGTGCAATTCTCTAACAACAGCATTGTGGATGACAAGTGATTAATCAAAGGACCTAGGGGAAGTGATGGGGGAAGAAAAATAAGGAGGGTAAAAATAAAGCAGGAAAGCAATGTTTTCCTGTTTCTGCTCCTGCTGCTGAGGCAATGCCTGCAGCCCATTAAATAAAGAAGATTGGCCATCTCTGGGGTCGTCTGCACCTTACAAATAGACAGATTTGGAGGTCTTGTGATAAAATTGGAAGGGCATTGCTCTGGGGACAAAGGGCTGAGATTCAAATCACCCCCTCTAAGCTTGTGACCTGGGTGACCTTAGGCAAATCACTTAATCCAACCCTGGGCCTCTTTCTGGATCTTTGAGATGATAGGATTAGATGCGATGGCCTTGCAGTCCCATCTAGCTCTTGACCTATGTTCCAGTGACCATAAGATGTCAGAGCAAGAAGGAACCTTAGAGATCATCCATTTGAAGGATTAGCAAATTGTGGAGTTGGAAACCCTTCAGAGGCCATTTAACACAAGGTGGACCTGACTAAGAACTTCTACAATACTGATCACAAGGGGTGATTCAATCTTTATTCCCCTCCAGGGAGGAGCAACCCAGTACCTCCTTGTGATAGGACTAGGGTTCTTCCCATTTTCCTGCAACTGGGAAAGTTGGAAGTTTTTCCTAAAAGGTTACAAAGCTGTTCCCAGGATCTGATTGGCCCCTGCCTCCCTTGATACCACTTCCTGGTTATCTATGAGCATGACAGTCACCGTAGCTTATTCCTGTTGATCAGACTCATCTGTATATGGAGCTGAGGGATACTATGCCTGTAAAAGCTAAATGACACTTTTCTCCTGATACATACCCTTGCTGTGTTAGGGCAAAGTAAACTTCCCTTTATTAAGTGATTAACAGTTCACAAGTATCTTATTTGGTCCCCCAAATCAATCCTGAACCAACAGAGTGCTGATATCGGGCCTTCTCCTAACAAAGATTGTTCCCAGTTTTAGACAACTTTTATTGTTAGGAATTTTTTTCTTTTTCTTTTTCTAATAACAATTTGTCTTTTTATTTAGCACTTCAACAAATTATGCCTTAACAGCAAATTTCCAAAGAGGGTACAGGCATTCCTTCCTCTGCTCTTTTTTGGTCTCAGGCTTTCCTCCTGCTTATTAAGCCTGTGGCGCATGGCACGGGTCTTCTTGGGCCAAAGGTCCAGGGGCTTGTATTTCTTGCCCTTATAGAATTTCCTGAGGTTCTCTTTCTGTGTCTGGTTGATGACAGTCAGGATTTGGGCAATAGATTTTCAGACAACTCGGATCTTAGATAGCTTGGATGCAGCTCATCCAGTGACTTTAGCCACTTTCAATTGGGAAAGATCTACCTTTAAATCATCTAACTGCTTAAGTGGCTCCTCCTTCTGCTTCCCGTGAAGATCCCTGGCCTTGATTTTTGCCATGGTTGAAGATAGGACAGACCGCTACTGGCTCCAAGGAGAAAGGAAAAATGGAAATTTTTCTTAACAATAAAGCCTAAATCTTTCTTTTTGCTGCTTCCAGCCATTACTTATCATTCTTCCCTTTGGGATCAAGCAGATCCTAATCCCAGATCCAATCCCTCTTCTAAATGAGAGTTATTCACATATTTGGGGACAGCTATCATGGCCCCGCTAAATATGCTGTTCTCCAGGGTAAACAGCCTCAGTTCTTTAAATCAATCCTTATATGATAGGATTTCCAGTCCACTCCCTGCTTTCCTGGTTCTGGTTGAACTTGAACCTCTCAATGTCCATACTAAAATGGAACACCCAGAACTGAACACTACTCCAGATGTAGTCTGCCAAAGGCAGAGTACAACAGTACAACAACTCCCACTTTCCTTTTAGACATATAGGGTCTCTTAATTCATCTTAAGATAGTATTAACACATTTTGGCCCCCATGTTATACTGTCAAATCATATTGAGGTTGCAGCCACCAGGATCCTCAGATCTTTTTTCAGATAAATTGTTGTCTATATCCACTGAATTTTTCTACTTTTTCTTGTAGGCACCATCATTCTTTCAGTCTCCCAGGTCCCTAACCTCACTGTTATTCCCCAACCCTTACTCTCCCTCAGCCTACATATCTAATTAGTGGTGAAAGCTTGCTATTTCTACCCTCCCAGCATCTCTAGCATCTGTACTCTTCTCTCTACAACCTTATTTTAGGCTTTCATTACCTCTCACCTGGACTGTTACAATAGTCTCCTAATTTGTTTCCCTGACTTAAGTCTTTCATCACTCTAAGTAGTCCTCCAAATAGCTACCAAAGCAATTTTCTTTAAGTATAGCTCTAAGCATGTTATTTCCCCATTCAATAAATTCCAGTGGTTCCTTATTATCTAGGGTGTAAAAATGTAAACTCTTCTGTTTGGGCTTTTAAAGACTTTCACAATCTTGTTTCAATCTATCTTTCCATTCTAATTACATATAACTACTTTAACAGCATTTTACAATCCAGTCAAGGTTGCCTTTTCTACATTTTCCACAAATAGCACTCCTCCATTCTTCATCTCTGTAACTTTGCACTAGTCACCTGCATTCTGTGCCTATAATGAACTCTTTTCTCATCCCCACCTACTAGAATATCCCACTTCCTTCAAGATGCAACTCAACAGTCATCTGATTTCCCCAAGCTTTTTCTGATCTCCCCAACTTCAAGTGCCCTCCCTTGCTAACTACCTTGTATTTAACTGACATATTTTTCTTGTTTATATTTATATGTTCATATTAGAGACAATATGGAATATAGATTCCTTGAGAGTAAAAAAGAATGTTTCATTTTGTGTCTTGTATCCCCAGTACCTGACAGTGTCTGGCACAATAGGAGGTGGTTAATAAATGTGTTGATTAATTGATGTCTCCCCAATCTTTTATTTGTGAAGTTGATTTTTTAAACTTAGTCTTACTACAATTGGGCCCATCTTTCTAGCTTGTTGAGACCTTTAAGATTTAAAATTATGTTATCCAAAATGTTAGTTTCATGCTGTCTTCAAATTTGATATAGTAAGGCCACAGGGCCAAAGCCAACTCCTGAAGCTCTCTACTACAGCTCCTCTTAACTTGACATTAGACAATAGAGTCTCTAGAGTCATCTAGACATTAGAGCTCTCTGACTCAAGCCATAGAATCAGTTCTAAAGTCACTTAACTAAACTATCTTCAAGCCTTTAACTCTCCATTATTGGCTGAAATACAAGTCTACCATTCTTCCAGCATTTCTCAGTTCCACCAGCATAGCTTTATTTTGATTTTTTAAAAAATCAGGTCTACAGTTTCTTTGGCATTGGAAACTACTAGCTAAGCTACTCCCTTTGCTGATGCAGATTAGCATTTGCTCTGCAAATGATAGGTTCAGAGTCACAGAGGATACAGAGAGTTAAGTGTCAAAGCCACTATACTTCAAAGGTAGAAGTGAAACCCAGATCTTCCAAACTTTGAAGCTGGCTCTCTATTGACTACACTTTGTTGTTTCTTCACTAGTTCCATTTGGGGTTTTCTTGGCAAAGCTACTGGAGTGGTCTGACATTTCCTCCTCCAGTTCATTTTGCAGATGAGAAAACTGAGGCAAATAGGGTTAAGTGACTTGCCCAGGGTCACACAGCTATTAAGTGTCTGAGGACAGATTTGAATTTATGCCAGGCCAGGCATTCTATCCACTGTGCACCTAGCTACCCTCTAGTTTATTTACCCTAGTGGAAAAGGAAAAGAGCTAACTCTGATATGATCTGTTCTTGATAAATCAATGCTTGTTTTAATGATTAAGGCTTTCTTTCTAAATGCTCAAACTATCCCTTAACAATGTATTCTAGAATTGTGCCAAGATTAGAAGATAAACTCATTGGTTTATCTCCTGACACCTTGCCCCGCTCTAGTAGAAATGGTTACTGATTGAGCATGACAGCTAGAATATGAATATATGTATACGTATACACACACACACACACACACACACATATCAATAGCTATATCTAACTATCCATTCCCTTTGACTCCCCTTCCCCAAGCATAGGCAAGTGATTCTGAGATGGACATTAGTAGACTTGGTGGCAACCTTGTGAGGTTGAGGCATCTCCTGGGTCCATCAGGCAACTCTGCAATATATAGAAAGACCACCAAAAGGTGGAGCAATGCCCTGAGCCATCTTGTTTGGCCATTTTTGACCTCATTAATATGGACTTCTTTTTTGAAAAGCGGGATGACTTTTGCCCTTCTTCAATTTGGGGGGGGGTTATCTCTGCTACTTTCCAAGAGCTTTCAAATATCATAACTACCAGTTATTTCAGGATGGAAGATATAAAATCATCTGGGCCAGGTGGCTTGAATTCATACAGGCCAACTAGGTATTCTTTTATTTTCTCCTTACCTTGAGTATAAATTCCCTGTTAGTCATTTTTGGTTCATCACGCTCAGTGTAACATTGTTGTTTTTTCACAAAAAAACCCAAATAAACAAAACCAACAACCCAGAAATTAAGAATGAGTAGCTGGGGGCAGCTAGATGGCGCAGTGGATAGAGCACTGGCCCTGGATTCAGGAGTACCTGAGTTCAAATCTGGCCTCAGACACTTAACACTTATGAGCTGTGTGACCCTGGGCAAGTCACTTAACCCCAATTGCCTCACCCCCCAAAAAATACATAAATAAAAATTAGTAGTTCTTTGTTATCAGTTATTATAATCCCAATTAACCCCAAAGAAAAGGCACTATACCTTCTTTGATGTCCCTTTTTCTACCAATATAGCTAAAAAGGCCCTTTTTGTTGTTCTTAGCTTCCTGTTCTAGCATCTACTCATTCTGAGCTTTAGCTTCCTGAATTTCTTTTTAAATTTTTTTTTGCATGAACAAGTATTTTATATATAGGATATGATTACCATTCCTTTATAAGATTAAAAACAGTTACACATAAAGGCTTCACATTCATTTTGGCATAACTTAGACTCACTAACAAAAATCTTACTGCATTCTTCCTCTATCATTTATACCGTGGTATTTCATGTCGGGTCTCCCCTTTTACCTAAGCAAACAGGCCAAACAAAGCAACGACCAAAAGATAAAACATTTAAGACAATTAACAGAACTGAAATTGATATATAAACCACCCTGTCATTTATTTTGAAGCCTCTATTTCTTCCATCTTCTATTATTAGTAGTCTTCTATCCCATTAAGTTGGAGAATTACAGATCATCTGGAGATTTCAGCTGTAGAGGAAACAAATGACCGTCCGAGGCATTTCTTAATTGCAGAAGATATAGGCCGTTCTGTTGGCAGTGGCTAACCTTCTGGACATGTTCCTGACTTTGAGGTAACTGTAAATTCCTCGGAAGAAAAGCAGGAAGCCGATCGAAAGGAACAGCCACCAAAGCCAGTACTGTCCGTTGAAGTACCCGTTGAAGTAATCAGAGAACCCGACGATGAGGATTCACATGGTCAAGGAGAGGCCGAATCCACACAGGGCACGGTACCTGCCTGCGATGGTTGGTGCAAAAGGATAAGCAAAACCCAACCCAGTTGAATAAAAAGGCCATGAAGAAGGTCATCATGAAGATGCCGTCGTTGCCCACCCGCAGCTGGTCGGGGTCTGAGGTGGCGGAGTCCTCCCTGGGAGGAGAGTCATCTTCTCTCCGGGGAGGCTTCCCGGAAGCGGTGGCTGCGGCCTTGGCCCGCTCCGCTTTGTCATAGGTGGGCAGGGACGTGGCTACGCAAAAAGGGGGTGGCCCGGGAAGGGCTCGCAGCGACCTTCGCTTTCGAAGGTAGTTTCGGTGCCGGCGGGCCCGGGCCATAGGGTAGAGGAGAGGGGCTCCATTCGGGGAAGGCCAAGCCAGGGGCAGGAGGCGAAGCCGGTGGCGTCAGGGGGGTGATCTGCACGGACGAGGGCTGCTCCACGCCCGGGGTCTCCGGGTGATTCTCTTCGTTGTGAAACACTTGGTAGCGGCTGGTCACGGAATGGTGGAGGTCCATCCTGCCCGGCCCAGGATGCTCCGCTGTGGTAGGGAGGAGACCCAGGTGCCCTCTCCCGCGGCGCTCAGCGCCTGTCCCTCCTCGGCCGCCTCACGCCTCTCTGCGCCCCTTCTCCTGAATTTCTTTTTAAAGGACTGTGACAAAAAACAAAGCAAACCCATAAAGTGCTGTGCCAAACTTTCATATTTATCCTCTATATTCTGGATTTTCTTCCATCTTCTATACATTTCTTTTTTTAAAATTTGTTTTCTGGTAAGTTTCTTATACATTTATATTTGTCTCTACAGACAAATCCTACATAGTATTCTACCTGCTTTTCCTCTGAACCTTTGAAATCTGCCTTCCCTACATTTGAGGCATGTGTCAGAGTGTGCATTGATTTCTTCTTCTCTATCACAAACTCCAGGATGAGGTAGTAACTTCCTCCAGAGTTTTCAAAATTTACATCACTGCAAGCTATTCTTCTCTGTTAGAGAGAATTAGATCCAGATAATTTCTCATTGTTGAGTCCTTTACCTTTTGAAGGATAAAATTACCACTAAGTCAAGAAGGTGTTCTGCTATCATCAGAAAGAGAAAGTGACAGCAGAGGCCTAGGTGATAGAAGAGCATGTTTATATGGTAGGAGTGTGATATATTCCCCAAACTCTTCATCTAGTTCCTTTTTTTCTGTACAGGTGGTCCTCAATATACTCTAATAACTAAAATCACTTATATTTCTTTCTCCTTTGACTTTTACCCAAATACTTTCTGTTATGCTTCTCACTTCTAGTTTCTGAACTTCCTTATATGTTAGGGCATTTAAAAAGTCATAAAAAAATTCATAAAAGCAGAAATATTAAACATACTTTTTTTTTTACCAACCACAATATAATTAAGGGCATTTGAATAAAGGGCTCAAGCTTTAAAAAAGACTAAAAATATAATTTTCAAAAAAGATGTGGGTTACTCAGAAGAGGATAGCAATGTCAGGGTTCCTACATCCAAAGCTTCCAGAAAAATATGAATTGGTCTCAAGCTATAGAAGCACTCAAAAAGGACTTTGAAAATCAAGTAGGAGAGGTAGAGGAAAAAATGATAGTGATGCAGAAAAGTCATGAGAAAAAAAGTCAACAGCTTGAAAAGCTCTCTGAAGAAAATAATTGCCTAAGAATTAGGATTGAACAAATAGAAGGTAGTGACTATATGAGGAACCAAGACACAATAAAGCAAATCCAAATGAATAAAAAAATAGAGGACAATGTGAAATATCTTCTTGGAAAAACAGTTGACCTGGAAAATAGATCCAGGAGAGATAATTTGAAAATTATTAGACTACCTGAAAACCAAGATCAAAAAAAGAGCTTAGACATCATCTTCCAAGAGATTTTCAGGGAAAACTTGCCCTGATATTCTAGAAACATAAGGTAAAATAGAAATTGAAAGAATCCACTGATCACCTCCAGGAAAAAAAAAAATATGTGGGTTAAAAAAACAAATCATAGAAACAAAAGATAATTTCATCAAAGAAAATGACAATAGAACTACACTAGAAAACAGCATGAGGTCAAAGCAATCTTTAGAGAACATTTTATATATTTAAACATTTTCATAAACAAAAAGAACACATTAATGAATTGTACATGGAACTGTAAAAACCTAAAAAAAATAACAAATAAAAACCCCCCAGAAAACCACAAAAAGAACTTCTGAATATCAAAAAAAAAAAAGAAAGAAGCAAAACTAAAAACCAAAAATAAATTGAATAAATAAAATTAGGAGCTTTTAAAATGAATAAAGTAAATAAACCATAGGTAAATTGATTATTTAAGGGAAAGAAAATTGCCATATTCAAAAATGTAAAATAAACATAACACAGGAAGAGGGGAGGCGAGAGAGGGAGAGGGGTATAGAATTTGGAACTCAAAACTTTAAAGAAAAATGTTTTTTAAAAAGAACATTATTAGGGATTATTTTGTCCAATATGCACCAACAACACTGACAGTTTAAATGAAAGAGACGAGTATATGCAAATATGCAAAATATTCAGGTTAATAAATAAAAAATAGAAAATGTAAATAGCCCAATCTCAGAAAAAAAAGAAATTGAACAAGCCATAAATTAATACCCAAATGAAAAAAAAATCAAGACCATGTGGATTTACAAGTGAATTCTATCAAACGTTCAAAAAAGAACTAACTTTAATAATTTTTTTCAAAGATAGAAGTAGAAAATAACCTATCAAATTCATTCTGGGTGAAAAATATGATCCTGATACCTAAGCCAGGGAGACATAAAGCAAAGAAAGAAAATACTAACAAAGAGGCTATAGTAGAATGTTTTTTTTTAAAAAATATATATATATATATATACACATACATATATATACACATATGCCAGATTCAATATTAATAGAACTACAAATAATATTAATAGCAAAAAATAAAAATAACATGATTATGTCAATACATGCAATAAAACGCTTTTGACAAAATATGGCATCTATTTGTATTAAATACTAAAAGAAAATCATTGAAATAAATAGACCTTTCCTTAACATGATAAACATTATATATCTAAAACCAATAGTTATCTCTAATGGAGAAACATTAGGGAGCTTTACAATATTATCAGGGGTTAAGCAAAAATGCTTACCCTTTGACCCAGTAATACTGCCACTAGAAATATCCCCAAAGAACTAAAAGAAAAGGGGGAAGGACTCACATGTACAAAAATACTTATAGTAGCACTTTCTGTTGTTGCAAATGATAAGAAACAAGTGATTGTCATTTGGGGAAAAGCTGATCAAATTTTGATATGTTAATATAATTATTAAATAAATATTATAATAAATGTTATTAAACCATAAGAAATTATGGAAATAATGAGTCAGAGAAATCTCAGAAAACTTGTGTAAACTGATATAGAACGAAGTGAGCAAAACCACGAGAACTATTTATGCAATGACTACAATAATGTAAAAGAAAACAATTTTGAAAGACTTAAGAACTCTGATCAATGTATATAAGAATCACAATAGCCCCTTCCTCTGGAACTACAGATACTGTTACTGTATCTTTGGAAGGAAGATAAGATTGGGAGTTTAGCTGTCATTCTATAGTCCATTTTTACCAACCACAGTATAATTAAGGGCGTTTGAATAAAGGACTCAAGCTTTTAAAAAGACTAAAAAATATAATTTTCAAAAAATATATGGGTTAAAAAATCATAGAAACAAAAGATAATTTCACAAATAAATAATAAATAATTTCATAAAATACCAAAAAGCACTTCTGAACAACAACAAAAAAGAAATAAGCTGGAGAGCAACTGTGAGAGGACAGACAGAAAAGACTAAAATAACTTTATTGAACTATTTTAACTATTACCTTAAGAAGAAACATTATGAAAAAAATTCTTGAGAAGACATTTTATTAGCATCCTCAGAGAACTGAAATTTGGGTCTGTGTTCCAAAACTGAGGATAAGTCAAACATAGTAATGATGATTAGGGGTAACTATGACTAATTTTTCTTCTAGCTACTACATTATAAATGATGGATTTGTTTCATTTTTCATTACACTATTAATAAATTGCATAGGCAGTCATTTTGATTTTTTTATTGTAGCTTAGGAGAATGGGGTTTTGTTGCATAACAGAGAAATGAGTGAAGGCTAAGGGGAAAAATAATTTTCAATAAATGCTTTTTATAAAATAGAGTGGAAGCTCAGAGATTATTGATAAATGAATGAGAGATTTAATCATTTTAATAGGGTGATGATCCTATATCTCAAATAAAATACTACAAATGTAATCATTACTCCAGAATACTGATGATGAAGCATGTCTTCCATCTCTTATTAAAGGAGTGATGAATTAGAAGGATAGTTAAATGGAGGGTCAGACATGGGTAATAGATGAATTTGTTTTGCTTGGTTGTACTTATTTGCTACAAATGAGTGATTTGGGGATGGAAGTGTTTTGGAAGGGACTGGGTATGTAGTGATAGTCATGCAAAAATAAAGAAAAATAGTGTCAATGAAACATTTAAAAATATATAGAAAGGATCATAACAGAAGGGACACAAGCAAGGAACAAACAAGCAGTTGTTGATTGTGTTAAATTTATCACTTTTAAAAAACAAGCTGCACATAATAGTCATTTGAAAAGTTGTCTTTTTCTGTTCTTTGTATATTGAAATGCTCATGTTTACTAGTGTTTGTTAAATTCATAATAAAAAGAGACATAAATTTAATGTTCATTAAAAAGTCAGATGAATATTATTTTAAAATCACATTACTCTCTAAGTTCATTTATATTTAATACAAAACCTATCAAAATAGCAAGAGATGGGGCCATCTAGGTGCTACAGTGACCCTGGGCAAGTCACTTAACCCCAATTGCCTCACCAAAAAAAAAAAAAATAGCAAAAGACTTCTTTCTAGGATTAGACAAAGTCATATTGAAATTTACATAGGAAAACAAGGGGACAAGAAAGGTTATACTGAAGAGAAAAAGTGAGGAGGACAGTTTTCCACTCATAAACTTTGACATATATTACAAAGCAGTTATCACCAGTTATGTTATTGGAACAAAAGAGAGAAAATGACCAATGGACTAATCAAGATATAGTGAACTAATAAAGATACATCAAGAGGGAGAGAGACAGAGGAAGAAGGAGGAGGAGGAGGAGGAGGAGGAGGAGGAGGAGGAGGAGGAAGAAGAAGAGAACAGGAAGAGGAAGAGGAAAAAAAGGAGGAAGAGGCAGAGGAGAGAAAAGAGAGAGGTGGAGGGAGTACATTCCCAGCCAGTATTTTTTTTTTTTTGCAGGGCAATGAGGGTTAAGTGACTTGCCCAGGGTCACACAGCTGGTAAGTGTCAAGTGTCTGAGGCTGGATTTGAACTCAAGTACTCCTGTATCCAGGGCCGGTGCTTTACCACTGTGCTATCTAGCTGACCCACCCAGTCAGTATTAAGAGAAATGGAATATTTTGTGTGAGGAACAATAGGGTTGTTTGACTGAACCATTGGAGCATGAAAGGAAATTCTGTATATTAACACTGAAAAGATGGGTTGGGGCCAGATTGTGAAGAGCTTTAAAAGCTATGTGGGGTTCCCCTAGTTATGATGCTGGCAGTCTCCCCCTCCTAGGGTTCTTCCCCTCCCCTTTTCTCCTCACCCCCTCAATGGGTGAAAGGTAAGTTGGGCCCTATCTGGGTATTTCTGATGAAGTCTCCTCAGCTAGGCAAGGGGGATGAACACTTTCTACTGATTTCTATGCGTGCCTCTCCAACAACCATCCCCCTCCAATGTAGCAGATTGTACCATTGTCTGAGACTCACTTTAATCCACAAAACTCCTTTTCTTCATACTCTTAAATCCAAGGAGGCCCTTCCTGTTGTTCCTGTGGGAAACACATGAATTTGAAGTAAGTGACAAAAGACTAGGTGAATCTTCTAGCACTCTTCAGAGGTGATGACATTGAATTACCTGACCGTGGCAAATGGCCTGGAATACGTCTCATCTAAAGGCCAAGGGGACCCCATAAACAAGGAAGCATATATGATTTAACTGGGCCTGGTCTCCTTTGTTCTTAGTGGATTCCTCAGTTAATTTCCTCATTCTTGTACCTGCTGAGTGGTTTAGATTTCCCTCTGAAGGTGTTTCCAATTCATGCAGGCTGGCATTGACTTGTAAGTACATTAGGCACAAATGTGGGAAGAACCAACCCATCAGCTACCTGAAGAGGGGAGCTTTTAAGAGCTGAGGTCATAGTGTTGTTGTTAACTAATTGGCATGGCAACAACTGGACCCAGCCCTGCTGCCAGCATGGTCTCTAGCAGTGTAGAAACGGCTTAATCTCTTAATTTGCACATTCTTTGTGTTTGCTGGACCATGGGTGGTAGTCCATAGGAAGTAATAGCTAACGTCCTAATCTGTTTTTTTTTTTTTAATCCCTTCTAAAATTTGGTTGTGATTTGCTTTGAATGAGAACTTACAACAATTAATGGAAGCCCATGCAGGTGAACGATCTCTTTCAGAAAAATACCATGCAGCCAGAAGTGGAATAAGTATTAAGCTGAAAAGCAGAATCAAGTGGAACATTAAAGAAAAATATAGTGTTTATGAGAGTGGGTGGGCTTGCCTTCAGATTGTGGAAAAGCAGCCCTGCCCAATTCCTTGCTTATGGAGGGATGACCAATGGCTGAAGGTACCCCTATGGCTTCTGTTAGAGAGTCTTCATTTATTGCCACCAGCTACAGCCTTGTACATATGACATAACACACTGTGCCCAATCACACCCTCAATTGCATCAGTAGATTATGCTGCTTGTTCTCACCTTCCCCAGGTGTGCAGCTTCACGATGAGCAGGACCTCTTCCTGATAGTGTGGCAGTATAATCAAAGCTGAGGCCCCCCACATTTCCTCCAAACTGCTTTGCAAATCCATGGGGGTAGATAATGGCTCTGCTCAGTCTCCTCAAGCTAAGTGGCGAAATGAACTTAGAATCAAGAAGACCTTTGTTCAGATCCATCTTCAAACACTGTGACTCTGGAAAAGTTACTTATCCTCTATTTACCCCAGTTTCCTCTTCGGTGAAATGGGGATAATAATAGCACCTACCTTCCAGGGTTGTCGTGAGGATAAAATGAGATATGTAAAGCACTTTGAAAACCTTAAAGCATCATATATACATATATATATATATATATATATATATATATATAAATACATGTTGGGTGTTATTATTGGGCTCCAAACTTTGAGGCAGCACATTTATCTAATACGTTTTTCAATCCAAGAACTTGGGATCAACCAGAGTGGGGAAGGGGTGGAAATGCAAAAATAGCAAGACTCACTAGGCACAGTGAGTGCCTGGGCTTTCTTGAAAATGACTAAAAATGACTTTTAGATGTCAGTTAGCTCTGTAACTAAGAGCTTAGTTTGCCCCCAATGGTGCCACTCCATTTCCAAGGCCGCCTTCCACAGGTTGTCTTCCAGCACCCACCTTTAATTCCTTCCTGCGGAAATTAAATAGTGAGATTCATGAAACAATGGGAAGGTTTTGGCCTTAGATTCTAACTCTTCCTTTTGCTCTAAAATCTTTCACATCAGTCCAGCCCTAATGGTCATTCCCAACCAGCACAGATCCTAAATAATGGCATAGTGGGACTTAGAGATCTACTATGGCTAAAATAATTAGACATACTGTGGCCAAACCTCTTAACTTGGCTAGACTGACTGGACAAAAATCAATGTTGGACAACAGATGGGATCCAGCACCAGACCCATAATCAAAGCTTTCCCAGCTTGGTAGGACCTGTTAGAATTTTGCTCTGTTGGATATTCTTTGGGAATCCAGAATCCTCTACACCATGATGATAGGATATGGTGGCTAAAATTGTAGACTTACAGTCAGAAAGGCCTGGGTTTTAATGTTGCTTCAAATGCATACTAAGTCCAGGACCCTAGGAAAGTCACTTAGGATCATGGGATCATAGATTTAGATCTGGAAGAGTCCTTAGAGGTCACCTAGTCTAGTGGTATCACACTCAAATAGAAATGGATCAGGGGGGGGGGCAGCTAGGGGGTGCAGTGGATAAAGCGCTGGCCCTGGATTCAGGAAGACTTGAGTTCAAATCCAGATTCAGACACTTGACACTTACTAGCTGTGTGACCCTAGGCAAGTTACTTAACCCTCATTGCCCCCCAAAAAAACAAAAAACAAAAACAAACAAACAAAACCCCCCCCAAACCCCCAACTAAACAAGAAATGGATCCCTGTGGGTCCCACCCTGACTTAGAACACCACAAATTAACATTGTCTATGTTGTGCTGTATTTTTATATATTTTGTCAAACATTTGCCAATTATATCTTAATCTTGTTAAGGCTAGACTTGGGAGTTTTAGAATGCTAAGTGGACAGGCATCCCAGTTCAACCTCCCCCTTTGATAGATAAGGAAATGGAGGCCCAGAGAGCTACTACACACAGCTAGTAAGTGGCAAAGGTAGAATTTGAACACAGTTCCTCTGATGCCAACTCTCCTATTCTTTTTTTTTTATTCTACACTGCCTCTGTTGTAGGTCAGGCCCAATTCAAGCAGGTTTACTGGTTAAGGCCTGGGATTGTAATAAAATAAGATACTTGTAAACCATATAAAACATCAAAAACAAGTTTCCTTAACAATGTTGTAGAAAGGTTACACAATTCTAGCCACTAAATTGAAGGAGACTAGACCATCCTCATCTTCATACAGAAAAGCATCTAGTCAGTACGGTATGTTGGATAAGAATCACATTGTCTCTGACTCCTTGTGATGCCTTTTTATGCCCTAAGTAATTGGGAAACCACATCCATGGCTTGAACCGTAACCTCTTGAACCAGCCAAGGTTCTGGGACAACTTTCTTGCCTTTTAGGGAAAAAATGGTGCATATTAAATGGCAGGGCCTTAGGAGAAATTAGCTCAGTGTATGTGTCAGGGCCTTAGGTGATGTGCTCCTACCATATCCCACTTCTTGTTGGCAAAGGCTTAAAAGCCAGTTAATATACCACTTGAATGGCCTTAGGGGTCTCACTAGAAAAACCTGACATTAGAGGTATGCATAGACTACTCTAGAGGGAAAAGAGGAACACACACACACACACAGAGAAGCAGACAGACAGAGACAGAGACAGAAAGTGAGAAAGACAGTGAGAGAGAGAGAGAGAAAAGAAGAAGAAGAAGAAGAAGAAGAAGAAGAAGAAGAAGAAGAAGAAGAAGAAGAAGAAGAAGAAAACAATGTGAGAATCTTGAAGGAATGAATTGAAGTGACTAAAGAGAGAAGAGAACAAAGACCAGAAATCCCAGGTTTCACATTCACACTTTGAAAGGATCAAGGCCTAGATCTGTAATGTAGTAAATGATATTGAGTGTAATTCACCATAGAGCTCTTTTATAAAATAACAAACAGGACCACAGAACAAAGGATGGCACTAGTCACAGTCATCAATCCTCATTCAGAATCAGGGTCATCTTTAGTAAGGTAACTAAGAGTTCACTCTACCTGTCTATGCATTCCTTCCAGGTATCAAGGTCAGTACCAAGATTTACCCTATACCATGACCCTCTTAGTGTTACCCAGCTCTCCCCAGCACCACCATATAAGACCCCATCATGGAAAAATTAATACAGAATCTCTACCCATTTAGAGGCCTCTATTGAGGGGCTACCTCCTTCTTCCATGAGGTCTAGGTAAAGACTCTCCCACCTTTATCCAGAGACTCGGGATTCCTATCATGGTGTGTGTATTTCCTAGTATGTCTTTTCCATCTTCACCATAGTCTATTTTGATATTTAACTTGCCAATTATTAAAGTATATGTTGATTTTACCTGGGCAGGGGGAGTCTTTTCAGGTTCTTTATTGAATTTTTTTCCTTCCTCATCCTCTGTATACTGTATGGTTATACAGTAGCATGTACGCTACAATTATCTTCCTGGTGATCTTTTCACAAATGCTTATCATGAGTGCCACTACATAAGATGACTCTTATGAGTGGCCCATGAATTATGTTTCTTGCTGCCTCGGAATTCATACAAAACCAACTCCATCAACCCTTTTGTTTTTCCCAGCAGAACATGGGGCTCATTCTTCCATTTAGCTGCAACTTCTTTTGTCTTCTAGTTTCATGCACAGTAACAATATACAGAGCACTATAATTCAGTTCCTCCAGGAGTTAAATCCATTTGTTAATTACTGGATTAGATCTCATCTTTGAAGTGTCAGCATCTAAATTAATGTTTACAGACAGTCTGAAAAACGTGTGATTCCTGCCTCTTTTTCTACCATATTGTCACTGTCACCAAAGAGTAGAAGGGGAACATACAGAACTGAGGGATATTTTGTATTTTTAGTCATTTCACAAGTTGTCACATTCGAATAATTCATCATTAAGTAGGTAGCCTCAGGTAATGTGCCTCTCTGAGCTTAGCCAGGCTGGCTCTCAGAAAACAGTTCTGTTGTTGTTAGGACCACATTCAAAGCCTGTCATCCAGCTTGATCAAACCTAACAGAGCTTGCTGTTACAATAGCCTTCAAGATCTCAAGGTTACCTCCACACCATGACGAGGGTATGAAAATAAACAAGAATTGTTACCTTGGACAATGCAATAAAGAGAAAAATTTATGTAAAAAAACCAACCCTCAGAATTAGATCCTTCATTTCTAAATGGAAATTTCGTGTTATTTATTTTATAAAATCATAAATTTCAGTGTTTAAGATTGGCTTAAAACAAAATGGGTAAGTACCATCTATCTTCTGTTTCATGAACAGTAAGATCATGAAAGTCTAAGCTATACATTTGTAAACATTATCCCAGTCTCTCTTTTGACATTCCAAAGGTCCTGACCATTGTTTTAGAATATTCTCTCTGGGGCAGCCAGGTGGCACAGTGGATAAAGCACTGGCCCTGGAGTCAGGAGGACCTGAGTTCAAATCTGACCTCAGACACTTGACACTTACTAGCTGTGTGACCCTCGGCAACTTAACCCCAATTGCCTCACCAAAAAGAAAAAAAAAAGAATATTCTCTCACTCCTGTTGACTCATAGGCCCCACTCCCCAAAGTTACTAGTGATCTCTTAAAGGACAAATCTAATCACATTTTCTCAATCTTCAATCCTTCTTGACTTCTTCGCAGCATTTGGCACTATTGATTACTCTCTTCTTAATACAATTATCCCTTCCACATCATGACTTTCCCCATCAAGGTTTCAATATATCCCATGTGGGCATAGGAAATTAAATGAGAATTTGGGGGGAGTTTTATAGAAGCTGCAGGAGACACAAGAAGGCCAGTAGATGACACAGAAAAAATTTAGAAACTCAAAATGTATAAAATATATGTAGAGTATTTAACATATTTTCCCTTTTAATATCCTAATAATTCAGGTTTCTTCTCAGGGACAAAGGGAAGGCCAAAAAATTTTATGCAGATTTTCTAGATGAAAGAGGTGCTGCTCCCTAACCCTTGTGATATAGAAGGAATAACTGTGTTTTCTTCTCCTTAGGTTTTTGTGACACTGTGTGCTCTTGGCAGCTAGATGATTGAATGGATAGAGCGCCAGGCCTGGAGTCAGGAAGACTCATCTTCATGAGTTCAAATCTGGCCTGAGACACCTACTAGCTGCGTGACCCTGGGCAAGTAACTTAACCCTCCTCACCTCAATTTCCTCATCTCTAGAATGAGCTGGAGAAGGAAATGGCAAACCATTCCAGTATTTTTGCCAAAAAATCCCCCAATCAGGTCATTAAGAGTCACACATGATTGAAATAACCGAACAACTCCTCTCTTGGTTTTCCTACCCTTCTAACCAATATTACTCTGTCTCCTTTGCCTAATCATCCACATCACACAGGAACTGGTTTTGGGGGGGTTTTGCCTTTCTTTGTGACCCCAGTACTTACCTGGCACAGAGTAGGCACTTTATAAATGGTAGATGACTTGGGGCAGCTAGGTGGCACAGTGGATAGAGCACCGGCCCTGGTTTCAGGAGGACCTGAATTCAAATCCGGCCTCAGACACTTGACACTTAACTAGCTGCGTGACTTTGGGCAAGTCACTTAACCCCAATTGCTTCACCCCCCAATAAATGGTAGATGACTTGACTACACACAAATACACTGAAGCCAGTATGTGTACTTGCAAGAACGTTATTCATAATATTAGAGAAAAACATTTTACTAGGAGGAGAAAAATGAAGCAGAGACCTTTGAGTAATCAATAGTTCCCCTACATGAATATTAATCCCCAAACATGAGGTTTCTTAAGGAAGAGGCCTCTCAGAAGTCACAGGATTAATGATTCAGAGCTGTAATTGTAGATTTGCATGTAAGAAAATACTTCCCAAGACCCCATTTTGGAGTTTTCTTGACAAAGAGAATGGAGTGGTGTGCCATTTCCTTCTTTGGCTCATTTTTTACAGATGAGGAACAGAGGCAAACAGGGTTAAGTGACTTGCCCAGCGTTACACAGCTAGTAAGTGTCTGAGGCCAGATTTGAACCCAAGAAGATGAGTCTTCCTGATTTCAGTCCCTGCACTCTATCCACTGTGCTACCTAGCTGCCCCCTAACAATGAGAGCTGTCTAAAATTGGAATGGACTGGTTCAGAAAGTATCAAGTTTTCCCTCAAAACAGACCTTCAAAGGAAGACAGGATGACTACTCGTTGAGGATTTTGTAAAGGACTGGTTTTTGATTCTGTAGGCTTGTTTTCCCAGGACAAGCAGGGTGTAATAAGTCAAGATATCCAGCAGAGGGCACTCCAGCATGGAAGAAAACTGTCCATCGGGGTCTAGGTTTCTGCCTTGCTATTTACTGTGAGCTGGACCAGCCTAGAGAATAGGCTAAGTTGGTAGCCACGTAAATATGTAACTTAACACCATGAGTGTCAGCCCCTGCCCCAAAGTATCAGCCACTTGGTCTACTTATCTACCTTAAATTCCCACCTTTATTCATGGAAGTTTCCTTTGAAAATGTCAATGTTATCCAGGACTTCCACGGAATATTTCATTCTCTGGCAAAGAGATGGCCCTGTGAGAAGGGAATAGGGAGGATTCCACCAGAAGGGAGGGAGGGA
Organism: Dromiciops gliroides; assembly: GCF_019393635.1. Classification (NCBI taxonomy): domain Eukaryota; kingdom Metazoa; phylum Chordata; class Mammalia; order Microbiotheria; family Microbiotheriidae; genus Dromiciops; species Dromiciops gliroides. The sequence goes on from NC_057862.1 coordinate 123,177,914, forward strand.
GGAAGATCTACAGAATGGGATATCAGAGAGAAGGGAAGAGGGAGTCTGGACAGCCAAGGGTTGGCATGGAGACACTGGGCACATGGGCAAGAATATATAGAGAGAGCATCATGTCCCAGAAAGAAGGCTAGGTGGGGTCCAAACAAAGCTTTCGTGTCACAAGTTTGCCATTTTGTCCTGAAATGAAAATGTAGTATAGTGTATAGAACATGAGCCTGCAGTCTTATCTTGGCTCTCTCATTAACATAATGATATTAACATAATGATAACATAAAGCTCACATACATGAGCTCCATGCCAGGGAAGAGACAGATAGACAAAGACAGAGAAAGACAGAAAGACAAACAGAAAGACAGGGACAGAATTACAGGGACAGAGAGAGAGAGAAACTCAGAGAGACAGAGACAGACAGAGACAGAGAGAAACTCAGAGAGAGAGAGACAGAGACAGAGAGACAGAGAGAGACACTCAGAGAGAGAGAGAGAGAGACAGAGAGAAAGAGGTGCTAGGCAGGTCAAAAGACTGCCACCATCTCAACAACTACCTTCCCTCAGACACTGGTGGAGACAGCCCAGGCACATAAACCCAGAACTCTGGGAAAAGCAGACCACTAGACTTACTCCTAGTCTTGACCCAAAGCCATAATCAAGGGAAACTACTGTCTTTTCAGATACTACAATCCCATGTGTGCCACCAACACAACCCTAACACACACCTCAGCAGCCACGACTAATGAAGATCTAGAAAAGAAAACTCTTTCCAACAAAGGCTTTGGAATTTCATATGGCACATCATAAGTAGATATGGTGTTATCGATGGATATGACTAAAGAAGACGCCCATCTGCTTTGCCACTGTACCCTAAGGACCATTGGACTTCCCTCTGATCTGTAGCTGACTCCTCCTATATGCGTGAGCTCCTGGAAATCAGGGACTAAGTTGCTTTTCTATCTGTTTCCCCTGCTTTACACATTTGTTGTCGTTCAGTCATTTCAGTCATGTCTGACTCCTCATTGCTCCATTAGGGGTTTTTGGGCAAAGATACTGGAGTGGTTTGCCATTTTTTTCTCCAGCTCATCCTACAGATGAGGGAACTGAAGCAAATAGGGTGAAGTGACTTGGCCAGGGACACACAGCTAGTAAGTATCTGAGGCCATATTTGAACTCATGAAAATGAGTCTTCTTGACTCCAGGGCTGACACGCTATCCACTGAACCACACTTAATAAAGGCTTTTTGATTCATTTATTCAAATCTCTAAGCCTCAATCCTGCATTTGTAAAATGAGGGGCTTGGATGATATGATCCCTGAGACCCCCTCCAGCTCTAACATTGTATGGAGGATACTGGAAATGTATGTGGCTGAATACATAAGTCCTGTGAAAAATAGATGACAGAATGAACATTTTCCTGGGGAAGATCTGAGTATTGCCATTCAAAGGCAACGATCTACAGTCAAACCATTTGTCAAGGATGAAAAAACATTGCCAACCCACAAAATGTTTTCCCAGCTTGCTCTATACCCACAGAATATAGTTAATGACTAAACTTTTTGATTCTTTAGTGGGTAGTTATCTAATTTGTGGATTATCCAGCCCCTTGCTTTTCTTCTTGCTCCCGTTCCTTGGTCTGTGGCCATTTTTTCTGATGATCAGCACTTTCTGTGCTGGGTGAACTAGGGAAAGAAGACACAAAACAATAGATTTTCTCTTATTTATTTAATATGCATTCAAAGTACCCACGATATGAAAGCATGACACTGGAGGAGATGAGAAAGACAAGTTCTGCCATTTGGTATGGTAAAAGGTTGGGCAAATGAGTGTGATTTTATCTTTTGGACAAAGCATATGCTGACTGGTAATAGCAAGGTTTGGGCTTTCTCCATGTGATCCCTATCCCTATCAGTGAGGCTAATTAGGAGTTGGGTTCACTTGGCTACAGTATTATTTTAAATGATATCATGAATTTTGACTGTCTTTCCAATACAAATTGCTTCTCACCTTTAGGGGGAACAATTTGCAAGCCTGATCTCTGTGTGTAAACAAAAACTCCACATTTGCTGCTTTTGTACTTAGATAACTAAGTAGCCTAGACTTAGAAAGAGAGCTGTAGTTATAAGGATCCTCAGTTAAGAAGCTTATTCCTTCATCAGGGAGAGTGGCTTACCTCTCAGCATCCTCCCAGAACAGAGAACTGATTTCATACAATCTCATTAGACACAGAGAAAATAACCTCATTAAGAATGTAGTGTGCTTCACATTTTTGGGTGCAGTCCTCTTTTGTGTTATGCTTTGTTTATGGAAATATTCATTTTAGAGCATTTGCTAAGTTCAGAATAAAAAATTAAATTAAAAAAAGAATGCAGTGTGAAGGAGATGAATTACAGCTCATACAGTTTTGAAAATAATAAATAAGGGGGCAGCTAGGTGGCACAGTGGATAAAGTACTGGCCCTGGATTCAGGAGGACCTGGGTTCAAATGCAGCTTCAGACACTTGACACCTACTAGCTGTGTGACCTTGGGCAAGTCACTTAACCCTCATTGCCCCAGAAGGAAGGAAGGAAGGAAAGAAAGAAAGAAAGAAAGAAAGAAAGAAAGAAAGAAAGAAAGAAAGAAAGAAAGAAAGAAAGAAAGAAAGAAAGAAAGAAAGAAAGAAAGAAAGAAAGAAAGAAAGAAAGAAAGAAAGAAAGAAAGAAAGAAAGAAAGAAAGAAAAAGAAAGAAAGAAAGAAAGAAAGAAAGAAAGAAGGAAAGAAGGAGAAAGAAGGAAAGAAAGAAAGGAAAAGAAAGAAGGAAAGAAAGAAAGGAAGGAAGGAAAGAAAAGAAGGAAGGAAGAAAGGAAGGAAGGAAAGAAGAAAGAAAATAATAAATAACCTTTATGGGATGTTAGAGATCTTCTAGACCAGGGGCTCTTAACCATACAGTGGAAAGAACACTGTATAGAAGCCACAAGACCTAGCTCAGATTCTGAACCTGCCACTTATTACAAATGTGACTTCTGACAAGTCATCTAAACTGCCTGGACCTCAGTTGCATGATCTTTAAAATGAGAAAAAATGTATTAGAGAGTCTCCGACATCCCTTCCAATTCTAAGTCTCTGACCCTTTGATCCAAGGGGGCTTTTAGGACAGAAGATGGGAGGGAGTTCAGGTGGGACAATGCCGTATGCAGAATGAAGAAGCTCAGTGTTAGAAGAGTCCTCAAACTTTATTTAGTCTAGTCTTCACCCAAATAAGAATATCCTCTATACATCCCTTCCAGTGGTCATTCAGTCTTCATTCTGAAGCTTCCAAGGAAAGCAGAGCAGGCCACCTGCTGAGAGAGCACACCCTATTTGTTGATAGCTGGAATGTTTAGGGAGTTTTCCTATACATCAACCAAAATCCACTTCTCCGCAACTTCTGCTCAGTGTTCTCTGGGGCTGGGCAGATTAAGTTAAGTCCATCTTACAGACCCTCAAATATTAGACAATCTCCCTAAACTCTTTCTTCTCCAGGTTAGATACCCCTTTTTGTTGTTGTTCTTCGGTTGTATCCCACTCGTTGTGACACCCATTTGGGGTTTTCTTGGCAAAAATACTGGAGTGGTTTGCCATTTCCTTCTCCCTCTCATTTTACAGCTGAGGAAACTAAGGCAAATAGGGTGAAGCAACTTGCTCAGGTTCATGCAGCTAGTAAGTGTCTAAGGCCAGATTTGAACTTAGGAAGATGAGTCTTCCTGACTCCAGGCCCAGCTCTCTATGCACTATGGCACATCTAGCTGCTCCAGATACTTCTAGGATCATGGTAGATGGAGACATGGCCATGGTTAAGAAGGTAAGACTCTGATTGGGTGTATGAGAGGAAGAAGACACTTTGGAGATCACCTAGAACAGGTCTCTTGTTTTACAGATGAGGAAACTGAGGCACAAAGAAGTAACATGACTTGCCCAAGGCCATGCAAGTCAGTGGCAGAGCTAGCATTCCCATGTCTCCTTTTTGCTCCCTCAAGCCCTTGCACCACAGCTCTGCCCAGTCCTGCCCTTCAGAATATAAGCCAGTCCTTCAGCCTCAACCCTCAGCTGCAGCGGGTTTGGGTGTCTCTGCAGCTGTGCAAACAGCCCACCAGGCATTCCCCAGAAGTAGCTGCATCTCCACGAGGGACTAAAGGTTAAATTCTCCCTGTGTGCTGCCCAGAGTCTCTGAGGCAAGGAGCACTGAGGTGCCAGTGCCTCGACCCAGAGCTGGCCATACTCATTACTCTGCCTCTGTGTGACTCATCTGAAATCCTGGCCAATCCCATTTGGAAAGAACAAGGAGCTAGGGGAGGAGTCAGTGAGGAGGGACAGAGGACACTGTCTCTGGGTCTGAGTGGGGCTTTGTGAGTAACCCAGTCTCAGAGCCTCAGTGGCTAACACTGTGTTTTCTTTTTCCAGCCACAATCTTTTTCCAGGGGATTATTATTAGCAGAGGCAACAATGCCCCTAATGACTCAGAGACTGACGGTGCCTGCCCAGGGAGTGTGCCAGGAAGCCAACCAGTCGTGGGGCCGGCACACACTACTCGGCAAATAATTACTTTGGAAAGGGAGCAAGTCCCAGGGAGGAGTGGCCCAGAGACCCAGGACCCCAGCAGGCTGCCTAGTGAAGTCAGAAGGTGATTTCTTGAGTCCAGGGGTCCCTTTTAAGAGCTCCAGGGGCTCTGTCATGGGAGGAGGCAAAGTCCTTCTGCCTGACTTCTCTCCCTCTTCCCCAAACTGTAACCTGACCTTTTGCCAAAGTTATTTCCTTTTTGAGTTTTGGACAGAGCCCCCTCCTCCACCCCTGGAATAAAGTATCCCCATATAAAACCTTAGACCTGAGAGTTTAAAGTTCATCTGCCCGGGGCAGCTACATGGCTCAGTGGATAAAGCACGGGCCCTGGATTCAGGAGGACCTGAGTTCAAATTCAATCTCAGATATTTGACGCTTACTAGCTGCATGACCCTGGGCAAGTCACTTAACCCTCACTGCCCTGCAAAAAACAAAACAAAACAAAAAAAACCTCATCTGCCCAACTGGAGTGCTCTACTAGTGGAAAGAATACCAAATTTGGAATTGGAAGACCTGAGTGTGAATTCTAACTCTGTTATTTACTATGTAACCTTGGGCAAGTCACTTCCATGTCTTTGAGTCTCATTGATCAAATAAGGCTAATGAAATCTAATATTCCTGTCATCTATATAGAAATTCTAAGAACCTTATTTTACCAAAAAGGAAACTGAGGCTCAGAAAGATTCCTAATGTCACACAGCCAAAATTAAAGTTTTGATTTTAAATAACTCTAAAAATAACTCAGTAGAGGCAAAATGGTGTTCCAGATCTGAAGAGAGCTTGACCTTAGGAGTCCTAAATTCTTGTGGTAGCCAAGAGGCTAATTTGTGAGACTGGGATAAATTAGGTTTCCTTCCTTCAGTTTCTTTAACAAGTATTTATTAAGCAAGTACCTACTATGTGCCAGGTGCTAGGGATACAAAGATAAAGTCACAATAGTCCCTGCCCTCAATGAGCTTACATTCACTAAGAATGAAGATGATGATATTTCACATTTATATCATATCTTAAGGTTTACAAAATATTTTACTCATGACCAATTTGTAAGGTAGATAGCCCAAGTATTTTATCATCCCCATTTGACAGAAGAGGAAAGAAGCACAGAGATGTTAAGTGACTCATCCAGGACTACATAGCTAATGTCAGAGCTAGGAATCTATGCAAACTGGAGACAAATCACTAATTGTATGACCTTTGAAAAGTCACCAACTCAGGATCTCCTGATTCCTCATCTATCACACTTTCCATTACTCATGCTAATTGCATGTGGCTGTGTATCTGTGTACAAGTTAACTTTAGGGTTGCTCTTCCCTTACTTAAAAGGCCACTGCTGGTGATTTAAAATTTTAAAATTCTGACTTACCTCAAACTTACCTAGAACACAGTAGAAATATGCCAAATGTTGATTATCAACAGTCAATCAACAAACATTTATGAAACACCTACTATGTGCCAGGCATTGTGCTGGGTGCTGGGTAAACAAAGGTAGGCTTTTGGGGAGGCTCAAAGGAGATAAGCACTTTGCAAAATAAAGCACCATGTAAATGTATTATTAGCCTATAGTAACCAGGCCTCCAGTCTTGAGATGACTTCATTCCCTCAGCCTGCTACTACACTCCTGCTGAGTTCAAGCAGTGTTTATAGAGCAATACAAGGGTGTGCTGGTAAATATTTAACAACTGGCTGGGGGTGTGTGGTGGAAATGTACTACAGAACACAATTATAAATTTAATCTACATTATTAAAATTTTCTCCATCACTTTTTTGTTTTTGTTTTTACAAAAATACACATATACACATGTGGTAGCTAGGTGGCACAGTGGATAGAGTGCCAGGCCTGGAGTCAGGAAGACTCATCTTTATGAGTTCAAATCTGGCCTCAAATACTAACTAGCTGTATGACCCTGGGCAAGTCTCTTAAACCTGTTTGCCTCAGTTCCTCATCTGCAAAATGAGCTGGAGAAGAAAAGGGTGAACCACTCTAATACTTTTGCTGTGATATTTTAAAGTTTGAGAGACATAATTTCTGGGTAATTAATTATTTTATTCATAATGGTAGCATTTTATTAATAAAAGAGATCAGTTGCACTCTCAAATGCCCTTGGAAGAGTAGTGTCCCTGAGGGTAGCAATCAACTCTGACTGGCCTTTACAAAGAGAAGTGTGCTCCCTCCAAAGAGGGACTGGGAGAGTGACATCACGTCACTCCTAAACAAAGCCTGGGCAGTCTAAAGGTGAACACAATGCTTGAGTGGAACACGATGGTCAGGAATTCACTTTAGATTTGATTCCTTGTAAGGTTGAGTAAGAGGAGAAAGTTAATTCAACTCCTCCAGTGGAGGAGAAAGTTAATTCAGCCTTCTGAGACTGAACTTTTAAAATGACTTTAGAAAAAGAGGGAACTCTGGATCTCCCTAAATCATTAGCTACTAATAGTTATTTCATTGCCAAGAAAAACCCATATATACATACATACATATATATATATATATTATATATATAGTTACAAATGGACAAACATACTCCCCCTACCATCTGGGAGGTATAATCCCCCTTCCCTTTTGCCTTACCTTAGTCTCTGGGAAAAGGAAGAGGAGTGGATTCATAACTTAGCTGGGTTTCTTAGAGAATATTGTCACTTTCCTAAGTCTAGACCAAGAGTCAGCAAACTATGGTCCACAGGCCAGATTTGGCAACATCTTGTTTTTGTATGCCTGTGAGCTAAGAATGACTTTTACGTGTTTAAATAAAGTTTTATTGTATTTAAAAATATAAAAACCATTCTTATGCTTACCGTTGAACAAAAACAGATGTTGAACCAGATTTGGTCCTCCAGACATAATTTGTTGACCCCCCAGGATGAAAAAAAAATCAACAAAGCAGTAAATCAAGCCCTGATTTGTAGCTGGCTGATTTCAGAGGTGTAAATGCCCACATTAAGAATTTAACAGTCAGGTAGGAGCTGATTCTAGCACACTGATGTCAAAGACATGGAAGGGAAGGGAAGGGAAGGGAAGGGAAGGGAAAGGGAGGGAAGGGGAGGGAAGGGAAGGGAAGGGAAGGGAAGGGAAGGGAAGGGAAGGGGAGGGAAGGGAAGGGAAGGGAAGGGAAGGGAAGGGAAGGGAAGGGAAGGGAAGGGAAGGGGAGGGGAGGGAAGGGGAGGGGAGGGAGGGGAGGGGAGGGGAGGGAAAGGGAAAGAGTCCCACTCTCAAGGCATTTACATTCTGTCAAGGAGACAACATGGGCCTCTCTCTATAAATGTAAGCTCTAAGTATTAAAAGTCTTCTACCTTAACTGTGTTCTTTATAAATTTCCCAAGGGCTAATGCTATTTTTCACCAAGGCCTGTCCACATCTCCTGTAGCCTATGGACTAAAACTTGGAAAAAATGATTGGCCAGGCTCTACCTAGAATGTCCCAGGCCTCATTGTCATGCCAATTCATTCCCAAGAGATTTACCAGGTGCCAACAGCAACCCCAGAATGGAACCTGAGACATCAGTCATAAAAATTTCCTCTTTGAGTGGCTTTCAGACTGATGAAAAGCCCAAGTGAAGAATTCTAAGGCCTATGTGTTTGAGAGATGGCCCGGGGGGGGGGGGGGGGGGGAGGATGCGGGGGAGGGATGGGGAACGGGAACTAGAAGGGAAACAGAGAGCAGGGATGATACAGTTTACAGTAAAGTGGTAGATTCAGAAGGAAACATGACCCAACCTTCCAGGTCTCTCTTCCAAAAGGCCTCATGTTATAATGGCCTCTGTGTGCCTGGTGCCAAAGGAGTTGGTAAAATGGACCTTTGAAAGAGAGAGCAAGGAGTTCACTGCTTCTCGATCTGTGGCACTGAACAAATGGGAGACTGAACTCCCAAAACAATACTTCTGGGGAAGCAACATGCCATCTCCACCCAGCACTCTGCATGTGTGTGCGTGCGCGCGCCTCTACTCCGGCTGGCAGGGGGTACTGAATTAAGATCATCAGATTTAGCTCTGTCTGAGACCTTAGAGATTATCTGACTTAGTGATGTCAAACTTAAATAGAACCAGGGCAGCTAAATCATATTTAAGGATCCCTGTGGGCTGCATTTTGACTTAGAAAACCACATGAGAACATTATCTATGTTTTATTGCATTATTATTTATTTTGTAAAATATTTCTCAATTATATTTTAATATGGTTTGAGCCATACTTGAGAGTTGTGGGTCATGTGCAGCCTGCGGGTAGGTTTGATACCTCAACTCTAGCCCAATCTCCTCATTTTACAAACAAGGAAACCGAGACTCAAAGTAACAGCCAAGTTTATACACAGCTAGCACAGCTGGGCAGCTTGATGGTACAGTGGATAGAGTGCAGGGTTTGAAGTCAGGAAGACTCATCTCTCTGGGTTCAAATCTAGCCTCAGACACTAAATAGCTGTGTGACCCTAGGTAAGTTACTTCACCCTGTTTGTTTTAGTTTCCTCGTCTGTAAAATGAACTAGAGAAGGAAATAGCAAACGAGTCTACTATTTTCTGCAAAACAACAACAACAACAAAGGAGATGTGGACAGGACGAGGTGAAAAATAGCATTAGCCCTTGGGAAATTTATAAAGAGCACAGTTGAGGTAGAAGGCTCTCAGTGCCTAGAGCTTACATTTATAGAGACCCATGTTATCTCCTTAACAGAATGTAAATACCTTGAGAGCTGGACTGTTTCTTTCCCTTCCCCTCCCTTCTTCTTTCCTTTTTTGTCTTTGACAAAGTATATAGGAAACATACACACTACTTCGGGGGCATGATACACCACTTAAAGAGTTGTCATTTTTGCCATTCCTTCCAGATATCTGGAAGGTGACTGTAATCTAGTTTTAAAGGTTGTTTGTTCTCCCCATCCGGGCCCCCACTTTCAGGAACTTGTCCAATTTCACTTAAACTATGACCAAGCGAATGTTCAGCGTTACAGACTATAAGGCAGGTAGCCACTTTGGCCCCCTCCCTATCCAGCCCTGCTCTGTGAATTGACTATCTGTGGAAATGTGACCAATTAGTGTTTAGCAAGTATTAGATATTTTTAACTAATAAATATGAATCATTTTGCGCGCGCGCACACACACAGAGTTGTTCGTCATTACATCTCATCTATAGGATATGGCTTTGTTTCATCTAAATGTAATTAACGATTACCTACACTGTAATATGGGCCGCTAGGTGGCGCAGTGGGATCACGAAGAGTCGGATGACAGAAAAAACGACTCAACAACAAAACTGTAATGATCTAGTTAGCTCAGTGGATAGAGCACTGGGTCTGGAGTCATCTTCCTGAGTTCAAATCTGGCCTCAGACACTTACTAGTTGTGTGACCCTTCGTAAGTCACTTCACCCTATTTGCCTTAGTTTCCTCATATGTAATATGAACTGGAGAAGGAAATGGCAACCAATATCTCTGACAAGAAAACCACAAATTGGGTCACAAAGAGTTGGATACAAAACAAAATAACAACACAGCTAGTATGAGGAAGTAGGCCGTTTGATTCCAAAGCTAGAGTTCTTTCTGCCAAAAATAAAAGAGGAAGCAGGTATCTAGATGGCATAGTGGATAAAGCATAGGATTCAGGAGGACCTGAGTTCAAATCCGACCTCAGACCCTTGACACTTACTAGATGTGTGACGATGGGCAAGTCACTTAACCCTCATTGCCCTGCAAAAACAAAAACACAAACACAAACATAAACAAAAAACCAAAGACAAAAGAGGATTCTATTGAGACAGTTGGTAGAACTTAGTAGAACAAAATAGCTGAAATAGATTGAGTTTTCAGGATTATCCCAAGCATGTTGATATTTCTCTCTGTGAAAAGAATGGGGTTCATCCAAAGTAAGACAAGGACACCGCTAGGGGGCAGCATTTTCTTAGAATTATAGAAAAGTTACAGAATCAAAAAATCTCAAGATTTGGAAGGGATGTCTGAGACCATCAAGTTCAGCCTGCACCTAGGAAAAAATCCCTTTTACGTATGTAACAAACGGTCATCCAGCTTTTGCCTGGATGTCTCTAATGAGGGGGAACCTCCTGCCTCTCAAGGTGGTGGTATTGTTCAGTCCCTTCTTCAGTCATGTCTGATTCTTCAGCTTAATGACCACTAATATGCCCAGGTTTTTAGATAAGCTTCCAACTGGCCATGCCTTTCCCATCTTTCAAGAAGAGACTTTAGACAAAATCCAATTCCTCCATAAAAAAGAAAGACTTCTAAATGATACCTAGCCTGATCTTTGTACTTGCTAGGGTCTTCCCACAAACAAACAAACAAACAAACAAAAATTTGTACTGATTTTGTATTTACTTATTTTTGTATTGTATCTCCTGAGAGAACACTGAGTCCTTGAGAGCAGACACTAGTTTATTTTTGTCTTTGTATTCCTAGGGTCTAGCGCAGTACTTGGCACATAGTAAGTGTTTAATAGATTCTAGTTGATTGATTGACTCACCTCCATTTTACAAAAAAGTAAACTGAGGCCTGATCAAGTTAAGTGGCTCAAAGAGTCATTCAAATAATTAGTAGCAGAGTTAAGACTAAAACCTGGATATAGTGACTATTTTTAGTGCTTTTTCCAGTATATCTGATAAAAGTTTACCTTGGCTAGGGGTCTAGAGACAGCTCACTAATGGACTTTCTGTATTACTGTAAAAAAAGTACTTCTCTAAGCTGTGTGCCATAGTTTTCCTTACCTGCAAAATAGAAAGAAAAAGAAATCTGTTTCTGTCATACATTATTCTGTGTGCTCTTATCCTCTCCTATCTTTGGAGAATCTGGCTTATGTTATATCACCCTTCCCTTTATTTCCACCTGCTTTCTGGGGGAATTTTTTCCCCTCTTGGACTCCTACAATCTGTTCCTCCTTCCTAATTACTCCTATCACTTTGGGCTGTGGAAGACCTCTACTACTATCGTCCTTCCATTTCATTGGCTGTAAATAAATTGTCCTTTCATAAAATGCATTTCCCCAGTCACTCACCAGTTTTCAAAACCCCATAGTGACTTTCCAAAAACACAAATTGTCTCTCCAAGCCTTGAGCTCTCCCAGACATCTCTGCTCTACCATGACATTCCACTTTCCACTTCTTGAGGTTCAAACTACAATAGTTCTAGTATTTTCAAACTTAGGGGAATCACATCTTTCCTTTGGTGCACTCAAGGAAATTTCAATGGGGAATCAGAAGTAGTATTATGTCCAGATGATAGAGAAACTGAGACACAGAGAGAGTACCCAATTCTCCCTTGTTAAAGATGAGTGAATGGTGTTATGCTGTTGGTTATTCTCATCAATTGAGTCCGTAACACTGGACAGGAAGACCCGGGTTTAGGCCCTAGCTTCCTCACTTGCTATACTACTATAGAGTAATTTTTCCCTCTGTAAAATAGGGCAGAGATCTGTCATTTAATTGGTTGGGGTATTTCCCCACCACCAATGCAGATCACTGCCCTTCTGTGTCTTTGGGAGTTGCTGGAGTCAAAAAGACCTAATTGTTTGGTGCCATGATGAAGAATCAGGGAGGTATTTTAGTGGAATGGAGTAAAAATTGGACCCCAAATGGAAAATATGTTATGTTTCACCTCTACAGATATCTGCTTCTCTTGATAGTGCCAGACAAATAATGACCAAAATTTTAGGGATGGAAGTGTGAAGGGAAATATGAAAATTCTCTAAAACTGGAGAGGTCTGGACTACCCCCGCCCCTGCCTCATAATGAATAGTAATGTTCCATTTCTATCACAACAGCCCAACTATGGGCCACAGAGCCCTATTCCTGGGACTTTTGATGGTCATGATTAGAAGAAAGTTTCTGCCAATTTGTCCTATGAGTCTTGTGAGTATGTGTTGAAGCCAAAGACCCTGTGGGGACCCCATCATCCTTACTGCAATACCTGCCAACTACCCTTTCCCCTGGGCAGCAGTGATGCAGGATTTTTTTTGTTTGTTTGTTTATACAAGCTTTACAATTTCAGATTTATTCTCCCTCCCTCTCCCCTCCCCTAGATAGCAGGTAATCTGATATAGGTTATATCTATATATCTATATACATATGTATATAGATATATATATATACACACACATATATATATCCATAATAACATTAATCCTATTTCTGCATTAATCCTGTTATAAGAGAAAAAATCAGGGCAGTAATGCAAAACCTCAAAATAGAAAAAAAAAAAAAACCAACAGCACCCAAAACAAAAGAAATAGTATGGTTCAATCAGCATCTATACTCCACAGTTCTTTTTTTTTTTCTTGGATTTGGAGATCCTCTTCTATCATGAGTTCCCTGGAACTCTTCTGTACCATTGCATTGGTGATGCAGAATTTTTTGATGGGCCTGGCCTCTTTCCTAAGCAGTACAGGAATATGCTTTGTTTAAGCATAAACAAAATGACTCCTTTCTTTTCTTTCTTTTTTTTTTTTTTTTGGTGAGGCAATTGGGGTTAAGTGACTTGCCCAGGGTCACACAGCTAGTAAGTGTTAAGTGTCTGAGACCGGATTTGAACTCAGGTCCTCCTGAATCCAGGGCCAGTGCTCTATCCACTGCACCTCCTAGCTGCCCCTGTCTCCTTTCTTTTCTTGTGCTGGTGTTCTAACTGTGACCAAGTCTGTTACTGAGGAAGATTTTATGGCCTGATGGCCTTGCCTCTCATATCCTTTCCAGTGAGGGTCCCCAGTATAGCTCATATATTTTGGCTGTATCATTCACAGCCATCCAGGTAAACGGGTACCTTTCCACAGTTTGTCAATACAATGGTTTGATTAGTGTCCCTCATACTACACTATACTACCATCCAAATAACTAAGTATTCTACTTTCCTTGCTAAAATTTTGTTATAATAAGTTGGTCCACCATCCCCTTTTGTGCGAAGGATGGCTTGCCCACTCAGATTTTCTCTGGGTTCACTGCATTAAGTTCCCTACAGAATTGGAGCCTGCCAAATCTGATTTGCAGGGTACCCTATGATCAGTCAAAGTGCTATGCCAGTGACATAGACATGACCATAGATATCCAGAGATCCCTTGGTCATGGAGGAACTGTTCTAGTTATCCTCCTGTACCCTACATTCCAGGAGATCTTCCTAGAAATAGAGGGAAGTAAGCCTTCCATGATGGAGGTGTGTTCTCTGATGGCCTAGTAGCTAGAATTGCTCTGCTCACTCAATATCTACTAAGTGTCTTTCAGCACTCTGGGACAAATTACATCCCGGGGTAATGAAATAATTGTGAAATGTGATTGCTGGGCTACTGTCAATGATCTCTGAAAGACCAGGAAAAACTCAAAAGCTGCTAAAGGACTGAGTAAGGGCAAATGTCCCCATTTTCTAAAAAGGGAAGGAAAGTGGGTTTGCAAGCTAAAAAGATGCCAGTGAATTTGCCTTTAATTCTTAGCAAAATTCTAGAATAGAAATGGAAGTAGTGGTCATAATGAAATAACATGGCTTCATTGAGGACAGGATCCTATGAGGCTAAGCCCATTATTCTTTTCTCATAGTTATTAGACTGGTAGGTCAGGGAATGCTGTAAATATAATTTCTCTAGATTTTAGCAAAGCTTCTGACAAAATCTTTTATATTATTCTCATGGAAAATATAGAAAGATGTGGGCAAGCTACTAAGTAGTTAGGTGGATTTGGAACTGGCTAAATGGTCAGACTGAAGAGTAGTCACAGGGCAGCAAAGTTTCACAGTGGATAGAGTGCAGGGCCTAGAGTCAGGAAGACTCATCTTCCTGAGTTCAAATCTGGCCTCAAATACTTACTAGCTGTATGGCCCTGAGCAAGTTACTTAACCTCTTTTGCCTCAATTTCCCTATCTGTGAAATGAACCAGAGAAGGAAATGGCAAACTACTCTAGTATCTTTGCCAAGAAAAACCCTAATGGGGTCACAGAGAGTCAGACATAACTGAAATGACTGAACAACAAAAAAGAGTAGTCATTAATGGAGTTATGACATTTTAGAAGGCAATCTTTAGTGAAATACCCCAGATAGTAATTCTTGGTCCTAGGCTGCTTAATATGTTTTTTTTTCTTTGTTTTTGTTTTATTTTGTTTTGTTTTTGCAGGGCAATGAGGGTTGAGTGACTTGCGCAGCTAGTAAGTGTCAAGTGTTTGAGGCTGAATTTGAACTTAGGTCCTCCTGAATCCAGGGCCAGTGCTTTATCCACTATGCCACCTAGCTGCCCTGTTGCTTAATAGTTTTATCAATCATTTAGGAAAAGATATAGATGTCATGCTTTTAAAATTGTGACATGACACAAAGCTAGAAGATATAAGTTAATATGCTGGTTGACAGATTCAGTATCTAAAGAGATCTAAATATGGTACTGAATTAAATAAGATGATATTTACTGGGGATAGATACACAAAGTCTTAGATATATGTGTGTATATGTATAATGTATACATACATGTATATATGTAAATATATGTATGAAATATATAAAAATACATAAATATTATATGTAAATATATTAAATATATGTATAAAAGATACATATATTTTAAAATCAGCTTCACCAGAGCAAGATGGGTGAGTTGTGCCCAGACAGCCATTCATCTCAAAAATAATAAAAGAAGACTGCAGGCTCAATGCGAGTTATCATTATGACAACCAAAAAAAGTGACTTTGCTCTTTGGCTGCATTAAGAGAGGCATGGAACTAGGGATATGATCATCATGCTGCACGCTGTCCAATGTGCAGTTCTGAGCATCACTTTTTAGGAATTACACCGGTGAGCCAGAGAGTGTATCCTATATCCTGGGGACACAGGAAAGCAACCAAAATGACAAAGGGTTTTGAGATGGCGTCATAGAGATTGGTTGAAGAAAATGGGAACATTTAACCTAAAGAGAATAAGAACTAGAGGGGACTCAATTACTGCCTTCAAATATCTGAAATTCTGTAATGTTGAAGAAGAATTAGAGTCGTTCCATTTGGCCCAACAATGGAAAGTTGTAAATGGGTAGATAAATGCTTAATATAAGGGAAAACTTTCAAACAATTGAAACTCTCTACATTTGCAGAAGGGAGGCCTCAGAGTGGAGAAAGGAATGATTTCCCTCTTCCTAGAGGCCTTTTAGCTGGATGACCATTTGTCAAGCTTGCTGAAGAGCAGCTTCTTATTCAAATGTGGTTTGGAATAAATTGACTCTAATGTAGTGTCCATTTCTAAGATCCCCACACCAACCCCAGGTTAAGCCATGTATTATAAAAGCAGATCAAAGAGGGTGCAGTACTAAGAATGGCCCAATGTCATGTGCAAGTTCTTCCATGGGATAGTTGGATCTACATTTACTCAAGGCATTCTCCGTGGAATAATAGGTCATATCCCCAGGCTCTGGCTACTATCATACCCTGAGAAGCTCCAGTTTCTCAGATGGCCTAGACTATGGTTTATGTTCTCTCTTGGATCCTGAATTTAACAATGCCTCTCCATTCCTTGGGATGGTGAATGCCTTAATGCCAGCACATTTTCAGCTCCCTATGGAGGATATTACTTGACTTTCTATGTTTGTCTCTGTCAGGCAAAAGCTGTTACACTTGTATCTGGTGATCAAATGAACCATAGCAACAGGTACCCAAGATAAGGTGCCAATGCCCATTTTAGCTAAAGCTATTGCTGGGCACAAGGATCTAGCTAGAGGCAAGGAGTTTCTCTAACCAACCAGGACCATCTGGGGCTTCTATAATCTAGAATAAGAGCAGCAGCATTGGCACCATTGCCATCTTTCCTCCCTTCCATACCCTCTACGAGCCTGCACCCCAGCCAGAAACATTTGCCAATGGAACACCAGAGTTTAAGTCTTATCATTCTTTTGTCTCCCTTCTAGTTCTTGATCCCTTTAGATTCATCCCTTCCACAGTTCTCATTTTCTCAACTAGATTGCAAACTCCTTGAGTGTTGGATTGGGAATCAGGGGACCTTGGTTCAAATCTGACCTATGTCACTTACTACCTGTGTGATTTTTGGGCAAATCACTTAACCTTTATGAGCCTCAGTTCCCTCATTTAGAAAATGAAAAGAATGGGCTAGATAATCTCTAAGATTTCATAGAACTCTAAATTCTACTATTTACTTCTTTGTATCCCCCACAACACCTAGAACACTTAATAAGTTAATATGTTGATTGACAGATAATAAAAAAACACTTAGCCATAACTCCAATAGTTATTATTATCTACAATAGAGAGCATGTGGCTAGACACACACCAAATCAAGTCAGCAGACAGCTTCCCTCAAGCTCTATAATAATAATAACTTGCACTTATATTGCTTCTTACACTTTATAAAACTCTTTCTTCCCCCAAAACCCTGTGAAATAGTACAAACGGTATTTCCATTTGGTAGCTAAAGAAACTGGAATCCACTAGAAAGAAAAATAGAAAACTTGGGTTCCAATTCTGCTCTGACAGATTGTGTGACTGGAGGATGAATGGCTTTACCCAATGTCACACACACCAAGCTAGTAAGCAGTGACTATCACCCACATCTTCTAAAGTCCAAGCCCAAGGCTCTTTCCATGACATTGCACTCGACTTTGTAAGGAGAGTAACCAGTTTGTTGCTGGCAAGAAATCAGGAAAAAAATGAATAGTTTTGTCCTTCTACTCCAGACTTCCTAAGTGAGATTCCAGTTATTTTCATGGAATAACTGGGGACATGATGAAAATAGAAGGAAATTTCTTTTCACTAACTCAAAGAGAAGACTGAATAGCCAACCCAAGGTGATGAAAAAGAAAAACACAATTCTGAAGGGATTGTCTGAGTCTAAATTAAAGAGCTGAGCCAGCCCATAGAGGTATGAATTAAAATAATTTTCCAGACACCTTCCCTTGTGGGGGGAAAGAAGCATGACTGCTAGAGTGTAGTGGAGAAGCAGCATATGGCATCAGCAAAGAATCAGCAGAGAGCAGCTGAGCTTAGGCATCAGCAGGTGCAAGAGAACAGACCTGCAGAAGACTACCACATAATGTAACAGTGAAGCAAATAGCTTGCATTCCAATGATGTTGAGACCTGCATGCAGATGATGCTCCCGACGCCTTGGGGAGTTAAACAGCAGTATCAAAGGTAAAGCAGTGTTCCAGCAGGAATGCCACCACAGGACCATGAGTTGACCTAACTGTGCATTCCTTGGCCACAAGTGTTGCTTAAGCATGTGCATAATGCTCCTGGGTCCCATGTGTTCATTATACATGTGCTGCTCCTGCACATTTCTTTGGCCAGTTATGTTTCTCTATCTTGTGTTTGTCTTCCACCCATTATGTATGTGGAATGAAGAGTTTTCTTTGTCATTTATTTTTTGCTATGCTCTTTAATTAAATGTAATTTGCTTTGAAGTTGTAGGTCTTCTTCTTAATCTACTCAGAGAAACATTGGTGAGGGCCTGTAGTGGTTTTGAGTGGATAATGACCCAAAGAGTGCCTTGGACCTGGAGTAGCTTTCAAGTAGATTATGATTCAGGGAAGTTCAGACTTTCTACTTTCAGAACATTAGAATTTTCTCAACTTCCTAAATTCTCCCCCACACCTCCATATTTAAAGGATCACAATTATCATCTGTCTGGCAGTAGCAATTGCAGCAAGTGGCTAAAGAGGTGAATTGTGGCCCATTTTCAATGCGTATTCAAATTTTAATCTACTAAAAATCCTTCTCTGATGCCTCATCATAGCATTAGGCTGGATGCAGAGCCTTTTTTTTTTTTTTTTGGTCTCAGTAACTCTCAAAGGAAATGTGATTGGTATTGGTGAGAGAAATACCAACAACACCAACACATCTTTGAAATGTTTAAGGATGTCAAATTTGTTTTAGGTGTGGCTTAGTTTCTGAACTCATTTCCACAGCAGTGCCTATGTCATATGGCATGGTGTAATGTGTATAACATCTCTGCCACAAGTTACTGAAAATGCTAGAGATACTGGAGCTATATAGACTTGACCTAGACACCAAATCTCTTCAGTGGGGACCA
This sequence comes from Dromiciops gliroides, assembly GCF_019393635.1. Lineage (NCBI taxonomy): Eukaryota > Metazoa > Chordata > Mammalia > Microbiotheria > Microbiotheriidae > Dromiciops > Dromiciops gliroides. Next base: position 123,196,461 of record NC_057862.1, read on the forward strand.
GCTCTGAGCTTCTTGCTGACTTTTTTAAAAAAAGGAACGAAGAATGAGACATCTTAATCTTGAGAATATTGGAGAATTGTGGGGTAATGGAACAAGAACAATATCCTGTGGGGTGCTTACAATGAACTTTTCCAGTATCAAAAAAGACTGACTCACAGCTCCCCAATCAGAAAAGCACTGGCCAGGAGCCATAAGATCTGGGAATATTGCAATACATAAGGGATAGCCTAGAGCATGCAAACGCATCAGACCTGCGGTTGGTGAGATTGACTTGAAGATCCACCGCTGTGATCCTTTGGAAACGGGAGCCCAATCTTCAAGGACTTGCTATCATGTATTGTCTTCCTTGATTAGCTCCTTCCTTGAAAAGCAGAATGAAAGAGACTGCAGCCTGCTCCCAAGTTTTCTTCTCTCCTCAATTCCTAAGAGGAGTGGCCCCCTCCCTAATTCCTTTAAGCAGCGTTCTTTTCAGTTTTCTCATTATGTGTGACATTCTATTAAAAGCTAAAAGTCTGTTCAAATATGAGTTAATTCTATTTACTGGAGTGTGTGCAAAAGATTAGGAAGGGAGGAGACTCAGAGAAGAGCAGATTTAAGATATTACAGATTTGTAAATAGAGCTGGATCTACCAGAGCAATCTAAATTGGAAATGGGGGTGAAGGGTGGAGTGATTCTGAGCCACACATTTAGGAGAGATGAGAATACATTAGAGGGAGTAAGAATCTTTGGGGTTTGATCTCCCCTGAAATTTTTAAAAATTGTTTTTATTTTTGTTTTTTTTTTTTGCAGGGCAATGAGGGTTAAGTGACTTGCCCAGGGTCACGCAGCTAGTTAAATGTCAAGTGTCTGAGGCCGGATTTGAACTCAGGTCCTCCTGACTCCAGGGCCGGTGCTTTATCACTACTGGCCCTGCACTGGCCCTGGAGTCAGGAGGACCTGAGTTCAAATCCGGCCTCAGACACTTGACATTTAACTAGCTGCGTCTCATGGACGAGGCTGAGGCCTGTTGGTTACTCTCAACCTGGTTTAGCCACCTGCTGAGATGGTTTACTGGGTATGGCCGCTGCCCATCCTACAGCTTCTCGGAACCACAAGTAAGAGTTGGGTGAAAGGTGGACGCTAATGGTTGATGAACAGCCCTGAACAGGGCTCTGCAAGTCCTCACGCCAGAGGTGCTAGTCCTCCCTGAACACCTCATATACCCCTTTACATGTAACATCAGCTTCAAAAACGTCCAGTATACAAAGTATGGATACTATTACTGTGTCTAAGAAGCTTAGGGATCTTGGGAAATGGCAGTTTAATTGCCGATCCTTGAAAAGTCACTGGTGAAGGTGTGTTTTAATCTTGATCTCTTGAGGAGCAGGCAGAGACTAAGGGTTTTAACTGGCATCTGTAAAGAGATTGATTTTAACTGTCACTTAGGAGAGACTGTTAGCAGTAATGACTGGAGAACAATTGAGAAGAGAGTGAGAAAGACATTGAAGAAAACTGTCTTTCCAAATGGAATGTTGTTTTCATTCTTACCTCTTTAAGAAATAATATTAAGAACTGGTATTTATATTTATATATTATTTTAAGTTTTTCAAAGCACTTTATATATTTGATTCACACCACCTTTTACAGATGAGGAAACAGGCTGAGCAATATTAAGTGATTTGCCCAGGATCACACAGCATCTGAGACAGGATTATGAACTCAGGTTTTCCTGATTCCGAGTCATATTCTCTAACCATTATGTTACCCAGCTAACCAAGGATTCTTCAGAAACTTTTGCTGCAGTCTTGAAGTGGGGGTTGGGGCTGGTTTCTAGAAGTAAGGAAAAGCCAAAAGTTAGATCCATAGCTAGAGATAGCTTTGGTTGTGATCTTTCTCACAGCTAAAACGTTGAAATTAATTATTTATGTATTTGTGTTATTGTTGGTTACATTGTTAA